>NW_026623056.1:75841880-76482505 GCF_023065955.2 Ursus arctos
CACACGTGAAAAACTTGTCCTTAAATGGCCTACAAAAGGGATACTTGCTTATAGTGAGAGAGTAAAACAAAACAAGAAGGTAGAGCATTGCCATGTTCATCTAGGAATGTATGTGTTAGGCAACTCAAAATTTTTGTTTCTCTGCATATGTCCGCAAATTACTATGAAAAAGTGCCACAAGTGATTTTTTAGGTTACAAATAAATTTTAGCTAGTAGGTGAATTTGCAAATATGCAATCCATGAATATGATGATTGCTAGTAAACATGCCATAATATACCATATCCCATATAAATACACATACCTACTATATATGTAGTATATGTATACCATATAACAATAAATATATGTATATACCATCAGTATTATGAATTTAAGATTACACTGAGAATGTAAATAGAATAATTCGTAGAGTAGTTCTGGCAATCAATAAATAACTCTAATGTCATATAAAATATTCCAGCATATAAAAGAAAAGAAAATACTACTTCAATAATTTTCTAAGGCTAATGCAACCTGAACACAAAAATATGACAGGGACAATCTGAAAAACAACAACAACAACAACACCAACGACGACAATGACAACTTGAATACACTTAGAAACATTTGTGCAGTATTTAGTAAAAAATAGTTTGCCAGCACAAAGAAAGACATTTACCAATCACATTTCATAATGACATCAGGATCTTCAGCTAACCTATTGAATTATATAAATTTAAAATACTATAAATTTATAGTTCGAACACTGAACGCTGATTGCATTTAAACATAACATCTACAAGTGTTAAAAGTAGATAAATTCCATATGCCTCTAATAAAAAATTGGAAGATTTTATAGTGCATACCTTGATGAAATATTTAACAAGTTCAGTGAGTAGGCTTGGATCTACTGCAGCTCTAAGTCCAGGAAGAAGCACTTATCATTACTTTACATTTTTATCTTTCGCAAAAATTAGTATCGCTCAGCTTGATTATTAGACTTAAATATAAGCATTATTTTGTCATTTCATATACACACACAAACTCGCACTAGAAAATAATGATTTATCATTTTTGTAAAGATTTCCCACATACAGATAAGTTCAGTTTTAAAGGTTCATTATCAGTATTTGAACATTTTCTCTGTCACAATGGTAACCTCTTAAGCACATTAATAAAGCTATTTAATTTATTAACTTAGTATGGTAGTATCTGTGCTTATTTGACATCTGTATCATGACCAGGAGGTACAGCAAAGAGTTGAAGAAGAAGCAAATGGGGAGAGCCCAGACTTTTTATAGACAAGGAATAGTTTTCGGGGGCAAAACAAAACAAAACAAAACCATTGAAACACCCCTAACTCTGATTCGCTCTGATTTTCTCTGCATCTAAACAAGTTTTCACTAAACTACGCTCTACCTCTGGTGCAGCATTAAGACTCACTCAAAAATTCCATACTTCAAGCGGCCTTTATTTCACTCCTCTTAACCAAATATCTTATTACTTCTACAGAATTAATTTGTTAGTGAATACTGAAATTGTCATATATTTTATATCAAGACGATACGATTTTGCTCAAATATATTATTCTATGTTATTTCTTATTACATTGAAGAACAAATTATTAGGTCAAGATGAATGAAATGCAAACACTTAAATGTTCATGAATACACACACACAAAACTTGAAGTTGAAAATACCAGGGACACCTGGGTGGCTCAGTCGGTTGAACATCTGTCTTTGGCTTGGGTCATGATCCCAGGGTCCTGGGATCCAGTACCACATTAGGCTCCTTGCTCAGTGCGGACCCTAACTCTCCTTCTGCCTGCTGCTCCCCCTACTTGTGCTTTGTCTCTGATAAATAAATAAGTAAAAAGAAAAAAGAAAAATAAAATACCTACAATTCATGTGCATAATTTACCTAAAAACAGACCAAATATCAATGAGTGAATAAAATAAATACATATATTTTACTATAGATGTATTATTTATTATTAAATTGATCTGATAGTAATAAATAATCTAGAATTTTACTATTAAATTTATAATTAAATATAATTTGTAAGTATCTCAATTTTTTTAAAATTGATAGCTTTTCTATCTTTATTTCTCATTTTCTCAATATTTTAATTCATTTATCATCCTAACTTATAGAAACACATCATTTTATGTTTTTAATGTCTCATATCAATGAACTAAAGACAGATTAGTACTCTGTTTATTTCCAAAGCCTTTTACAAATTAAATATTCAATGGTCTGTTTTAAATTAAAATATAATGAATACAGAATATGGTGCATACATGTACTATAGACTTTGACATTTCAGTGTTTGATAGATTCAATTATTACATATTTTCAATAATTCCAAGTCTGCCAGGTCCTGTTTCCCAGATAAAGCAAAATGATTCATGTAGATAAACATGAGAGAATTTAGCTACTATGATAACTTCAGCTCTGAATTTTGCCAAATTCTGTTGGGTTTTGGAATTTTAAGTTGGTAAATCTAAAACAAATTGAATCTGGGTGCTTTATTTCTAGGGACCAATCTTCTCCTAATGCCATAAAGAACATTATTTTATATGGTGATGTTATTCAATAAGATTATTAAGATTCAGATATAATTTTTTTTAGGTCATGAATTTTCTCACCCAACACAGATTGGTTACTTATTTTTCCTTCCTTACAAGTCAATCTCTTAGTCAACAAGTTTGATAAAATACTTATAATCACTTGAAAATTACCAACTATGGATTTTCTGCTTAATATTGCCAGGGAAATCTTAGGGAACCACCACCATCTTTTTATCTATCCTTCTACTTTTTTTTTTTTTTTTGGATATTGCACTTGTATCCTCCACAAAATAATACTGCTTAGATCAAGCAGAGCGCTCGATACTGCATTTCAAAACTTCTATATGTCTTTTCTTTGATATTTTTCACATTTCCCACTGAGTCAGCTCCTGCCTAGTTTTCCTTTAGACGGCTACCCAAAAAAGGTCAAAGACATCATTGTATCTTATCAGCTCTCCATCTTCACTATTCTTCTCTCTTGTCTTGTTTATAATTTCTTCTATGTTGCCTTAAAAATGGTGAATGTGAAATCCCAGATCATAAAGCCTAATAATCTTGAGATTGTTAAGCTGTTCTTGAGTGGATAATTTTAAAATCATTTTCATGTTTTTATTCAAGAAAGTAGAAATAAGCAAAGTCCCAAATCAGTTCTACAGAAATGAAACCCTTTATCTATTTAATATAGTTTTCAGTAGATTTTAAGAATGGTGCAAACATAATGCAAAGGAACAAATTAAGTATAGAAATCAATGAACAAGTCCATTTCCATAAAATTAAATTTTAAAATAGGTGTTTAAACTTGTAGGCTGTAATGTATTTCCATTACATCAAAGAGTGAGAGCTACTGAACCTTCCTATTAATCTCAGACCATCATTCCTTCAGTGTGGATGTTCTCTAACTACATTGGAAAGATGTGATTCAGTTAAAGCCTCCTCCTTGATGGTCTCTAATAGGTTGCTGGGGGATGTGCGGCTTAGATAAATATTCATGTAGTATTTATGTTTTGTATTGTTTTGATGAGTTGTTATAATTAACATTTGACTTGCATCTTTGTGATATATTGGTTTATGTCATTTTTAAATATTTTACCACTTGCTTGTTATTTTCTCTATAGATTTTTTGGGAAAAATTTGTTAATTAAACATTTATTTTGCAGTCTATCTCATATGTTGCAAACATGGAACAAATTTAAGAGTTTTAATTTTATATTGTTAAAAATATGCTGTCAATTGTTCCAGTACCATCAATAATTTTTCGTATATGAAATTCCTGTATATTATCAGATCTGTTACTACCATCTGTATTGTCACATTTTTTAGTCAATCTTATATCTCACATATTTAACTGTTTTATAATAATATTTTTTGAAACACTCTTTATAAATTTTCAATTATTTTATTATTTTTACTTTTTCTCTGGTTAAATAATTTTCAAAGTCATGAACAAATTAAAAAGTTAGAATTTTGATTGTTAGTCTTCTAATTTACATAATAATTTGGCAAGAAATGAACTCCACTGGATATGTAATGCATTCTGTCCCTTCTTCTGTTTCAGTGGCATGAGCTAGTGTTATGAGTAGAATATATGTCTTAGGTATAGAAGAGTAGAAAAATTGAAGATTTGCTAGTTGGGATATAAGTTAGGGAACTGTAATAAAGCAACACAAAAATATAGTGCTTCAACTGTTTTACATATTTTACTGCTACAGAGTGAATACTATAAAGTTTATTTTTTCACTGGTATGAATCCAAGTATCTCCAGGGCTGGACATAAAACTTACATAGACACAGTCCCAGGCTCTTTCTCTCTTGTTGCTCTGCCATGTTCAGCAGAGGGCTCTGATGGCTGTTTTTGCTCTTTGCTCTCACAATCGCATCCACACTGTGGCTGGCTGGGAGGAGGAAGAGAAAGATGGAGGTGTGTTCTTTTCCTTGAATGGCAGAACCCAACTCTTGTACACATCACTTGTACCCACTTATGATGAGTCAGAATCTAGACCTAATTATAGATGGAGCTGGAAAAGATTTTTACAAATATAGTCTTCAATTGCTGAATACTTTCATTATTCAAAACATTCATTATTGATACATTTAGAACCTGTATTGGTAGATAAATGTTAGTCTACACTACAGTAATCATAGTTACAGTCTAATTTTTTAAAAAATAAACAAATGTGTAATTATCACTTTAAGTGTCACCTAAGGGAGGTTTGTTTGCTATTCCTAACACTTTGTTTCTATTTCCTGGTTTTACTCTATGCTGTCAGTGTATTTTTTCCTTTTGAGAATTTATTCAGAGTTTTCATATGGCCTAATATGTGATAAATGTATGGGTCCTATGTACTGTATTGGGGCTTTCAAAGAAAACGTATTATCTCTTTTATAAAACACTTTTCACATATAGCTATTATATATGATTTCAAACTTCTAGATATTTTCTCTTGAATTATTTTGTGTATAAAAGATTATTTTTTAAAATATTCTATTATCTCTACCACTAAGATAGTGATCATTAACCAAGAGACAAATTTATTAATACATAAATTTTAGTAAATGTTGATGATTTTTTAGCAGGTAAATATATTATGCTTCAAGAGCATGACGTTTAAGCTTGTACATGGTTGTTTATACTCTTTGAAAATGTATTTTTCTTCTTTACAATAGAAAAAAATTATTATTTTAATTCTATATTTTGTTTCATAAGAAAAATGGAATATTGAATTTAATGCATATGTGAAATAAAATAATCAGAAGTAAAAAGCTTTACTTTGAGGCATTCACAAATAAATCATTTATTCAAACATACCAGTGAGTTCTTTAAAAGAAAGTCTTTTATGTTCTAATTAAAGTAACAAACTTCACGAGCTGAGTTACTCAGCTCATTTGTTTCCTGAATTCTTTATTTCAAGTTAAATACTTCTAAGGTAGGTCATATAATTCAGTGACCTTTAAAGTAAAATTGAAATATTTGATTTTACTGCTTTTTTTTTATCTCTTTTTCTCTCACCACATGCAGCCTATAAATGCCAGTAGAATTAATTGCCTAATTACAGGGAATAAAAACATTGCCTTTTGAAAGGTTTTGAATTTGTATATCCTGCTGTGGAGATTTTGCTTGAATACCTGACATGTACAGTCTGCACTTCTTAAAGAAAGAAAATAAGGGGTCTACTTTGGAACACATTTTTAACATGATAATGAGTGCAACAAGACTGCTCTATAATTTTATACTATTTTACAATTTTAAGGCTTAATTTGAAGCCATTTTACTGTTTAATCTTTAACTATAACTATTATATATACTTTTTAATAAGCACCATTATATATTTTATTTTTTTTGATACAACTTAATAATATGGCAGAAAAGTAGGAATAAGGAAAATAGTAGTCATTTTCAGATTAAAGTACAATGTTACACTTTTTCCAGCATGAGGACTGGATTAGTTTGATTTATAGGTTGCACAAGGAAGCTGTATACCTAAGTAATATACATAATTCCTTTTACCATACACCTTGAAGAAATATATATTACTAGATATGCTTCATATTATTTTACCTTTTAGGTAATCTTGCTGTTTCTGAGTAATGTGGGTCCAGATAAATATAGTATAGTCATGTCAATTTTATAAGATCATATTTCAAGCATTAGATGCAAAGGTGTAGATACAAAGGCAAGATTCTAGAATAGAAAGGGGAATTATGTGATATTACAGGAAGACAGAAAGAAGAGACATTTTGTAACTAACCTGTGAAGGAAGAATGGACCTGTGACCCAAAATTTAGTTCAGATGTCAACACTGATGATGCCACATACACATCAAAGGAATATGAAACATTGTATTTCTCACATAATGAAAATTTCTGGAGAGAGTGTGTGGCCTCCCAGGCAGGTCTGAAAATAGCTGAGAAACATGGAGAAATTACTAACTTGCCTTTTGTTGTGTTAGAGTTGGGGCCAGGTTGAGGGGTTTATGCATTTGGGATGGGGTGTATGTGGTTTGACATTCCCACTGGCGCCAAGGCAGGAAGGCAGATGATGTAGTTGACTTGCCAAGATATGGGACAAAAGAGGAAGGGGGAGTGGTAGGGAATGAAAATGGTCAAAAATAAGACAAAGATGGATTCAGACTCTAATAACTTACTATAGTGTTTGACTAAACTAAAATGTGCAACGATTCATCTAATTGCATTTGAACTTGTTAAAGTAAGCGATTATGACACTGTATGAGTGTTGTGACATGAGGCTGATAAGGAAATAAAAGTTCCATTGAGTACTTTGTCACGAGTTGTGATGATTAATTTTATGTGTCAGCTTGACTGGGTCATGCGATGCTCAGATATTTGGTCAAATACTATTCTGTCCCTAAGAGGGTGTTTGTGTGTCTAATTAGCACTGAAATTGGTGGACTTAGTAAAGCAGATTATTTTACCTAATGTGGGTGAGACTTACCCAATCAGTTGAAGATTTGAAAAGAACAAAAGGGAAAAGCTGACTCTTCCCCAAATAAGGAGACTTCTTCCTGCCTGAAACGTTGTTTTTTTGTTTTGTTTTGCTTTGTTTTTTATTTTTATTTTTCCTATCTTCCAACTCAAGCTGAAACATCTGCTCTCTGGGTTTTGAGCCTGCCCAACCTTAGACTGGAACTATACCATTGGCTGGTTCTAAGTCTTTTGGAGTTAGGATTGGAGATAAACCGTTAACTTTCCCACTTCCTGATTCACTCTGCAGAACCTGGGACTTGCCAGTCTCCATAACTGCCAATTCCTTAAGAAATTTCTGGGGCCACCTGGGTGTCACAGTCATTTGGGTGAACAACTTTTGATTTTGGCTCGGGTGGTGATACTGGAGTCGTGAGATCAAGTCCCACATTGGGCTCCATGTTCAGTGTGTTTCTGCTTGGAGTTTCTCTCTCCCTCCTGCATGCTCTCTCTCTCTAAAATAAATAAATAAATATTTTTAAAGAAATTTCTTACACAAACACACACACACACACACACACACATCCTTTTGTCTCTGTTTCTCTGCAGCACTCTAATGCATGAGCTCAATATTGTGTATTTTGTGAAGCGAGTGTCTTGATCACTACCAACAATGTCTAGAACTCTGAAGGGGATAAGGATTGTCTTTATAAATACTTGTGCGGTTCTAATATGTGGAGAGACATGTATGATCTTGATATATATTGTGGGCATTTGTGAGGCACAAAATCCCCATATTTCTTCTCCTAAGGGGGAAAAAAACTCAAATATGGAAATTTTGTTGTTGCAATCAGCCTGAACAAGTGTCCAGGTCAGTGGACAAATGGTTCTGTCAAAATATGCAGATAGAGCCTGTTGTTGACCAAGGCACTCAGTTAAGGGATGAGAAGCAGCGGCTATCTAATGGGCTCCATCATGTGCAATAGTGCTGCTTCCATCTATAAATTATAAAAGATACCTTTTCTGTTTGAATCAGGAGAGCTAGGTTCTTGTCTCATGGAGTCAAAGAATGAATCTCTCCGACAAAAGAGAGTGAGTAAAGTGATAGAAGTTTATTAAGTGAAGATACAGAGAAAGCTGTAGAGTGAGAGGGGTCCCCACAGGGTTGCCACTGAGGGCCTTTAGGGTTGGTCTTTTATAGAAAGCTAATGAGGGCACTTAAATCCTTTTAACATCTCTCTTGATATCACCATTGAGCAATGACTAATGATAACACCTTCAATGGCTTACTTCCTTTTTAGGGTCTGGCGTTCTTTGTTGGTCACAGGTGATTATCATAAAAAAGACACCCGTCACATGCCTAGGGCAGGATCAGTCCAGTTTGTTCCATTATCTCTGATTTCCCCACACCTCCACGTTTTTGGGATATCTGTGAGCCTCATCACATAGCCCCCTCTCTATTTCTCCCTACCTAGCCCCGCCTGTCCCTTATTCATGTTCACTCTGTTGATCCCAAAAGACTCTCCAATTGCCATGGAGTCCAGGACAAGGATGACGATCTCCAGCACTGTGACATCCAGCAGGGGCGAAGACAAGGAGGGACGGTTCCTCCTAAACGTTGTATATGTCACAGGCTACGAGTTTGGCTCTTGCCTGTAGGTAGTATTTTTGTTTTAGCCAGAGGCTGGTGGCCATATTGAAGTTGCAGAGTGCCATTTCCATGGATATATGTAGATAGTGAGTTATGGGCTGAGGGCCTGTGAGAGCCCCTGATACAAAGAAGCCCAGTAGCCAACTAGCAATTAGCATTCTGATGGCACAAATAGAGGAAAAGTACTTTCTTGCATCGGAAACCCATGGACAACATTGTGGGTGGTCTAGACTCTAAAAGACATGGAAGGAGGCTGTTAAATCCTCTGAACAAGTCTCTGTGGTACACTAATGGGAGTGCCTACTGTATTGTAATTTTAACACATTCTAGAACCTTTTGTTAGGGAGGGTCCACTCAGAATGGGTCAATTCGTGAGTATCAACATATAGGTGCTTAAGTAAAATTTGTGAATAAAGAATGTGTTACTCTCAGAACTTAAAAAAATCTAAAAGATCCTGGGTTTGTATTTTAATGTTGTGGGTGATGAGAGGATCAATTTCTTGACAGTGCCAAGAATGGAGAACCCTTATCATGTAACTCTCAGAAATTTTATTGAGGTCTTAGGGCCTTGTACTTTGTGTGAGCCCATGGTCCATCATTGTTTCTGAGCTCCTTTGTGAACATCTGCCTGCTCTGAATTGAGTACGTAGAATGAATTTCTTCAGAGGAGGATGCCATCAATGTAATGTCATGTATCTACTCCTGAAATTTCGTTATGATTAGATATTGCCTTCAGAGACTGTGTGCAATGGAAAGACTTTGAGATGCCCCATGGGTAGCCATTTAAAGATGGGCCTTTGTGTCCTTTTGAAGGTGAAGGCAAACTGTGGCTGAGAAGTTGCTGAAATAGACACTGAACAGAATATATTAACTACATCTATGTCTGCAAAATACTTACCAGTTGCTGCTGGATTGGATGGAGTTAGCAATCTAAATCATATCATTTATGGGGGGGGGAGTACAACATTAAGTTTATAATTATCCAATGTTAAGCACTACTGATTATTTCCAAGTTTAAGTACAGACCAAATACGGTTGTTAAATGGAGAGAAACAATGGGAATAATCACCCCCCTCAAAATAGCTCTAGTACAACATATCTCACACCTCGAAGACTGTTTTACTTCGTATTGAACCATATTAACTATTTTCATCACAGGTAAATATCTATGGGGTCTGATAGTCTGAAGTTGTTTATAAATGTGAAACGTTTCATTTTAATGTATTACTCTTTAGGTAACATCATCCATGCCTGGTATGGGATATTTTAGGGCAGTGTGTAAGCCTATAAATAATCCCATCTCTCTTCCTTGATGATGGTGGAAAATTTAAATCATGTAAATCCAGGGCTTCTTGTGGGAACCGTCATTCTAGGCCCATTCCCTAACTATAAGAAAACTCAAGCCACTCATCCATACCTTCTTTCCAAACCTCTTTCTCAGACCTGTTTTGTAATTTTCCATGTTCTCCCTAGAAGGCCTTGTTAGTGCGTAACAGAGCTTTCAAACCTACTCCAGCGTATGCGGGATCATCATTCTTCTCAACTAAGTTTTGAGTGAGGTGTTCATCCTGCCTTCAGAGATCAGCCACAAGAAACCACTCTCATCTGAAGTGGCTGTGAAAGACTTTACAGAATAATTGAAATTTGAGGAGCCTGAAGGAAAGGGATTTACACGAGCACAGAAGAGGAAAGAAAGATTAAAGATTTTATGGACTTTGACATTTGCTGTCTTGGTATGTTAGCAAATATTTAATGTGCACTGAGTTCATCCAAATTAAATGATGTTTGAATATACTTTGTATTATTTGCTATTTTGCCATGTATTTATTTTCTCTGTTTTTCTTCCTTTGCTCATACAGGAATATTTTATATTTATTATTTCAAGGGTAATCACCAAAATATTAATTTCCTGGAATTCCATACCTGGCTATTTTTAAGGAAATAAAGAAACTTAAATAAAATATTTGCTAACCTAGGATTTGATTAGGTTATGTCTTCCCTGTCTTAAATGGGAAAAAAAAGAAAAAAAGAGGGTAAATATATACAGATAGAAATATATAAATCTAGGTACCCCGAGGGCAGGAGAAGAAGAAGGAAGAAAGCCAAGGGAGTCTAGATATTTTTGAATCATAAATGAAGGGGACCTGGCCAAGTTTCTAGTCTTGACATAAAGTGGCAGTATTCCAAAGTTTTTGAACCTTGAGAGAAGAGAAAACCCCTATCCTACTCCTTACACCCTTGGACAGTGTAAGAAGACATCAGGTAGAGAGAGGCTCAATATTTAGTCTTAGCAGCCAAATATTTATACAACTTTCAATGATCCCTGTTAGCTAGTGGGACTTTGAAGCGACAGGTATGAAGCTACACGTCAAAATGGGGCACAGAGATTGCTGCTGGAACAGAAGGCATCGTGTCCATGGGAACCAGGAGGATTTTAGCAGCAATCTACATGGCCTAATAACTGAGACTTGGGGAGGAGAACTGAAGTATCTCTATTGACAGATGGAACCAGATACCAAGGGCTACGTGCCTTCCTGTCCCTGTAGCCATACCTTGGCAATGCATATGCCACCTAGAACTAAATCCAAATCTGGAACAGATGCTAGGAATAGGAAAGTTCAAACACACTCAAAGTGTTTCTGTCACTTAACACAGAATGAGAGTTACACATGTAAATAAGCAGGAAACAAAAATAAAGTTAAAAGTTTTCACTTTACCATGTCAGTTGAGAGTTATACACTCCATTTCAATGGAATAAGGTTGAAAGTAATATGGAAAGACTCACGTGTCTGATTACAGAGATTAGGCTTTATACGTTCTAGAGAAGATTTTGAGTTGGGCATTCCATTAGGAAATCAGTGCTTAAGAAAAATTAATCTAGTAACTTTGCAGATTGAGAGGAAAAGACATTTTAAAACTATAGATTACAGATGATTTATCTAGCTCAGTTTTATGAGATAAAATTGCCCCAGGTTATGGTAATAATAAAACTATATGGTGGATAAAAATATATAAACAAAATGACAAATTTAAGAAACTTGATTATAGATTCACTGGAAAAGCCAAAGGAGAGAAAAGTGTATTGTACTGAAAAGTTTTAGCTCTGGTGATTGGGAAATGACAGAGCCAATGGATTAGAATCAAATCAGGAGAGTTTTGTTGAAAAAAAAAAAAATAATGCCAATTTAGGTCATGCAAATTTCTTGGTTATCTATGAGACAATCTGAAAAAGAGTTGAAAATATAAAACTAGAATGTGTTGGCTATACTGAGGAGGATTAAAGGATTTCTAATTAGAGATTTAAAAAGTCCAAGTGAGAAGTGAATTAAAATGCTTCAAACATGAAAGTACACCTTTTGGAAGGGTTTTACCTGCTTATTAGTAGGTAGAAGATTAACAGCTATATAAATGGGAAAACAGAGAAAAACAGCCACAAAAGGGATAAGAGATACTACAAAGGAAAAGGGATTAAATTAAATTAAGAAAAGGCCTTCAGAAAACCTAGTAGGAATCCACACACAGGGTAGCTACTTATGCTCATTAATATTAGTATTATATGAGTTTTTCACTATTGAATTTGTAATGTTCTATCTTGGAATACTTAGGTTGTAACACAATATGTCAAATGCATTGAATAACAGAGCACTCTAGTATTGTAATGAGTTATAATCAAGTATTCAAATGTTCAAATACTTAAGCAATCAAATGGTGTGTATTGACACTTTTATCATATTTTCTATTAGCCTGATTCTTCCCTTTTGGGGACTTTTATTATTCTATTTGCCAATCCTTCACTCTTTTTTTTTTTTTAACTGTGGTAAAAAATAACATAAAATTTACCCTCTTAATCATTTTTTAAGTGCACAGTATAGTAATGTTAACCATATGTAAACATTGTTTTACAACAGATCTCTGGACTTTTCCATCCTGCAAAACTGAAGCTCTACATGCATTGAAAACTCACCTTTCCCTCCCATCCCCCAGCTCCTGGCAATCACCATTCTACTTTCTGTTTCTAAGAGTATGACTATTTTAGGTACCTCATATAAGTGTAATCATGCAGTATTTGTCTTTTTGTGATTGGCTTATCTTACCTAGCATAATGTCTTCAAGTTTCATCCATGTTGTAGCATAGGATGGTTTCTTATTTTCTTATTTTATTAGTAGGATTTGAGAGGTTTAGTACCCTAATAATTTGCCAATCCTTCATATTAAGAATGTTTAACTTGATGCAGTGAATAAATCTGTAGAAATAGATCTTATTTTTAAAGATACTGGATAGCATTTATGTTGGTAGGTATGGAAAGAACAACATGGCATTGGTACTTTTTGGACTTCTTAAAAACCAACACTGTTGTAGGAAAAAGGACTACTATTCACAAGTATCCTGTAAAAATCTTTGTTACTCTTAATTGAAAAATAAATTCTATGACACTGTATTTTCTTCTCTCTTGAGAGTACAAAATTGATACCTTCACACCAAAGAGACTTTCTATATGGAAGAATTATTTTTGGAGTGGTGGTGAGGCAGAAAGTATATAAGGTATAACTTAGTTATCAAAATAATCTGGGGGTACAAAGTGGTGTTTTTGATCTGTAGCAATAAAAATGGTACCAACCTCTCTGGAAAACTCAATGACATCTATATTCTCTTAATAATAGCAAGAAGCTGAACATGAATAGCTATCATAAATGTAATCAGTTCATGTATCTTTAATAGTCTCCAGTAGACATTAAAGAAAAATTAGATGTTTTATGAAATATTGAAAGTCAATAAATTTAAAAAAATGGCAACTGCAAACAATGTGATTTCTTCTATTCATCACAATTAAAATGGATAAATTGAAATTGCAGTTCAAAGAGGAAATGCTATGTAAGTGAAAATTAGAGGATACACTACCACCTAGTGGTAAAATGTGTTGCTCAAGGGAAAATACTGGTTTTTTGGTTTTTTTGTGGGTTTTTTTGTTTGGTTTGGTTTGGTTTTTGGTTTTTGTTTTTTTTGTTTTGTTTTTTTCCAAATAAACACCAGGTGCATGCATGATTGTCTATTATCAAATGAGGTGTGTAATAATTAACAAACTTGTTCATGTGTTAGTTCTTAACTGCTGCACACTTTATTTACTTTAACAGGTTAAGCATTTTCACATGAAGGAGGTAGATTTTATCATAGATATGAATCTAGGGAAAAAATAATAGGCTAGTTTCCTTATGGAATGACCAAAGATAAATTTTTATGGATAAGGTAGTAACTGATATTCTAGACTACTTAAAAACTTCGAAAGATAATGTCCCATTTAAAAAATTTCTTTATTTCAGGACGCCTGGGTGGCACAGTGGTTAAGCGTCTGCCTTCGGCTCAGGGCGTGATCCCAGTGTTATGGGATCGAGCCCCACATCAGGCTCCTCCGCTATGAGCCTGCTTCTTCCTCTCCCACTCCCCCTGCTTGTGTTCCCTCTCTCGCTGGCTGTCTCCATCTCTGTCAAATAAATAAATAAATAAAATCTTTAAAAAATTTTTTCTTTATTTCAATAAATACACATTTAGTTTTGTCCACATAACACTAAGTATTGTGGAGATTTGAAGATCTGGAAAAATAGTAGTTTAAATTAACAAGCGCAGAAGGAAAAAATGAATAGCTTAAGGAAAATTACCTCTTAGAAATAAAATATGTATAGCTTAAGAATCAGAAAGAGTTTTAAAGTAAGAATAAACAGGACAATATTCATTTTACATTTATTTAAAAAACATTATGTATTATTTAAATAGTATATTTTCTAAGAAATAGTATGAATCTTTCCGTATGGTTCTGATTATGCATGTATTGTGTAAGAAACAGAATCTTTTCGTTAGATCCTACAGTCATGATGTGATGGCCATGACAGACAAACATAAACCAAACACTACTAAAAAAACAATATACCTGAGTGCTTTGTTGCTTGTTTCATAAATTATTAAGTTTAGATAGATGTTCACTCTTTTTAAAGTTGTAACATATACTTAAGAAAACTTTCCATTTTGGGGCGCTTGGGTGGCTTAGTCGGGTAAGTGTCTGCCTCTTGATATTGGTTCAGGTCATGATCTCAGGGTCATTTGATGCCTCTAGTTGGGCTCCTGCTGGATGTGGAGGCTGCTGACAATTCTCTCTCTCCCTCTTCAAACAAAACAAAACGAAAGGATAATTTTGTTTTGCATGTTGTCTCCATTTGTACCATATATGCAGCAGGAAACAACAGATGAGGAATTTTTAAATAGGATCTTTTATTATTTCAAAACCCACAAAGAGTTCATTTTTTCACAAAATAGTATTCTGCCTCAATAGCACTCCTGGCAGACAAAATGATTTTTGTTACTGTTTTATGCTATTTAACCAGAATATGAAGGATGGTATGATAAGAAAATAGCCAATGAAATATGAAATCATTAATTTATTTATTCACCAAATACTTTTTGAATTCCAAATACTTACACTGCCATATATATGATTCCAAAGGTGGCTCTGAGTAAGACAGACAAGGAGGTCCTGTTCACATGGGAACTTCTGCTCCTCCTCTTTTACTAAGCAATAGGTAAGAAAAAAAAATTTGCTTGGTATCCTTGATTTTCTGTATTTTTCTCTGTATTTTATTTCATTGATCCTTCTTGTCTTTACTGTTTTCTTTATTCTCTCTACTTTGGGGTAATTTGATCTTATTTTTCTAGATTGATAATTTGAAAAGTGAGCTCAACTATTGAAGACCTTTCTTTCTTTTTTTTTTTTTTTTGCTAGTAGTGTTTAATACTCTAAATTTTCCTCTAAGTTCTGTTTAATTTACTTCCCACAAATTTTGATATGTTGCATTTTAATTTTCTTTAACTTAAAAATGAATTTTAATTTCCCATTGAAGTTTTTTTTTTTTTTTTGGACCTTTGGGCTATCTGGAAGTATGTTATTTAGTTTCTAAATATTTGATGATTTTCCAGATATTATTTTGTTATTGATTAGGTTGTGTATCATTGTAGTTGGAGAACTTACTGGGTATGACCTATTTTAGAGCATAGAATTTGGTGTATCTTTTAAATGTTCCTTGAAAATTAAAAAAAAACAAAGTTTTCTGCCATCTTTAACTCAAGTATTACATAATTGTCGATTAGATCAATTTGTTTGATAGTGTTATTAAAATTTTCTATATGCTTATTAATTTTTTCTAATTTTCTTATTTACAGTGAGTGTGTAAAATCTCTGATTTTAACTTTGGACTTGTGTTTTTCTCTTTAGGTGTCTATCAGATTTTACCTGATGAATTTTGAAGCTTTGTTATTAGGTTGATAACAATATTTATAAATATTACGTCCTATTGTAAAAATCGACCCTGTTCTCACTATGAAATGGCTGTCTCTATTATGATAATCTGCTTTGCTCTAAAAATTATTTTTTCATATATAAATATAGCCACTCCAGCTTTCTTTGTGCTTAGCATATGATAGATTTTTTCATCATTTTACTTTTAACTTGTGTCGTATATTTAAAAAAAATTTTTTTTGTAGGAACCATACAGTTGTCTTACTTTTTTAAAATTCAGTATGGTAATGTATACCTTTTAATTTAGGTATTTAGACCATTTGTATTATTGTGACATTTTCTTCTGTTTGAAGGACTCCCTTAAAATTTTTGTTCTGTATTATCTGCTCGTTATGAGGATTTTAAGTTTTTATATATTAAGTAAAGTCTCTATTTCACTTTCCTTTTGAAATATGTATTCCCTGAGCAAATAAATGTGGGTTGATAGTTTTGTATTGTTTTATTTTGATTTGATTTTTCAATGATGTTATAATAATTTAAATGAAAGAACGTTTTGTTTTGGTCCTTTGAAAAATGTATTTTGTAAGTACTTTAAGACTTTTCTACTTATTTTATTATTTATGTCATTTCTTTGTTAATATTGTTTGATTGTAATTTTTCTTTACTGTGAGTTGTTTTTTCCTGGTTCTTTGAATGGCTGGTGATTTTGATCGCATGCCAGGTAATGTGAGCTTACTTTGTTGCATGCTAAATATTTGTATACATAAAAAGTGTTCTTAAAGGTTTTTGTTTCTTTGTTTCTTTGGGTTTTTTGGTTTTGTTTTGTTTTTGATGCAGTTAAATTACTTAAAATCAATCCTCTTGGGTCTTGCTTTTAAACATTGTTAGTGCAATGTTTAATGTCTGGATTGTTCATGGCTACCAAGGTAAGGTTCTTCTTAGTATTCAATCCAATGTCCATGAATTATGAGGTTTTCCACCTGCCCTGTGTGTGTTTTGGCCCAGTTGTTTCTAATGTTTAGACTTAGGTAGTTCTTTCTCTGGCCTCAGGCAGTTTCCTCATACCTGTGCCCTCCCTACTCTGTATCCAGATCTATAATGCATGATGAAGAATTTCAGATGTTCAGTTTCTCTCTAGGCAGCTCTTTCTTCTCTACTCTGCGCTGCAAACTCTAGCCATGGGGGTCCCTGGACTGCTATCTTAGTCTGCCAAACTCAGGGAGACTGTGGTTACTTCCTGGGTTTCTCCTCCTTATGCTGTAGCTTGGGATCTCTCTGGGTGGGAAACTGGGACAATTTTACAGCTCAATAGTTTTTTCCCCCAACTCTCAAGGATCACTGGATTTCTTTGCCTGTTATCCAGTGTGTTTTGTGGACCATTGTTTCGTACATTTAGATTAGTCTTTCAGTTGTTTCAGATGGGAATTTGTTTCCTATTATTCTATAAGAAAAACTTACTTTCACTTTTATTTTTTTAAATTTCAATTTTGGACAATTTAAAAATTATAGCAAAATTTTAAGAATACAACCAACATCCATATACCTTTCACTTAGATTATTTACTTTTTAAATATTTTGCCATATTTTCTTTCTCTATATATTTTTTAAATCATTTTTTTCTGAATTATTGAGAATAGTTATAGATAACATGATCTCTAACTCCTCAGTACCTTGGCATATAGCTCATAAGAAGGGGAATCAGTTAGACCGAATAACCGAAGTGTTCTGTTGTTCCAGTGATGTAAAAGCAAACATCTGATGTTTCTGTTTATCAAAATAGAGGAAATAAATTCATCAAACCAATAGTTGAGAATCAGAAACTAGGCATTGAAGTAATTTGTTCCAAGTTAGTTACTGACATCTAGGAAACACACTCCAGCTAATGAGAGTAGGGGTGATAGGAAATAATAAGAAAACAGAGTTTAAAACATGCAGGCCTTTATAAACTATGTGGTAAAATCTGTATTTTCAAAAACCTAAGGATTTAAATACTAACATTTAAATGAAGTGTTAAATGAGGTAACATTTAAACACACATTTAAATGAGGTGTTTTTATATTCTTAAATTCTCTCATTTGCTACTTTGTAGAGAATACATGTAAAGTTCCAGAAGAGCAACAATGCAAAACACAGGTCATAAACTGTGACTGTAATCTGGGGGAATTATCATAGTGACTTGATATAAATTACTTGCCATGGAGTTGGAGAAATATAGAAATATTTCATTTAAAAATTATGAAGAATAAGGATCAATTGATGACTAATCAGATACAGAAAGTAGTGGAAATGAAGAAAGTCTCAGATACATTTGAACTTGATCATTGGTGATGGTACTTATTGAGATGAAGATAGATGGGGTTTTCTTTTTTGACTTTAGGAGTAATGAATGTTGGCTTTTGAGATGGACAATTAATAACATATCTATATTACGTATCTGTCACTATGTAACAAAATTACTACCCAAAGTACTGTCTTCAAAATCAATCAGGATATTTACCACACACAATTTGTTAGCATCAAGAATTTGAGAGTGGTTTAACTGGATACTTCTGGCTCTGTGCCTGTTATGATACCACAGTCGAGATGGTGGCTGACTGCAATGATCTGACTCCAATGCCAGGGCTGGAATGTCTACTTCTAAGGAACTCACTCGAATGTTTGCAAGTTAATGTTTATTGAGGAAGAGGCCTCAGTTTCTCACCACCCATTACTTCCTTTTAGAGCTGCTTGAGTGTACTTATGACCTGGCAGCTGGCTTCCGCAGAATGGCTCATCCAAGAAAGAGCAAGGCAGAAGCCACAGTGAGAATTATGACCAAGCCTCAAATGTCACACAATATCATTCCCACACTGCTGTCCTGCTAATTACACAGGTCAGCCTTATTCAGGGTACAAGAAGACTACACAAGGCGTGAATTTCAGGACAGTAGTCATGGGCCTCTTGGAGGCTGATTGTCATAAACCCTCTTCTCCTCACATGTTTATAATCAACTGAAAAGTAGATGTAGAGGTGAATTGGGTGTTGAAACTCAATGAAAAATTAATAGGATAATACTAAGATGTTCAGTAGGATATTTAATATATCACTGAGTTGGGGAAATGGCTAATGAATTATTCCTTGGCAGGTCTAAATAATGGCAGGCTCCTCCCCTGGGTGAAGCCCCAGGCCACGAAGCAGAAAACTGACCAGAACAGACAAATACTGTGGAGAGGCTGGCTGACTCTCAGAAAGAGAGCTCAGTGTTTTCTCCAAGCAGCCAAAGAGAAGGATGAAAATCCTGTCTTTTCTCCTGGAGTAGAAGGAGTAAGAAGAGGACGAAGAGTAAGCATTTATTCTAATATTGAAGAGAATTACTTCTAACTAGAAGAATAAGGTTAGGGAAAATAGAGGTTTTCCCATAACTGATCTTGGGCTTGGTCCTTTTTACGTATCTTGTGAGTATATGTTCAATCTCCATGTCTTGATCTCATTCAAAGAACTAAACTGGAGATAAAAAATTAGATTTGAAAAGCATAACACCCTATACACTACTGAGAGTAACCTGAGAATATAGAGTAAAGTAAAAAGAGAAAAGCATCTGTTAAACATGTTGTTACAGAGAAATATTTACACTCTCTATTCTTAAATATGGTAAAATCACAGTGTAACAATTACCAAAGCATTTGACCTGACATTAATGTGCTTTTTCAGTCATTATTGCTGTTTCTTGGACAGTAACTGAGAAGTGAAACCGAATTTATTTTACATAAAATAATAAAGGCAGTATGTCATATGGGTTTTTGTGTGTGCATACACATGGGTTAGTAATAGGAAATTTCTATGAAGAGATGGCTAAAAATTGATGTCTGCACAGAGCTGATATGTACTGGAAAAGGAAATAAGAGTATTTGGTGAGTAAAATTGGCAGGTTTTTTTTTTTACTATAAAATTGTTTTTAAACATATATATATATTTTATCTAAGAAAGTGTTTAAAATATTTATATATTTATCCTTAAAATTTTGGCTTAGGATTTTACTTCAAAGAAACCATTCACTAACCAAATTTTATATTAGTTTACTTTGTATATTTGATGATCACTGCTCTATTTTAACACTATGTCCCAATTTTAAGTAAATATCATAAGTTTAAACCTTATCTGCCCAGCATGTATGTATGAAGGCAGGCTGTGTCTGTCAAAACAAAAAGTAGAGTCTGTTCCTCAAATTTTGTTTCAGTCCAAAGGTATCACAATATGACACGATGCAATCGTTTTGCTATTTTCATCTTCATACAATAAACTTGTAATTATATTTGTCATACTTTTTATATAAAACCATACCTCAAATTTCAATAATTCTTTACTATAATTAAGTTAGTTATACTTCTATTTTTAATTCAAGAGAGTCTTTCACTTTGTGCCCCAGCTAGGGTTTTCTCATTGTAATACTTAAAAATTAAAAAAAGAAAAAAAAGTGTTATGTGACCAAAAATGTTTGTGAAATTCTGGACTAAACCATGTGCTCTCTGACAGTGTTCTGCAGAAAAGATAAGTAGCATCCAGAAGTAGGTGGTCTTGATATGCAAAGAGAATCAGTGACATATTTTAAACAGATGTCTTTCCAATATTATAAGATTCCATATAATTAGCTACTTGTGCATATTTTAATTTATGCAGAAGAGCTCTGATCACTTTCCATTAAACACTTAAAAGAATTAGATTTAGGGATAGAGAAATTAAGTGGTATTATTTTTTATTTTGCATTTTAATATACCATTGAAAAACATACTTTTCAGCAAAGTCAGTATCAAAAACTTATTTTTTGCTAGAGCAATCTTTTGAAATGAGTTCAATAAAGCAACTATTTGTGACAGTCTATTGAAACACAGCTTCATACATAGCATTGTGGGGAAAAAGAATTCATTATTATGATGCTTAGATGATTGAAAGTAATTTGATATATTGAAAATGCCCAGGAAATTGAGCATTGTTAATCTATTCGGTGGCATCTAAGGACATCATGTAGGACCGATATAAGTAGTATAAAAGTATATTATAAATATTACAAAGTATACGTAGTAGAAAGTATAGACTGCTATAAATTTGTTTCTTCTAGACGATGTTTGTAACTTATATTTTTTGATAGAATTCACATGACTTCTTCAGAAATCTTGAAGTTTCTATGGCAAATAAAAATGTATTCCAATTCTATAAGTAAATTTTGCCTTTGCAAAATGTAATTAATCTGATTTACAGATATAGTATACCTTGAGGTCTTACAAATACCCTGAAGAAGTTACTGTTAAACCTCAAGAAGTGATTTATTAATAAGAGTTGTTTCTTAAGCTGTGATTATATTGACTTTTTTTTTCCTGTGGAACCTTTTAAAAAGTTTTTTTTTCAACATTTAGTCATTCTGCAAATCTCACACTTCAGATAATTTTCTCTAAGTCTGCAAGATTGCTCTAGGAACTCATTCCTAGCCATTGTACAATATTATTAAATTGTATTAAAATAGTTTACATACTTAAATGCATGCATATGCAAAATATTGGAGAAAAAAATTTAAATATATGTACCTTTAGAGAAACAGCACATTATGGCTTAGGGAAAAAAAAAATTTCAACCCAAAATTACCAGCTTCAGTAACTGATAAAACATACAGTTGAATATAAATTTCCAAACCATAATCAAGAGTATAATCAAGCTTTAGTATCTTATGAGTAAACCTCTTGAATTTTATGAATCCACATCTGCATGTACAAGGAGGTGTTATCTGCTTCATTATCACTATGAAGGTTGAGACGTTAAGCTGTCAAAGATGTGGTATGGTAATGAACAGATAATTTCAGGTCAATTGCAATCAATCAACAATTTCCCATAACTTCCCAGACTTTTCCTCCTTAGATTATTAAATTAGATATTATAATGTTATCACTTAATGAAATCCAATCTGAGGGGTCATTTTCCTAGCATAATTTTATATCATGACAAGAATTTAAAGTGAAATTAATCACTTAGTTATTTCAATGCACTCAGTGCTCCGCATGAAAATACAAAAAACTTTAGGTTAAAATTATTGCATATTACACATTGTTTAATAGATTATTTAAATGATAAGAGGTAAAGAGACTACTTGTTCAGCCATATATGCAGTATCAGTATATAAAAAATATTTATGAACATGGAAAATACTTGATATATGAAAACTATATGCATGAATATTTACACAATTTTTATATATTTAAGATTCATCTATGAATTACTTAATGTTAGTACTTACTTATTGGGTTATTTTGAGCATAAAATGAGATAATGTATGTGATATAACTAACACACAAACTTAATGAGCTAAATGGTATATGCTGACGGACAAATTTTAAGAATTCTAATGACTAGGGAAGGAGAGAGGACTCTGGCCACAATGCAAAGGATGCAAGCTGGAAAGTCAGCGCTGGAAGCCAATGATAAAAAGCAGCCCATCGCCTCAGAAATATTTTCAGAAATAATGACTTGTTCTCTAGTGATATGAAGGTTTTCTTTACTTCTCTTGCTTTGGGCATTTGGATTTTAGTAAATTAGTCACCCCATCATTCTTTGTTTTTCCTGTTCCTTTAAAAATATACTATATTTGCTATATTTCTATACTGTGTTTGCTCTATATTATCTATATTTGGATTAAACAGAATATTTATTAATTTACAAAATGTAAGGAAATACACTTTCTGGTAGCTTTATATGTAGACTACACAAATGAGAATGATGGCTAATAGGTTGGTTAACAAAATTATTTCCCTGGAGAGTGGAGCTCAGTTATGGTGACAGGGTCGATTATAGGGTGAAGAAACTAGAAGCATGCAGAAGTGAGCTATATTAACAGTAGAATGTGCTATTTATCAAAATTGTTTTGTGGCTAACTATCTCACCGATTTGAGATTCATAAGACTCAACTGTTTTCCTCCCTCTCTGTCCCCCATTCCACCTGTGAACTTAGTTATGTGACCCAGTTTATGACATTTAACTGATATGTTTTTGTGCATTAATATATACAAACACACCTGTATGCGTGTCTGTACTTGAATATAATCAAATACTCAAATACTTGAAAATGGAAAGCAGTAAACAGAGCTTTTAAGTCAAATTCTTGTTTTGTTTTTCTTTTTGTTGTTATTTTATTTTATTTGAGATGAAGCAATTGAAAAAGTGAGAAGCTAAACTTAACTTTTAATTGGTGGCAGGATAGCCCCCATCCCTTGCTTTTGTTTGTTTATAATAATTTCTTCTACACTAAAAGTTATTGAAAATAAAATTTTAAATTTCTGTATTGCATTCACCATTTCTAGCATGAAGCAATCTTCAATTAGGAAATCAAAAAGAAATTTTTGATAAATAATTTTAAATGACATTTAAAAAATAAATAGGAGTTGTATTGTCCAAATGTAATTCCTCTTAGCAAATAAATCAGTAGAATGAGGGACCAAAATTTCCCAGAGTGAATATCTGACATTAAGGAAAACTTGTGTTTGGGAATGAACAAGAAAGGGGCTTGAATAAATTATGTATAGATTATGCAAAGTAGGATGATCATCTTGTATACTACTAATGCAGCTCACAATTTAGCAGCCTCTCTATCACATTGAAGATGAGTTGGAAGGATGCTTTAATCATTTCCACATTTGAAAGCCTTTACTTTCCTCCATGCTGGCTGACAGCTCTACCTTAGATCAGTAAGGTCTGTGCCTGTCCAGATGTACAATATAATCAGTGTGGGAATCTACCATTTGATCAGACAACAAAAAGTAATTGGCATGTCCATGGTATTTTTCCTCTCTGGCTTTCAACTGCTGTATTCATTCATTTTCTGGTTGCGCTTTTAGTATTTGACACTAGTGCCAAAAAGTGGTCATTTGCTCTTTAGTAAATAGGATAATGGTATACAAATGATGAAAACATAGACATCAAAGGGCCGCTCAATATCAAAAGAGCTCTAATCCCCAGATAATTCTCATTCTCTCATAAACAGCAGCTAGATTAACAAAATCATTTTTAAAAAGTTGATTTTCAGAGTGGCAAACTTCTCAGTGAGCACTGACCAAGTTAACTCTTTTAAAACCCACTGAGAACATGGCAGAAAACTTACGTGATGGCTGTTGGGTACTTCATGTGCCGTCATTCAAGATAGGTCACAACTGCAGAACTAAATGCTGACGTTTTCAGCAAACATTTATTTTCTTGACTTTTTTTTTTAAAAGATTTTATTTATTTATTTGACAGAGAGACAGTCAGCCAGTGAGAGAGGGAACACAAGCAGGGGGAGTGGGAGAGGAAGAAGCAGGCTCCCAGTGGAGGAGCCTGATGCAGGGCTCGATCCCAGGACTCTGGGATCACGCCCGGAGCCGAAGGCAGACGCTCAACGACTGAGCCACCCAGGTGCCCCTATTTTCTTGACTTTTGATTTCTAAATCATGACTTCTTAGAGGAGATTCTAATATGGGGCAAAGGGGAAAGGTAAAAAGGCAAACGGTTGAAAAGTCAAGTTGGCATTTTCTATAAAGCATGGGTTCAAGTTTGCTCCTTACTCCAGCCAGAGAAGCAGCAGGACAAGGTAAGGGGCAGTGTGGCTGGGCCCTACCCAGCCACCACGTGCTGGAACTGGTCCAGATTAGCCCCAAAAGTGAATTTTGGAGAATTTCACAAGTCAGTTGTTAAAACACCCATCATCAAACAGTGAATTTTATCAACTTAAAATTAATTAAAATACATTAAAAATGAAGATAAACACTCAAACTTATCATCCCTACTCTATGTTCAATAAGATTATTTTTACAGCTTCAAATCACCTATAAAGTGATAGTATTTACACCATGGAAACAAGCAAAATGCAAATTTATTTTTTCTGTAAAACCAGTTGCTAAACACTTACCAACACATTATGGCTGGACCCTGAGCCCTAAACCTAGAGCTCAGACCTCATACATCAGTTTCCAGTGCTAAATGGATCCTTCTGCAAGGTAGGACCGCAAAATCTCTGTGGCGATAGATAAAAATTGATGCCTAAAGGACTTTCATTATCAATGAAACTTGGATGTGGAATTAAACTAATATAAGTAAGAATTTAAAGTGACATATCCTAACATATGATCCATATCCACTAAAACAAAATTGTTTAAATGTAAGTCATCCTTCCTCTGGAATTCTGACTGATGGAACAGACTTTCTGGACTCCATTCATTGTTATATTAACTTTATCGTGCCATGAATTTATATTTTCACATATATGAATTAAGTTATCTGTATTATTATATTGTGATAACAGTTATGGACAGGTATTATTATGCTAACATTACAGATTAGGAAATTAATACTCACTGAGATAAAAAAAAATCACCATAAATTTAAATTTAAAAAAAAGTATACACTTGCTGACAAAGACTGTAACCAATCCATCTTTTTTCCCAATTGAGCTAGCATCCCTCCGAGAGAGGCTCATGACTGCAGTATATTTATTCATCTATAAATAATAAATAATTAAGACTTATCTATGCTTTAGCAAAGAATACATTTATTATATTAAGCAAATCATATAAACTTGTGCTCTTCTGGAGTGATTATAACATTGGGGTAAAAATCAAGTCAAATAAAACAAAATAACAAGCAAATAAGTAAAATATCACAAACTATGGAAAGTTCTTTCTTTTTCTCGCATGTTCCTACCCTCTACTTTATACTCCAGTAACTCTGACCTTTATACTCCAGTAACTCTCGCATGTTCCTACCCCCTACTTTATACTCCAGTAACTCTGTTCCTACCCTCTACTCTATACTCCAGTAACTCAAGCCTCAGGGAAGAAGGATTCTTCACAGAAAACCACTCTCATTTCCAAATCATTCTGTTTTCCTTCTTCAGATACTGTGGTTGGAATTCTTGGCTTAAGACTGTTCAATGATTGATTATTCCTAACTGATCTAACATGACAATTTGTTCAAAATAATGCCAACAATATATTTGATTATGTATGCTCTTGTCCATATCTTATGTATTAGGTTCCAAAAATGTCTAAGTAGCTCCCAGGACTATCTTAAGTGGTTAGAGAATCTAGCTCACTAGAGTATTTATTTCAATATTTCCATTATGCTAAACACATAAACCCTGAAATGCAATCAATTTACAGAGTTTTTATTTAAAGATTCTCCTCTAGTTTCCTTGTTATCTATTTATCTAATCAGACGGAGGGAAGTATAAATATCATTTTTCTGCCCTAGCGACTAATAAAAAAGTTTGTGAATTTCTAGTGGTTAATTAGAGACAGAAGTAAGGAAATGATAAATTTACATTTAACAATAAGAATGCTAATATCTAATTCTCTGCTTATCTTATTTCCCTCCTCTAAAATTAAAGATAGAAACATTCATATATTAAGATGATTAAAAAAGTACAACTATCTCTCTCCCTCTCCGTCCTACCCTCTCGCTTGCTCTCTCGCAAATAAATAAATAAATAAAATCTTAAAAAAAAAAGAAGATAATATTTATTCAAAGAAAGAAGTGAAAAAGATAGTGATGTGATTCTCTAGGGGAAGAGCATCCAAAGCAAACGAAAAGAAAGTACAGAATGTCTGGGTCAGGGGCATCCTCCCTACAAAAAGAGACTTCAAAGGAGTGGGCAAGAGGGAGGGAGTAGCATACAAAGACAGATAATGCAGAGACAAGTTGTGCCGGCTGTCGCAGCCCGCTGTATAGATTTTTGGTGTTTACTTTCAGTAAGAAGGTAAGAAGGGGGGGCACCTGGGTGGCTCAGTGAGTTAAGCATCTGCCTTCAGCTCAGGTCCTGATCTCAGGGTCCCGGGATCAAGCCCCACATGGCACCAGGCTCCCTGCTCAGCGGGGAGCCTGCTTCTCCCTCTGCCTTGCTACTCCCCCTGCTTGTGCTCTCTCTCTCTCTCTCTGTGTCAAATAAAATCTTAAAAAAAAAAAAAAAAAAGATAAGAAGGGAAGCTCTGGGCAGGTTTTCCACATGAAGTGACTTCTGTTTCATCAGAATTACTCTGGCTGCTGTGATGAGAATAGACTATAAGAGCACAAGGAAGGAAGCAGGGTGACCAGTTATATTTTGGATGCTGAGAAATGGCAGGCAGACTCTCCCTCAGGAATAAAGCACTCATTTCTCCAGTTGTTGAGAGTGTTGGCAGCTGAGGTCTTCCAGATGAGTCATGCCAGGAATTTCCCTTGGCTGAGGGAAGATGGCTCACCCAAGGCTCCTCCTGACTTTGCACTTCAGTTCAGTTCATCTCTGAAGGGGCCTCCCACGCTAGAACTTGCTGGAAGATGGTTAGCAGCTTCTTACAACTCAATCACAGTTCAACTTTCTCCCTCCACCTGGTTTCGCTCCCAATTATTTTTTATAAGTGTCGTTCTAGAAAGCCCTCCTCAATAAACTGTGTGCATGTAAGTCTCCACCACACACAGATGCAATTGCAATAAACCAGGCAATTAATGATGGCGTGACTGATGATCTATTTATTGCTAATTCCCGTGATTAATACTTGTCCCTCACCAGGATTTGATGCTTCCGGTTTCTCTCTTTTTATGAAACAACTTATTCACTTGGTTTTCAGAATAATATAATTTATCTCATTTTCCACTTACACATATGGTCAATCTTAATCAGTCATTTGGTTCATTCGTCTTCACGTTCTGTATTCTAATTGACACGTTGTCTCAGGGTCTGGTCCTTCATCCCGGTCTCTTCTGTAACTATTTTCATTTCCTATACATTGAAACATTTCAAGTTTCTCAGTTACACAGGTAAAAATACTCACTGTCATCACTGATTCCTTTCTTTCTTTCATACACAATTATGGAGTCTTTCGAAAAATCTTGGTATATATATTTGGAATTCAATCACTATTCACCATACCGCTGTCTCCACACGGTCCTACCCACCATCTTCCCACATCTGGATTATTTTAAAAGTTTCCTCACTGATCCCCCTACTTTCACTTCCACAGACTCTACTGAAGACACAACGGCCCTTTGAAATCCTGACACTAGTATTTTCAAATTTTCCAGTGCCTGATATCTGACCAAGAGTAAAAACCAATCATCATGCTGTGATTTATAAGACCCTGTGTGATCTGCTCCTGAGTCGTCATTGCTAACTTGAATAAGATTTATTCCCTGCAGGCTCTCCTCCATGAAGAGGAGCTGGCTGCCTGAAAAGCTGAATGAAGACCAAAAGCTCTAGATAAGGAAACCAAAGCTCTATCTAGCCCACATCAAATGCCAAGCTCTTACCTCAGACTCCTGATCTCAGTGGGGTTTGTTTGCATGTGAGAGATGAATCTAGTTCTACCTGGCAAGATGAAGCTGGGCTGAAGATTCTGTCTTGTCACATTGTTCTATCTCAGCACTGAATTCACCAGATGTGAGGAGTCAGTGATTCCTTCCTTGTGGGGCTTAAAACCAAAGGCTCTGGGTAGCTTTCTTGAAATCTGTCATCGCACATTTCCAGGTCTCTGTGCTCTGTGTAGGAATTGAGCGTGGGGAGCAGTGACCCACACATACACCAATCCTGTCTCTGCGGGTGTTCCTCAGTGAACATGGATCAAGTAGGGCAACACGCAGGCTGCCTGGACGTTTGTTTTTGTCCACACAATGGCTCTCTTTTTTGCTTTGTGGACTTTATCTCCTGGCATCCTTCTCTTTCCTTCACTTGCTCCAGCCTCAATGCTCCTTGGGAATTTTTATGCCTCATACACAGGATCCCCTCTGAGGACCCTTGCTTTTTCTACTCCTTCTACCTGGGATGCTCTCCCTCTGGTGAGTCTGAGACCTAACTCCCTAGTGTGCTTCAGAGCTTCAAACAAAATAGATTTCTCCATGAGGCCATCCTATTACTTCTATGCTCCTGCCCTGACTCATTTCATTATCATAGGATTTCTTCCTTGCCACTGGTAACGTTAAGAGTAAAACTCACTTGTTTTATTAGCAAAGCATGAGTTTATTGAGCAATAGTTTATAACTGGAATTCAGAACAAGTAAACTACAGCAAAACCATGAACAAGTTCAGAGAAGAAAGGAGAGGTTCAACACTTTATAGAGGAAAGGGAGAAGCTGGGAGGCTCTTACAACAAAAATTCCATTGGAGTAAACTGGGAGTTCAAAGTACAATGGCTTTTCATTGGCTGAGCTGTGACAGTCTCTCACTGTTTGGGCTGTTGCCAGGGGAAAGGGAAACCTTTCTTCCTCTTGCTGGGCTAGTAGTAGTAGCTAACGTACCATGGATTTGCAAGGTTTTGTGGGGTTTTTTTTTATAATAATATTTTTTTATTATATTGTTAGTCACAGTACAGTACATCCTTGGTTTTTGATGTAAAGTTCCATGATTCATTAGTTGCATATAACACCCAGTGCACCATGCAATACGTGCCCTCCTTACTACCCATCACCAGCCTATCCCATTCCCCCACGACCCTCCCCTCTGAAACCTCAGTTTGTTTCTCAGAGTCCATAGTCTCTCATGTTTCATTCCGCCTTCTGATTACCCCCCTTTCTTTATCCCTTTCTTTTCCTACCGATCTTCCTACTTCTTATGTTCCATAGATGAGTGAAACCATATGATAATTGTCTTTCTCTGCTTGACTTATTTCACTTAGCATTATCTCGTCCAGTGCTGTCCATGTTGCAGCAAATGTTGAGAAATCGTTCTTTTTGATAGCTGAGTAATATTCCATTGTATATATGGACCACATCTTCTTAATCCAGTCATCTGCTGAAGGGCATCTCGGCTCCTTCCATGATTTAGCTATTGTGGACAATGCTGCTATGAACATTGGGGTGCATATGGCCCTTCTCTTCACTACATCTGTATCTTTGGGGTAAATACCCAGCAGTGCAATTGCTGGATCATAGGGTAGCTCAATTTTTAACTTTTTAAGGGACCTCCACACTGTTTTCCAGAGTGGCTGTACCAACTTACATTCCCACCAACAATGTAGGAGGGATCCCCTTTCTCCACATCCTCTCCAACAATTGTTGTTTCTTGCCTTGTCAATTTTTGCCATTCTAACTGGCGTAAGGTGGTTATCTCAGTGTGGTTTTGATTTGAATTTCCCTCATGGCTAATGATTTTGAACATTTTTTCATGTGTCTGTTAGCCATTTGTACATCTTCATTGGAAAAGTGTCTGTTCATATCTTCTGCCCATTTTATGATTTGTTTATTTGGATTTGCAAGGTTCATCTCTTCCTGTTGGTCTGCATTTGACTAGGAGTGATAGGGTGTGAGAGCTCCCCCTGCTGGCCTCCGGACTACATTTTAGTAAGGATTCCCTTTACTAATTTCCACACCACTTACCACTACTATCAGAATTGTGTGTTTTGCTTCTTAGAGCCAGCATCTTTGTCTCTTTTATAGAAAACTCTCTATGGCTAGTTGATCTTACCCTGCAACACTTCGTATGACCCTGAAGTGCCAGGGAATTTATATCCCTCCTGAGAGAGCCCTTAACTCAAAGCTGACATGTGTGGAATTGTGTCTCAGCTCCCTTTTCTTATATCACGACAATATGTATAACATGTCCCAGAGCTCTGCAACAGGTTTACCATAAAGCTGTTCTTGTGGAAGAGTGTGCTTTTGACTTGCTCCCATTCCATATCTTGCTTTGCCATTTCTGCCTTTATTGGTCTCCCTGGGAGTCTCTCCTTCATAAGAGACTTGCAAATGAATCCTTGTCTCATGTCTGCTTCTGGGAAGCCTAACTTAAGATGGTGGGTAACAGAGGTGGTTCCTGGGAGTGGAATATATTTATATGATTCTGAAGCTGGATGGGTGGTATTAATTTCTGGCATATTGTGTATTGTAGCATCACCATTGATCATTCTTTTAAGAGATGTTTTTAAAAAGATTTTATTTATTTATTTGAAAGAGAGATATTAAGAGTACAAGCAGGGGGAGTGACAGAGAGAGAGGGAGAAGCAGGCTCCCAGCTAAGCAGGGAGCCAGACATGGGGCTGTATCCCAGGACCCTGGGATCATGATTTGAGCCAAAGGTAGACGCTTAAGCTACTGAGCCACCCAGGCAACTCGTGATCATTATTTTATATGCCGTCATCTGAGATGTGATCATCCGGGATGGAATACAAGCATAAGGTCTACTGTGTCAGGCTGTATCTATAGAATTATAATGATATAGGAGGAATGGTAATTACAAGGACGATGGAACTGATTGTTACTACGTACTGCTAATGTTTTAAACAAAGAAAATTATAAGCTCAAGTAAACCAATCAGTAATTGAAATTATGGTAGGAAAGTTATAAAGTATTCATGTAAGCACTCAACGAGATATACTTTCCAGCAACTGAAGGGAAATTGATGTGGATGATCAAGCCCAAGACCTAACTATAAAAGTAGCAGAACTTCGAATTGAATTGTTTGCTCAGCAAGTCAAAAACAGACTCAGAAATGCAAGGGATAGGACCCCGAAACTTGGAATGCGGAAATATGACTGAATGGGTTAAAAACTATGAAACAAGCAGATCTTGAACCCTCTACACCTGCGGAAAGGGCTTACTTTCCTTTGTTAGACTACAGCAGATTCCTGGAGACTCTGAAGTGGATCCATCTGAGGCAGAATTCTTGCAAAACAAAACTGTCCACAAGATCTTTTCCCACAATCCCTCTTGGCCATTTAACAAAAAGGTATTATCAAGTTTTATCATGGATTACAGAAGCTCTGGAATCCATTAATGAGGAAAGAGATCATTCATGTTTGGAGTTGCTGGACCTGGCTAATACGTACCAGCAGGAAGCAGAAAAACAATCCTGTGGCTACAGACTATTAAGAATGAGAGAGATTTTAAGTGATATGGAGTTTGGGGTATGGAGGGAACACAAAATTCAGTAGATTTCAAGAGCATCTGGGCTCAACCCTATAATGCTCTAGGGATAGCTTCTGGAGATATTATGAGACACAGTACATGGAGTAAAGCTTCCAGATACGCCACGCTAGAGTGTGTGAAACCAATAAAAAGACTGAGGGGCTGGTTATGCTAGAATGACTGTAGTTTAGGATGATCCAAAGGATGTTTTAGTCTTACTTCCTAGGATTATAATAAATGTGCTTGCTGTAGGCGTGACAGTGTCTATTGTTTGTAGGCCAAGAATGATGAGCAGGTGATGATATTTTGGAAGTAGTGTCAATGGTGATACAGAGTTCTAGAACTGCAAAGGCAACGTGGTACAACTTCACCAATACCAAGAGATAAGGAGGAACATACTTCCCATGAGAGCAGCATCAACAAAGCAACATAGGCCTCGTGATGCAGGGATGTATGGTGGTGGCTAAAAGACCATCTTAGTTCCCAGGGAAAGACAGAAAGGCTGCCAACAAGGGTTTCTGTGTATGTGTGTGTATTCAAAAAAGATCTACAGTGGATGAGCAGAGAGTTGATGTTAACTACTCTGGAGAACAGTCTTTTTTTTTTTTTTAAGATTTTATTTATTTATTTGAGGGAGAGAGAGAGCACAAGCACGAGGGGGAGGGTCAGAGAGAGAAGCAGACTCCCCACTGAGCAGGGAGCCTGACTCCGGCTTGATCCCACTGGGATCATGACCTGAGCCAAAGGCAGATGCTTAACCAACTGAGCCACCCAAGTGTCCCTCCAACAGACCGTCTTAGTCCCTCAACCTTGTTTCTAAACCTGAGCCAATTCTCAGACTGAGAGTCTAGTGATTAAAGCAGGGGCTGTGTCCTCCTGAGAAACAACACTGTTGCCAGAGTAAGGATATACAGTAAACATGATTTCATTCCTTCACCCCAGGGATCTGTGGCTATGGGTACATGTGAAAAAGGAAGCGCCCACAACTTTTGATACAGTGTGTGAGTTGACACTGGTATCAGGAAACCAACTGTGATGAGAGATACTTTTAAGGGTCAGGCTCTCGCTCAATGGGGAGTCTGCTTCTCCCTCTCACCCTCCCTCTGTGTTTTCTCTCTCTCTCAAATAAATAAATAAAATGTTTATACAAACAAATGCATCATGATATGCTGTAGTGAACTCTGGCAAACTTAACCAAACGATAGCCCCATACACAGATGCCTTGGCAAGTAAGCCATTCTTACCAGAAACAAAATCTTATATATTTCAGGGCTTATTTTTAGTTCTAGAATTTTCAGTTTTCTTTTTAAATTTAATTTTCTACTCAAAAATATTAACTTATTTATTTTCAGAAACATAAGACTCATATTTTTTTTCTCTTTTCTACTGGTGACACTATTTCCCAAGTTTATAATGATCAAATTTAGTTATCCATTTGACTTCCAAGGAGTTCTTGAATTTTAATATTTCTCGACAGAAAATTTCAAAGACATACTCATTTTTGATGAAGACAGAGCTCTTCTGCTTGGATAGAAAAATAAAAACTGACTAGGGATTGCACTTACAATTCTGAGGTCTCACAATTTGTATTTTCTTGGATCAAGAAAAAAACATTTAAAAATCTAACTAAACTCATTGAAATCAATACATAAATTTTTTTCTAAGTTCTGTTTACCAACAGTCTCTTTTAAATGATGTACGCATAAAAGATTATAAATATTAAAACAGCATTGTCAAACCTAACCCCACACATCCCTTGAAATATTAGTTGAAATTAATTTGATCCGAAAGTATAAATGAAGTACTAGACATTGAAAAGAGAAACATGTTTAGAGGAAATTAATTAGGTTATTATAAACACCATCTTCTTCAAAATTATCAACTCCATTAGAGATTATAAAATTTTTTTACTATAATTAATTTAATCAGCTGCATCGCCAAAATCATTATCATGCAGATAAGCATGCGATTATACAAAGAAATATTCAAAATAATATGAAATATTAAATATAAATTTTATATCATTCTTTCATTTACTTAACCTTTCTGGCTTTTTTCCAATCGCATATATCAAGCAATTTCTTTTAACTTGATTGAAAAGAAATTTTATTTGAAATAATATGAGCTCAAAATAGGAGGCTATTAATAATTAGTTATTTTTTTTCCAATCGCTCCATGATTTGTGTTTAGTTTTCTTTTTGCTGAATGTTTACTTTTCTAAACTTAAGACCAGAAGACCTCTGAAGATCCCAAGGAAAACACTAATCTATTATCTATTATGTACTATTTAAATACAGCTGTTGCTTTTCATTTTATAATAACCTAGTGTGATTTCAGTAAAAAAAAATTAAAGAGTATTCGAATAGATGTTTCAAGCCTACAGGACTTTTTTTGTTTGTTATTTGTCTTTTGGGTTTATTTTTTAGGGGAAGGGTAGGTAAGAGTTGGTTTATTCTGTGCACGGTCATATATTCACTTAACACTTTTTATTTGAATAAATACCTTAAAAATAGATAAACAAATTAACTAAGAAATGTCTTCAGCTAAAATGGCACACATATACTATAAAAAACTTTAAAATGGGTCAATATACACTTTTGGGTAATGAATGAAGGATAATGACATGGCTTTAGAAACAAATAATGATGATAATTTTAGTTTCCTAAATTCTGACCTTCAAGTTTTTAATATCTTCAAGTTTTTGGTATTTGCAAAAGACACAGTAGCATTTGTCCCATTTTCTAATTTCAGGATGAAATAGCACATATTTATATTTAAATTTTTATTTATAAATAAGACACATGGATAAGTAAATTAATACATAGTTAATGAAATAAATAATTGAATGAAAGTATAAATATAAAAACATATTAAATCCAATTAAATAAATAAACACTTTGGGCTAGAAACATTATTTATTGGCTATAGGTCAATTAATGTAAATTTTTCATCACACACACCATGTCTAATATTTGTGAATTTGTGAAGATTCAGAAAATAGAATCTATGAAGGAAAATATGACCTTGAAAGATATATTTCAATAGAACAATTCAGAGATCTTTGGGTTTTGATTAATATTGTTCAGTTGATCAAAATTTGCTGTGACCGAGAAAAGATCCATAATCAATCTATATGAAAAAATAAAAACATGGACTGATTTCTATATTCCATCTACACCTTTATAAAAAGACTTGAAGCCTCGTGTGTGTGTGTGTGTGTGTGTGTGTGTATATATTTATATACACACAGACTATTGTGGTACATTCTCAGGTTCACCTACTGTTGTGCCCTCCACCATCCCATCTCGGAATCAGCATAAGACTTTAGCTCAAATTAGGGCCAAGTGGTATTATAGATTTATATCTATAGGTGGGCCCCACATTTATGTTGATTGCATTGTTTCTAAAAACTGGTGAAAATTTATATCTACTTATCTTTCTGTAAAGACTCAGAATCTCTTGGCCTTTTCTCACTCAAGGATGCCTGTGCAAGTGGGTGAGTTGCTTCTTTGTAAAAGTTAATTTTTACCCCAAAATAAAATCTTAAATGTTAAAGAAATTGGGGCATTCTTGATTTCGTGACGACATTATTGGTAGAGATGGGAAAAGAGTTCTTTCACCCACCTTCACCATTGATAACTCACAGTTTTTTTTCTTTTTGAAAATATATCTGATATCTTATCCTAGGAAGATTGGCAAGAAAGCAGTTGTAACAAAACTTGTAACTTGGTAAAGAGATGCCAAACACAAATTTAGACACACCTAGAAAACCTGTATTCCAGTGCTCCTAGAAGCTCCTTTATTTTCTTACCCACCCCTCCCCCAATCTTGATCACCTCCCTTTGTTCTGGACTCTGTTCTAGAACAAATGGGTATACCTTTGCATTTTTTTTGTTAAGGGTATTGCTAAGTAAATCTTGTGATAAAAATATACATTAAAATTTCTATAGGGTATACGGATGCATTTTGATGCAACATTTACGAAATTACACATTTTTAAATTGAATCCATCCATATGAAGTAAGCTGCGTTCAATTTCCATTCCCTTACATTCTCAGAGAAGCAGTGACTGAGGGAGAAGTATTTTATTTCTGTGGCAGTTCACTGAGCACTAGCTTCTTATATTACTTGTAATATGTCAGTCCTAGAGCTATTTTTCTGCCTGGGAATTGGCTTCAGACACATTCATAATGGCAGCAGGAAGCCGGAGCGTGGCTGCGGAGACACATCCCGCTTCACAGCAGAGAACGAAGGATAACCGTAAGACACGCCTTGAAGTTTTTAAGCAGCACATTTAATTTCCATGGGGAAAAACTCTCTCCACCTAAACCGTAAAATTCCTTCCAGAATAATGCAGAAATTTACTACAGGCCAAAATTTGAAAGAGAAAACATGCAGGTCCTCAGTGAGTTATATTTTGTTTTTAGTTGGAGATAAGAAGAATACATGAACTTTCCTGTAACTTCGGAAATTTGAATTCATATTAATGTCACGCTTTGGAACACCTGGTATATGCTCAAGATGAGCAAAATATTCTATTTGTTTTCCTTTAAAAATGAGTTTGAGACTTTTCTAAATCTGTATTGTTTCTTATGCCGTTCAGACGTTGTATAATAGCTTTCATTCAAGTCCTGTCTTGAGGTGGTTATCTGATTTTGGAGTGACTTTTCTTGAATTTTCTAGTAATTCCAATCACACACATAATTTTTTACTGACAAATATATTTTATATGTTATCACAAAGTTAAATTTCACTAATGATCCTGAAATGCAGAGGAATGGTAAAATGAAATGTTTTGAGAAATATTTTTCACTACCTATGTATCCATATATCGTATCTAACTATATGTCTATCTGTGCATTCATCCAAATATATATCAAAACATAAAGAACATAGCTCATAAATTATAATAATTGGTAAAAAAAAAAAGCTCAACAACAATTTTTGAGCTCAGTTAAATTCTGTAAATTAAGATTTCAAATGATTGAGAATAAAATATTTCTTGTAGAGCATTTTGAAATATCCTTTGGATGAAGGCTCGTAAGTTTAAGAGTATATCTATACTCTAAAAGACAAAAATTGATCTGCAAACACCGTATTTTTTCTTAGCTTTCACAGGTGGACCTGATGAAATATCGAGCATATTATCTGACATATTTTGAGTTAGCATATTATGAGCTTATTATGCATAATATGACATATTTTGAGTTAGCATAATATGAGCATATTATGAAATGGACAAACACAGTCAAGTTACAAAATAAAGGGGTGTTGATGTCTAATGCATTTTTGCCATATTGACATACTACAGTTTCACAAAGAAAATTTCATTATCATTTTTGATAAGTTATGAAAACAGATGAGAGGAGAAGAAATAATTAAAGATAAATGAAGAATCCTGTATAATGAGTTTGTATATTATATAAAAACTTCACTTTGGGTCCTGGGATCGAGCCCCACATCAGGCTCCCTGCTCAGCAGGGAGTCTGCTTCTCCCTTCCCCTTCCCCTTCTTGCTTGTGTGCTCTTTCTCTCACTGTCTCTCTCTCTAATAAATATAAAAAATCTTAAAAAAATATAAGAAAATCCAAAGGGAATTAATATAGGGGCTAAAAACAAAACAAAACACCATGAATAAACAAATAAACATGAATGATATCTAGTTATAAAGAAATTTCTGATGTGTCAAAGGAATGACTGGTACAAATATAGTAGGTTGATCACTTGAGTGATGCACAAAAGACAGAAACAGTGGATTGAAGGTCATCAAAGAGGAGAAATTTGGGATCCACTCTACTATAAACTCATTTGTTGCTGTTGCTGTTGTTGCTGTTGTGAGTAGCCTATGGCTAAATGTGTAAATAAAGAAAAATGATGATCACATTCTCGGGACACCTGGGTGGCTCAGTCAGTTAAACATTTGACTCTGACTTTGGCTCAAGGTCATGATCTCAGGGTTCTTGGATGGAACCCTGTCAGGCTCCCTGCTCAGCTTGGAGTCTGCTTATCTCTCTTCTTCTCCCTCTTCCTCCATCCCTCCCCCTGCTTATGTGCTCATTTACTCTCTCTCTCTCTCAAATAAATAAAATCTTAAAAAAAAAAAAAAAGAAAGGAGAAAAATGCTTTCCACATTCTTACGCATAGGCTCCAGATATTCAGATCATCTTCATTTATTTATTCATTTGTTGACTAAGGATGTATTGAGATTTCGGCATCCACCCCGTTATAGGCATTAGGTACATAAAATCAAATAAGGAGTCAGAGTAGAGAAGATTAACGTTTAGCGCAGGAGGCTAAAATCCTGTGTGTTTCAAGTTACTACAGATAAATGAGCACAAGGGAAGGGTGTGTAAAGTAAATGAGTCATAGAAAGTTCCCCATAAGAGGGACTTTTAACTGAATTTTGAAAGGTGCATGAAGAGTATGTCTTGTATAGTTCATCAAGGATAAAAAGTTTAAAATATACTCCATATAATTGGCCATTTACAAAACATTTTTTTATAATTCCACATCAGGAACTCACAGATTTAATTTAATTTTGCTTAAAATCTAAACGGCTTTGAGTCTCCATTTATATGATCTAGGCAGATAACTTGTTCAGATGTCTCAAGGTATCTGTGCTAACAAGTAGTTACTTTAATTTTTGTACCATAAAGTCATTTTTACTGTATAATATAAATTAAACACTAAACACACACACATAGATACACATATATTGGAAAACTTGGTTATTGTCCATAGAAGTCTAACCTAGTTATTACTACTTCACTATTAGCCTATCCGTATAGTATTTTTTAGATACAAGCAAAAAATCCTAGATTATTTGAAATTGGCATAATAATTTGAAGTAGTAAAACAATAGTAGACAAAAAACAGAAATGATGAGAAAGGAATCAAAGATAAAAATATATATATATGTAAAAAGTTACCGGAAATAATGATGTTGAAACTGAAAGCTGAATAAATTAAATATATGTAGTTTAGAAATACCATGTTTATGTGTGATTTTCTTTTTAATTTGCATTGAATATGGATGGAGGATTAGATAGATTATTGAAAAAATACTATCTGGCTTTCCAAACAATGACAAATGACCTATTTGCAGAAAGTAAACTATTTTATAGTAAATATTACAAAGACTTGTGATGAAGTAAAGGCAGTTAATGGAATGACTAAAGAATTCTGGAAAATAATTAAATACAGCATTGGCACGTGAAAGCAGTTCAAGATCAAATTAAACAATCATTCATACAGCATACTTAGTTTAATGGGATAGTGGCAGGTCACACGACCTTGAGCCTGGATAGCCAGTTTACTGAGAACAACAGGGTAAAAGTGTTCTTGAGCCTCACTGCAGGGATGTTACTGTGAACCACAAACACGTCAGTAAAATTCCAATGAATTTATGTCTCCCAGTTAAAAAGACTTCGTACACTCACCTCCCAGATTTCCATGCTGATGGTTGTTCTAAAACAGATTTCTCCAGGAATCTCCAAAGGCGAAGCTACCATGAGAGAGACAGTGTTCTCAAAAACCTTAAATATTAGATAATTAAACATGGACTTTTCTGCCCAAACCTTCATATAGAGAGTCCGAGACACTGGTACCCACTGATTGCCATTAAACTCTTTGTTTCTTTCTTTTCTTTTCCTTTCATGCTTATTTTTCCATCTTTCTGTTGATTTCAAGTTTTCAGTCGTTAAATTGACATTCTTAAAGTCACTAATGAATCATCGAACTTTACATCAAAAACCAGGGATGTACTATATGGTGACTAACATAATATAATAAAAAAATATTATTATAGGGGCGCCTGGGTGGCACAGCGGTTAAGCGTCTGCCTTCGGCTCAGGGCGTGATCCCGGCGTTATGGGATCGAGTCCCACATCAGGCTCTTCCGCTATGAGCCTGCTTCTTCCTCTCCCACTCCCCCTGCTTGTGTTCCCTTTCTCGCTGGCTGTCTCTATCTCTGTCGAATAAATAAATAAAATCTTTTAAAAAAATATTATTATAAAAAAAAAAAGTCACTTTTAACCTGTCACTGTATGTCAGAAGGATGACTCCATTGTACACAAGCCTAGTGACATCAAGCCTCACTTCCTTACAGCTTTGGGATTAGGATGGGATATGTTCTCTTGAGTGATTTCTGGTTGGGAAGAATCTTGGCTTAAAGGAATATTTCAAGACTTTCTAACAATTCTAATTTTTGTCCTTATATTCACAAGTTTCTTTTTTCCTGAAACTTTCTCCAGAGACTTAAAATAGTCCAAATAGCAGCTTATTTGATAAACAATCAGAATTCAACTACGACAAGTAAAAGTCGTGAAAAGCCCTGATAATGGCCGTCATCGATGAACCTGGGTGTTTCGCTGATACTAATGGTAGGGGTTTGGAATAACTAACAAAATTTGTCATGTGATGAGAATTAATCTCTCCTTTGACCAAAAGAAGAGACTGAGAGGTTGTGAAGGATTGAAAAATGTCCACTTAGCCACCCAAACCTTCAACATTACCCTGGCCATGTAACTTATCTTCCCCACCTCTGATATTTGCATGACCTTAACCTTTAAATACTTCTTCAACCCTCTTCATAAGACCATATTACCAAACAAACAGCTGTTAAATCCCCAAACAATTTCTCCGTCCTTTGAAAACCATCTTTAACCAACTGGTCTCAAAAACTAACTGAATACTTTGGTAAAGCCCCATAGAACACTACACATCTGTCCCGAACTCAAACACACCGTTTTGATGATTTTTAAGCTGTCACATTCTAAAGAACTATGTTTAATAATACATCCATTTCTTCCACTCATCTTACAACTCCCACAGCCCTAAAGGTTATACGTGGAACCCTGTCATGTGAGGACATTATCTTCCAACAGGTGTTCTAGCACTTCCGTCCTATTGACACCAAATACCAAGTGAAAACACAAATCTAGTACTTCACTTGATTTTATTCTTTCCATAGTATGAATAAAATAAAGTTTTTTGCCATGAGGCATAACAAGCAGTCTTGTTCTAAGCAATTGTGGCATTCTTGGACCACCCAGCAGTTTGCTGGTCCTTTGTGACCCACTGCCCAGTTACTCTTTATCGTCATTCCCTTGACCTACAGGGAAAAGTTTGGAGCAAAAATGTTTTCAGATGTTGGAATCCTGCCCATCCAAAAAAAAAAAAAAAAAGAGAGTGAAAGCCAGCATAGAGCTGGTAGAAGGAAAGAAGGAGCAGCAGTTTCTCCTTCAATATTACTGCAGTGATCATGCTTGCTTTTTATCCAATTCATTTGTCCCTGTGGAGTTCATTATCACACTGCCCTTAGTTACCTAGTAGGAAAATAGTGGTCCTTAGTGGTAGTATAAATGCACAAACAAATAACTTTCATCATCCTGTTGACATAAATTGTCTATCTCATTAAAGTAGTCTTTTCGTTGGAGACAGGTAGAACATGGAAAAGGCAAAGAAACCCTGTTCCTTATAATTGTTATTTTAATCTCATACTTGATATGTTATTCATTTGGACAAACTCCTTCTGTTTGACTGCTCTATTACAGCAAATCTTGCAGTCTGGGATCAGAACAGAAAAGCTTCGACTATTTCCTGCCCATCTTGTATCGGCTGCTTACGTGCTTTCCTTTTTCATTTTACAAACACATTTTTCAAATTAAACAGCTACATTATTTTTACTTAATCAGAGTAATCAGGGCCCTTGGAACACTACGAAACACAGGAGAATACAAAAATATTTTTCAGGGGCACAGTCCTTAATCATCTAATCCTATTCTCTGTCTGCTTCAGGTCCTGGTAGGGGCGTACAACGATTGGCTGTTTTAAAGATTTGTCTGCTGTGTTCCATCAATGCACTCACGAACTTAAACATGGAGGTGATACTTTCATCACTCATTCAGCCTAGGATCACTTTTGTGAGCTTTTAGAAAGGAAAAGGAGAGCTGTTTTCTTCTCCCAAAGTACTGCTTATTCATTTTGGGTTTTAAGAAAAAATGAAACCCACAGTGTTTCTTCAAAGAAGTAGATAAGAAAAGAAAACACAATAAAGATTTTTAAAATTGGTTTTTAAATCATGTATAATTCTTAGTGACAACAAAACAAATCCATACTATGCTGTTAGCTATCGCTGCACTGGTTGAATAAGAGGCATTTAGATTTGAGAAAGCGGTGCTAGAGAGGGTAGGGAGAAAGAAACTTCTGGAAATTCTTCAGCATATGCTAAGAATGAAAAAGTGGCCAATCTTTGATATGTCTAATGTCACATTTTTTTACTGCTTACTATTTTGATTGGTTGTATTTATTGTTATTGACAAAAGAAGAGAGAAAAGCCAAAAATGAAATCTGATGAATTACTTATGTTATACTCAAGAAAAAGAATTATAATTCTGGGGCGCCTGGGTGGCACAGCGGTTAAGCATCTGCCTTCGGCTCAGGGCGTGATCCTAGCGTTATGGGATCGAGCCCCACATCAGGCTCCTCCGCTATGAGCCTGCTTCTTCCTCTCCCACTCCCCCTGCTTGTGTTCCCTCTCTCGCTGGCTGTCTCTATCTCTGTCAAATAAATAAATAAAATCTTTAAAAAAAAAAAAGAATTATAATTCTGTTTGTAGTTAGATTCATATTAGAATATCTCAATAGCAATAAGGAGTTCTTAAAAATATAAGAAAATGTGACATGATTGGCATAAAATTGTATAATGTGTGTATATATTTTATATTTATATATACTTGAATTTTAAAAATATTGTCTTAGTTTACATGTATTTGCAGGTACATACCTCAAATTTAGAACATGCAGAATCAGAATAAACAGAGACCTACCATTCAGTGACAAAGACTGAGGTTGTTAGAAGGAATTACTGCTCAAAGGTTCGCCTCAACCTCTGCGTGTGATGAAAACATCTTGCGCAGCTCAAAACTCAAAAATACACAACTCCAAAACCTCAGGATTTTTCTAACACGTTATTTTGTAGTGTCAGAATGCTTTTCAATTAAACTGTTGCAGATGTTTAAGGATGAGAAGTAAAAAAAAGTAATTTAATTTCCCAGTTTTATTGAGATAAAATGGACATATAACAACAAAATAATTTGATATCTGGATATATTGTGAAATGATTACCATGATAAGTTAATATCCATTTCCTCACATAGTTACAATTTTTTTCTTGTGACAAGAACTTCTATCATCTACTTTCTTAGTAAGTTTCAAATATACAATACAGTATTGTTCACTGCAGTCACCTTAGACTTCATTTCATAACTGGAAGTTTATATCATGAATCTGTTCTCTGTATTTATGAGTTTGGTTTTTTTAGATTCCACCTGTATGTGAGACCATGCAATGTCTGTCTTTCTCTGTCTGATTTATTTCACTTATCATAATGCCCTCAAGATCCATCCATGTTCTCAAATGGCAGAATTTCCTTCTTTTTCACGGCTGAATAATGTCTCGGTCGTTGTAAATAATGCCGCAATGAACACGGGAGTTAGATATCTCTTTGAGATAGTGATCTTACTTTGAATAAATACTCAGAGGAGGATTTGCTGTATCATACAGTAGTTCTTTCTTAAAAAGATTTTATTTATTTACTTAAGAGAAAGAGAGAGAGAGCAGGGGGAGGAGCAGAGGGAGAGGGACAAGCAGACTCCACGCTGAACATGGAGCCTGAAGCAGGGTTCGATCTCACAACCCTGAGATCATGACCTGAGCTGAAACCAAGAGTTGGTTGCTTAACTGACTGAACCACACAGGCACCCTCATATAGTAGTTCTATTTTTAATTTTTTTGGAGGAACATCCTTACTGTTTCCCATAATGGCTGTAAAAATTTACATTTCCACCAACAGTGCACGAAGATTCCCTTTCTTCCATATCCTTGACAACATTTGTTAATCTTGTCTTTTTGATGATAACCATTCTAGCAGGTGTAAAATGATATTTCTTTATGGTTTTTATTTACATTTCCCTGATGATCAGTGATGTTGAGCACATTTTCATGTACCTGTTGGACAGCTACATGTTTTCAGAAAAAAAAATGTTCCATTTCTCTGCCCATTTTAAAATTTTCATTTTAAAATATAATAGCTAACAATATCTAATAAATTCACATGTATTTTCATTATTATAAATCAGAAAAAAATTTAAAGTAAGCACAAAACCATCCACAATGGTAGTAACAATAGCAATTCACGTTTTTGCTGAGCATTTCCTATGAGCTAGGCCTTGCTCTCAATGTCTGAACATGAGAGTTCTCATTTAATTTCCTTGATGGAAGTGTCAGAGGTTTACTTGTTTTTCACAACTGATAATAATGCCATGATGACAACTTGCACTGAGCAAATGTTTCCAAACCTTTTGTCTGGCATTTCAGCTGGCATGACATATTCGTATAGTGTCTTTGTATTGGTCTATACCAACACATAGCAAATGCTCATTGTCAAAACACAAATAGGAAAGAATGCTTTCATGTATATACTGTGTAACAAAGGGAACAATAATTAACTTTAAATCAAATTTTATGTTCTTAAATTATGTTTATAAATTATTAAGATATCGTGAGTCTTAATCTCAGGAAACCGAGGGTTGCTAGAGTGAAGGGGGGTGGGATGAATGGGGTGGCTGGGTGATGGACATTGGGGAGGGTATGAATTGTGGTGAGCGCTATGTATTGTATAAGACTGATGAACCACAGACCTGTACTCCTGAAACAAATAATACATTATATGTTGATAATAATAAAAAGATATCATGAGTCTTTTCAGCAAGTGCCCATATACCTGTATAGAGACAGCCTGTAGCATTGAAGTTGCAAATAGGTGCTATGTGAATAGTGTGTGTGTATTAAAAATAATTCAGCTATATTGCTAAACAATGTAACTAGACCAGTTTAATAATCTGAGTCTTAGTAGCAGATATTAGAAATTATATGCAAATTATTTTTTAACTTCTAAAAAAGCAGTGTTGGATTCATTAATATCTCTTCTTGAGAAATAAAATATTATATGTTTTAAAAAACATACTGTTCTATGGACACTGTTGTAACATTGTAACGATGTCTCAGTAGGACTCACATATTACACCATTGACAACTACTAGGAGCGTGAGAGCATTTGCACAATGGGCTCCAGGAGGACAGGGTGGGCAATTGCAGCATCACTGAAGCATGAATGTAGCCTAATTAACAAACTGAAACTGCTACATTCATGCTTTCCTTTCATTTATCTTATTTCACTTGGATGATACATGCTGCTGCGTTCAGTGAAATGTTGCTTCTCGCTGGTGTACTGCAGAGTTTCTTGTCCACCTGCTGCAACCCGCTGCCTATCTCAGGTTGCTGGGAGTGCAATTATCTTTTTGCTCAGGAGTGCTCTAATTACAGTCTAGTATACCATGTAGCTCCTGCTATTAAAAGCTATTGTAAATATCCCACCTCTGGAAGTGCATATAAAAATGTATTTCTTAATTTCTTACGTGTCATGTTTATGAATTGAATTTATTTCCACAAAATCCTGGCTAAATTCTTTCCTATCATTTTTAATGAACACACATAGTAACTTCCATTACAGAGAACTAAGTAAAGATAAAACAGACGAGGTTCACACCTCTTGAAAACAAGCAAAGCTCTTCCTCTCTGAATATTTTTGTCAGCTTCTCAGTTGTCTTAAGAATATCCATCAGCCTTTTGCTATCCCTCCATTGAAAGGAATGACCAACTCTTTAGCTCCATGTGTAAGTCATACAAATAATATCTGTTTGAAGTAGTGAAAGATCGGTTGGTAGAACAACGTAAACACTGCATTTTAACTATGGATGCTATAAACTGTGCAATGTCTGAGTTTCCTCTGAATCATGGGAGTGATTTGATGACCTTTAGAATTTCATTGATTTCTAAATTTATTTGATTCATTGTCTTTACTACTTGTCAAAGACAACTTTGTAGGTAGGAACAAATCAGAAGCAGAATATATTTATTCATAACAATACCATATAATCAAAATAAAGCATCATTAACCAGTTTTCTCTTGGTGGCATTGTCACTTGTTTCATATTCATGAACTTCAGTAAAGTTAAATCATCAGAAATCCTAAACAATAATGTCAGACTTCTAAATAGTCAATGTGTCATGACATAGTAATGGCAAGCAAGTTCTTACCGTACAGTATCTGCCTACAACTTGCAACATAAATAAGATTTAAGATATTTACAAAGACATTCATATATACATATATGAATGTTTATTTTATATATATATGCATTAGATATGTCTCTTTTTAACAGATGGATTAGTTATTATCGATGTACAGTACAATGAATATATTTAAATTGTGAAATCTGATAAATGTCGACATATGCAATGTGTATGAAATTATCACTGCAATCAAAATAATGAACATACACATTACTCTTAAAGGTTTCCTGTGGCTCAGAAATTCCTCTCTGTTATTGTATTTTCAAGGTGGTGGGTTAAATGCATTTTTTTCTTTAAAGAAAACATTTAATATAAGAGGGTTATTTCAATGTGTTTTACCAAAGGCCATAAATGATCATTAGTTCCTTCCCCCACCGCCCGGCACAGCTGCTAATCTAGGCTTCTTGGATGATTGGGTTGTCAAGAGCTTAGTCCCTAAGTGGTATGAGCCATTTATTTTCTTGCTCTATCCGGGTTGTGGTTACTTCAATTTCCACTTCATTATTGTCACCTGGCAGAGAAGCACCACTGTAACCCCTGTTTTCTGGACACGCTCCAATTTGTATCAGTTACTCACAGTAACTTTTTTTTTTTTTTAAGAATCTATTTATTTTTGAGAGAGGGAGCAGGGGGAGGGACAGAGGGAGAGGAGAGAGGGAGAGAGAGAGCCAAAAGCAGACTCCCCGTTGAGCACGGAGCCTGACCCAGGCCTCGATCCCACTACCCTGAGAACATGACTTGAGCCAAAATGATGCCAGTCAGATGGTTAACTGACTGAGCCACCCAGGCGCACCCCCTTTTTTAAATCTGTGGTTCGGCTGTTAGGAAGATTTCAAAATGACCATGAGGCAGTCACAGCTTCACATTCCACAGAAACCCTAACCCTACTTCCACCCAGTAAAACTGTCTCTGCTTGGAAGTAGGAGTTCTGATGCAACAAAGCTGAAATTTGCCATGATGAGGAAGCATAATTCTCTAAGTGAGTCACTGGGAATATTGTTGAGAACAGCCAATCATACTTCCATACTGCCTTTCTGGACCCGTGTATGATGTATTCCGTTCTTTGGCACCCAATACCATGCTTTGCCACTGGCTCAATGACTAGAACTAATTCTGGAAAGCTTTCAACTAAATTCTCTGAGTATTGTCTCCAGGTTGAATCAGTTGAATCCTTATCTGGGCTTTGATGGTCCATTGCAACATTCTAACAGCTCAGATGCTTATCAGGGATATACTATTTGGTAGGATCAGTGGATAACATGATTGTTTATCCATGTTGAACTTCCATTATCCATTATCCATGTCCTCTTCCATTAAATGGATCCCCCAGTCTAATGCAAAGTAATGCAAGATCTCACGCAATTAAATAATCAGCAGTTCTTACAGTGGCGATGGCAGAGACACAGTCAGCAAGAAGGACAGACCCATTTGAGAAATAGGTGTTGATTCCAAGAACAATAAATTTCCAATTTCTCAAAGGTAGAATAATTTACCTGTAGTCTAGTTGGCACCAAGTGGATACCTGGACTTCTCAAGAGACTTTGCTCTGCAGAATAGAGTTCAGCATAGGTTTCTGTGATTGAAAGATCCAGAATTCAGCAGTGGCAGGAGCCATGCTTCTGTGCCCATTCATCGTGTTCATCTTTTCACACCATGGAGACTATGTTCACCAATCCATCGTATGAACTCTACCAGTTGGTTCTGAAATAACTCATCTCAAATGGTGCTCCCCTTTCTCAGGGGGCACTGCTTTAAGATTCAAAGATCCACACAGTTTGTTCCCATTCATGCTTATCCTTCTTCTCTAAACTGTTTTGTCTCCAAACTTCTAGTAATATTCTTTCTAGGTATTTTACTTAGGAACTAAACCAATTGCCACTGTCCAGGAATCCATATATATGTCTTCATCAAGGTACATACACAACTGCAGAAAATTTATTAAAAAGAATATGGTTTACAGTGAAGATTTTCCATTCCTAATGTTTGCTAGGGTTATAATTAAGTAAGACAATAACGCAGCAGTGGTTTGTTTTCTGTGCTAACATACTGAGCAATTTTATGGATGGCTATTTGGTGAACAGAGTATAGTTTTCACTGAACTGTTCTCCATGATTGACAGCTTAAAAATATTCTCCTTCAGAACGTGACTTCATTTGATCTATTAGTCAAGACAAGTAATTAAGGGAAAAAATATGGATGAAAGGGGTAAGAGGAGGCAGAGGAGAAGAGGGGGAAGAGAGAGTATGCCAATAACGAGCACAAATGCCCACACCCTGCAGTGAATTCTTGATTGCAGATACTCTATAGTGGAAAGGGCTCCAAGTACCCGGTTCCCTGCATATCCCACAAATCTCACAGTTATTTCTTTTTGAACTACGGGGGCTATGAGCAAAATCCATCACAATTTTGGCTCATCTTTCCTCCAAAAACATTAAACCATGTATTTGTGTGTATCTGTGTGGGTTTTTTTTAACTTAATTCAAAATACAACTGCTAGATACTCTTTAGTGTTAATACTATGAGTTTGAAACACTTAATTTTAACAAAAATATTTCCCATCTGTTTTTACTATTTTTACTGAAGATCTAAGGAAGATCTGATTCTAATTAACTAATATGCTTGAGTCCAACTCTCAATCTACCCTTTAGAGTACGTACATAGGTGCTAAGAAAGCTGACCTATGAATGAAATAAGAATTGAATAATTGAGCTACAAAGAGAAAATAACTGCTATCAATAAAATTTCTAATAACTTTAGTTTTTGTGCTGAAGGAATATTCATAAGTCATGTAAATCTTAGAAGAATTGTGTACCGGTGTCAAATATAAGTTTACATTAAAAAAAGGAGTAATCAGATTTTTCTGTTGTGTAATAAGACACTTTAAAATATTTAAATTTAGAGAAAAATCCAGCAGAGCAATAATTAAATGCAGAATTAATACATTGAATATTTAATAATGGATTCCTGGAAAGAATCTCATGTTTCTTGAGGAATTATTGTATCTCCAACTAAAAACGTGGATTGAAATCTTGTAAGTTAAGAATGACTTTTAAATCAAGGTTTCCGTATAGTTGCTTTATACAACATAATTTCTTTCTTACTAGTAAGTAGAAATGCCATTGCTTTCAATTTTCCTGAAAAACTAATTTAGTTTATTTTTATTCGAATTTCTTATTTCCTTTGTGAGCAGCACACACGAGGGTTATGCATTTGCCTTCAATAGAGCATTTTAAAGATATAAGTGCTGAGTAAAAACAGAAACCCATTCAAAGAAGATGTTTACGACAAGTTCCAATGACTCCAAAGCATCTCAGATATAGAACAGATTTCAAATTATGGTCTCGAGTACATTATCATGGGAGAAATTATGGTTTGTTTCCTAAATTCATTGCAACACATTGATTCAAAATGCCAAACATTAAATGGTAAATACTAAGATACCATTTTAAGTAATTTAAAGTAATTTAAATTTAATTAAATTAGAATAACATTCAATGCACATAATTATTCTGTTCATAGTGACATTTAAATGATAATGGTTATTATAAAAGTAATGTTAGATGAGTGTTTTTAGCTAAATTATTTTTTAAATTTTAAATAGGTTTATAAGCATTCAAATAAGGGCAGTATTTGTAAATCCCCATTTCAATCTCTTTGTGTTATTTTTCTCATTATTTTTAAATAAGAGAAACTTTCCCATATTTGTCATATGAATCTCAATGCAAATATTTAAAATTATTTTCATAGATACAAATTTCATCTTAGTGCTTGTTGAATACACTGCATTATTCAATTTAACTCAACCTTTTAAGAATGAGGGCATGCAATGGATTTTTTAAATAGAAAATATAAATGTTGACTATATATTAATGAATATTAAATTTTTAAAAATCCAGAAATTATAAATTACTTTATCCTACAAAAAATAAATGTCTCTTGTGTGACTCATTGTTTTACTACTAACACCACTTATAGGTGAAGTCAACCCATGCATAATAAGAGTCACCAAGAGAAATATAAAAATCAATGAACTTCAAATTGCTGTAATTCATACACAACTAAAATGGTTCACCAGAATAACAATCTCCTGGGGTGCCTGACTGGCTCAGTCTGAAAAGCACTGAACTTTTGATCTTGGGTCATGCGTTTAAGCCCCGCTTTGGGTGTAGAGATTACTAAAAAAATAAATAAATAAAATGGGTCACCAGGATAACAATTTCTAGATATTTCCAATATAATATTCTTCACAGGTTCTAATGCCAATTTTCCAACACCCCCCCCATTCCTATGTTGAAGTCCTAATCCTCACTACCTTAGTATGTGATCTCATTTGGAGAAAGAAGCTTTAAAAAAGTAATTTAAATAAAATGAGGTCATTAGGGTATGATCTTAATCCAATATGATGGGTCCTTATAAGAAGAGAAGATAAGCTGATTAAAAGATGGGCAGAAGATATGAACAGACATTTCTCCAAAGAAGACATACAGATGGTCAACAGACATAGGAAAAGATACTTAACATCACTCATCATCAGGGAAATGAAAATCAAAACCATAATGAGATATCACCTTACACCTGTCAGAATGGCTAAAATGAAAAACACAAAAAACAAGTGTTGTCAAGGATGTGGAAAAGAAGGAACTCTCTTGCACTGTTGGTGGGAGTGCAAACTAGTGCACCCACTGTGGAAAACAGTATGGAGTTTCCTTAAAAAATTAAAAATAGAACTACTATACAATCCAGTAATTCAACTACTGAGTATTTAACCAAAGAAGACAAAAACACTAACTCAAAAAGGTATATGCACCCCTATGTTTATTGCAGCATTATTTACAATAATCAAGATATGGAAGCAACTCAAGTGTCCATTGATACATGAATACATACGTGTGTGTATAGACACATGTATATTCATGTATATATTCACAGTATTCACATATATACACGTTATAAAATGGAATATGGCTCAGCCATAAAAAGAATGAAATCTTGTCATTTGCAATGATGTGGATAGAGCTAGAGTACTATGCTAAGCAAAATCAGTCAGAGAAAGACAAATAGCAGATGATTTCACTCATTTGTGTAACGTAAGAAACTCAACATGAGCGTGTGGAAAACAATAACAACAACAGAGAGGCAAGGCAGGAAACAGACTCTTAACTATAAAAAGCACACTGAGGGGGTACTGGAGGGGATGTGGGCAGGGGGATGGGTTAAAAGGGTGATGGGTTAAGGAGGGCACTAGTAATGAGTACGGGGTATTGTATGCAAGTGATGAATCACTAAATTCTACACCTGAAACTAATATTACACTCTATGTTAACCAACTGGAATTTAAGTAAAAACTTGAAAAACAAGATAAAAATTAAAAAGAAAAAAGAGTGGCAACTGGGTGGCTTAGTTGGTTGAGCATCTGACTCTTGATTTTGGCTCAGGTCATGATCTTGGGGTCAAGAGATCGAGCCCCATGTGTGGCTCCATGCTCTGTGGATTCTGCTTAAGATTCTCTCTTCCTAACCCTCTGCCCCCCCCCCCCCACTCAAGTGCTCTCTCTCTAAAACAAATAAATAAATCCTTCTAAAAAATTGAAAATAAAGAAGGGCGTCAGTCAGAGAAAGACAAATACCATATGATTTCACTCATATGTGAATTTAAGAAACAAAACAAAGAAAAAAAGTGACAAACCAAAAAACAGACTTTTAACTATAGAGTGTAAATGGATGGTTAACTGGGTGGGGGGGATGGATGAAATAGGTGAAAGGGATTAGGAGTACACTTATGATGAGAACTGAGTATTGTATACAATTGTTGAATCACTATATTGTATACCTGAAACTAACACCATATATTAACTATAAATAAAATAAAATTTAAAGAAACAAGAAGAGGACATTAGGACACTGACATGTACAGAGGGAAGACCTTATAAAGACACAAGGAGAGAACAGTTATCTACAAGCCAAGGAGAGAGACCTCAGAACAAACCCTGCCAATACCTTGCCTCATAACCCTAAAAAAAATAAATTTCTGTTGTTTAAGCCACCCAATCAGTGGTACTTTGATAAAGCAACTCTGGCAAACTAATCTACCAATGCATAGAAGAAACTAGATAATATAAACATCCAACTTTATAAACATCCGCTATTATCTACATAGATCCCAAAGTCAGAAGGGAAAGATAACAGTGTATGCCATATCTAGAAAATACTAGGCATGCAGAGTGATTTTAAGCCAGCTCGATAGAACTCAAAATATTTCACTGACAAAATATATATTATAAACATATGCATATATTCACACACACAGTGTTTCAATACATAATGAGATATACATATAACATATATAAAAGTAATATATATAACCTATATATGGAAATATTAAGTTTCATATAGTTGCATATATATGTGTATATATATATATATATTTCTTTTATATTTTTTCATAGACATATTGAAATACATTCACACATGCACACACTGTATTTCTCCCCCCACATTTTGTTTATTTTTTCACAGGATCCTAATGACCTCTACATGTTTCCCCTGAATTCACTGGATTTACATGTTCTGTTACTATTAACCAAGCTTGATACTCCCCTCTCCATTCCAACATACACCCATGTAAGCAATTCTGCCCTTTCTCATTTTGCTGTACTATTTTATTTTACATCAGTGTTTTGAAGTTTCTAGATATTACTGGTTTTTCACAAAATGTCATTTGTGACTTTTCCTTTTCTTCTTTCTTAATTCTTTTCCAAAAGACTAATTCTTTCAAAACTCTTAATAATATAATTTTCCTTAAGCTTTTTATTTTTATATTTTTAAAGATTTATTTATTTATTTGAGAAGGAGCGTGTGTGCACAGGTTGGGGGAGGGGGAAGAGGGAGAGAGAGAATCTCAAGCATGGAGCTCAATGTGGGGCTCGATCTCAACTTCCTGAGATCATGGCCTGAGCTGAGCCACCCAGGTGCCCCTCAGCTCTTTATTGTAACCAAATATTGCTAGAAAGCATTTATAAGGATAAGCCCTACAATTTTTGAATCAAATATTTTTAAAAAAAATAAAATAATGATCCGTTGTATTCAGACTTTTAAGCTCACATATCCCTTCCATATTAGAATATCGCTCGTGAATCTGTGTGATAACCTTGAGGACATTCTCAAAACAAAGCAACACAATACAGCAGAAATTGGGAGATCCATTGAAAGGGAAAAAAAAATAAGAGTCACTGAGGCAGAGCATAGTGAAGATGCCCATAGGAGATGTGCAAACTCATCCTTGAATAGACAGGCATTTGGGAAATACTTATGTCTAACTGTTGAGTATTCTGGTGACTACATATCACTTAATTTCAAAATAAATAAGTTAATATTTAGGTAAGTAAGTAGGTAGATAGATAGATGGTAGATAGATAATCAGTCATTAGGTATAGACAGAGCTCTCACATTATGCTTGATATGTGAAAGACATATTTAAAATTGTTCATGGATGTTCAACTAATGTGCCCAATGATAAAAAAGATTTGTGACTGCTTTTGTGTCCTAAATTAATTTTAGTCTCAACTACCATGTGGACACATTGCATAAAAGCATCAGTTATATCTATAAGCAAAAAGTAAACAATACAAGACCCATTATTTTCATACTGAATCTTCAGTTCAACATTATGGTTCCTCAATGCAAGTATTTATATCGTTGCAAATTAGTATTTTAAAACAGACAAAAAAGAATATGCTTCCAAAAATAACTTTCTTCTGCTAGTGAATGTCAAATAGATAAATAACACCATACAAACTTGGCTTGATGTATATTCTGTTTATAACTATAGTCAAATCATTTAATTGCCATCTAAATATTTATCTGTCTTGCAAATTCCTGTGATGTAAAATGTAATTGGGCCTGAGAAAGCTTGCAGTAGACCGGACTATATTCACACTTTTAGGAGAGTTAAAACGTTAAAAATAAAGCAACCACTCTGTTAACACTAATTAATAAAATATCTGTATTAAGAGAAAAGGCAATTTGAATTTACATTTGAAAGAGTTATGATTGTTAATGAAAGCAAATTTTCCAAATAGCTTCCACATCTTAGGAAGGAACTTTGTAACATCTTTTAAAACAGAATAGTTATTTGGGCCTTTTAAAATAAAAATAATTATTTGCTTTTCTTTACTTTAAAATTATGCTGTCAGTATGCTAGATATCTTTCCTACACTCCCAATATGTAAAAATGATTGTTAAATTTGCATCACCTACTGTGCAAACTTTTTTGCTCCACTCTATTTCACTCCTCTCAGACCATAAGAAGCGTTAGTTACACACAAATATTTGTAAATCGTGTTAGGAATGATTGTTCATGTTCATGTTCGTGGCACTCTATTAGGAGACATATATGTTATGTCATTGAGTACACACACAAACTAAATGACATGAGCAATTTTCTTTTTTAAACCCTTTGTGAAGGTTGATGTCAATAAATCCCAAATCTGTACTTCAGCTAAATGCTATGAAACCCCCTGGGAGTATAGCACAAACAAAATCTTCTACTTGACGTGCTTGGTTTCATTTCCTGTCTTCTTTTTACTGGCACAAGCATGACCCTGTTAGTCCAACCAAAAAGATCTTTTACAGAAAAAAAGAAATGTATAATTTATTTATTGTGGACAGCCATTAAACACGCCCCCCCCCCCCTTCAGACACATGACTTATTTTTTTAAAGATAGATACACTAACAATTCGCTACCTGGGCATTAAACACAATGTATGAAAATAAGTGTTTTCCTTTCACATTTTTTTAGAAATCTGAGAACAAATGTTTTGACAAAAGCTACTGATTGTAGAATTGATTCTATGCCTTACTGCATGACATGATGGTCTGTCATCAAATTATTTTAATTGAAATCAGCTGTTTAAATGACCTTACCTCCATAGCAGTTCTTCCATTTATATGAACTCATTTATATCTAAAATTCCATTGTGGATGGAAAATAGCAATTTAACTGGGTTATCTCCCTTTCATTCTTTGGAATACTCTAGTGTTGTCATGAAAATTACAGTTATGTTTAAGCCATTTTTACTATCACTATCTTTTTTAGTAAGTAGTGACAAGTGGAAAGCACTCAGGAAATTGAAATGCTGAAATGAATTGAAAAGTAAGCCAAGGCATATTAAGAAAATGCTAACACAGAGAGAAATAAATCCCTTCCTCAACGAAGGATAGTGAATAAATTACATCAGCTTCATACTGGCCTTCAGATTTGTTTCAGTCTTTAACGTATCCTTTCAGAGAATATAGATTATGAAATTCCACAGCATTTCTATCATTTTAATTTGAGCAATAGTAATTACTAGCCATTATTATTTTAATTTTAGTAAAATAAACCATTAAGTTCCTTCAAGATAAAGTAGCTGTAAATTACTATCTAGTCCTTCTTTCACAATAGACTTTCTCTAATTGTGTAGATTTAAAGCTCATCACCTTTATCAAGGAGTATCAAGTAGAAAAAATTAAAGCAAACTTTAATTACTGGTGAATCTTCTCTGTGATTAAAAGATGCTCTTATATTTAGTTACTTTTCTTCATGGAAACATGAAGATTTTAATTCTCATTCTCTTTAGCTTGGAGTCATGGCAAAATGTCTGTGGGGTAGAGAGAAGGGGACTGGTTTAGAACTCTTTGGTGGAATCACATCTCATTATCCCTCCCAAAATAGCAATCATGCCATTAACTTTTTGCTTTACGAAATATCCAAATAACACATATTGATAAACACATATAAAATAAATGTCACAACTCAAAATTTCATACTCATTATTTGCATTAAATTTCTATTTTGTGGTTATGACTCCCTTCAAACCTCACTCCTCTATTGCCTGTGTTTGAAATGAGATTCATTTCTCTCAGCAGGACCAATGCTTGAGCAAGAGATGAAACGGAACCAATCAGAATCCTCACTACATTACCTATTCATACGAGTGGCATACACTAGCTTTCTCTCATCATATGATCCCCACTTTTTGCAGTAGATGAATATGAGACAAAGGACCAAAGAGAGACAGAAAAGTAGATGTATAAAAAAAATGTGGAGGAAATTCCCTGATTGTATTTCCAGGGCCCTGTATCTAACCATAACTGAAAATAATTCATTAATGTTTTTAAGCTTAGAATTTTATGAAAATAATTTATTATTCTTTCATTTTCAGTCTTCGAAAGTTTTACTAGCCTGCTATCATGAACCATAATCTATATTAAATTTCACTGTTTGGTTTGCAAATGATGTAAACCCAACCATAATTGTCCACCGTTTTATGATACAAACGCTGAAAAACTATTTGCCAATAGTGGCACTCAACAAAGGCTCTTGCAAATAACAGACCCCTATAACATGCAAATAGTTGAGTCAGCATAAGATCTCAGATGGGTGGCTTCCGATAAAAAGGATTGCTAGATTCCTTTTATGTTGAAGGAAAGCCACTAATTAATAATACTAGTAATAGTTCAACTGAGACTTCAGAAAATATGGTAGAAACTGTTAGGACAGTTGGTGTGGTTTGGCTCTTATTGCCTGTGGTCTTCAGTGACCACAGTGACTTTAGTTTAATAAAAACAGAACGAATCTCATAATCCAAAGATTTAAAACAGTCATGTACATATTTGAATTTCATTTTATTTTTTAATTTTCTTAAGATTCATTTATTTATTAAGAGAGATGAGGAGCGTGCAGAGGGGCAGAGGGAGAGAAAGAATCCTGAAGCAAACTCCCCACTGCACGGAAGCGACATGGGGATCTATTCTATGACCCTGAGATCATGACCTGAGCCTAATTCAAGAGCTGGATGCTTTACGGACTGAGCCACTCAGGCACCCCTGAATTTTTCTTTAATAAGTGTTATAGGAATACATTCCAGAGTAGTAATGGTGAGAATTTTGCTTCTCACCATTTTAGACCTACTCTTTTTCCCACCGTTTGCTCTCCTAACACAAAGGGAAGGTCGAAATGTAATTATTGTTTCAGTGCCTTTAAAATTAGGAATGGTTCCTGGAGGTGGGTGAAGGGATGGGGTAGTTGGGTGCTGGGCATTAAGGAGGGCACGTGATATGATGAGCACTGGGTGTTATATGCAACTGATAAATTATTGAACAGTACATCCGAAACTAATGATGTACTATTTGTTGGCTAATCGAATTTAAATTAAAAAAAAGAAAATAAAAATAAAATTAGGAATGGAAGCAGCTCTACTTATGAATTTAATGAACAATATCATTATTGTTTTTCAGCTCACAAAATGAATACAGTTCAATGACTGTATGACCAGATATTAGGAAACACAGAAGTTTAAATAAAAGTTACCCGGTGAAAAACAAAACTAGTCTTACACTATGTTCTTTCAGAATTCAAGAACTGCCGTCAGTATGGGCATATTTGTGGCTTAATATCTCTTAAATTTTATTTTCAGTAACATCCTCTCATTGAATCCTGGCAGAATATAACAGTATGAAGGGACATTAAGATCATAGGTCTTTTTTGTAATGAAGTGATAGATTATCTTATTTCTTTTTACTTCCTTCCTCAGTATATCACTTTGAGTAAATGCTGAAGACTGTAATAAATTGACATCATATTTTCAAACCTTCTCTTTTATGCTGAAGGTCGTTTGGATAGGTGTTTGCCAGTAGTTTCCAATAAGATGCTATTGTCTAGACAATACTTACAGTGAAATTTGTCAAGGAGTTTTTTTTGGAGGTGGGATTAAGGCTAATTATGCACAGAAATACACAGCTACTTTGAAGTACACTTTTAGGTAATAACGAATTGCATTATTAAGACATGTATTCATTCTAATGATGTGTATGTTTTATTTTAATGTTAAATATTCTTATTTATCTAAGTAATGCAAAGTCAATTAGATCCTTCCTGAATTTTTTTTAAAAACTTTAAGCACGGTTAATGCTGAATTACCTTTGGATAATGAGAATAACTGGGCGCCTGGGTGGCTCAGTAGGCTAAGAATTTGCCTTGGGCTCTGGCCCTGATTCCTGGGTCCTGGGATGGAGCTGGCATGGGGCTTCCTGCGCAGAGGGGAGCTTGCTTCTCCCTCTTCCTCTGCCACTTCCTCTGCTTGTGCTCTCTTGCTCTTTTTCTGTCAAATAAATAAAATCTTTAAATAAAATAAATTTTAAAAAATTAACAATAAGAATAACTAACTAAAACATATAATCAGGAGTTAGTAAAATTACATGTAATTTTAGATTCACAGGTTGAGCAATGGTTGGTCTATCTCCCAGCCAATCAAACCAGTAAGGTCTCAACACAGGAATGGGACTCCAGAGACAAACAAGAATCTGATGTCGACTCTGTCCTCAGTAGCTGGGTGAATGTGGGTAAGTTGCTTAACTCCTCTAGGTCTCAGTTTTCTTGTCTGAATAATGAGAATATAATTAGAATGAACCAATGAGAGAGATTATATAAAGTCACCTTAACTTTGCTTAGTGACTAATAAGTACACCTTCGTACTTGCTATTCTTGTTTCTATATTATTGTTATTATTATATATGTCTTTTAATCTACAAATCTAACATAAATACATTCAAGTAATGTATCACTGATTTTCAATTTGGGTAAAAGTATGTATTCATCAACTAAATGATTTCATTAAGTTCTATGTTGTGTATCATTCAGTTATATAACTATGTTAAGGTTTAATGTCTTCCAAAATTTACATGTTCAAAAAAACTAACATTTATAAATGGATACAAAATAGTATTTAAGAGAAAGGAATTGGACTACGCTTGGAGTCCTGGCTGTCCTTCTTCCCAGCCGTGTGACCTTAAGCAGTTATGTGCACTATCTGTGCTCAGGGCATCCTCGGCATGTGTGGAGCACAGGTAAATATTTTTTGCAGAAATCCTATCCATATAAATCATCTGAGTGTCCCTAAATAATCATACCTGCCACTTTCTGACACTAGTTGTGCACTATTCAATGAAAGAAATGGCATAGTGGTCAGTGGGAGTGATTAACTTGCCAGAATGCTCTCCTGGAATCAGGCATGAGACTCATTAGGCTCTGGGACATCACTATACATGTGACCATCAAAGCCTCTTGCAACATCTGATGAGTTAGGAAAGGGTGTTCAAGAGAGTTCCCTAAGGAAAGGAGTAGAGACTGGGTCTGACATGGGAACCAGGCTGTGCTCAGGATTCCCTACTCAGATAATACCACTGGTACAAACCTGTGCCAAAGAGGAGCTTTTCTTTTTTGAAGAGGGCACCCATGAGTATGGGACTTCATGAATCCCGGTGTAGCGTGAGCCAAAGTAGCAGCCCTGCTTATCTATGTATGAGATCAGTACTGCTCTGAACAACAGCTAGAAGATGATGGTATGAATACTTCACTTAATATAATCTTGTCACATGCTTTAGAGAAGCCACCGTGCAGACAGGTGAGCACAGCTCTTGACACAGTTATGTGCCTATAAATACAAATTGTTTCAAAACATGAAGGTATTTTAAAAATCAAAAGTACAGACCCTTTTGTAGTTCATAAGCATGACGATTGGGTGTTCATGCTGTTGCATGGCGTGTGTGTCCGTCAGATCTTGCCACAACGATGCGGGCACATTACCCATCTGATGTGAAAAAATATTCAAAAGTACAAAGAGCTCTACAGAAATCAAACATAACAAAAGGTCTACCCCCAATTTAATTGTTCATTCCTGAATTATGATCACTTGCTATTTAATTTATAAAAATTATAAATAGTTAAAAACTCCCCTTTGACTCCACCAATGCCCAAGACAATTTAAAAATAAACTTCAAATATTCTTCTCTAAAACAATAATAATAATCAAAAAACAAAACAAAAAACCTTGAGAATTTGGAAATTCTCAAAGTTAGCGTGCATCAAATCATGAGAAGAGCTTGTCAAAAGATGACTGGGACTCAGGTGGGGAGTTTCTTTTTCTATAGGCAGGAAAGAAGTCCCAAAAAGGATTCAGATGCCTGGATGCAGGGACCACATTTTTATGAGTTATTCTGACAGTAACATCATTGCCCCATTCTTTCTCTTCTATTTGATTTTTTTAAAGATTTTATTTATTTATTTGAGAAAGAGAGAGTGAGAGGAAGAGCACAAGTGGAGGGGAGGAGCAGAGGGAAAAAGAGAAGCAGACTTTCTGCTGAGCAGGGAACCTGATGCAAGGCTGAATCCCAGGACCCCAGGATCATGACCTGAGCCCAGGCAGATGACTGAGCCACCTAGGTGCCCCTTTTTTCTATTTGTTAATCAGTTCTAGATTTTTCCGAGCTGGTACTGGGGAGCATTACTTTCATCCATATAACAAATCTCCAAAATGTTTTAGAAAGTAATTTCCTCTGTTCCATGCTCTCCACCATTCTGAATTCATTGCCTTAATTTATTTATATACATATATATAAATCTATAATAAATATATATTATAAATACGTATAAATAATTTAACTTATAATGAATATATAATTTGTATATATTTAATTTTATATATAAATAGGTATTTATATATATTAAATTAATATTAATACAATTACTTAATATTTCACATATACCAAAATATATGTGACCAAATGTCTTCACTTTTTTTCAACATTCTTCATTCTTGATGAATTTAGCTCAACATGAAAACAGCATGATAGTTGAAGGAGATCACTTTATCAGTACCTCTTAATTTATCAGTGCACTCACTTTATTTTGGAATCTGAATCATTTAATAGCCTTTCTCCCATGACTGTATTCCTGTCAAAATTATCATTATTATATTTCTTTTTATTGATTTGGTCTCCATAGGTAAGTAAATATAAGTAAGAATATTATGAAATATTCACAAGTGAAAGAACTTTATTCAGTGACACTAACAAACCCCTGAGGTCACAGGTGTTTTGAAGTGAATATGTCCCATAGTGCTTTACTTATTATAGGAGTCCAGGGCAAGTTGCCCCAAAATGGGCCAAAATGGCATTTTGATCATTTTGGATTAAAGTTAAGAAATAGTCAGTGTAAAAAGGACACTCCGATGCTCTTTTGTCTCTAGAAAGTAGAAATAAAGGAACTACGAATATGTAAAAATACGTTGTTTCACATACTGGTACATATAGAGGTTTGCTTCAAGTAAGTCTTTAACTTAAAGTGGTTAAGCAATGCTGCAGAAGACCAGTTTCTGATCATTGCTCTAACAACTGGCTTTATCTTCAGACTGGCTTCCCTTCTTGTAGAAAACTTACTACTAATAGATTCTAGGTTATATTATAGGTTCCTTTCTGGACATTTCATATAAATGGAATAATGAAATGTGCAGGCCTCATGGCTGGTTTCTTTCATGTAATATGATGTTTTCAAGGTTCATCTAAATTGTAGTATGAATCAGAGCATTATTTATTTTATTGCCAAATAACATTGTATGAGTATACCATATCGTATGCATCTATTCATCGACCGATGAATATTTATATATTATGAATAATGTTTCAGTGAACATTCATATAAACATTTCCATGGGCATGTATTTTCAGCTTTCTTGGGTGTATACCTAGTAGTGAATCGGATCAATCCTGTGGTAATTTTATGTTGAATATTTTGAAGAATGCCAGATGGTGTTCCAAAGTCACTGAACAATCTAACATTCATACCAGAAGTGTTTGAAGCTTCCAATTTCTCCACATCCTTGCCAATACTTATTATCTGTTTGATATTTTTTTTTTAATTTTTATAGCTATCCTAGTGGATATAATGTGGTATCTCACTGTGGTTTTAATTTGTATTCCCTGATGTCTAATGATGTTGAACATCTTTTCATATGTTTATTGAGCACAAATATTTGTATAAAAAATCAGTTAAAAATCAGTTTAAATCAGCTAAAATAAAAAAGGAACATAATAGCATTTTAACTGTCTTTTGTAGTTACATAATTACTATTACTGGTACTCATTGTTTTGGATTGTGGTTTGGATTGTATGAGACTAAAAAACTTCCTTTACTGTTTATTTTAGGATGGATCAGCTAGCAACACATTTTCTCAGAACAGTGGAGACCCTATGACAGTTTGTTCTGTTATTTCTATTTGGGGTGTGTCAGCTCAGATGTGGTGAGTAACAGCATGCATGGGAATGTCTAACATGCCTCAGTTGTGAAAGAGAATTGGTATATTCAAGAATATGGAAAGCTTGGGTTCAATAGCATTCCAGCTTTAAATCGTGAAAAATTAACAGTTTTCTCCTATCTTTGGTAGAAACTTCTTCTCCACTCTGCAGCTTCAAACTAGAGCCTAAATGGGGCATGATTATTCTACTTAGTGGAAAGATGTCAAGGCCCTTCTCTTACCATGGTCAATAATTATTTTGGTAAATTTTGTTCTATTTTTACTGATGGGCTGTTTGGTCTGCCTCTTGGAAGATTAGACTGAGAGATTTAAAGATACTTCTTTGGGGCAGTGAACAGTTGAAAAAGAATTTCAGCTTCTTATCATACGTCTGGGTCACTCATGTAGATGCCACAGCAGACTCCGTTCTCCGATTTGACCAACTGGACTCAAGCTACTGGGGAAGCTGCACTACCCCGATTTCTACCATTGTTGTTGGGATCCGTCATTATTCCAAGCATGCCAGTCTATACCCTCTCATAGACTAGACCCACCATAGAAGACTCTTTCCAATACAGAGGCTACCACAGCATAAGAGCCTTGAGACTCCAGCCAAAAGTTGACCTCTTTGGAAGATTGCAATTTCAAAAGAATTGAGAAAGTATGGAATACTTAAGGAGAACAATTTTTGGCCCTACTCTTATTCTGAAACTGGGGATGTTAACATTTCAGATTTATCACCGTACTGGGAGGAAAAGAATTCCAGACATTAATAATTTTTCCCTAGGATACTGCATATGGACGGAAAGAAGGAAATGGAAGAAAATATAAGGGTAATTTTAAGCACATGTCATGCATTACAAAGCCAGCTGAATCTTTGAATGATAATCCAGTTTTAATGACAATACAAATAGCACCCTGCCCCTTGCTCTGGAATTCTGAAGCAAAGATATATTTAGCATAGGAACTTCCTCCAGCCTAAGTCCTGAAAACAAATTATTGACTTTATACATGCTTAAAAATCCACACTAACCCAAACCCACTGTATATTAACAATATTGCCTTCAAATCTTTAGACTAATGTTGTGACTTTTCATACGCACAGTGATTTTATAGTCTTAAATCTATAAGGTCATTTTAAAATATAGATCTGAATAGAACAGAATATTATTCTTTCACAACAGATCCTTACTCAGTATTTTCTCACGTACTCACAATTGCCCCCTCCATGAATATTTTTGGCCTAAAATGAATGAACAGGTGGTATGGTGGTAAGAAGCCATGTTGGTGTTAATGTGGCATCACCCTCTGTGGAAAAAGAGAAAGTGCTCTCGGAATTTCAGGCTGCCAATCTACTTAGTTGGCATCTGCAGTCTAAATTATCACAGTATTTTGAGAGTAGGCCTGTTGCCATTATGACAGATGGTTACGAGTATTGGCAGCCAAATGGTCATGTATGTACATTGGTTGTGAGCATTGAAGGTAAACTGCTTGGTTCAGGTCAGTCTGTCCAGAGCTTCCTCAATTAATATTAAGAGGAATATCTGTCGATTCATCATTCTTATTGCCTATTTCCTTACTTACCTCTTGAATAATTATAGAGATACACCAATAAGATCTTTACACTGTAATCAATAGATTACAATCCAGTGGCATTGCAGATGCCTTAGATCTCAAGCAAGAAAAATAATTTCAATAGCAGAAAAACTTAAAAATGTACATAGAAAGTGAATGGATATTTTGATAACTTGTATTTCATTTTTAGTGTATTCTCTTCAATGGAGAAACAGGGCTCCATTTGGAATATTTCTCTCCAGTTTTTCAAAGTTCAGAAAAGCATGTCTGACAATCTCTTACATAAATAGAGTTTAATAATTTTTGTAAGTTAGTACAATGTTGCAACTCAACTCAAAGTAAAAATGTTTAATTCCTACCATTGCTTATTGATTCAAATGAGCTAAGTTCAAATTACATCAATTTATGCCATCACTTTCCACTCTATCAAATTTCAATCTGCCATTAATACATTTTTGTGTATTTATTTTGGTCCAAATAAAACCAAAGTTGGCTGAGAGTCAAGGAAGAAACAAGATGTATTTTATAATTGTTTTCTGTTCAGTAGCTTTAAAAAAGAAAAAGCTAGCACTTTTAGTGATGGAAAAATGGATGTACAACAATGATTTAATGATAAAATTAATAGAAATTCAGAGAAGAGGGGATATATTGACTCTCTGTAGGAAAGTTGTCTGGAGAAGGTAGAGTTCCAGAATGAAAATCTGCGGACTCTTCATCAGTAGAAGGGGAAAAAGAGTATTTCCAACAAAGGAAAACAGCATGGCCATGCCATAGCCTAGATGTAGAACTAGTTTATAACAAAGAATATAGAAAAGCTGTACCTTTAATGAACCTACACCCTCGTAACCCTTTTTGTTCTTTGGATCATTGAAATCTCACCAGTTTTCAGAACATTTGCTGGATGTTCAATAAAACAGAAACAATAGCTACATATAGACAGAGCAAACTGTACATAGGTAGGCATATGATTTGCTGAATCAGATACCGTATGACAATAATACTGGTTAAATAAGTTTGAATACATTATGATAATGATCATGACAGAATAACTAACATTTATTTAGAGCAGACAATGTGCTTTTTGCTTCAAATGCAGTATTACATTTAATATCCACAATAAAACTGTGAGATAGTTAGCACACTATTTCCATGTGAATAACAGCACAGCGTAGGTAGTGAGGTTAAACTACCAGTCAAGGTCACATTTAAATGACAACGTGGCCTGTGAAGCTATCCCAAGTTTTCCAAATTACAGTCCATTTTCTAAACCACCACATGAGGTTGTGAAAATAATGAAATAATTCAAAGCTAAGTAAAACTATTTTAAGCTAAAAATGTCATGAAAGTATAAAAAATAAAGGAACAACATACCTGAGTTTTATTTTTTAAAACATACCTGCATTTTAATTATAACCACTTCCTAATTTTGCATCTTTTCCTACCAGGAGTGTTGACATTTATAAAATAAGTGTTGCTTATTTCAGGATCTCCCCCCCCCCCCCCCCGTAACTATCTACAATTCTCAAAGGGCATCTGAGGTTGATTTGCTGAGAGCTGTGTGTGGATTTCATCTGTCTTAGTTTTATGTTATAGACTGAATTAGAGGTTATACCAAAGTTTACACCATATTATTTTACACTTAATTATTCCCTTTTGCAATTAGAAGATTAAAAAATTACTTTTTAGAAGGGAGAGCCTTGCAAAGGTATCTGTGCCTGTGTGAGCACAGAACACAAGACTTTGAAGTATGGGAAGAAAGAAGTGACAGTTTATTTCCTAAATGGGAGAGGGGTTAGGAAAGACACTTGCTGCATTGTTATAGAAAAGAGAGGAAGGGAAAAGTAAGAAGGAGGCTTGCACCTAAATATCCAGAACTACATTTCTTAATCAAATCATTGGGTGGCATCGTTTGGCAAGAAGAGTGTGGCAATGATATGTGCTTAGGTAACATCACTGCATTCGGGCTACTCTGTGTAAAATCGGTATTGTATGCAATAAATTGGAGAAGCTGAAATCCTGAAAGGGGAAGCAAGCTAGAAGAGTACTCTCCAGACTTCAAAGTGCATGCCGATCCTGTGGGAATCCTGTCGATATCTGCAGTTTGATTCAGGAAGTCTCAGGTGGGGCCTCCCACCCCTGAGATCATGACCTAAGCCAAAATCAAGAATTGGATGCTTAACTGACTGAACCACCCAGGTACCCCTGAGATTTTTGTATTTTTAACAAGCTCCCAGGAGACCGCTTCTGTGAACCACACTCGGGCAGCAAGGAGCTGGGCTTCTATTGCATCCCTGCAACACTGAGATGTGAGGGGCCCAAACCAGGCTGATGGGATTGGAGCAGAGGGATTGGAGGTGAGGCTGAAGGATGGAAGGAGGACGGCATAAGAAACTATGAGCTGGTGGCATGAGAGATGCTTTCTTACACAATATATGTAAATCGCACCATCGGACTGCGTGCCTTAAACTTAAAGAGTGATGTATATCAATTATTTCTCAATAAAACTGGGGAGGGGAAAGGAAATACTTGTTTGGGAGAAACCGTGCATGAAATTATAAGCCACATTTTAACACATGTGTCTTTGCTGTCATTGGGAAGGACATGCACTGTGTACATTTGAGTGTGTACATCAGAGATAGCTTTGTTCCCCTGAATTTGAAACAGCTTTGTTCACTGTTTCCCTGAATTTGAAAAATCCTCAGGTATCTGGTAAAGCCAGTGACCTTCCTTTTCTTTGAGCATTTACTTTGCAAACCTTGTAATTTTAAATTCCATCTTTGTCCCTTTGAGTTGTAAATCTCTTGAAAAACCTCTTGCCAGTTTGACAACCCAGGACTATCTTTCTCAAGGACCTGGCCTGGGAGCCGTCCCTTTGCCATTCAATCTCCCTGTTAGTCATCCCTATTTCTCAGGCTCTATGGGAGAGCGGGAGCCTGACTCCAGCATAACTTGGAGTCTTGCTCCAAGCTGTGAAACTATTTCTGGTGATGAAGATAGGAGAAAGTTTGCTTTTCCTTTGGGTAAAGCCAATTAGCAAACACAGATGGCCTAATCACAGAGAAAAACATTTGCAAACTCAGGAATAACTTAATGGATGCATGCCATTGATCAACCTCCCACCTAATGTCTTTCAGTACTTTTCCACTAGCTCACCTCAGCATTTAAATGCACTCCTGCCTTTTGTGTCTATGGAGCTGGGTATGCACTTTGTACTCTCTCCCCTATTGATGGGGAGAGAGGATCAGAATAAATCGACTTTTGTTTTCTCATTCTGTTCTGTATGATGGTTTCTCTTTAACATATCACAAAATGTGGGGCGCTTGGGTGGCACAGCGGGGTTGAGCGTCTGCCTTCGGCTCAGGGCGTGATCCCAGGGTTCTGGGATCGAGCCCCACATCAGGCTCCTCTGCTATGAGCCTGCTTCTTCCTCTCCCACTTCCCCTGCTTGTGTTCCCTCTCTCACTGGCTGTCTCTATCTCTGTCGAATAAATAAATAAAATCTTTAAAAAAAAACATATCACAAAATGTAACATTAGAGAAGGATATTCATATAAGATTCTTCTATGTATGAGCTCTAAAGAAATATAGGTTATTAATACTATGGGTATTTTCTGACTTGTGACATTTCCTATTTTGTACCTATGATGAATACATTGTGATAATATAATACTCTACCAGGATAAACATTTATTTTTTGAGAGAGAGAGAGAGAGCACACACGCTCATATGCATGTGCATGAGTTGAGGGTGGGGAGGGGCAGAGGGAGAGGGAGAGAGAGAATCTTAAGCAGGTTCTATGCCCATTATCGAACCTGATCATGGGGCTCAATCTTATGACCCTTGAGATCACCCGAGCTGAAACCAAGAGTCAGGACATTTAATAAGCTGAGTTATCCAGGTGCTCCCAGGATGAGACTTATTCTGCAAATTATGTGTATTTGAGGTATTTCCAGACTTCTTGACCATGTAGATTGTCTGGTTTTTTTTTTCCTATTACCATAGAAATTGTCATTTTACTAATATATGCTTTAAATTAAAATACTGTGGTCCCTTGTTACTCCAAGTAAGTCTGTACCTGATATATTAATAGAATTTCAGACTCCACCCAAGAACTAATGATTCAGAATATGCATTTTAAGAAGATATTCTGGTAATTCATATGCACATTGAAATCTGAGAAGCCCTCCTCTACTTGACTGAAGTGGTTCTAGGATCCCACTCAGTACTTAGAGATGAATGTTTTTCCCTTTGATTAATAACAACATTTGAAATACATAATGGCAGGAACATTTAAAGAAAGTTGATGTTTCTTTCTCTTTATGGATAGAAAGTAAAGTAGACCATGGATATGAAGATTGATTTCTGGAGTCTCAATTGTATTTATTACATTGCTACTATTACATTGCAGTATCTACAATGTTTTTCATATGCCAGTACCATTATTTCTTGATTATTGTAGCTTTGTCATAAATTTTGAAATTGTGAAATGTGAGTCTTCTTGCTTTTTTTCTCCTTTTCTAAGGTTGTTTTCAGCATTTTCATGAGTTTCAGGGTCAACATACATACAAAGGTAGCTGCGATTGTAATAGGGATTTAATAGAATTTGCAGGTAAAATTAGAGAATTTTACCAATTTAACAATATTAAATCTATTCTGTGAACATGGATTGTCTTTTGATTATTTATGTCTCTTTAATTTCTTTTTTTTTTTTAAGATTTATTTATTTTGGAAAGAGAGCGAGAACATGAGGGAGAGGGGTGGAGGGAGAGGAAGAGAGAATCTCAAGCAGACTCCTTGCTGAGTGCAGAGCCTGATGCAGGGCTCAATCTCACAACTCTTAGATCAGACCTAAATGGAAACCAAGAGTTAGATGCTTAATTGTGCTACCCTGGTGCACCAATGTCTCTTTAACTTCCTTAAAAAAATGTGTTATATTTTCAAAGTGTAAGTTCACATGTTATTATTAAATGCATCCTAAAATTTGGTAGTTTTAGTGAATAAATATTTCTGCATTTACTCTATGCCCTTAGGGCATTTTTATAGTGTTTAAATGTTTTTATTTATTAATAATTTTTACCAGTTATAGTTTTTTTCACTGGGAATAAGATCTGCAGAGCTCTTTACATCATTAATCTGTAAATAGAATATTTGCCATTAGTTTTTGTTTTATTTACTGACATTTTATCTTACACCTGGGCAATTTCAAAAGTTAGCAAATGCCTAAATGGTAAATTTTATGTGCAGTTTGGGGCTTTCACTCTCTCCTTCCTGAAGTTCCTTTCTTTTTGTTAGGTATACTTCAAACCCATCTCTAGCACAGTAAGACACTCATATAATTTTCTGTTTAAATCTATGCCTTTTTCTTCAAATTGACAAATTTGGGGAAGTCCACTTCAAACTGCTTTATCTTTTCTACAAAGATTTGCCAATGCAGTTCAAGTTTCCTTGATTTTTGAATACAGCCTTTTTTCTCTGCCTTTCCCGGTCCTCCTCTTCCTCTTGAATTTCAAAATATTCCAAAATTTACACAACAGTTTCAAATGTTATATAAATAACTTGTTTCCGGGAACCATTGAGTGTAATTTGCCAACACGATATGCTGTAACTCCATATGACAGACAAGGGTATTTTCCTATGTAACCACAACACCACTATACCATTCTACCATAGTTTTATATCTTAAATGACCTTGAGACTTCAAACGTCTATGAGTAAGATATATAATAAGCTGCTGCAGAATCTTCAGGGGATGATATTCTCAAACACTTCAGATATGGCTAAGCAAGATAATGAAGAATAAAATTAAAATTTAGAGGTAAATATTAGTAGAGAACAATAAAAAAGATGAATCTTTGGGTGGACAGAAAATCAGTATGATCAAAGAGCTTTCCAAATGAAAATATTACTTGGGTTTGCCCTTTCCCTGTTCCATCATTGTATTGTGATGTGAGTAGGACATAAAATTGTTTTTTATGACCAAGGCCTAATTATGGACCTTATGTAATACCACATACAACTCATAATTTCTTGACTTCAATTTTAAGACCATGCTTGATTTAGATTCTCTGTTACCTGTCATGCGGCAGGGTTACTCTGCATGCAGAAATGAAGACAAAAACACATTTGCTCTTAAAAAAAAAAAAAAAAAAAAAAGGTAAATTGGGCTTACAAAATGGTACTCTCCAAACCATCTGTGCTCTCATGGTTCTCAGCCCTTTTCCTTTAGACAGCCAAGTGAATAGTGGCGAGTTCAAGTGACAGGTAGCATTTCCAGGCAGAAGTATGGAAGAATCAGTACCTGTTTTCAAATAGTTCTCTCTTCCACCTTCAAAATGGAAGAGGTGCTGTATTTATTAACAAAGATATTACTATAAAATTGTGGAATTAGTATTTTTTTTTCTGTGTTACAAACTTCCACAACCTTAGAGGCTTATCACAACACACCATTTTTTAAAGATTTATTTATTTTAGAGAGAGAGCATGAACAGGGGGAGGGGCAAAGTGAGGGAGAGACAAGCAGACTCCATGCAGAGCAGGGAGTCTGACAAGGGGCTTGATCCCAGGACCCTGAGATCATGACCTGAGCTGAAACCAAGAGCCGGTCACTTAACTGACTGAGCCACTCAGGTGTCCCCACAACACATGTATTTAAAATCTTACATATTCATGGGCCAGAAGTTTGAGCAGGTCTTACCTGGGACCTCTGTTCAGGGTATCACAAGGCTACAATCAAGATGTTGACTGGTTTGCTTTCTCAGCGAGAGGGTTTGGGGAAGAATCTGTCTTCAAGCTCATTCAGCTGCCAGAGTTAATTTGCTTGTCCCAGCTTCTTACTGGAGGTCAGATCCAAGCCTCCTCCAGACCCGAGAGCCCACTGCTAGCTCCCTGCCACATGATCCTCTCCATAAACACTTCACAGATGGCAGTTTGTTTTTCCAAAGCCAAAAGGTGAGTCTTTATCCATCTGCTAAGATGGAGTTTTATATACTGTAATGCAATCCGGGGAGTGACATCCCATCACTTTTATCATATCTTATTGGTTAAGAGAAAGTCATAGTTTTCCCCACACTCAAAGGAAAGGGGTCACACAAAAGAGGATCATTGGGGGCCCACATAGAGTGTGCCTGCCACGCTGGATCTTTATGTGAGTCTGGGAACTGTGTGGGCTCTCCACTCACTTGTTTTAAATGTATAGTACAGTGAGAAAAATATGTCTTATGTTAAGTCACAGATATTGGGGAGTGATTTATTGGTACTGAATAATCATAGTCTATTACTACTATACCTGCTTTTGTGCTGTAATAATTTTTCTTTTAATTAGTGTTACTAGAGGGGCACTTGGGTGGCTCAGTTGGTTAAGCACTTGCCTTCAGCTCAGGTCATCATCCCAAGGTCCTAGGATTGAGCCCCACTCACGTTGGGCTCCCTGCTCCATGGGGAGCCTGCTTCTCCCTCTCCCTCTGCCTGCCACTCCCCCTGCTTGTGCTCTCTCTCTGACAAATAAATAAACAAAATCTTAAAATAAAAAAAATTAGTGTTACCAGAAAAAATATATCGTTATTGCACTTTTGCATAAATATTTAAATTATAACATGAAACAGTATAATTATAACAAATAAATAATCAGTTTAATAAGGAAGGGAGAACTGGAGTAATAACAAGAAAATTAAGGGGATATAGTGATATTTTACTATCTCTTATGGAATTTACAGATTATTTTCTATTAAGATAACTTAAGGTAGTTTTTATCTCTCATGGTTAAATAAAATGAAAATCTAGTGTTATTTTTAACATCTCTCTTGGGGCACATATGACTAAGTTTCTATTATGATTATTTATAGCAGATTTCATCTCACATAGCTGATTATAAAATACCTAAAGAAAGTGACTGCTTTACTTTTGTATATCAAATATATATTCTGGATGTACAATTACATTTTTGTACCATATAAAATGAACATATATTTAAAATGTTATTGTTCAAATGAAAGGGAAGAAACCAAAAATAATGAAAATTAACCCAAAGCTATGCTTGAAATCATAAGAAATGAGTCAAGTAAAGTATAGAATAACATTTTCCAAAATCCAACATTTCTCTTTTTTATTGTTTGAACTCTCAAAAAGATATGAATAGTAGACTTGGAGTATTTCAATTGCTTTTTTCCCCCACATATAGAAAAGACTAAAGCAAAACAATACAAACCAAACATCCCCTGTAGGTTAAATTAGGTGAATAGGTATTCGGAAGAAATCCAGACGTTGGATAAAGTGTGGGGAATCTGCACTCTGTCCTTCCATTTTATTTACATTTGAAGAGAAGAGAGCTTGCGCGTGCCCAGGTTCCTGGGGGTAGATCAGAAAGCCTGCATATCTCAGAAAAAGTTACTTACACTGAGAGGTGGTTGTTTGTGTGGTGCAAATATGGGGGATTGTTCAGTCTGGGGCTTGGGGTCCTAGTCCCCTTTACCTAGCCACGGCAGCTCCAATGTCAAGGTAGAGACGGCTTCATTTAGTGAGTTGGTATATGAGTCTGAAGTAGTCCTATGAAAGTTCTTCCAACAGTTCATATGAACAGTTCTGAATATTACTACAGTTCACTTGGGGGAAGGAATGTGATTCTGTCACAGTCTACTTATACCTGGATGTTTATGAAGACAGAAAGACATACTTCTTTTCATAGATGACAATGCTCAGAAATAAATTGCTGTCACTGAGAAGCAGTTCTGTTTGGATAGCCTTTAGATTTCTTTATTCTCTTTTTTCTTTTTAAAAAATGTTTACATGTGAAAATAGTTTTAATATAATTCCATTGTTTGCTTGCTTGTTTTGAAAGTCATCTTTGATCAGTCCATCTTTTTACTGAAATCGTACTGTGGAAGAACAACGCTCAATCATTCATTTCAAAGGAGATGTTTTTTCAACTTTTTAAACATATGTTATCTATTTCTTTGATATAATAGCAGGGCTATTTCTTCATATTTTATGGTGTATATGCATATTATTGATAAAATTAAGAGTACATTATTACTGTAATGCCTTACAGAGATTTTTTTTTTAAATTTTATTTATTTGAGAGAGAGAGAGAGGAAGAGAGCATAAGGGGTGCAGAGGGGTAGAGGGAGAGGGAGAAGTGAGGCTGGATCACAGGACCCTGAGATCATGACCCAAGCAGAAGGCAGACACTCTTTTTTAAAGCGTTTATTTATTTATTTGAGAGGGAGAGAGATGGAGCACAAGCAGAGGGAGGGGTAGGAGGAGATGGAGAACCAGGCTTCCCGCTGAGCGGGGAGCCCTATGTGGGACTGGATCCCAGGACCCTGGGATCTTGACCTGAGCTGAAGGCAGACACTTAACCGACTGAGCCACCCAGGCACCCCTTACAGAGATTTTTAAATTAGATTGAGCCTCCACCTCGACCCCAGTGCACGCATGTGTCTAGCAAGGCAGCGTTTCTGCTGCAAAGATGTGGAACCTGCAAGCCCTTTTCTTCCAAACACCCACATCAGTTCATTTTTGATTACCAATGTTGCTATCAATTAAGACTCCATTTTTCAGTTATGAATTTTTTTTCCTATTGACAGTATTGCTTTCTGTACCCAAACAGTACAAAAATCATGTTGAGTAATTTTTCATCAACTGCAAAAGCTTTTAAAAAAAGCCTTCTTGGCTACTTTGTGGCAGGAATTCCCAAGTTGCTTACAAATAAGCAACTGTGCTTTCTAGAAGGTGACTTTAGAGTAAATTGATTCTTTATGAAAATGGCCTAATATCCAGAGCTAAGAAAAATCCCTGAGAGGAAAATGATCTTTTTTATGCATCACTCCTGTAATAATAGCATTATTGTATAGAGAAATTCTTTGTTCATTTACCTGGATATCATTTTCTCATTATTTAAGAGAGTGTCAACTGACTCAAATCTTTTGTATATGGAGATTATTATAAAACATAACAAAGAAACTTTCAAACATGTAAACAATTTAAATTTCTGTTTCTAAATTCTTTTGATATTTGTCAATGTATAGAATAAAGATCCCTAATATAATACACAGAGTCCTACATAACATCATATATGTTCATTGCTCCCCACCCCCAGGCTTATTTGCTAAGCTACAGCCTCATAGATCCCACATTCTCCACCTGCTGTATTTGTTTCTGCCTCGAAATTCTGAATGCAGGTCTCTTAGATTAAAAATATCCTTTCAGCTACCTTTTCCATTTAAATGACTCTTCATTCTTCTGGTGGCATTCTAGATAATTGGTTTAATGTCGTGCACTTAGGAAAGTGTTACATAAGGCCCAGGGTTAGTTAGGTCTCCCTAATATACAGACACATAGCACTTTGTTCTGTTAGAGCCATTTCACGATGACTGTGTGTGTGGAATAAGGCAAGGTAAAGAAACAATAAATTATTTCTGGGGTTTCAGACTATAGAAAATGCAGGATAAGCATCTTAACACATGACGGGGAGTTTCTGAGTTTACATTCTCTATCCCTACTCGTCTATAAGCCCTAAACACACAAGGACAATGTTTTCCTGGCTCACTAGTGTCGTTCTCGCTTCCACATCCATCCCTTGTAAGTAGCAGGCTTTAAGTTACTACATAAGTGACTGAAGGGACAATAGACATGGATATGTGATCAGTAACTCCAAGTTTCTGATCTGCTAAGCAAAACTAAAAGGTTGACAATCTAGAGAAACCTATCCTTTATTGATATATACACAGTGTCTTGCATATTGAATACCTCATTCTTATCCCCAAACTACAATAATCTAATTTTATAGTCAGAAGAGCTATTAAAATAATTTACTACTTTCAATTTTGAACCAAACATGAACCAGTGATCTAAGAACATGTTAGTCATTAGCAACATATGTAAATACATTGCTAACACTCTGAAAACAAAACAAAACAAAACAAAACTGATGTTAAAGCACATTTAAATTCAAAAATCAAAATTCTTCTTTAAGTATGTGCTTTTTTAAAGGGGCATTTGCAATAATTCAACATTGACATTTATGTAGACAGCTAAACTCACATTGTCAGGAAAATTATTTCATTGATTCATTAAAATACTGTAACATTAAATTTAAAAAAGATAAATATAAGTGTAGGGTCTCTTGATTAACTTCTATGATTAATATAATAAATGTTTATAGCCTTTTATATAGTTAAATTTTATGTTCAGAGACAATTGACCTATGACATGATCAACGTAATTTATACCGTGCAATTCAAATACATGATTGAACACCATAACTTAAGTGCCTTAAAGTTTATTCACCCATTATTTTATAGCCTAGTCTTTGACTTGGGAGTCCTTCATCTCTACGGCTAAAATATAGCAGTGATCATGAATCAGATGGTTATCAGACAAACTTCTGCTCGGTTGTTCCCAGAGGAGAATTCGTTTCTCTCTCATTGTGCTCTAGTTCTCACACAGAGGAATTAACCGATCTGCTGCTCACTTTAGTTATAGGACCTGCAAAGCCCCAGAGACAGACGTGTCTTTAGTTCCATTCATGACCAAAGCTTCCATATTACTTTAATATCAGAAAAGACAAAGGGCCAAGCATTCTTTCTTGAATGAGTATTACAATTGCCGTAATAGATGCATGTACTTTTAGTATACTGGGAAAATAATATTTTTAAAATTAAATTAAATTTTCCTATATCAACCTTTTTTGTTTTGATTGTTTTAAAATTTTGATGTAAGATGATGATGCTTTGAGTATAGACAGAGATTATAAAATAACTTCTGAAACTAAAGTATTTTAAATATACAGAGGAAAATTGTCATATATCAGTGCATTTTACCCATATACAATGTAAACTTTAAGGTTGCATTTACATAAACACCTGTTCTGATTGACCTACCGAGTTTACCTGGTCTTAAAGAATCATATCTCCGAACTGAAAATAGTTCTATAGTCTTGACATTCAATTTTGTTTCTCTTTTACACATGTCTTCTAAAAAAAAAGAGAATCATTGAGTTGTTATCCAACATCCATCCTAGTTAGACTCTGTAAGAAAAGTACATAAATTGATTTAACTTTTGTTATCGAATTCTCGTTAGCAAATATTTTCAATGAAATTCTAATTAACTCATTTATATAAAATTCATCTTTCATCTGTAATATAAAATCAATGTATATACTAGTTCTACATTTATATAAAGAAAGTGAGTTGGAAACTTCTACGTATCACCCAAGAAATTTAAAGAAAATTCTTCCTATTAAAAACAAAAAGATGTACTTTGTCCCTTGTATTATACTTTAAATACCCATCTCAATCAATTCATGACATAGATTTTCAGATATACAACTGATCTCACTTAAAATGCATATGGAGACAAGTTACATATGTATGCACTTTACATATATACTTATATGTATATATATATGTTCATGTACTCTTACATACGTATATACTGAGATACATATTATGGTCTTGTTTTTACATCCGAATTAATTTTTATGTATGACTCTGTTCCAGTTCCAATTATGAGTGCTTATAATTAACTGATAAATGCTGATCTTTCTTATTGTATAGTTATAGCCCATGTTAAAATCATAAATCCCATTCTTTTTTTTTTTCACTGCATAACTTGGAGATTCCTGAAAAGTTATTAATTAAGTATCAGTCAGAAATTAAAACAGAGGGGTGCCTGGGTGGCACAGCGGTTAAGCGTCTGCCTTCAGCTCGGGGCGTGATCCCGGCATTCTGGGATCGAGTCCCACATCAGGATCCTCCGTTATGAGCCTGCTTCTTCCTCTCCCACTCCCCCTGCTTGTGTTCCCTCTCTCGCTGGCTGTCTCTATCTCTGTCAAATAAATAAATAAAAAGAAAATCTTTAAAAAAAAAAGAAATTAAAACAGAGATCATATAAAAGAATGAGATTATGTTACAGTGACAGAATGATACTGATAGAAAATGATAAGGAGGAGAAATCTTAGTAAATATTGATATAATTTTTAAAAAGAATGGAACTTATGTCTTGAGTTTTAGAAACAAAAAGACTCCATATCTATGATTGAAAGAGGGATGTGTTTTTAACAAAAGGCAAGTTAGATAATATTTCATCATTAAGAACCCATCCCAAAAATCCAGAGTAATCTCCAGGTCTCAAGATTGTCAATTTAGTACACCTGCAAAATCTTTTTTGCCGTATAAATAGTCCCAGGTCCCAGGGATTAGGATGTGGATATCTTTTGGGAGGCCAGAATTTGGTCAACCACAGACAAGTGAAGTGAATCTTTTCCCTGTCCCTTGTATACACCTCAAAGTGAACAATATTGACAAGTATCAATCCTGTTAAAAAGGCAAAGAGGAAATTTTTTTTCCATTTTATGTAAATTGGTCATTTAGATGGAAATATGTACATTTATTAAAGATGGAATTTATGTTGAGGAATTAAGTGACTTTCTTGACACAATGTCCCCAGATTGAATATCATTGCATCCATTTTTTTATCCCTTTGTACTGCAAAATATACATATATATATATTACTAATTTTAAAACTAATTTAAGTGTGCATTAAATGAGTAGACTGTCAAGTACTGATTTGGAGAACTTAGAATATCATCGGTTAATTCTAAATGTTAGCCAATTTCCATTTCATACATAATCAACTTTAAAAAAACACACTAAATGATTCTAAATGTGCTGCACAATTTCCATTATTGGAAATTAATATATATATATGAATATATATAAATATTTATATGGAAATATAGAGCTTATAATAAACAATGTTTTTATTTATCTTGAATTAGGTTAAGAATTATACCTCATTTTAGGGGCGGCTCAGTTGTTAAGCGTCTGCCTTTGGCTCAGGGTGTGATCCTGGAGTTCTGGGATCGAGCCCCACATCAGGCTCCTCCGCTGGGAGCCTGCTTCTTCCTCTCCCACTCCCCCTGCTCTTTTCCCTCTCTCGCTGGCTATCTCTCTCTCTGTCAAATACATAAATAAAATCTTAAAAAAAAAAAGAAGTATACCTCATTTTAAATATTATTCTAATATGAATTGCATGAGAATTCTCCTGGAGGAAAAAAATAGGTTATATTTATTTAGTTCTTGGCAAACTGTTTCCAAAATCCGAGCTAAGGAAAACAACAAACAAACAAGAAAACAACAACAACAACAACAAAAAGAGGTAACAGTGCTTTTCATTTGGACTATTCACTGGAATTGAACACTATGTCAGGCTTATTTCCAAAGATTAAAAAGACTAATGGAGTCTGCTTTTTTTTTTATTGTGGTACCACAGTTCTTTCCTCTTTCTTAAAATACCTATAATATTTTTTTCTATTTAGATCTACGAAATTATATGTAAAAGGAAAATTTAATCATTTTATAACAAACACATGTTAGAATATCCAGATCCAAAGCCTTACTCAGAATGTATAACATTGAGCCCTTCTTTCATAATATATTATTGCCATGACTTCGATCCAAAAGTATTCAATGAGAGACCAGAAGCAATGCATTTTTGACAAGCAGTACTTAGTCTATTGCATTACTTCCATGAATAAAAAAGGGAAGAATTTTTAATCTAACTTCCCTCTCATTTGAGTTGGGGAAGTGATTCCAAATCATATCAGTTTCCATTTTTTTGAAATAAGTTTAAAAATCAGGTGATCATAAATTAGGGTGTGTATACATGAAAAATGAACCTTGGCAGGCATCCTATGTGGCGCTCACTCTATTCTGCTAATGTAGATATTATTATGCAAAACCAAAAAAGAGAATAATTATTCTTTAGAAATCTGAAGGAATGTCAGAATACAAACTTTTTAATGTATGTCTTATTCAGAATTAACATACTACTTTCTGACTTCAACAACTATTTTAAAGATATTTATAACTTTCTAATTATAAAAAGAATATAATCTGATTTTTTATTTGGCAATATTTATCATGCATTTTTTTGTGTATCAGGTCCTGTCACAGGCCCTAGAGATTCACTATAGTGAACAAAATTTGTGCCCTTATGGAGGACATGTTATACTGAGTAAAATAGAGAATAAACAAGAGAAATAAAACATATAACATGCTAGATAGTGGTAATTTTAAATAGCTTTAATCAGTTTGATGATTTCTACATAATTTTTTTGGTATTCTTGTCAAGAGCCACATTCACTAATTTGAACATGCACAGAAAAAAATTATAATTCTCAGTCTTATGTGTTTTTATTCAGTCTTACAGACAAAAAACATTGCGGTTATAAAATTTGAAATTTTCTTCTCAAATCTAATAGTGTTTTCTTAGGACAACTTAAAATAATGTACAGGATATACACAGTATAATTCAATTATATTGCGAGATGTAATATCCAATATTAGAAAATGAGGTATATGCAATATAGAAATAAGGTTACCATAACAACTATGTGTTTTATGAAGTCAAAGAATCGTTTCTGTTATTATACTCCATGAAATCTAGACCTTATTAGAAGCTACTCAAGAAATCATAACTTGTGCGGCTTTTAATTTTTTCTAATTCATTTTATATTCTAATGATGATCTATATTAAAATAGTGCCATCTCTTCTTAGTTTATAGCATGTGTTACAACATTTCCTTTAAGGAAGAACTCAGAGTTATAAAAAACTAAACTAGAAACAATGTGTCGAAGAAAAATAACATACTCTTCAGAGAAGAAATGCTTTTGTAATAAAATCTTTCTATATCATTCTCAAACATTTTTTTCTAGCATAGCCATAGACAAGAGTTAAAAAAAAAATTGGTCCAAATAAGGTGCCTAATATTGACTCAAGTGATAATATAATTCACATTTAAAATTTAATGGACATGAATAGACATTTTTCCAAAGAAGACATACAGATAGCCACAGACATATGAAAATATGTGCAATATCACTGATCATCAGAGAAACACAAACCAAAACTACAATGAGATATCACCACACACCTGTCAGAATGACTAAAATCAGAGACACAAGAAACAACAGGTGCTGGCAAGGATGTGTAGAAAGGGGAACTGTCTTGTGCTGTTGGTGGGAATGCAAACTGGTGAAGCCACTGTGGAAAACAGTATGGAAGTTCCTCAGAAAGTTAAAATGGAATTGGGGTGCCTGGGTGGCTCACTTAGTTAAGCATCTGACTCTTGACCTTAGCTCAGGTCTTGATCTTAGGATTGTGAGTTAAAGCCCTGTGTTGGCCTCCATGCCGAGGCGGGGGGGGGGGGGGGGTTGGGACTACGTAAAAAAAAGAAAGAGAGAAAAAAAAAAGGAAAAATAGAACTACCTTACAATCCAGCAATTGCCCTACTAAGTGTTTACCCAAAGGATACAAAAATAAAAATTTGAAGGGGTATGTCACCCTGATATTTATAGCAGCATAATCAACAATAGTCCAACTATGAAAGAGACCAAATGTCCATCAGCTGGATAAAAATGATAAAGATGTGGTGCACACACACACACACACACACACACACACATATATATATATATATATATATATGATGGAATATTAGTGAGCCATAAAAAAGAACCAGGGGTGCCTGAGGTGGCTCAGTTCATGACCTCAAGGTCATGAGATTGAGCCCTACATCAGGCTCTGTGCTGAGCATGGAGCCTGCTTGGATTCTCTCTCCCAAATAAATAAAATAAAATAATTTTTTTTTAAATTTGAAAAAAGAACGATATCTTGTCATTTGCAAAACATTGATGGAGCTAGAGAGTACTATGCTAAACAAAATAAGTCAGTCAGAGAAAGATAAATACCATACGATTTCACTTATATGTGGAATTTAAGAAACAAAACAAATGAGCAAAGGGGAAAAGAGAAAGGGGTAAACTAAGAAACAGACTCTTAAGTACGGAGAACAAACGAATGATTACCAGAAGGAAGGTGGGTGGGGTGATGGGTTAAACGGGTAAGTGGATTAAGGAGGGCAATTGCTGTGATGAGCACCACCCAGTATGGAAGTGTGGAATCACTATATTGTACACCTGAAACTAATACTACACTGTGTGCTAACTAACTGGAATTTAAATAAACCTAAATAAATAATAAATAAATAAATAAATAAATAAATAAATAAATAAATAATTTTTTAATGTAAATAAGCAATATGACTCTAAAGTCAGTAACATAATTTTATTTTTATAGAAGTTTTATAGGGGCGCCTGGGTGGCTCAGTTGTTAAGCGTCTGCCTTTGGCTCAGGGTGTGATCCCAGCATTCTAGGATCGAGCCCCACATCAGGCTCCTCCGCTGGGAGCCTGCTTCTTCCTCTCCCACTCCCCCTGCTTGTGTTCCCTCTCTCCCTGGCTGTCTCTCTCTGTCAAATAAATAAATGAAATCTTTAAAAAAAAGTTTTATAATCTCATTTATAGGGTTATAGAAGTAGAAGTAGCTAGAACTCATTAACAATTTGTGACAACAGGGACGCCTGGGTGGGTGGTGCAGTCAGTTAAGCATCTGCCTGCAGCTCTGGTCATGATCCCTGGGTCCTGGGATTGATTCTGGCATCAGGCTCCTTGCTCCGTGGGGAGCCTGCTTCTTCCTCTGCTTGTGCTCTGTCTCTCTCTGACAAATAAATAAGTAAAATCTTAAAAAAAAAACAATTTGTGAAAACAAACTATTAAGGTTCTTATTTTGTGTGTGTCATGCTTTTCTCTTTATTTTTTTATTTTATTTTTACTTTTTTACTTTTTATTTTGTTATATTAGTCACCATACAGTACATCGCCAGTTTTTGATGCAATGTTCCATGATTCATTATTTGCGTATAACACCCAGTGCACCATGCAATATGTGCCCTCCTTAATACCCATCACTGGCCTATCCCAATCCCCCACCCGCCTCCCCTCTGAAGCCCTCAGTTTATTTCCCAGAGTCCACAGTCTCTCGTGGTTCATTCCCCCTTCTGTTTACTCCCCCTTAATTCTTCCCTTTCTTCCCCTACCGATCTTCCTAGTTCTTATGTTCCATAAATGAGTGAAACTATATGATAATTGTCTTTCTCTGCTTGACTTATTTCACTTAACATAATCTCCTCCAGTCCCGTCCATGTTGCTGCAAATGTTGAGTAATCGTTCTTTCTGATGGCTGAGTAGTATTCCATTGTATATATGGACCACATCTTCTTAATCCAGTCGTCTGTTGAAGGGCATCTCAGCTCCTTCCACAATTTAAGTATTGTGGACAACGCTGCTATGAACATTGGGGTGCATATGGCTCTTCTCTTCACTATATCTGTATCTTTGGGGTAAATACCCAGTAGCGCAATTGCTGGGTGATAAAGTAGTTCTATTTTTAACTTTTTGAGGGACCTCCACACTGTTTTCCCAAGTGGCTGTACCAACTTGCATTCCCACCAACAGTGTAAGAGGGATCCCCTTTCTCCACAACCTCTCCAACATTTGTTGTTTCTTGCCTTGTCCATTTTTGCCATTGTAACTGGTGTAAGATGGTATCTCAAGGTGGTTTTGATTTGAATTTCCCTGATGGCTTATGATGTTGAACATTTTTTCATGTGTCTGTTAGCCATTTGTATGTCTTCATTGGAAAAGTGTCTGTTCATATCTTTTTTCTGCCCATTTTTTGATTTGATTATTTGTTTCTTGGGTATTGAGTTTGGGAAGTTCTTACAGTTCTTGAATACCAGCCTTTTATCTGTAGTGTCATTTGCAAATATCTTCTCCCATTCTGTGGGTTGCCTCTTTGTTTTGTTGACTGTTTCCTTTGCTGTGCAGAAGCTTTCTTGATCCCAGGGTCCTGGGATGGAGCCTCACATCAGGCTCCTTGCTCAGCGGGGTGACTGCTTTTCCCTCTGCCTGCTGCTCCCCTGGTCATGCTCTCCCTCTCTGCCTCTCTCTCACTCTCTGTCAAAGAAATAAATAAAATCTTTAAAAAAATAAAATAAAATACTATTGTAAAAAATATAAAACACTAAAGGACATTTTAGTTTAACTTTTATCATATGCTTTTCTACTACTGAAGTTACTCTTTCCTTACCTGAAAACTAAAAAGCAAGAATCTACTGAATTAGCAAGCTCATAAAATTCTAGGAAACATCTTTCACCCTTTATGCTATAAGAACATGTGAAATGTTCAATTTTTAATGCTTAATATTTTCTAAATCTGTATTTCTATTGAGAATTTGAATTTTTAAGACAAAAGACATTTAAATTTACATAGATCGTGTGCATAAACTGTATGTTAAGCCTTTATAGTAACATAATCAATATGACTCAAAATATGTCTTTTAGAAGAAATGATAAGACGTTTTAATACAGAGCATGTCAGAGTAGAACTTTAAGAAAGACATGCATTTTCCATATAGTATTGATTTGTTTAAAATCTTCTAATGTCTGGATATAAGGTTTAAGTTTGAACTTTATAAATGATTGCTAAGTGCTCCATTTTGTGATTCAAGGCAATGCTGCTGATAGTTCCTAAGTAAGATTATCTATTCTCTTTTGCCACAAGATAGCAATTTATATTTTATTAGATCTAAGTTTTATTAAAATCGATTCTACTGCTTCTTCAATTCACTAAAAGGCAATTCCTTTGTCTCAATTAACATACAAAAGTGAGATGTGGAATATTTAAGTGACTTGTTCAAGGACACATGCAACTTAGGGAAAATTAGAATTCTCTTTGCTTAATTTTTAAGTTTGTTGCTGTCTTGAACTATTCATAATTTAGTAACCTCTTCAAACAGAAATTCTTACTTTGATACAGATAACTTCTTTGGAGAATCTTGAATGCTCTGATAAGGTTTCCATTGCTTTTAATTGTCCTTACAGTTTAAGGAAACAGTAATTATATTTAATTATAAATAATGACTACACACAACATTGAGAAATTTTTAAATTATATTAAAATCTTTAAAATCATATCTTTAAAATTTTATTTTTTCTGTTTTGATATGACTGCTAAATTGAGTTAGTTAATTCTACAATTATTTTATGCTTCAAAAGTTTTCTTTTTCATCTGATAAGTACAAATTTACAGGAATGTAGACTGAAAGAAAATTAGATTATTTCCCCAAATTTCAACAAAATGATACAATTCTATTTATTAAATATATTCAATGTCCCTTTGGCCTAAGAAAGCATCTATCACAGTGTAAGTTTCTATGTGTTTGGAGTCCCTAGTTTTATTTTAATCTCTTATATTTTTGCAATGCAGACTTAAAATCAAATTTAAAAAATGTATATATGTATATATATACATATATACATCTATATATGTAAAATAACAGCAATAATAATAATTTTGAGATTAAGAAACACACACTAGGGGCACCTGGGTGGCACAGTCAGTTAAATATCTGACACTTGGTTTCAGCTCAGGTCATAATCTCAGGGTCGTGAGATCAAGCCCCTGGTTGGGCTCCATGTTCAACACAGACTCTGCTTGAGATTCTCTCTCCCTTTCCCTCTGCCCCTCCTGCTCCTGCTCCTGCTCTCTCTCTCTCTCAGTCTCTCTAAATGTAAAGAAATAAATCTTTTAAAACATTAAAACACACACGCATTTAATTAACATGCTTTGGCCAAAAATAAAACTGAAGCAGACTTATGATTTCAGTTTTCCATGAAAAAAACAAACAAACAATTTCTATATACAGTTCAGCTAGGTTTTATTTTTCTATCCTATCCTTCAACTGCTAACCTGGGGTGGGATTAAAGTGAAACCAACTGGTTAGTTTATGCTATTTTAATCGTATGTACCTTGGAGGGTGGATGTCAGGATATAAAGTTATTTTCTTAGTGCTCACGCTCCTATAATTTTCATCATTACCATTGTTAACACAATAGCTCCAAAACTCTGAAACTTATTGTAATATTTTGTTTCTTAAAGAACACTATTTGTCCTAGATGCACATAGGGCATTCTTACTCAATATTTAAGGCAATTTCCCTTTTTAAAAATCCTTTCCAGAATCATTAGTTATAATAGGACAAAATAGTTTACTTGTAACATTAAAGAAGACAAAAAAAAATTCTATGGACTGAGAATTCTTATTTGAAGAGTGGAAAATTCCAAGATTAAAACCAAATCTTTGACTATTTTTGCTATTTCCTGAGAGTTTACAATTATTTCCATATAAAATATTTTTAAATTTGAATGTAAGTTCAAAATCTTAAAGATACTATTGTATAGCTTTAAGAAACCTAGTAATGAAAGTTTCTTTAATATTGAAAGAAAACATCATCTGTGTGATTTATATCATATTCTCATTTCTCTTGTGCTTATATTTATAATTTAAAAATATTATGATAACCTAACATACAAAATATGATTATAGAGAATTTCATAATACTACTTGTATATTTACTAGGAACTTTAAAAACATAAAGGCCAAAAAGAGGCTCTTCAGGCCAGGTTATTTTATGTATAATGCATTAAAGTGGCACTTGGGGAGACTGACTATTTTGAAATGATAGATGTTATAGTTTTCAAGACTGGTTCATAAATGCAACCAAGAATTTATTTACTCAAGAAGCCCACAAACATTTGTTTCGACCTCTCTGGACGCTGATGCCATCTTCTGCACTTGGGCTGCTATGCTGGGAGATGGTCATAGTCCCCTAAATCAAGGAGTGGCCATGTGAAGTGTTGGGGGAATGAATCTTCACTATTTTTCACATCCCTCTCTATTCCTGACATACACTGGACACAGAAGGTCGCCTGTAGAGGAGCTCAATTAATCTTTGAATGGATTATTGACTTAAAATGGAATCTCGATTGACTTTAATTTGTGCAGAATGCCAGGCAAAGTGGGGAAGGCAAAGATAATTATGTTGCAGCTTTATGCAGTGGGCTCAGTCTAATGGAGGAAGGGATTAGACTCTTTCCCGCTTAAAATGGAAGGTAAAGTGGCATTTCAGCCACTTATCGCTGTGTAATAAGCCATGCCAAACTTACTTAAAAGTTAATGTATTATTTCTCATGGTTCTGCAACTGGGCTGAACTCATCCCCAGTGGTTCTTCCACTCTACCTTGTATCTGCTGAAATTGGCATGTGTAAGAGGGCTTCTTCTCTTCAGAACTTCAGCTGGAATGGCTGGAATAGAGGGGTGCTGGAAATCACCTTTCCAAGTGGTTTCTTAACCAGTGTAGTTGGACCTCTTTAGAAGGTAACTCAGGGCCTCAAGAGACAGTGTTCCAAGAAGACAAGCCGCAGGGTTCAAGTTCTTATCAAGTTCCTGCTTTCATGTCCAATTTGGCCAAAGCAAGTCACATGGCCAAACCCAGAGTTAATATGTGAGTGACTACAAAAAAGCATGAATATTGGATGCTGTGTTTCATTGGAGACCATCCATGTATCAGTCTACCACAGCTAGGATAAGCACTGCATACAGGCATAAATAAACTGCCATAGCTCACCCAGCAGGAAGCTGTTCATTCTGCTAGAAAGATGTCATGAAAGATTTCACTCATTCACTCATGTAATACATATTTTTGAGTAGGTGCTAGGGATTCAGTATGGACAAAATAGATGGGCTGCTTCTTTTGTGGTGTATTAAATAATAAATATACAAATAAGACAATTTCAGATAATGATAAATGCTATAAAGAAAATAAAATAGCATAATAAAATAGTGACTAGGGGTTGGGGGATGACTATTTGAGCTAAGGAGGTCAGTAGAGCCCTTCCTCAGAGAGGGTAGCTTAGTCAAGAACTAAATATGAGAAGTTACTGGCCGTGTGGAGCTCTAGGAAAGAATGTTCTGGGAAGAGGGAACAAGGGCAAAGGAAGGAGGCAGGTATATGCCTTGACTAAGATTCAGCTTGACATGTTTTAGGGATAGAAAGAAGGCCAGAGTGGCTGAAGTATAAGAAAAGATGGGACAGAAGGAAGGTAAGATCAGGAAAAGCAGGCAGGGGACTTATAGACCTTTGAAGTATTACTTGAGTGTTAGAAGCTGTGACCTGTCATTTCTTGCCCATAAATTTACCCCTTGTATCCTCTACTCTGCGTTTCCTAAACCATTATTAAAATGAATTGGTTGACATAATTAGGGTTGCTGTCAAGCCCAAAGTCTGCAGTGAAGGCTGGCAGACTTGACACCCAGGAGAGCTAACGGCACAGGTGAAATTGAAGGCAATCTCATGAAGGAGAATCTCTTCTAGCTTGAAAAGTTTGGTCTTTTTATTCTATTCAGGCTTTTAATTTATTGGATAAGGCCCATTCATATTATGGGAGGCTATCTGCTTTACATAAAACACACTAATTTAGATAATTTCATCTAAAAACACCCTCAAACTTGACACATAAAATTAACCATGGCAAGTAGAATCATAGATGGTTGGTAAAAGAGGTGGATGAACTTTCGTTAAAGACAATATCAATGTGTTTACCTGCAAATTACTTCTTAAATATATAAAGAGAAACAGTGAACCTTCACTTTGAAAAAAGCTTAAAGAAACCACCCTATCCAAGTGACCAGAGTTAGCATAACCAATATAATAATGCATTATTCTTACAACATGATATGCTGAAAAAATAAATCCTTTAGATTATTACTCCTGACAATAATATATAGCCTAGACTGAATCACAGAAAAATAATCAGACAAACTCACAGAAAAATAATCAGACACTGTCATGGAAAATAAAGAAAGGCTGAAAAAAATTTCCCAGATGAAGAGAGATTAAAGAGTGTTATAAGTAAGTGTAATGAAAGTTCCCAGATTTGAGAATGGATGAGAAAATATAAATGCTATAGAGGATATTTTGGTGAAAGAGAAAAGGTCATAATATCTGTAATTTATTCACAAAGTAGTTAGAAAAATGGTAATATTAATACTTGGAGATTAAAGATAAATAAAGCAAGAAAAAATATCTATATTTGGTAAACTTAAGTAAGGAGTGTATATGTGGTCAACTGTAGGGTTTGACCAAGATGGCTTCAATGTGCCACTCAAACGACCAAACTTTAGATGGGCTATTTCTTGACTTTAGCCCCATGTCCTACTTGTAATTGTAAATTTTTATTTGCCTTTTTGAGGTGTAAATCTTTTTTTAAAAACCTCTTGTCAATTTTATAACTCAGGAAGTGTTTCTCAAAGACTTGCAAACTAACCCTTTCAACAGTAATCATCAAAGGAGAGAGCCACTCTCTTCTAGTCTCTGTAAGAGAGTAAGAGCCCAATTTAGGGAGATCCTGCTCCGCATTGTAAAACGACTTCCTTTCAAGAGATAGGAGCAAATGTACTTTTCCATTGAGTAGGCCACTTAAGAAACACAAATAGCCTATGAAACTCACCCCACCACCCCAGATCCTCAACACTCCATAACCTTTTGAGAAAATTTGACTTCTTAATCAGTCCTGGTCTCACTCCCCTATGGCCATAGCCTTGAATAAAGCCCTCCTTAACTGTTTCAGCTTTGTCAGGTGCAATTTTTGCTTTAACAGGTAGAAATCATTTGAAATTAGTTGAAAATAAGGGAATAGGTATTTTATTAATAGTGCTAAGCAGAGTGTATTAATGCTACCCTGACTTTTCCAGAAAAGCATATCACTTACTATGGGTGAAATCTCTTGCATTAAGTGTTCTGGGATTATAATAGGAAAATTTGTTCCCTCATTCCTCATTTTTGGTAGCTTACATAGCTCCAGCATCCTAACAGATTTAGCAGCAGCAACAACAACAACAGCAAAACAACAGAAAACAAAAAACAAAACAAAAAACCCCAACAATTTGACAATTGCTGTATGTTCACACCAAAGCTACTCTAAAAAACCCAAACACTTGTTTCCTGAGGAAGTAGCTGACTGAGTTATTATATATTACAAGTTGCTTTTATTCTTACTTTCTTTCAGTTTGTTTTGAAGGCCTGTTTTTCCATTCAATCTATCCTTGTGGACTTGGGAATGCTTCTGAGTTTGATGAGCTGTTGGCTTTAAATATCAGGTGACTTTTTTTGAATTGAATTTGTATCTGGAATGAGAAATTACAAACTTGATGTTTGTTTCCCTAGTGATAGACAATCAAGATGACTGCTTTAATTTTGGTCTGTAGTTCTGTCTGTCTACCTGAACCATGAAATGAAATGGGAATCCGCTCTACTTTTTCTCTAAGAAAGTATAGGAAAAAAATTAAGAGGAAGAATGTTTTATATTTTAGCAATGAATATTAAAATCTGAACATCCACATCATACATACTCTGTTTTATCTCAGCAACAAGTGCTTGGAGTAAAAACGTCAAAGAATTTTTAAATTCTGCTCCTAGGTCAGGGATTCTGTAGTCATAGTGCCCCATCGGGGGACCACGGAGCAATGTACCTGTCAATCATCTCCAGCTCTGAATATCATAGCCACTTCCACAAAAGCTGAAGTGTTACTAAGTACCCCAGAGCAGTTCAGCTATTCAGTTGGTTTTTTCATTATTCTCTTTCCATATTTCCATTTCTTATTTCTTTTTTCCTTATCCTCATTCTGGATTTCAACTTTACCTGCAGCCCCGACCTTGGCTTCCCTATATTTAATGATATAATTAATATAAAAAAAAGACTCTAAATTTATCTGACACAAAACTTTGGGTGTGATCAAATCCATAACCACCATCTGAAACGTTGACACTTTTTTTTAATAGATTTTATTTATTTATTTGACAGAGAGAGAGAGCCGGAGAGAGAGGGAACGCAAGCAGGGGGAGTGGGAGAGGAAGAAGCAGGCTCCCAGTGGAGAAGCCTGATGACCTGAGCCAAAGGCAGATGCTTAACGACTGCGCCACCCAGGTGCCTCAAAAGTTGACACTTCTGATAAAATGTTCAAAGAGTTTTCTTAAAAATTTTAATGCTATTGTAACTTTTTTATGCAAACTAAAAATAAATATTTTATTTCCTGTGAAATGTTCTTTATAAGATTAAATTGCAATATTGGCCTGTTAGAGGTCATTTCTATTAAAGGAAACTTATAATGACATTTAACATGTATTTGTAGATAAAATATTTGAAAAAAATTATATTATGATGCAAATATCTTATTTTATAATGGATTCTATTTCAACTATGCCCTCAGGGTTCTAAAAGAATATAGACCCATATGAATGTGCATGAATTCATTTATAGAATGCATTTATTTCCAATTTCCCCTACTTTCTTCTTTCTAAAGAAGATTCAGAATCTTGACTTCTTCAAAACTCAATTGTCTGAGAGTCGTTCTTTTCAACTCCTATATTAAGAAAGCAAAAGTTGTTTGTGACAGGACAGAAATTTCAAATATGGAGAGGAGAAGAAATGTTCAATTTTAGGAGGTTCATTCAATCTGGGTTCAGAGAAGATTATAGAAATCATAAAAGCTACATAAATTGGGTTTTCAGTTGAAAAGTGGGGTGCTGGAGCAACTAAGGTTTTTAGGAACCGATGGAAAGTGAGGGGAAATGGGGAACGGTTAATGATTAGAATTTGTGTGCCTTCCATGGTTTTGGAGGAATAAAGGAGAGAACTGGATTTCTTTTGAAATTAGTGCAAGGGAGATAATCTTTCCAATAGTTGTGAATATTTGATTCGTATAGAATCAATATCGATATTTTATGGGAGAATGGATTTGTTACATTAATTTATCACCTCTTAATACATAAAAGATTCAATGTGGCAAACTAATAAATGATTGCTTTCAAAGCATAAACAAGCTCATACTTTTACAGAAGAACCACTGTTGTGAGCACTGCTATTCTATGATGGATTTGGAGCAAATAAAGAAAGATAACCCATCTGATTGGAGGACATATTGATAGTGAAAGAGAGAAGAAAGAGGAGCCAATCCCAATCCTCAGACAGATTTTAAAAGCAGACAGCATATTTCAGGGGGAAAAGGCAAATTAACACAGAAATAGGGAGTTTGCAAATTTCACATTTGTTTTTCCTTTCCAAGTTGTCTTTTCATTGGTTTGTTTGGGTTCTACTCTGTATGTGTGTGTGTATAATATATATATTATATATATATGTATATATATGTGTGTATAATATATATAATTTATTTATATCTATGAATTTATAATACATATATTTGTATATGTAAATATTATATACTTACATGTATTCATAGATATTTAGAACATAATAACATGTATTAATATATTATGAATGTATTTATATTTATACATATATAATTCTAGAATTTACATCATCAATCATTAGTAAGTTGCCAAAAATGCATATATATATCCTAGTCGTGTGAAGTCAAGAATTAGCTTCAAAATTTCTACAAAAAAAATGCCTGCTAGGATATTGATTGGGATTGTGTCATAGGCATATATAACATGCTGTTATATATGATATTTTGACAGTATTGAGCATTCTTATGCATGAACAACCCTTCATTTATTTAGGTATTTAATTTTTCTGTAAAATATTCTGTTGTTTTCAGTGTGCTATTGAGTGTGCCCATATTCTGTTGTCTTCAGTGTGCATATCTTACATCAAATTTATCATTATGTATTTTCTAATGTTGTTGGGATTATAAATGTATATTTCAATTTCTGGTTGTTTATTGCTAGTATGTGGATACATAATTTATTTCTTGCATTCTTTTAGTTGTGACATATATAGGTCTCTATATTTAGAGTGATTTTCTTTAGAAAACATATAGTTAGATCTTTCAATATTTTCTACCCACTGTGACAATCTCTTCCTCTTCCCTGATATATTTCTTTATTTTTTTAGATAATAATATTTATCCTGATGCCATTGACACACTCTTTCTTAAGTTTGAAGCTGTCTTGGTAATGTGATTATTGGTAATTTGCCAAAAACATAGTTAGTGTTATATTCTGCTGGGTCAGCCGTGTAGATTCATACATAAGCAAATTATTCAGGAAATTTTTGTGAATGTGATTTTCTTAGAGACGATTTGCAGAAAATATTTTAATTTTATGAAATTTGCATTTAACATAAAGGTAACTTCTTAATAAAACCTCAAATCTAGGTTAAATATGATGCTGATTAGAAATGTATTTGGTATAATTTTAATAAAGTTATCAAGCTGTGATAAAAATTATTAAAAATGTTCCATCAGTATGCTCTTTTGAGGTAATTTATATTGGCTGTTTATAAAGTAGACTTTGTCTTATTTAAAATGGAAAGCATTATAGTACCCCCTAGAAATTTTCCTTTAATAAGTCTGGAAGAGAGTCTAATTTTAAAATTAGGTTTCTTTCTGTGTCAAAAAATGACTAATGAATCCTTAACTTTCAGCCAGTTTACTGGCCTATTATTTTAAGCTTATGTGTTGGAACTTCTGTTCAATGTTAACTTCATTCTTTGCAATGAGCTCTTTAATCCACAGTAGTGAGATTAAAAAGTACATCATTAGTAGTCTTAAGTGAAAGTGAGGTGTGGGAGGAGTTAAGATGGTGCAGTAGCAGGGGGACCCTGACCTTGCCTCATCCCCTGAACACGGCTAGATCAACATCAAATCATTTTGAACGACTAGGAAGTCGATCGATCAGAGGATTAAGAAAACAATCTGCACAATTGGAGGGAGAGAATGAGACAGATCTGAGGTCCGGAGTTGTGACCTGGAGGAGAAAAAAGCCATGGTACCACTAAGGGGAGGGAGCCCTTTTTGCAGAGTGCAGAGTAAAGTCAGGGAGAGAGGGAGAAAGCAGGAGAGAGACTAGCACATGGGGTTCATATAACATGCTGGGGTGAGGGGATCCCTTGGGTCACACTGGGAGAGATCACTCCCCTTCCTGGAGTACATTTGGAAGAGGATATCTTGCCTCTCCAAGGACAAAAGGGCCACCAGGAGCCATTAGCAGCTCATCAACAGCAGAGGACAAGGATTACCTGGTCGCAGCTTTTCGCTGTTCACCACAATAGACTCCAGCCCCCCAGCGCACTGTGCAACTCCTTTTCCGGGACAAAAAGGTGCCAGGCGCACAGCGAGGCTCTCCTCCAGGGGAGGGGAGTGGGTCTGCACCTTGCCAGGCATTTTAAGATTGGGAGTTTTGAACCACCAACCAGAGATAAAACACAGATCTGTTGCTCCAGACATCCCAACAGCTCAGGCACAGATAGGTTGAGAGCAGGGATCTGATGAAAGCCTGGGACAAGAACAGGGGATTGGCCGCTTCTCTGTGAGGGGCTCCTGAATAGTCACAGGTGCGAGTTCTCCTCCCTAGGGATAGGAGCGCTGGGTGATGCCTTCTACCACCCCCACCCCCACCTGCCCACCAGCACCATTGGAGTTCCCAGAGAAATACCCCATCTCCAGAGGAGGCTGGAGTCCATGACTCCAAACCCTGCCCCCTGTGCCTGGCAGGGGCATCTTTAGGGCAGGCTGACAGTGAGCCAGCACGTGGGCCTTTCCCTCAGAAGAGCCACACAGGCCCCCCACCTACACCTAGTCTCCTGAATACAGAGTGCTCCGAAGCATCAGTTTCAGTGCTTGTGGAAATAGCACCAGGCTTCCTTCCTTTTTTTTCTTGTTAATTTTTTTTCTTCTTTTTTTCTTTTTTCTTTGGTATCATGCTTACAGTTTTTTGTTTGCCGGTTGGTTTATTTCCTTGTCTCATTTTTTGGGTCAGGATTCCTTTTTGAGTTTTTTTTTAAACTTCTTCCGTCCTTCTTTCTTACTGTGGGGAATCAGGCTTATAGTTCCTTGTCTGTTTGTTTGCTTTTTTGTTTCTTTTCCTTTTGTCTTTTCTTGGCCCAGGCTTTTCTTTTTGTTGTTGTTGTTGTTGTGTTGCTGTTGTTTTTCTTTCAGGCTTGTCTTACCAAACAAATCAAAGAACACCTAGTTAAATGTCCAAACGCTCCCCACTGCTAGCAAGGAGGAGCTCCTTAGAGGACTGACCCGACGAGACAGAGCAGCGGAAACGCAATAGCAGAGTGCACACAGAATACACCAGAAATACTTCCCGAAGCACCAGGCCCTGGCCAGTGTATGACCCCTTCTTAATATACTATTACTCTCAGGAGCAGGAAACATAGCAAGCTCTCATAACACACAAAACACAGAGACCTAAACATGATGACAAGACGGAGGAATTCTCTCCAAAATAAAGATCAAGAGGAAATCAGGGATTTTCTCAAAACAGATGTAAACAATACATCTGAACAAGAATTTAGAACAACAGTTATAAGAATACTAGAAGTGTGTTTTTTGACTTGATTATTTGCTTTTTGGGTGTTGAGTTTGAGAAGTTCTTTGCAGATCTTGGATACCAGCCCTTTATCTGTAGTGCCATTTGCCCCATAGAGATTTAAGACTGTAGCAAAGTGAGATCACGGACATACTGTTCTTTAACACGCACACTGTTCCAGGTCCGAATTTACCCAACCTAAATGGACTTTGGCTACTGCGTATGGGGTCAAAGACCCCAAATTTAGAAGAACTTGCGGTGCATTTTAATCAGCTGGTAAGTAGTTTATTTTATGTATTTTATTTATGTATTCTTTAAAGATTTATTTATTTATTTTAGAAAGGGAGGTTGGAGAGGCAGAGAGAGAGAGAATATCTTAAGCAGACTCCCTGCTGAGCACAGATCCCTATGCAGGACTCTATCTCACAACCCTGAAATCAGGACCTGAGCCCGAATGAAGAGTCGCTCACTTAAACAACTGCACCATCCAGGCTCCCCCATTTGGTAAGTATTTCAGAAAATGAACCTGCATAGGTCCAGCATTTGTCACCAAAAACATTTCAAAAAATGTAGATATTCAGCTGGGGACACAGAAGCCTTGTTTGTTTAAGGGCCCAAATGAAGCATTTGCCTTCCGAGTGCGCATTTGACAGGCCAGCCTCTGGGCATGGCATCATAGCCGTAATACACGGAGACATCTGGTTCTAACGAAGAGAGCCACATCCATCTGCTACTAGGAAAGGAATTTTAGCTCCAACAGCATTCTTGAGTGCTGACAATTAACCAGACCATCACAACGTCTTCCACGGGCCCCCTCCCAGCCTGCAGACACCTAGACTGGTATACCCAGACTTGGGCTATAGAGATTTTCTCCTTCATCTTCTTTTTTAAACAGTAACCTTTAGAATTTTATAATTTTTTTATTTTATAATAACTAGAAAATGCGAATGGATAGTTCCAACTTCAGAATGACTTAATTTTAAAAGTACATTAATTTGATGTTTTGTGGGAACTAGAAAATATTTTCAGCATTTAAAGTATTAAAAACTCTCATAACATTTCCCAAACTTGCTTGCTGCAGTACATTTAAGCCAAAGCATTCTGGATTTTAATATTATAAGTAAATTTTGAGTTCTGGGAAGCCTAGCTTTGTTTAGGCTCATTTATTAAAAAATTAATACTTTTCTTTAAGTTCTATGAACTAAAATTACCATTATCCTTCCCTTGTATCTTTAACTGAGTCTATTTTTTTCTTTTGCTTGTAGACAACAACAAATCCACTACATTTCCCTAGAGATAAGCATCATCTGCTTTTAATTTACCTGATATACATATTTTGATGAATGTCCTCAAATTTGGATTTATCATATATGATAAAGATGATATATGATAAACACGATATTCATATGATGCCCACTCCCCACACCAACGTGCAGCAGGCATCGGCTCCTACCTTGCTCACGCCCATCCAGTGGATTTTGAGCTGAACTATTAAGAAGGTAAGGAAGGAGTGATGGAGAAAGAGAAAGAAGGAAGCCTGCAGGGTTTAATTGGCTCATCAGGCAGATCTTTCCTGCGTCAACTTCTTAACAAATGCAGGCTCTAAATAGTTAACTCTAGCTTGTATGATACATTACTTTTTAAGAAAGATTTCTCTAACCCAATTTACTGTTGACTTTTAAGCAAACTTTGTATCGGGCTGATGACCGATCGACCTCAATCGTTATTGGAATTCTCTTTGCCTGTCTTTTCCAGATAGATCTAAAAATATTATTCACGTTTGTCTTTAAACTGACACTGTGATTCACATATGTGATGGATTTGGACCTCAAAATAAAATTAGTACAAAATGATAATAATCCTAGTATAGAATATTTCTAAGCATTGACCTTTTTAATCCTTAGTTTTGTGTCTTTGCTCCAGGTGGGAAAAGACTTTGTATATAAACAGAACATCACTTTCTTGATGTGTTCCAGCTTGTGAATTTTGCTTGAAGTTATGTGCTTTAGATGCCATCAATTATTTTTATTTTTATGTTTGCAGTAAAATAAGCTTTTAGCTATATTTAGCAGTACTCTTTAACACATCTCCTGCAAAGACAATATCTTCTCGTACTCCCTGCAAGGGTCAAATGAACTGAAACCTAACTAAATTAGCAAGCAACATAGAACTCGTGTTTGTCAATATCAACCATATAATGCTTCCCTTTTATAATAGGTCTTTTAGGCTTTATATTTTTCCTGCTTTTTGTAATAATGCCTACTTTTTATTGTTTAGCAAAGAAAATTAAAAATTGCAGAATTAAATACTTGCTCTTCTTCCTCTCTTTGTTAATTTCAAATGATTAAGTTTTCTACTAAAGTGCTAGTATTTACATTTTCTCCCTCAAGCTCTGTGTTCAGGGGAACCGAGCATAAGATATAGAGGTTTAGCGGCTAATTTCCAAACTCTCTAAATCAGGAAAGAGAGCTCAGACCTCCCCAGCCCAGGATATTGGTGACTCTGTGTAGTATTAATATTTGAAATTAACTAGCTTACTCTCTCCATCTTCACAACCGTAAGACTTCAATTCCGCCCTACTCCCAAATGTTTCCTGATATCTCTGTGTGTCCGTGGAGGAAAATCTCACACATATTCCATTTTCAGACTATTATATTTTTTAGCATCTGTGTGGAATTCCACAATACATCTCATCTCTACTTAGGCTGACATTTTTAAAGATTTATTTAAAAATCCTCAAGCAGACTCCTCGCTGAACATGGAGCCTGACTCAGGGCTCCATCCCAGGACAATAAGATCATGACTTGTGCCAAAGCCAAGAGCCAGATGCTTAACTGAACAAGCCACCCAGGCTCCCCGAGGCTGACATTTTTGAGGGTGGATTTGGTCTGCTACCCCACCAGAATTCTTGGGTCTGTGCTGTCCTGCGGGTGCCTTATTATCGATTCACTCATGTTCCGTTGCTAGACGAAATACTACTGCATGTCTCATGCATATATGGGGATAGGGACCCATTCCAAAAGTAACACTTTCTGTGCCTTCAATCATGTCACACTTCCTGTAGGTGAAATTTCACTTCAAGAAATGGTGTCTTCAACTGCTGCTTCTCCACATGATTTCAAAAAGATTCAGTTGGGATTTGGTTCATCTGAGAAGGATGACAAAGGCTAAGTCATCTGACTTAAAAAATAGAGAACTCACTTTTGCCCCCTGTAAAAGAAGTCTCAAGGACACGTCCAAGGGCAAGTAGATCCTTCTATCCTGTTGTTCTGCCATCCTCATCCTCACCAATGCATCTTGCAGTCCAGACAGTCCAAGACGACTCCCTGAATTTGAGCTATCACACCCCCACACAAGCCACCAGGAGGAAAGCCTGATGAAGGGTGTGACAGTTTGAAGAATTGTTTAGCAAATGTTCATTTGACATCCCTTCTCATTTTGGGCAGATTTTGCTGCCCACCACATTCATGTTAGGCTTGGCCATATAACTTGGTTTGGTCAATAGAATACTACTAGATTTAAAGGGAGATAGCAGGTGCCTTCTTTTCCATGGAACTGTATTTGTTTTCAATGTTATTAATGGATATTTCTGGTTAGTGAGATTAAGGATGATTGTACTTTCTCATTTATGTACTTTTTTTCTGTAATCACTACATTTTTTTTTTACAGTACAAATGTATTATATGTTATTTTAAAAAAAGTTATTAAGTGACCTGGATAAAACACAAACCAGTTTTGCTTTCCCTGTTTGTGGAGATCATAAAGCAATTAATGAAACTACTGTGCTAGTATTAAAAGCCAAATGGATTGAGTCTTTAAAACAGCTTTTTCTAATCTGTTATTGTATTTAAACATTTTTTAGATAAAATATAAAGCCCAATAGGATCAGTACAAATTATAGGGATTTTAATTTTTAGTATCATCAAATTTGCTAAAGGCAAGTTGGAAAGCCATTTAAAATGCTGACCCTTTAAGTGTTAGTAAAGATATATTAATTAAGAATTTCCAGTTCTTGACCCATTAATGCTGTTCTTTATAAATACATTGGGAAATATTCATTTAATACTTGAGCGGTTTTATTGTCCTTCCTATCTCATTTCTCATTTCATGCCGAAGAGCTCTAATTTCTTCCTTGATTAAACTTTTGCAGTGATAATAATGAAAATTTATTTTAATTATGAGAAATCTTTATCCACAAGGATTTGATATCTTTCTTAACTTGGGTTTTTATTGTCCTTCACGTTCATACCATCACTTTATTTCCCTCTCTTAAGTTACATGTTATTTTCTTTTTCTAAAATGAGAATTAATATCTTTTAGCTTATTTTTAACTTATTTAGTGAAGCTCATTTATTAATTTTCCTTTTCATTAAAATCAGGTATACAGTAATTCATTGATTTAGTTCTTAATTCAGAAGTCTATATGCTGATGTACAAAATCTGAGATCCAAATTGCATGGTTGCGTGGAAAAAGGATTTTTAAGTATTTCTCACTCCATTCTTCAATAATATCATAAAAGTATTTCTGTATATCTACATAATCATGTCTTTGTTTTTATAGTACATTTTATTTTGTGTCAAATGTTATAAAAGTAGACAATCATCTACGAGTCAGTACGGATACAGAATATTCTCACGTTATTTATTAGTATCCATCAAGATACAGAATGAAGTAAGAAAAAAAAATAGGATAATTTAGTTCTATTTCCTGGCTCTTTCACTTGTTTTTTACGTCCTCCCTCCAAGCTCCGCTGCCAGACACAGTTCTTCACTCTTTAATATAGGAATTAAGTGATAGTCACTTTAATATGTATGTTGTCTTCCACTCTTCCTGCTCTTTTTCATTATGTTTTCCCCAGATCATCTGCTCAGTTTTGTTGTTCAGTGCTCTTCATTCTATACTTTCTTCTTGGGTGGTTCCCTTTCATCACTGTGGGTTCCAATACTATACACCAATGACTTTACATTTATATGTCTAGTGTGTGTCTCTTCTTTTTTAGGCATATATATTAAATTCCTTCTTTGAAGTTCCTCTCCAATGGTTGTGCCATAAAATCACCTTAATGCAAATGCAACCTTGTTTTCCTTCACCTCTCTACCCTCAATGCCAGTAAATGGCACCACCATCCAAATTTTGTGTAGCCTTCTAGGTTTCTCTTTCAGACATCTCTTTCCAATCCATAAAATCCTTTCAAGTGTGCCTCCTAAAACTTTGCAACCTATCTATTTTTCAAAATCAACACTTAATCTAAATCACTATCATCTCAAACTTACATGCATGAACATTCTCCTTCAATCCTCTATCCTTACTGCAGAAAGAGTTTTCTTATTCAAAGTCAAACCTGATTATGATTCACTCCAGCTTTAAATAACATTCTTTGCTTCCCAGACTTCATAGACTAAAAAGCAACATTCCTCCCATGGCTCCTAAGGCTTTGGTAGATTTTCCCTGGGCCATGCTGTACAGCTCTTCTTCTATTACTCTTTAGATTCCAGACCCAGTGGGCTTTTAATCTATATTTCAGCATGCCACACACCCTCTAGCTTCAACTCCCGTGGTTAAGCTTTATATAGTTATTTGTATTCACTCAAAAATTCTCAGCTCAAAAGTCACTCACTTAGGGCACATGAGATATGCAAGGGCATTGTCATCATAACTTAGTACTGAAATATTAAAGCCATGATATAATTTAATCATACTGTTAATAACAACATCATATTGATAATGACAAGAACAACAGCTAACATTTATGGAACAGTGTCTATGTTTCAGGCACTGCTTTATGTGCTTTACATGAATTATCTCACCAAACTTTATAAAAACCCATGAGGTAGTAAGTTACAAGTATCCTCATTTTTTACAAATAATAAAAGTGAGGCTTAGAGATAATAAGTAACTTGCCCAAGGTCACACATTCAACAAGTTGTAAAGCAAAGAGGCAAAATCAAAGAACTGGACAATAGGGTGCATATGTCTCACTACCATGTAGCTTCAGAATCTGGATTTTATTGCAGCTTAAAAAGCAAGAAAGTGGGGCACCAGTGTGGCACAGTTGGTTAAGCGTGTAACCCTTGGATTCAGCTCAGGCCGTGATCTCAGGATTGTGAGATCGAGCCCCACGTTGTGCTGTGTGCTCAGCACAAAGTCTGCTGAAGACTTTCTCTCCCTCTTCCTCTGCCCTTCCCCCAGTGCTCTCTCTCTCTCTCTCTAAAATAAATTAATAAATCATTTAAAAAAACACAAGAAAATATGATCTGTATCATAACATATGTTAAACTAGTATAAAACTATTGACACTGACAGAACTAAAATGCACTGTAAACATTTTTAAATCATCTCATACGTCTACAAGTAGTCTGATTTTGATTAGCTAGTCTTTCACAGTACAGATTTATCATCATCTTTGGGTTCCAAAGTAGTAAAAATCACATCAACTTACATCTGAGAAAAGGCATTCCGTTAGAATGACAGCATGCTCTTTTAATATTCCTTGTTCCATGATGGAAAAAAATTGCATTTTTTTCTTTAGGCTTACATATCAGTTTCTGTTGCTGTTTAGCCTCTAACTTAAAAATTACTTAAAATTAACTAAAATGTTTTACTTAAGGGACATTTGGTGATGTGGATTAGGTTGTTGCTAGTATTCAAAATATGTAATACTAAGTGTAGTGCTATGGTAGAGGACAGTAATGTTCCTTAATCATCAAGGCGGTATATCAATACCTCCCTTGCCTCCCATGCCTCCGGTGGCATGCAATAAAAGAAGGTCGTTGTGATTGAAATTTGGTTATCAATGAGGAGAACGTGCAAAGATGTTGGACAGACTGTAAGAACCTAGATGTGCAGAGTCAACCATGCCACATGGTTTTATTTCATATTCAGTGCCTGAAAAATATATAACACATAGATTCAGAGTTTAAGATGGGATAGAGAGAGAGGGAGAGAAAGTTAGATATAAAGATAGAAAGGGATTGCCATAGATATGTGTATTTTAAAACCTGAAACATAGTTTGTCATATACACATATGCCTATATGTGGATGCCAGTTCTATTAAGTGTTTATACTTAATAAAATATTGTGTATATCTTCACTTATCTTTGTACCCTTTGTTGGTTTTCTCATTGCATTTTTAGTTCAGTGGGACACTTCATATGTATCACTATATGTTTTTAAGCTATTTATATATATAACAGTAATAACCAGTGATCTACTAGCCTACAGAACACCTCAGCCTCAAGTTAAAAATGGCACATTCCTCCCACAATGGAGTCCCAGTTTGTTGAGAATGTGGCTCATCAGCTCAGAGCAACCAAGAAAATATGGTTTCCTAGGCCATCATCCCTAAGTACCAAGCTATATGCACCATTTAATTCTGACAAACACTTGATAAGAAGTCATAAAGATATAATTCTTGATTTAGAATACCTGTATATGAACATGGATGGTATTCAATGTTCTAGCAATGCCATCAACATCATGGTGAACATTGATGAAATTGCTTATCAGAGAGAAAAAATGGTGACTCTATTGAATATGAAATAAAAGCTTCTTCCTTAGGCTTCCGACATTTTGTCAGTTGAAATCCAGTATGTACAAAGAACTCCTACAACCAAAGAAATTTTTCAAAAGCATAAATTGGCAAACAATTTGAAGAGACATTTTATAAAACTAAAAAGATCAACAACACTAAATATTGGCAAGATGGTAGGACAACTAGAACTCACAAACGTGCAAATATAGTACACCTGTTTAGAAAATAGGTCTGGATTTTTTGGGGGGAGAAGAATGATCCAGCAATTTCATTCTCAAAGATTCACCCAAGAGGCATAAAAACATATGTTCATAAAATAACTTGTACAAACAAGGAAATTACAGCTTCACTTTACCCAGATTCAAAAACTGAAAAGACCAGGTATCCATCAATGGATAAACAGACTCTGTTTTATTCATATAGTGGGATCCTATATAGAAGTCATTAGTTAGAGATACATGCAAAAATATGCACGTATTTTCAAAATCATAGTGGTGAATGAAGAAACTTACACAAAGGGTACATTCTATGTGAGTCTAATTAAATAAAATTCTAGAATATACAGTACCAACCAATGGTGAGAAAGTGAAAAAAGTGTTTGCATCCCCCAGTGTGGACACAGGTTAAGTGAAGTTAAGTTAATGTCCAGTGCTAATGTTCTTCAACTGCTTATGGGTTTGTGTTATACCATAGTTGTCAAAATACACAGCAAAAGTACTTTTTAAGGTTAGTATTTTTAATACTTGTTGAAAAATAAACACTGAAATCTTTTTTAAAAAGATTTTATTTATTTATTTGAGAGAGAGAGAGCGCACAGAGGAAGAGCGAGAAGGAGAAGCAGACTTCCAGCTGAGCAGAGAGCCCCCATCCCATGCCGGGCTTGATCCCAGGACCCTGAGATCATGACTTGAGTTGAAGGCAGATGCTTAATCAACTGAACTGCCCAGGCACCCCAACACTTTTAATGTGAAATATTTAGAGAGAAGAGTATGATCTTATCAATTTAAAATGTATTAAAAAGAAAGACGTACAAGTTGGATAAAAGGCTAGAAACACAGATAGGTAATCAATTAGTTGTAGTAAAATTTTAATGGTAATCCTACATGGTAAGTATTTGGGTATTTATTAAAAATTATTTTATCTTTGCTGCATGCTTGAAAATGTTTCATAACCAAATGCTGAATAAATGAATTATTAGAAAAATGACATAAATGGGGTACCTGGGAGGCTCAGTCATTTGAGCATCTGACTCTTGATTTCAGCTCAGACCTTTTTTTTTTTTTTTGAGATTTTATTTATTGGTCAGAGAGAGAGAGAGAACAAGAAGGGAGAGTGGCAGGCAGAGGGAGAAGCAGGCTCTCCACGGAGCAGGGAGCCCGATGAGGGACTCAGTCCGAGGACCCTGAGATCATGACCTGAGCCAAAGGCAAGCACTTAACCAACTGAGTCACCCAGGCGTCCCTTGGCTCAGATCTTGATCTCAGGGTAGTGAGATTGAGCCCCACATTGGCATGGAGCCTGCTTAAGATTCCCTCTCTCCCTTTCCCTTTGCCCCTCCCCTCCTAAAATAAATCAATTAAAAAAATGAAAATAAAATAAAACAAATTAGAAAAATGGCATAAAAGACACAATATTGTTTGCTAAGATTAATCAGGCATAATATTTACATTTTAATAAATATAACCAGAAGAAACATAAGGAAATTATAATTATTACAGAAATTTATCTGCAGAATCTTTTAGATAAATAAATGAATTGGGCTGGCTATTTTACTTATTTAAGAAATTGGGACAAAACTGTTTCACATTTTACAGAAAAACTAAGTCTATCTACAGTTTGAATTGTCTCTAAGAAACCTTACCTTTCAGTAACCCTTAACCCTTGGCATGCAATTATAGTTGCTTGTAATCAGCATCTGCTACTGTTCTCGGAGCTGTAGCTGACCCCTGTCACAGACTTGATAAGCACTAGGTCTAGGTATGGAAGGCCTGAGGAGTTCTTAACTAACACTGATGAAGCCTAACATATTTACAAACCGGACTCAGTTCCTTGGAACTACGGTGTGCAGAGGCTTTCCTGTTTTTTGGTCCTTAAGAGGGGTAATCCCATTTTTCTTTATGACGTTGTTCTTAGAGCAATCTTACATGTCAATCCTGAAATGGTTAAGTAATCCTTTCAATGTTTGGTTCTTTTTCATGGAGCCCCTAACCCTTGATTTCACTGCCATGCCAGATAAAAGCCCACCAAGTCTGGTCTTGAGAACAACCTTAGTGACACATTGCTATATTTAAATATGTCCCTTCCTGCTGATGATCAAGCTAATGTTATTGAATAAATAGATATGCCTCATATTCTTTTCTCTTAAGAGGAATTATTACCTAGGAAACTTTCTCTTAAAGGCTTAGACATGTGATCTTTCCATCTATTTTCTTTAAAAAACAAAAGTATAAATATCAGGGGATATAAATGAATAAAATAAAATTTCCAGGAAATATTGAGACTCAGCTGAAATGGTTGACCATAATACAACAAAAGAAAGAATATTTTTGTTTTATTCAGTTTTTCATTAGCCTATCACTAATTATTTTTAGATAAACATAAACCACTTACTTCAGTCAGTCCAGACTTGGGATTTTCGCCAGGCAATTTTGACAAGGAAAACAGAAAATGCTGTTGGATATTGCCAGATTTAAAAATATGAATCATGGAATCAAATGCGTAAAACATAAGAAAGTGGACTGAATTTAAAAAGAGAGAGAGAGGTAAACCAAGAAACAGACTCTCAGCTATAGAGAACAAACTGAGGGTTGCTAGAGGGGAAGTTGGTGGGGGATGAGTTAAATGGGTGATGCGTACTAAGCAGGGCACTTGTGATGAACACTGGGTGTTATATGTAAGTGATGAATCATTAAATTCTACATCTGAAACCAATATTACACAATATGTTAACTAGCTAGAATTTAAATAGAAATTTGGAAGAAAAAAAATTAAAAATAAAAGAAAGTGAATTAAGAATTGTGTTGATAGGCAAGGAGTAAATATTTTAATACTTAATAAACCATACAAAGAAGCAGGGTTTAGGAAGAAAGGAGGGATAGGAGGATGAGGTTGGGTCTTTATATTGAAAATTGGGTGGTTTCAAATTATATTAAGGTTTGGGATGCACGCACAAGAGCTGGCTGATGTGGATAGGAGATCAGCGCTGGGCAAAGAGGCCAAGTATTACAAAACCTATCAAATTAAAAACAATTGAGTATAGTTGACATACAATGTTATAGTAGTTTCAGGTGTACACCATAGTGATTCAAGCTCTATACCTTATGCTCTGCTCACCACAAGTGTAGCTACCCTCTGTCGCCATACAATGCTATTACAGTATCATTGACTATATTCCCTAGGCTTTGCCTTTTATTCTGTGACTTATTCATTCCATAAGTAGAAGTCTGCATGATGGCTATAATGATCATACATGTTTAAATAAATAGAAAGGCTCACAGACTAAACAGAGCATACTCACCTAATACTTGTAACAAAGAATATGATGGGGCAAGAAAGAGAGCAAGCTAGCATCAGAGGTCTGAGGGACATCTAGAGTCAAAACCACCCCAGAGCTTTCAGAGCTTTCTTATTGATTCAAAGCCATGTTTTGCCTTTGAAATGAATCGCCAAGATGAGTGTGATAATGTTAGTTTCAGAAGCCTTCTAACAAAATCTTCCAGTTAAGTCTTATATGTCTCTCTGGTCCAACTGTAAGGTGAAAACCATCAATAAATATACTGGTCTGGGTGCCATGAGAGGAGTTTTGGCTTCTAAATAGCGCCTCATGAATCATTAATTTGTTAGTTAGTTAGTTAATCTACTAACCTTTATCTTGGCCAAAAGCCAAATCTAGACTCTTTGGTCTCCTTAGGGATAAGGATAAATATCTCCCAATCCAACTGTAACATAACTCTGGCCTATAGAATGACCTGTCTCCTTGCAGGGTGACCTTGCTAAAGTCACTTGCATTATGACAAAGAGTTGGTGGTTGTGTAAGATGCTAATTTCTATGAGGATTATCTAGTCTGGTGATAAAAACAATGAGGATCTTTAGAATTAACAGAGTAGACTCAAAGATGCCAGTTTTTTATACAAACATTAGTCATACATAGATTCACAAAAGACTGGAGAGAGTGGAAGAAGGTTCATTCCACTTTCCACCCTCAAAGGTTGTTATCAAACCTCCCTAAGCATTTCTCAGTCTGTTCAGGCTTCCATTAACAGAAATACCGTAGACCTGATGGCCTAAAAACAACAAAAATTTATTTTTTATAGTTCTGGAGGATGGTGCCAAGCAGATTAGATGTCTGGTGAGAGCCCACTTTCTGGTTCATAAATGGTGGTTTCATGCTGTGACCTCACATGGTGGGAGGCATGAGTGCTGAGGGAAGCCTGTGAAGCCTCTTTCATAAGGGCACTAATTCCAAATATGAGGGCTCCACCCTCAAGACCGAATCATTTCCACAAGGACCTACCTCTTAATACCATTGCCTTGGGGATTAGAATCTAAACATATGAATTTGGGAGGTGAATTTGGGACACAAATATTCTGTCCATATATCATCCATTTAGATATACTTAATATCACTTCTTTACAATTAAAAAAAATCCATAGGAAAATCTGTTATTCACACACACAAAAATTGCATAGATGCCAGTTAGAAATTATTAAGCTATTCCTAACCAGTTGTTGTATATAGAACCATTAATGTTAAATTGAGTTCTTAGTAAAGTACTTCATAATTTTAAAAGATTTTATTTATTTGTTTGAAAGAGAGAGAGGGAGGGAGAGCACAAGGGGAGAGGGAGAAGCACACTCCCCACTAACAGGGAGCATGATCCCAGGACCCTGGGATTGTGACCAGAGTGGAAGGCAGATGCTTAACTGACTGAGCCACCCAGGCATGCCAATAACTTTAATTAATTTTATATTTGCTACTTTATTAATTTAGAAAGCGAAAATTACAATTTTGGAAGTTAATTTGGAGAAACATGGTTTGTTTTATGTTTGCTTACTGAAAACATTAGCTTGTTTACTGTGGCTTTGAAATTTAGTTTACAGTATAAATATCCCTTTCCCTTTTCACCAATAATGCACTCTTAACCAATACATTCGGCTTAAATCACAAGAAATTTGGCAATATTAATGCCATGAGTCTTTCCAGATGAAGAGTTTCCCGTATATGTGTATATAAATTGATTGATAGCCATGAACTCACTCAAAGCCCAGGAAAAAGCTAAGTAACATCAAGCGGTTGGCAACTCTGCAGATCGATCAAAGAAATACCTCATTGCTCCAGAGACAATGACAGGAACTCATGTTGAATCTGACAGGTTCACTGACATTAGCTCTAATAAGACCACATTGCAGTGCAGTTGCATTAGGCTACAAACAGAACTGCTCCCTGCTCGCAGTCCTTGAGGAAAAGATGTGATTCACACCATCAGATACTGCACAGACAGGCAATGAGCGATTACAGTTTCCATGAGGTGGCGTAGACTTGCTTTATACTCTCCATAATCCTCTTTAAATTGCATTAGTCCAAAATATCCCACTATTTTAAACAAATAACAACAACCCAAAATACGTGCCCAGAAAGTTGCTGGAAACTCTGAGGGGAATCATGAGGTATAAATTATCCCCTTGCCTTCATGGATCTTGTGGAGCTATTTGTGTCCTGGTTCTACCTCTTACTGATTTTAGGGCTTTGACCTTTGGACCTATACTAGCATTGGATGTGCATAATTAGTTCCACAACAAATGTGTGATATTGAAAGAAAATGTTATTTGAAATTCAGAGAATAATGATCCCTACATAAATACTGCATAATGAAGGTTGGCATTGAGTTCAGCTTTAATTGATGAATGGAAATATCAGTGGAAAAGGGGGTGATAGAAGGAGCGGGACATTTCAGAAAGCAGAAAATGAAACAAAAGTCATAAAAATATGAAAGATTAGGGTCTCCTGGGTGGCTCAGTTGGTTAAGCATCTGACTCTTGATTTCCACTAGGGCATGATCTCAGGGTCATGAGATAGAGTCTCTGAGTGGGGCTCTCCATGAGGCATGGAGCCTGCTTAAGATTCTCTCTCTCCCTTTCCCTCTGTGCCTTGACACCCTGTACATTTGCTCTCCTCTCATTAACAAAATAATAATAAAAAAATGAAAGACTAGGATGCGTTACATGCTCTGCGATACCTGTTCCAAAAGGAGCTGTTTGCAGCTTAGAGCTCAAATCAGAAAATCTGAGAAGAGTAGAGTTGGGTGAATTGAATGATGAGGATCGTAAAGGGCCTTGAACAGTAGGGAAAAAATCCCAATCCCAGCTAAAAACCCCAATCTCAGCTACATGTAGTTTTCTCAACTATGAATATTTATAAATTGCAGCAGGAAGGGAGAGAAAACCAAAAATGTTCAGTAGTGTTGATCATTTGGCATTGTGAAAATTGGAGATGAAAGAGCCAGGAATTAAGATGACAATTACAAAGCCACTTTTGCTTCTGGACAAGTTTTAGTGTAAGACATCAGCAGAAATAGGAAATAGGCAATAGATATGAATGACATTTCAACAGATGAGTAGTGTCTTACGATTTATTAAAGCAAGGAGAATAACAAATGGGCTTTGTTCTTCTTTTCTCAAGTGCTCTTTAATCATGAAACAAATATTAGCAAAACTATAACTTTTTTGGGTGGTGGTAACTACTGGGAAATATGTTTGTTTTTGTTATTGGAAGGCTACGCATGCTCTCAGTTTTAAAAATCCTATCTAGGTTTTTCTTTTTTTTTTCAAAGTTTTAATCTGTATTTTATACTATTCATCTCAAATCAAACAGTTAATCCTACGTTTTTCTATACTTTTGATTTTTGCAACTTTAACTATATATTGTAGAAATCCTTGAGCATATTCAGAGAATAGTGTCATGAGCCTTAATTTTCCTATCACACAGCTTCAACAGTATGGACTATATCTCCACTCAGTCTGTCTCTATTTTATATTTTATTTTATTTCATTTTATTGTATTTATTTTATTTATTTTCTAAAAGATTGTATGTATTTATTTGAGAGAAAGAGAAACGTGCACACAAGTGGGAGGAGGGTGGGCAGAGACAGAGAAGCTCAAGCAAACTCAGTGTTGAGTGTGGGCCCCAACGGGGGGTTGGGGGGGCTCAGTCTTACAACCCTGAAGTCACGACCTGAGATAAAACCAAGAGTCAGATGCTCAACCGAATGAGCCACCCAGGAGCCCCTCTGTCTCTATTTTAATTATTATGATTATTTCTAGAGGTTTTTCTAGGGAAATTTAAAGACTTGTCTTTTCTATCAACTTTTATTGCCTTACTATGATTTATTTGGTTTATCTTTATACATTACTGATACTGAAAAAGGAAACAAGGTGCCTTAGGTTTAGTAAGGAGAAAAAAAAAAGGTGTGGAATATCAGGCACTGAGGAGAGAGTATGCTGGTAAATTAGAAAAAAATCTTAAAATGAAAGGATGTAAATAGGGGAAAAATAAAATCAAAGGCCCACTCCACGGTCTTCAAAAGTTATTGGGACATACAGGTGTCTATCCTGTACCTGTGCTTTCAATCCAGCCAGTCTACTCATAGAATTTGTGGATTATTAAGATAGATTAGCCTCTTTCCAAGGTAATCGAAAAGGACCCCACTCTTTCCTCTTGTTGTTTCTGTCTATATTGAGCTTGTGTGCTGGTTCTGAGTCCTGACTGTTTTCTGTTAGACCCAAACCTAATCCTTTTTTCATTGCCCGAATCCTTCCTGGTCACATGTTCACATTTGATAAGGGTGAATATAAAATAGAATGCAGCGTCCTTGACCTCCCCTGCCCCAAGTGGGTTAGACCCAGTGGAGGCTGTTAGATAGGAGACGTTTTATTCAGTCCCCTTATTGTTTATATGTTTATTTGGACTTTCTAATTCTTAATGATTTAGTCTTGGTATGTTTTGTTTCTGTGCCTGGGTAAACTGGGGAGGGCCTTGGGCCCTGAGGGCTACAGCCAGCCTGTCCTGAAGATGTCACCAAAGGCTCTTGGTCTCCTCATGAGAGAAAGATTTCAAGGACAGGCAGTGCAGCGGAATAACAACAAAAGTGGGAAAATTTATTAGAGTGGAAGTATACTCTTGAGATGTGAGAATGGGTGAAATGGAGAAAGCCAGTGTGTTGGGGGGAAGTTGGGTTTCTGTCTTTTTTTTGACAGTTGTTAACAAGGAGGGAAAGAAATGATTATCACTTGGGATGGAGATTTCTTGGAAGCTGGGTTTTTTTGCTTTTTCTTCCTTATTTGATCAGGGGTTCCCTGTCACGGCAGCCGCCACCTTGGGCCCATCTGGTTTGATGGGCTTCTTGCGGAGTGTTACCAGGACAAGCCTCTGATTCCCAACAGCTGGCCATGACTTCCCCTTTGCTGGTCTCTGGGTATCCTGTTAGAACCTAACTGCCTCTAACATTTCTGGAATTTATTCATTTCTTTTAAGTTACCCAATATGTTGGCATGTGATTTTTCATAGTAGTCTCTCATAATCTTTCTTATTTCTGTGGCATCATTTGTAATATCTCCATTATAATTTCATTTATTTGAGTCTTTCTCTTTTTTCCTAAGTTAATGTAGCTAAAGTTTGTCAATTTTGTTTATCTTTCCAAAGAAATCAACTCAAATTTATTGATCTTTTATGTTGTTTTTCTAGTCTGTATTTAATTTATTTCTGCTGTAATCTTTATTAAATTCTTCCTATATCTAACTTAGCATTTAATTTATATTTTTTATTTCCTTGAGGTGTAGTTATGTTGTCTGAGATCTTCTTTTTGTGTTTCTTTTTTCCTTTGTCTCAAAATGTGTTTTGATTTCCCTTTTGATGTTTTCTTTGACTCATTATATGTTTGGGAATCTGTTGTTTAATTTCCACATTTTTGTAAATTTTTCAGTTTTCCTCCTGTTTTTGAGTTGTGGTCAGAAAGGATACTTGCTATGATTTCCATCTTCTTAAATGTGTTAAGACTTGTTTTGTGGCCTAACGTATGATCTGTGCTAGAGAATGTTCCATATTTTCCTTTTTCTTTTAAGATTTTTTTTTTTTTTTTTGACAGAGAATGAGACAGCCAGCGAGAGAGGGAACACAAGCAGGGGGAGTGGGAGAGGAAGAAGCAGGCTCCCAGTGGAGGAGCCTGATGTGGGGCTCTATCCCAGGACTCTGGGATCACGCCCTGAGCCAAAGGCAGACACCTAACAACTGAGCCACCCAGGTGCCCCCATATTTTCTTGAGAAGAATGTGGATAGGATAGTCTGTATCTGTTAGGTCCATTTGATCAACAGTGTTGTTCAAGTCTTCTGTTATTGATTTTCTACCTGGATGATCTATCTATTATTGAATATGGGGTATTAAAGTCCAATACTATTTTTTTAAGTATTTAATTTATTTCAGAAACAGAGAGGGAGGGAGAGAGAGCATGTGGGAGGGAGGGGCAGAGGGAGGGGAAGAGAGAGAATCCCAAGCAGACTCTCTACTGAGTATAGAGCCTGACACAGGGCTGGATCTCAAAGCCCTGAGATCATGACTTGAGCCGAACTGACCAGTCAGACTCTTAACTGACTGAGTCACCCAGGTGCCTCTGAAGTACATACTATTATTGCATTGCTGTCCATTTCTCCCTTCAGTTCTGTTAACATTTGCTTCATTAATTTAGCTGCTCCCATGTTGGTTGCATATATATTTCTTATTTTATAGCCTCTTGATGAACTGACCCATTTATCACCATATAATGACCTTCTTTGTCTCATGTGACAAAATTTATTTTTGACTTAAAGTCTATTTTGTCTGATATAAGTAGCCCCTCTACTCTCTTTTGGCTACCATTGCATGGAATATCTTTTCTTTCACAATATGCCTATGTATGTCCTTATAGCCAAAGTAAGTTTTTTGTAGGAAGCATGTAAATGGGTCTTTTTTTTTTTTAATCCATTCAGCCAGTCTATGTCTTTGGATTGGAGGGTTTAATCTATTACATTTAAGTATTCGCAGGTAAAGACTTACTACTGATATTTTGTTCATTGTTTTCTGACTGTATTATAGTTCCTTTGTTCCTCTCTTATCTTCTTTGAATTGATGGTTTTTTGCTTTTGCTTTGCGGTGGTATAATTTGATTCCTTTCTTTTCATCTTCTGTAAATTTACTACAGATTCGTGTGTGTGTGGTTATCATGAGGCTTATATAAAATATCTCGTAGTCATTATGGCCTATTTTAAGCTGATAACCACTTAACTCTGCACACAAAAACTTTGTACTTTTTTTCTCCCACTCACACATGTTGTTATTGTTGTCACAATTTATATGATTTGATATTGCATATCCATTAACAATTTACTATAGCTGCAGTTATTTGCAATCTTTATGCTAGAGTTAAAAGTGTTTTATAGACGATCACTACAGTATTGAAGTGTTTTAAATTTGACTAGACACTTACCTTTACCAGTGAGTTTCTACTTTCACATGTTTCTCTGTGGCTAATTAGCACCTTTTTGCTTCAACTTGCAAAACTTTCTTTAGCATTTCTTCTAAGGCAGATCTAATGCTGACAAACTCCTTCAGCTTTTGTTTGTCTCTAGAAATCCATATCTCATCTTCATTTCTGAAAGACAGCTTTGTCAAGCCTAAGGAGAGATTTCACTTTCCTAAGTGACTGGACTCAGAGAACACAGCGACTCCCCATGCAAGTCTAGGATTTTACTAATATGGATAGAGGAAGATGGTCTTGGGTAATTCCAGGAATGTGCGTGTGCTATAGTGAGTTCAATTATCTTAGTCAGCAAACAAGAAAACCAAAACTTATAAATGCACATTCTTACTCAAGATCTCACAATTTATGCCTGTGATAGCTGGAATTGAGAATGACTGAAACAGAAGTCATTTTTTTAATCTAATTTTCTCCTTGATAATCTTTGTAATATGTTAATTCATTAAATATAGATTTATTTAAAAGCTACTACATCAATTGTGCCAAATGCTGGTGTTTTGAAAACAAATAATATAACAATATTGTATATACCATCAAGGATATCATTGTCTAGAGGGGCCAAGCATAAAACAGGTAATTTATCAATGAACGCAAGTTAAGTAAAAAGATAGCTGTCGCTGTGCCTTAGGGATGCACATGGGTAAAAAGGATCGCTAACAAAGTTCAGTGAGACCTGTAGGAAAGGAAACAGTTGAACCGAATCTCAAGGAGTAAGAGCCAAAACTGACTGAACTTACTTGGAATCATCTATGAGAAAAAAATAGTGAAACATTTATTTCCTTTTTTTTTTTTCCTACTCCTGATTTTGTCTACTTTGTTATTCATAGTCTTTAGATTTTTGGTTTTATTTATTTTTTTTTGAGACTTAAGTAAAAGCTGTTTTTTATGGCCTTAAATTTCCTAATTAAGCTTTGACATTTATATAAATTTATCACATTTGTAAGTTCCCAAGAGGGAAAAAAATAATAATTTACTGATGGCAATTGATGCTTTAGTATTTTAAAAATAAATTCATATTAACAAGAGCTACCAAATGATTTCCTTAATCAACTAGCAAAATTCTTTCAATATTTTTTCTGCTCTATCAATATAAGTATTCTAAAATATCATTGTACTATGATATAAACAATGTTTAAATATTATAGCAGCAGATTTAAAACGCTCTCTCACTCTTTTTTTTTTTCTAATTATGATGGTAGAAATGAGTCAATGTATCAGAAATCCACAGTTACTTGTGTCGAAGAGGGAAAGAATCTTTTTAGCTCTCCCTTCTACGTTCTTTGGTGAGGGCCCTGTAAATTGGACTAACAATGGATATTAATAAAAGAAAAAGAAACTGAAATTTATTAACACAAGCATCAGGCGTACACTCAGGAGGTTAGAACTTGAGCTTACATAGCATTTTAACAAAGGAGCAATACGTTTTTTTAGAGGGGTGACAAGACAAAGGAAAAAAACTTTTGAGCTTCTAGGGGTGTCAAATCATAGAAAGAAAATACATGGGGAAACAAATGGTAGTTAAGGATTAGTTTATAAAGGTTTGCTATGTAGATTCCTCTGGCGATGCCTCTGAGCTGATAAGGGTCTAAAGTTGTCTCCAGTGATTAACTTCTGTCCTTCTTGGTGGGGGCAGGAGGGAGGGGGAGACACAAATTTATGTCCTTCCTTTAGGCAAAATCAGTGGAGGGCAGAGAGTTTTCTTGTATTTGCTTCCTCTTAATTGCCTTCAGTTCAAAATAATTCTCATGCCACAGGGGTAGCACATTTCATTCCGATACTCTTCACTTGAAACTACATAATGACCTATTGTAAAACCCTTTAGACAATGAGAGTAAGCTTTTGTTATATACGCCTTCCCAAAGGTAATAAACCAGGAATAAACTAATAATAGTTTTATATGTTGTTTATTACCTGGCGCAGTTAACTTACTTGTTCAGAATCCTGGTCATTCATATAACATTTAGAAATAAACAGTATTAATGTCAAAAGAAAATTTCAAAGAAAAGTAAAAAAAAAAAAAATGTAAGGAAAGAAGGAGGAATTTTCTCCTAGGGTATGTAACTCAATTATTTATAAAACCATTCCCTCAAAGTAGCTAGGACTATTGCGAGGCCCTTTTTGCTCTCTTTGTTTGAAGTGAAGAGCTAGAAATAAAATCAATAGGATTACTCCTCCTTACATCTTTCTTGGAAGTGGCAAACAAGTTCTGCCCACTTTTCAGACTTAATGAAAACTCCAGTGCTAGCACGGTACAGATGAGCTGAAAATATCACAAGACTGTCGAAGTTTGAGGCATGGACCTCTAAGGAATGTTCTGACATTTATAGTCCTCGTTCACAATTTCTACTGTATAGTTTTATTTAAGAGTGATGAAAATTATGGAAACACTAAAGATTAAAAATTCTTCCAGGCAAGAGTAGTTTGTACAATTTATATAACTGCTATGAATATTCTTTTGATAGTTAGGAGTGGAAAAGCCATCAGAGCTATTCTAGAGGTTTTAGCCAATCACATTCTAAGGAATGCACACAATTTAAAAATTAATAAAGCAAGTGTTGGAAATATGACTGCACCTTAAATAAAATTTGACAGAAGAGGAACTCTACTAATAATTGCTATAAAGTATCTAAATACAAAATAAAAGTACAAGACTGAGATCTTAGAGGGGAAAATGGCATTCCCCAATTAGCAAGATCCAATGGAATGTACAATCTCATCATTTTATTTTAGTATAAAGTTGGCATAGCAGGCACATATTCTCACATTAGAGATGGAAGCATTCAGGACTTCTGACAGCCAGATGTCATTGAATGTTGTATTCCTTTAGCCTGATGTCATCCTCCCCAAACATCTGATTAAAATGGATCTTACAACATTTGTTTCTTATAATGAAAAAATGTACTGGTTATTCTTGTGAATTTTATACTGCTCATTACAATTCGGTAAACTGATACACTGTTTAATATCAGTTTGTAAATTCTACTAACATGAGCCAATTCTTAAGACACTAAACCTACCTTATTAGTGCGAGAACAGTGAGCTGAGAACCAGACTATACACAGTGATACCTGTCTTTATGTCACGCCCTGCCGTGCAGCAAACTTCTAGGCAAAAACACTTAAGACTTACAGTCTCCTTCAAATCACACTCTTTACACAATGGACAAATTGAAGGGAAGCATTAGGCAGAGTATGTGTTATGGCAGTCAAAACACTTGTTTCAAATACTTTACTCTTCCAGGAAGTGAGTGTAGAAAATTAGGCACACAAATGAAAACAATCATTCGTCATCCCTACATAATTGACAGAGCCATTTGTTACAGAAGTAATTTTTTTTTAAATTAAAATGCAAGCATAGGGTTATCTGACCTTTATTATAGAAAACATTCCAGAAGGGTAGAAGAAATTTCAGTTTGATTGATAGCTAGAGCAGATCCATTGAATGAGAAAAATATAAAGAAGGGGAGACTGGAAACAGTAAGTCTAACATTTTGGATGTCACTGTTTGCCTCAACTTTGATGTAAATTAATTGTGCATGGACTAACAAAGCCAAGGATTCCATAACTGAAATGGGACAAAAAAGTTCGCTTATCACAGTTCGGTACATGCTGGCAGAAGCACAAGACTTCTGGGTTGGAGACAATGGTCAATCTGACTTATGGCACAGAGGCAGCATGAGTTTTCTGTTCAGGATGACTCCCGTTGTCACCAAGTTCCACTAGGCAATGAAAAGCAGCTCAGAAACAGGCTGCATATACCATGTGCTTGCAGGACTGAGGGGCAACCGCAAGTTTAGGAAATCCCAAGCTCCCAATCTTTCAAATGCAGCTGCTAGGAACCATATCCAACCTGTGTTCCCAAGAGAGACATTTTTTTAAAACATATATATAAATTTTATATATATATATATATTATTCTGTGGAGAAAAAAATCTCTCCCTCTCCTTTGCAGCCCAGGAGAGAAGTTAGCATTTCTAGCATTAAACAAATGTATTAATGATCTCAATGTCTCTATTCAGAAGATATTCAGGACCACAAGAGACTCATTTGAGATTTGTTTCTCAATTCATGGATGGTGCTTATTGACCTTCACTATAGTGTAGACATGCAGTTCAAGAGGAACAAGGAAATAGGGGAGATTCCATAGAGAAACTTCATGTGTAATGATATCATTGTCTTGGTGATTGCTTTATATATATATAAATATAAATAAATAAATTTTATATATATCACATACACACACACAGAGTTCTGAACTACAGAACTATTTCCAACATATTTTGTTAATCATCTGGAACTTTGTGCATTATATCCTATTTTTGAACAGAAGAAAGTTTAAATAAAATGTTTGTTTGTTTGTTTGTTTTTTATATATGGTGCATTGAAATTGGACTTCCCAGCCTCCAGAACCATAAGAAATACATTTGCTTTTTATAAGCCATGCAGCCTATGACATTTAACCTATACATTGTATTCTCAGGTCCCTGGTGAGTGAGTGTGTGAGTGTGTGTGTGTACTTCACACTCAATACCAGTATATTTTGCTTTCTTTCCACAGACATTTCTTATCTGATGCAGAGCAGTAGAAATTTCTTAGAACTCAAAGAAAAAAATTTCTCTGACTTTTTGCATTTTCTTTTTTTTCTCCAAGTTTTTATTTAAATTCCATTTAGTTAAAATGCAGTGTTATATGAGTTTCAAGTGTACAATATAGTGATTCAGTACTTCCATACAAAACCAGTGCTCATCACAACAGGTGCCCTCCTTAATCCTCATCACCTATTTAACTCATCCTTCTACCCATCTCCCCTCTGGTAACCATCAGGTTGTTTTCTATAGTTAAAAGTTTGTTTCTTGGTTTTCCTCCCCCCCCCCCCCACCATGTTTGTTAGTTTTATTTCATGAATTCCACATATGAATGAAATCATATAGTATCTCTTTATCTGACTTATTTCACTTAGCATAATACTCTCTAGCTCCATCCATGTCATGGCAAATGGCAAAATTTCGTTCTTTTTTATGGCTGAGTAATATTCCATCACATATATATACCATACCTTCTTTCTTTATTCATCAGTTGATGGACATTTGAGCTTTTGCATTTTCTTTAAGATTTTCTTAATTTTTTTTTTTTTTGAAAGAAAGAGAGAGTGAGCACGAGTGGGGTGAGGAGGGACAGAGGGAGAGAAAGAAACAGACTCCCTTTTGAGCAGGGAGCCCAGCATGGGGCTCAATCCCAGGACTCCGGGAACATGACCTGAGCAGAAAGCAGATGCTTAACTGACTGAGTCACCCAGGTGCCCGAAGCTTTTAGCACTTTTAAATCACTTTTTCTCTAGGATTTATGCTTGAAGGTTAGTTTATTTTTATATAACATTATTTACTTACACTTTCTCTCTTTGAGTATGTTTTAGGATCCGTCTTCTCTTTGTAAATGTGACTAAAGAAATATGTGACTTCATATATTTTATTTCAGGAGAATTGTTATAAGATTTATTTATTTATTTGAGAGAGAGAGAAAGAGTGAGCACAAGAGGAGGAGGACAGGCAGATGGAGAGGCTGAGAGAGACTCTCAAGCAGAGTCACTGAGTGCGGAGCCAAACACAAGGCTCAATCCCATGACCCTGAGATCATGACCTGAGCTGAAATCAAGAGTCAGATACTTAACCGACCGAGCCACTCAGGTGCCCCTCAGGAGAGTTATTATAAATAATAATTTCAAATACTTGTTTGCTCCCATGTTTGCCATATTTTCTTAACCTGGGTTTCTCTGTATGTTGAATCTTTTTTTGTCCGTGTCCATTAGGTAGTATTTGGTCTTTAATCTATCTCAGGATGAATTACCTTGAGTGTTAGTAATGAACTTGAATATTTCACTAATTTAAAACAACTTCTGCTTTTTTGTTAAGTTCTGGTAACTGTTGTTTTGTTTTTTTCTAGTAGCTTTATTAACTCTACTTTGAGTTCTTCAATTTTTGATTCACTTATGTTCTTTCACAGATATAATTTTATACATGCAAAAGTACACATATACATATTATATATGTATACATATGTATCGTATACTCACTGAAATGTGCAATTATACACATTACACATGTATATACAGATAAGTCTATACATATACCTGTATACAGATATGCATATATACACATGCACATTTGCAACTACATATATGTATTAACATAACTGTGTGTGTATATATATATATATGTATTTATGTATGTGTTTGTATATATGCATTTATGGGCTTATTTTACATCCACTAAAATTTCAGTGTGTGTGTGTGTGTGTGTGTGTTTCACTTATAGACCTGAAATGTGGGCATATGTATACACACACATATACACACTCATTTCTGGTTCCAGTGTTGAATGACTGTTTCATCCTATCTGATGCCTGATAGAAATACTTTGTGAGTATTCCTTGCCCTTCTTTTTCTTAAAGTAACTTTGAGTCAGTATAGTTCAAAGTCCTTTAATATTATTCATTGGTAATTGAGTCAGAATTTGCTAGACCAGCTAAATGGGGAGGATTCTTGGAGTGAGGAGGAATCATGGTAGCCTTCCACCTTTCACAATCTGAAATTCTGTTTCCCTGTTGCATGAACTGTTTGGACTGTTTCATATAAACCTAGCCTGTTGGAGAGATTCACTGTGTTGCCCTCTATCTGCTTTTTTGGAACCAAAATGGATGCAAAATGGAACCACTAGCACGATTGACCCCAAATTCATCCTCAAGTCTTTGTCTGCTAGACCATCTCTCTCATCACTCTTGACATTTGTGTGCATGTGTATAAACCTTTTTTTCTGTAAGAATTTCACTTAATATTCTACTGTTAATCCTTGTTTACATTCTTTGTATATGCTATCTAGTTTAACTGAGAATGGAGCTTGTAAAGTTTTCATTTTCCATTCTCTATGCTGTTCTATGATTTTGTTTATAGAAGGAGGGGAAATATAACTACTTTGAAGCAATATTATTCATAAGTTCACACAAATCTCTTTTTCTGTCACTTGGATTGCCTAATCACTAACAAATATTGACAATTATATAAATGCATACATATACATATATGGTTACTTATACTCATATTTACATTTATATATTTCACTTTATTGTCTATTTTTGTCCATTTCACATAGCACTATACTAGTTGCTAGTTAGAATTATATTAGTACATATCAATATTTTCTTCTCCATGAATACAAGTGTTTCATCTGTTTCAATCTACGATAGTTCTAATAAATTCTACTTTTGTTTGCAATAGTTCTAATTTTGTTTGCAGTAGTTTCAATAGTCTCATATATTTCCTGCTCAAAATCTAACTCTATATTATTACTTTTAGTAAGCTTTATATTTTGCCATGGATTTAAGCTTATCAAAAAGTTATAAAAATAATACACAGTATTCCTGTATATTCCTCATCCAGTTCTCCTCTAATGTTAACATTTTGTATTAACTAAGGAAAATGTCACAACTAGGAAACAAGTATTGGAAAAATGCTATTAACCAGTTTTTCAAAGGCTGTATTTTTTGTTTCAGTATCCAGTCCAGGATACAACACCCTGTCTCTTTAATTTCCTGTAATTAGGATAGCTTGTCAGTCTTTACTTGTTTTCAAAGACCGAAAATTTGGAGGAGTACTAATCAGGGTTTTTGAAAATGCCTTTCAGTTTGAGTCTGAGTCATATTTTTCTCATGATTAGACTGTAGTTATGGAATTTGGGGAAGAATACCACAGAAAGGAAGTACATTTTTCATCACATTTAACAGAGTGTACATTATATCAAAATGATTTAACCTTGGTTATATTAATCTTAATCACTTGGTTAAGGTGGCATTTGTTAGTTTTTTCCCTACTCTAAAACAACTATATATACTTTCCTTTTTTTTTTTTTTTAATCTGTGAAGACAAATCTCCAAGTCCAGACCACACTCAAAGAGGGAAAAAGTTATATTCAATCTCCTGGAGCAGGGATCTCTCTCTCTCTCTCTCATCTATCATCATCATCTATATTATTTAGAATTTTCTGTAATATGCATTTCTTTACCTCCATTTATTTATTTAATCATTTATGATAACTATCAATTCATGTATTTTAGTTTTATACACTGCATTATAATCCCATGCCACCTTATTTATTTTATTACTTAAATTTCTCCTGCTTTTGTCATTGGGAGATTTTTTTAATTGGCTTCTATGTCCCTTTGACATGTCCCCATCCTCCTGTCTTTTGATCACTACCTTGTTTTCTGCCACTACAAGATGCCAAAGTTCATCTTGTTTTTGCCTTTCCCAACCCTAGATTTGGCCATTTCTTACATAAATCCTATTTCCTTTTATTTGAAATCAAGATCTGGTTTCTGGGTTTGCCTGTTGAGCACAATCCATAAAATGGGGACAGATGCTCTAATTCAATCACTTCAACTTTTGTTACAAATCCCAGTCTTCAAAGATAAAAATTAAAAATGCCGTTTTTTGACAAATCAAAAAGAAAAAAAACAGACTCTTAAATACAAAGAACAAACTGGTGGTTGCCAGAGGGGAGGTGGGGGGGGGGGAATGAGTAAAATAGATAAAGGGAATCAAAAGTACACTTATCTTGATGAACAATGAGTAATAAAGTAAAAACTGTTGAATTATTTTGTACACCTGAAACTAATATGATACCATATGATAACTAAACTTCAATAAAAATAAATAGATAAAATGTTCTATTTTGGAGATTATATTAGGTGGATTAGTCTGTCTACGCTGTCATAACAAGATATCATTGGGCATCTTAAACCACGGAAAGTTATTTTCTCATAATTCTGAAAGCTACAGGTCCAAGATGAAGGTGCAAGCAGGATTGATTTCTTCTTAGCTTGTAAAAGACCAAGTTCTCCTTCTGTTGTCACATGACTTTTCCTCTGTGCACAGAGAGAGAGATCTCTGTCTCTTAGTCTTATTATATCAGTCCTGTCATATTAGGGCCCCACCCTTATAACTTCATTGAACTTTAATTAGTCCTGTAAGGACCCTGTCTCCAAATATAACAACATTGGTAGTTAGGACTTCAACATATGAATTTGGGAGGAGGACCATTCAATCCATAATGTTAGGCAAAAGCATAATGATTGAAGGGCAGTACATTGTTTTGTGCCTTGCTAAACATTATCTACAAAGAAATTGAAATCGTTACAATTTGGCTGCTTCGGCAGTGGAAAAAATGGGGGCGATAAATCACAAATGACCTGTCTATGCAATAGTACTTTAACTCTTTCCTTTGTTTTATGGGAGCATCTTTATAAATTAGGCTGGTTTGACATATAGTGACAATCTCAATTTTTGAAGTTTTGTATTTTTTGATGAAGCTTCCCTCTAATATATTAGTGCTACTCTTGAAATCCAAAATTACGAATGAAAAATCAAACACTATGTACCACTGGAGTCCCTGATATTATTTTGAAATAAATTATCAGTCCAACTATTTCCAGTAATTATGAAAGAATTAAGTCATCTCTGTTTTCTTTGACAATTGTATGGCATTCTGTGTATTCTTTGAAATACCAAGAGAAATACTTCATTTTCTGCTAAAGTAAGTAAGAAAAGCATCAAATTGAACAGAAAATGTGATCAATTTTCCTTTCACTCTCCTTTTTCTCCACTAGATTTTTTGGTTCAGTCAAAGCAAACAAATAGATGTTTTATTAATAATTTTATAAACTCTTTTGTAAACTCTGCTAAAATTTTGGCAACAAATCAAAGGAAATGAACAAATAACAAGACAAGCAGATGCAAACAACAATAAAAGCAATCAGAATCGATTCTATTTTTGCACGATGGTCCTTGGTGGCTTGTCTGTAGTTTCTGATGATTAGTGCCTCAGGAAAACAATTTAGTGAAATCAGTGTTCCATTTATTTTCTGTATCTTTTCAGTGGCTGGAGAGATTGCTAAAACTGTATGTGACAATGAGCTAAATCTACATATATTATAAACCTATCAATTCTTATACTTTTTAAAACTATTTTCAAACTTAGTACTGTGTGAAAGCTACTGCAAAAATATAAGAACTCAAAATCTGTATGATATTTTGGAAATAATTTAGTAAATCATATAATTTAAATTAATATTTGCTGTTACAAAGTTATATAAAATAAAATATGGGTGTATAATTACTTATCTCCTATTTTTATTGCTTATTGCCATTTATTAATCTATTCTGTTTTACTAATTTGTTGTTGGAGACATTTGAATGTCCTATCCATCTGTACTTGTAATTGATTGTAAAGGCACATCAATTATACATAACTAGAATATCTTATAATTTTTAAGTTACTAATTTCTCTCTTTTTTTCTCCTTTTCCATTATAGTGACCCTTGGGATATTGTCATTTTTAAACACTTACCCACAAGAAGAAACACATTAGACAAATTAAATATTGATGTTCACAGTTGTATCATACAACATTTCATAAGCTCATACCAAATAATACTACTAAGTACCTCCTTGCTAGGATATTCTCTGCTGATGAAAATTCTTTATCATTTCACCTTATAGGGAAAACAGACATAATTTTAACACTGATTATCTGAAACTGCACAGTTTCCTTTTTTCCTCCCAAAAACAAGTGGTCAAAGACTACAAAAAACATTGTTTTATTTGGCAACTGATTCTCTTTCCTACAATAACACAAAATCTAAAAATTACATTTAAGAACACAGAATGGTTGTATTGAAGTCTTAGAATTGACACTGTCTTAGTCTGTTTGGGTTTTCATAACAGATTACCATAAAATGGGTGACTTATAAACAACAGAAAATTATTTCTCCCAGTTCTGGAGGCTGGGAAGTCTAAGCAAGGCACAAGACAGATCTCTTGGGAATGATCTCTTCCTGGTTCATTTTTGCTGTGTTCTCACATGGCAGAAAAGGCAAGACCCTCTCTGAGGTCTCTTTTATAAGGACACTGATCCCATTTACAAGGGCTCTGCCCTTATGACCTAATCATCTCCCAACCCCCCATCTCCAAATACCACTACATTAGAGTTTCAATGTGTGCATTTTTGGAGGACACAAACATTCAGTCTACAGCAGATAATAAACACGTGCTTATATATAAAATGTTGTGTAATTCCATAACACATCATCTTTAATTTGGTAGTTTGGGAATTATTTTTTTAAATGAATCTATTAAACACTTTGTAAAATATCTCTCAGAATTAGATTTTAGAAAATTCCGTCAGTCATTTATTGGATTTGCCAGAGTAACAGCATGGAATACTTGACAAAAATTATTAACGACCTCACCTATCTCGTACATCTTGCTGTATATTAAAAGTTGTTACAGTCATTGTTTCAGTTGACAATGGATATATACACAGCTGTCACCATTTATATATTTTGCCAATTGATGTAATAAATAAGGTTCCTCATGAGGGTGGCAGAGAGAGAAGTGAGTAGGAAGACAAAAGAGATGAAAAGAATACCATACGTTTCAGGGCAAATGTCATTGGAATATCTCCAAGGCCTAGAGATTGATGAATAAATTAAAGTACACATATTTATGGTTGCTTATAATATATTGCCTGCATATTTCCCTTTATGTGGAATTTTAATTATTTTCAAAGAACAGCTCAAATTAAATCATTTTAGTCCTTTCTTTATACTATTTGGGAAGTTTACTTCATGACTTCTCTGTTAAAGACATTGTTTTGAACAATTATACAACACATTATTTATCCTTAAATATTGGAAGCTTCCAAGCTAGTTTGGTATATCATATATCATCTATTAGGCAAGATATTATAAGTTGAGTACATGATAAATTAATGTACTGTGTTTATGACATATCAGACTTTATCTTAAACACTTCACATTTATGAAGGTACCGAACGTGGAATAAAGGAATAGAGGAATTAAAGGAATAAATTTATTGAATGACAAAGCCAGAATACATACTAAATAAATAGCTGAGCCTGATTTCTTAAACCTGGTGCTATTGTTTACATCTCCTCCAAAAAAGGCATTACAATGGAGATATTTAAAACATAGGATTTTTCTTTTTATATTGAGTGTTAACACTACGTAGGGTAAAGTAGGTGGAAAATAAGGCTAGTGGAATTTATACTACAGGGAAGAAGCTTGAAATTATGAGACCGAAAATTTATCTAGGGCAGCCAGGACATTGTCATCTCCTCACCTCCAAAAAGACAGAGAGAAAGACCTTCAGAGAAATCCTCTCTCTGAGGTGAGTGGAAGGTCCCTTGGTTTTATTCATCTTAGAACGTAAACAAGTGTCTCCAGGAGAGAGTTTAAAGGCATCTAAAAATTTATTGCCCTTAGAATGTACCACCCAGTAGCTGAGTAAGTATCTAGAGAGCAGCTTTAAATCCCAGAGAAAAGACTCAAAAGACCAAAGGAGGCCTGAATAGCTGTTTTAAGGAAATAAACCTCCAGTTAATTTCTGTAACAGGGGACAGAGTTTGTGTGGTTATATTCAACTGAACCATGAAGAGAGAGGTTTAAAATCCTGTCTGATTCTGTCATCTTCATTATTTCTGGCATTTAGCTGCATCAACAACTTGCTCGAGGTCAATATACAAGTAGAGGAAAACAGTTAGTTCCTTACTTGCAGGATATCCAAAAAAAAAAAAAAAAAGAGAGAGAGAGAGAAAGTGGGAAAAAAAAGAAAAAGCAACCTATATTTGTCAAGACAGAATATCTGTGACTCATTAAAAACAAAGCAATAGCTGAAGGGGATAGACAATTCCTATGTCTTGGAGCTAAAATTAAAATTTTAACCTTATTTTCAGTTAGTTGAATTAAAGGAAAGGTATTCAGTGCTATAATCCATATTATAAACTTGGAGAGAATAAATATGAAGTATACCACAAATCTCAGAGCAAAAATAGAGATAGAAATCATGAGGGAAGACATGATATAGTCTTTAAAGATATATTCAAGGGCCTACTTAAAATAAATAGTGTCTTCACAAGAAGGAAAGAAAGAAAGAAAGAAAGAAAGAAAAAGAAACTTAAGAGATGGGGAAATTTCCTGAGCTAAGGAATGGTCTAAGTTTGGAGATTCAGTGAGGACTATCCAAGTTCCAGTCTGGACTGAACTGATAAACACATGTTATATGCATGTGATTTTTCAGGATATGATTTTTGAATTAAAAATAAACCACTACTTCTGATAGAAAGAAATGAAGTCACAGGATAAGTCAGCACCCTGAGATCTGGAGAGAGAGAAAAATACAGAATCACAGCCAGGATCTGATTACCAGAGGCAGGAGCCTTTGGAGCCACAGACTTGTAGGAACACTTAAACAGGAGCTGTGATGAATTACTTGAGGCTGTATGTAAACTGAGTTGAGCATTAAAAACTCCTGGGAGTCTAGCAGGGAGAAGCAAGAATAATTATCATGAAAGTACCCAAACCCTTCCCCATAACATAGGTCTACTCTGCAATAGAAAATGCTTCACCTGCCTGATTGGAAGGACATTTACCCAACTCCAGCCCCTTTTAGATTTATTGTCTTACCTAAAATGGGATGAAAAAAACAAAGAACCCACTTGTGATGGTCACTGCCCCCTAAAAGATTAATAAGACAGTCCGAAAAGAAAAAGCAAGTAATAGCATCAGACTTATACATGACACATATGTTGGAATAATAAAAAAATTAATAACTATTATTAACACATTAAGTGTTCCAATAAGAAAAGAAGACAATAGAAAGAAAAGAAGGATATAAGCAAAGAGATGCAAACTCTAAGAAATAACAAAAGAAAATGCTAAAAAACAAAATCACAGTGACAGAAATGAAGAAGGCCTTTGATGGAATAATCAGTAGACCAGATAAAACCCACAGAAGAATTGGTGAGCTGGAAGAACTTCTGAAACTTAAATGCAAGGGAAAAAGAAGAAAGAAAGAAGAAAGAAGAAAAAGAAAGAAGAAGAAGAAGAAGAAGAAGAAGAAGAAGAAGAAGAAGAAGAAGAAGAAGAGGAGGAGGAGGAAGAAGAAGGCAACACAGAGAACTTAAGAATTGTGAGATAATTTCTAAAGATGTAACATAGGTATAATTGAAATACCAATAGAAGAAAAATGAAATAGAAAACAAGTTTGAAGCAATAATGATTGAGAATTAAAATAATAATAATAATAATGACAGTCACCAAAGTATGAATGCCAGAATCTCAGAGAATATGTAATAGGAGAGATACAAAAAAATCTCCACATAAGCATATATGCCAAAAGTCAAAGAAATATGCAGAGCTGTGAAAGAATCCAGGACTTGGAAGTGGGGGCAGAAAGACATGTATCCATAGAGGAAGAGGATAAGAGTAATAGCAGATTTCCTGTCATGTGTAGGCTAACAAGAAGAGAGTAGAGTGAACTATTTGAAGTGATTAAAAAACAAAACAGGGGCGCCTGGGTGGTGCAGTCCTTAAGCTTCTGTCTTTGGCTCAGGGCGTGATCTCGGCGTTCCGGGATCAAGCCCCACATCAGGCTCCTCTGCTGGGAGCCTGCTTCTTCCTCTCCCACTCCCCCTGCTTGTGTTCTCTCTCGCTGGCTGTCTGTCTTTGTCGAAGAAATAAATAAAATCTTTAAAAAAAAAAAAAAACAAACCTAGAATTCTATATCCAGTGATATTTTTTTTTCCTGAAACAATAAGGAGAAGTAAAAGCTTTTCAGACAAATAAAGACAGAGAATGCATCATTGGAAAATCTACACTGCAGTAAACACTAAAGGAAATACTTAATACAGAAGGAAAAATGTGTATGTGTGTATATATATATACACACACACATATACATATATATATTTTATATACATGTATATACGTTATATATGTGTATATATGTACTATAAAATATCCACATATAAGTGGACCTGCACAGTTCAAACCCACGTTGCTCGAGTCAATTGTAAATGAATATATATATAGAGAGACTCTCTCTCTCCATATATACATGTATATACATATATACACATATATGGAAGAGGTAGCACCTTTAAGAGAATGTTATATAAAACTTTCTGTGAATAAATTTGAAAATTAGGCCAAATCTCTAGAAACATACAAATTATTAAGATGTAAACATGGAGTCCTAAAACTGACAGAATTTTTAAACCATTTCAAATATTCCCACAAAGAAAAGATAGAACACAAGTGATTGTACAGATAACTTTCCTAAATATTTAAGGTCTAGAGACTTGAAAATTATGCAAAATGCTGCAGGAAATAAAACAGGAAGGGAAAGCCTCAATTAATTTTGAAAAACAGTTTAATATTCTTATCAAAACCAACCAAGGACTGTATGAATAAACAAAATTACAGATCACTATCATTTAAGACCACTGGTGCAAAATTTTATCTCAGATGGACAAAAATGAGATTAGGTTATGATCAGATGGGAATTATAGGAATAAAATGTCAATATAATATTATAAAATTATTTAAAATTAGTATGGTAAGCTCAAAAGGATAAATGCCATAAGTTATCTTAAATGCAAATAACCCTTCTATAAAATCAAACACTTATTTATAATTTAAAAAGTATAAAATAAATCCTTTTCAACTCCATAACAGGAGATAATCTACTAAATTTTAAAAACAACATCATAATGAATGGTAAAATATTGAGTGCATTGCTGTTATAATCAGGTACAAGACAAGGATGCGTGCTATCACCTTTCTATTCAATGTTCTTCAGCAATAATTTTGTATTGTTGCAGTAATACCAGATGAAAAAGAAATATCTATGTTTCTAGTATAGAAAATTAAATAAAGTGTAATTTAGGGACACAATGTGAGCTCTAATGAAATAAAAGAGCATCATTAGCACAGTCATTGTAATAGCTGTCCTGGAAGAAGGGAGGTGGGGGGAAGGATGACATAACCAGGAATCTAGAACAGGGCATTTTAGAGACATGGCATCATTGTATTTCTTAAGTTGAATGGTGAACACACTAGGGTTCATTTTATTATTCTTGTTGTTTTGATTCCAATAGAAATTATCTGTGCATGGTTATGAATAATATATTTCATAAGAAAATTCTACTCTGGACCAAAAGGCAAAAATATATGAGTTTAAGGTCACTCGATGCCCAGTTCAGAGCTTCCTTCCACTGATTATCTGGCTTATAAATTATTGGGATTCCAGAAATATTTCCTTTATGCACTACAATATTTCATTTAAGGATAAAGTCTTTTTAAATAATCTGTCTCTCAATACAGCTAAGTGTTTTCTCTCATTCATTATCCAGCACCTGGATGTGGTTGGTCCGATAGTGAGGTTGGAGCTAACTCATTGCAAGTCAGAATCAGGGAACTTTGTCTAGATTACCATAAATGTATATTTTTTCATCTCATTATGGATAAATCTTTCAAAATATGCTAATAATACTTCCAGAAACAATAATTTTGGTTTAAGTTCTAGTATGTAGGGTGGCAAAGGAATGATAAAGTCAAGGAGTGTGTGTAAATTGTCTCAACACTGTAATTTATTTAAAAATTTTTTAATTTGGATTATAAAAAGCATACAATGTTATATTAGTTGCAGATGCACAATATAATGACTCAACAATTCTATGTGACTCAGTGCTCATCACAATAAGTGCATTCTTATCTAACACTGTACTTTAAAATTAAACAAATGTCTACTAAAACCTGTTAAGATATGAAAATGCCTTAATTGCATTTTACCATACTTTAATAGATTTTACCCTGAGAATTCTCTTGATTAACTAAGGATTTAATCTTTGACCATTGTCTAAAACCGATCATCTAGGTTACATGCTTAAGTATGTAAGTTAACATGATTGTAAAACAAATTAAGTAAAAATAACATCCACTTTGAAAAGTACTTAAATTAAGCAGCATGTTCTTATAATATTCATTATATTCAAATTCATTTCCACTCAATATTCCCCTGAGATTGAAATTCAGAAACATGTGAATCTATTTTTATAATTTTCTGTACATTTGTGGAGACACACTGCCCTCTTTTGAACAAAAGCAGTTAAATTTCAGGGGGAAAAGTGAAGCAAAATCAGAATTCACTGAATGATATAGGGAGAGGATGCTAAATAAGTCATCTTTCCCTTTTTACAAAGGGCTAAAGCATGACTATTGGACTGGATTTTAATTTCTCAAGGCCAAACTTTCTTTTGTATATTTTTTTGTTTTTTGTTTACTTTTATGGGTTCATTTGAACACAGCTTGCTGTTTAAAGAATTTTCATACACTTGGAATTCTCATCTTAAAAATATCCAATATTTCAGTAATTAATTAAAAAAAACCCTGATATGCTCTGCAGATCGTCTATAATATTTTATAGACCATTCAACTAAAAAACCTTAAAAAAACCTGAAGTGTTTATGACTGTTTTACTATTTGCTATCATTCATCTGCACAAAGGCTTTGTCCTTAACAAGAGTACCCACAGTTTAGCGGTAAGGCCATTGCAATAAACCTGTCAGTGTGTGGTCCACTGTGTGTATACAAGTTTATAAGATAGTCTCTGTGGTATTTGGCTACTTAAAATTTATTTCTTGAATGCCACATCTATATTAACTTTTTCTCTTATTTTGTAATCTTTGGAAATTCTAAGTTAAAAAATTAAATATAGACTTCAAAATGAATGTGGCAATTTCATAATTGTCAGTTGTTTCTGAGAAAAATATTGAGACTCAGCATGACAAAGGAATATTTTCCACACAATATTATGTTATAGATGTTTTGATCACTGATTCTTGAGTGAAAGTAGATGAGTACAGAATATGGTAGCACTGTAATAAACATAGTGCAATTACTCTCTCTAATAGATATCTACTCATTACATTTTAAGATGAATTTATTATTCACGTTTGTTAAGTCCTCTTCTCCTCTGTGACCCAAAAGTATAGTCCCTAGGGAAGAGTGAGCAAAAGATTTTCTTCTGCCCTCTGTATTTTGCCCTCACCCAAGATGGAGAGTCAGACAAGCATATCCTTTGTTGTGGTCAAATGTGAATGATTTAATAAGATAGCTAATAATTACAAAGTTTTGTTGATAATAAAAATGAAAATAAGATTGAATGTACAACAGATTATTGTCACTTCTACTGAAAAGTAACAGGTACCTTCAGTTCCTGGACAAGATGGTTAAAAGAATCACCAACAAGTTGGCGGTTCCAACAAGTACTTACATGGTAGAAACAGAAAGTAAGGTAGTAAGTGCAGGAAGCTAACCAAGAAAGTGGCAATCTAATATAATTAGGAAGAGGCTGTAGAGGGGATGGAAAGACACAAATAGAAAATGGGATAGAAAATGGATTATTTATCATGTCCCCACTTCTAAGAAGAGAACAGGTTGTACTCCATATATATTCCACCACACTTTACTCACAACACTGCAAAACAAACAAACAAACAAACAAACAAACACACCGCCCCGAACCTAAAGAATCTAATGTCCATCATTGAGGGCATGTCCTACCGAAAGAAGGGAAACAGTTTCTCCTGATTGACTAAAGACTTTCCAAACTTATATTAGGCACCTTATAAAATGACAGCCAAAGAATTCCTACACATTTTAGTCTGCTCAGGCTGCTATTACAAAATACCATAAGCTGGATGGCTTATACATAATAAAAATTTATTTATCACAGTTCGGAGGTTGGAAATAGAAGATCAGATGCCCATATGGTCAGGTTCAGATTCTATATCTGCTGAGAGAGGGTTTCCTGGTTCATAGATGGCCTTTTTTTCACTGTGTTCTCAACATGGTAGAAGGGGTGAAGGAGCTCTCTCGGGCCTCTTTTATAAGGTACTAGTCCCATTTATGAGGCTTTCCCCTTATGACCTAATCACCTCCCAAAGCTCACCTCCAAATACCATTGCCTGGGGTGTTAGGTTGCAAAATATGAATTTTCTGAGGGGACACAAACGTTTAGTCCACAGTGCTGGGTTTAACTAGATATTGTTAACGTGAATGTCAATTTCTTCTGAGATTCTAAAACCTTTCCAATTAATTGATTAAGTCCACATTAAAAGACTGTCTTTGGGGAGCCTACACATGAACAGGAAGGACTTAAAGAACCTGGAGAACGTTTTTCAACAGCCTCCTTCTTTAGGCATCCCTACTACAAAAGTCTTCTATATATGAGTGACCTGGTATCCTTGGAGTTTTAACTCAACTTCATGGCAAACATAAAAACCCATGCTTTACTGTCTTCATCCTTGAACAGATGGCAAAGGCCTATGTCCTTTGTTTTAGGGCAATAGCTCCAAAAATAATCAATGTTTTTACCTGAGCTAGTTCTAGGCTCCCCACTTGATCTCATTGTTCTTCATGCAGTTCATGTATTACCACGACTGAAGAAACACTTTTAAGCCAGTAGATTAACCTGCTATCAGACTCTATTGTCACCTCTCTATCACATTACTATTCCCCACTATGACACCCTGAATCCTGCCACTTTCTGGGCCTTACCACAGTAGGATACTCACTAATGTCATACTCACTTAGGGACATTTATCTTGCTTAGATGAAAGATTCCCACTGAGAATATGACCTAATATTATTTGTTGATGGATCATGCTTCAATATTGAAACTTCTGATTCATAAAAAGCATGTGCTGTCACTAATAAGAACTCTCCTTTATTATACAGATCTGAGATAAAATTTCACATGGAAGAAATACTGTACAAACTAGGGTTTGTCAACTAATCAATGGTCATAGAGTGCACACATAGACAAATAACAGACCTGCTTTTTGAGGGTACATGACCTTGCTAGTGTTTACACGGTCAATAATAGCCATAGACATAATAAGTGTTTCTCTTGATCACAGTCTCTTGTTTTTAGAAGTAGAGAAAAAGCATTATTCATAAATTTGTAAAACTTGTCATAACTTAAAGGTGCTTATATATAATTTTTAAGTCACACCAGTATGACACGGTCTCTTGATAATTATCAAATGGAAGTATAAATGGAAGACAAATATTCCTATTTTGAGGAAGATTGTTAATCTAGTAACTACTAGACAGAGAATGAACCCCCACTTTTCATTGGTAGAGTTTATTATTTGCTTTGCTGCTCAGTGACAAAAAACTAAGACATTATATTAAAGAAACAAGAACATACACTGAATTCTTAGTGCATTAACAAAATCCTTGATGACTAATGCCAACAAACCAAGGGAAATTATTTACATAACAAAAATAGACACTAGCTTTATATTACCATTCCCAAGCATTTACATTGGTATGAACTGATATAATAACTTGCTTCTGTGTGTTATCTGGAACCAATGGTTACTTTTCATTAACACCATTAGTCTTATAAAGAGATGTATGTTATTGTGTTTTCTTTAAAAGGAGGTTATATTTTTGCATATGAATATAAAATTGTACAGATGCTCATTTTAATAAGATAATACAAAGAGATAGGTAGAACTCAAAAGCTTTAATATGCAGAATCTTCCTTATATAAAAATAAGAAATGAATGATAACAAGTTTTAAGATATTTCCACTTAAATTTTCACCCAAGCATAGAATGGAAAAATCAAAAAAAGGAAACAGGAACATGGTGTTCATCTTCAGTTATCCACAATACATTTATCACTGACACCTTAACTACAAAAATTTTTAATAATCACACTTTCGGGATAGTAGGTACAGTTTTCTACAAGGCTAACATAAATTTATTAATCACAGTTTGTAGGATGTTAGGAGTTTGACATGGAAAAGTGTACTAAAAGCATTTTGAAGTTGCTGAAATCAAATATCATGTCCACTTCACATTTTCACTTTTGAAATAAGAACAGATTTCTTGTGGTAATGGAGAAAAAAATGTGTTACAGCTTATAGTGGCAAACTGTATATATTATGGATTTAAGTAGACAAGTAATAGTATCTTTCCAGGACTACAACCATCCTACAATTTCTCAAAAACTTACTGTTCAATCCTGTGGATGTTATTTCACAAACATACACACACACACACACACACACACACTGATAATCTTGTTGGTTGTTGGTTGATGTTACTCATACAAATACTGGAGCAGATTGTGCTATAAAATTTTGGAAAGTGGCATGCTCAACTTGAGTGGGAGGTGTTATAGTGTAGCTTCGTACTGTACCATCCCACAAGAATATTTGTAACTATAACCTTCCTCTGCCGAGCTCGGGAACATTATATTCATTTGATTATTTAAAGCTCCGTTGAATAGAACATAATAAGTAAAGTTCTGTTCAAATGGTGAGTAGTGTTTTTGTTCAAATACCAATAAAATAAATTCTCAAACCATTCATTCCATCTAATAAATTTATTATTATATTTATTCTACTTAGTTAAAAATGTTAGTTTCTTATAATTGTAATTCCCCTAATTCTCTTCTTAATAATATACATTTGCCATTTTGTAAATGGCCCTCTTTTTTTGAATGGTGCTCACCTCTTCATCCTCAAAAAGATCGATCCATCTCAAAATGTCAATATCTGTGTCATGACATTATGCAATGCTATTTGTGAAGTATTTTTTTTTTAAAGATTTTATTTATTTATTTGACAGAGATAGAGACAGCCAGCGAGAGAGGGAACACAAGCAGGGGGAGTGGGAGAGGAAGAAGCAGGCTCATAGCGAGGAGCCTGATGTGGGGCTTGATCCCAGAACGCCAGGATCACGCCCTGAGCCAAAGGCAGACGCTTAACCGCTGTGCCACCCAGGCGCCCCTGTGAAGTATTTTTTAATTGTCTGTTCATGAGCTATCCAGAAAGAGATTTTGAAAAGATTGAAGGTTATGACTTTCACATTTAATTTCTAGAGACTGTAGAGTATAATTTCCAAGGTACAAGTAAGGAATCTTTGTTGTTGTTGTTGTTAATTAGTGCACTTTTTACAAGATTAGAAAAATGGTTCACCATAAAACACAAACCCTTAAAAGTCTGTCAAAAGCTCAATTGTCACCTTAAAAAAATTTTGATGTTTTTACATCAATAAAAATGTGATTATTAAATTAATTTAAAATTCTAAATTATAAAGCACATTTAATTTTTGGTGCTGTAAATCTTTAAAGCAATACATTTAGGCTAATATTTGTGCTGAAATTCTGTAAACTTGTACTAAAATTTGCATTCATTGATATAATTTATAAATAATCTGCAAAAAATTATTTTGCTAATTTTCTTATTTTTAATCTATTAACCTCAATGAACTTAGATATCATTGTCTAATAAATATAATAGATAAAATATATTGTTATCACCTAGAATCACAAATGTGACAAATTAAAATATAGTTGTCTAGGTTATTTATTAAAATTGTAGAGAATGAATATATCAAGTTCTTAAAGTAAATCTTACACTTGGGATTGCAGTTGTGATTCTGATAACCTACACCAAGTGAACTCGTTGTATGTAAGTTAAACTGCAATTTTTGTTCAAATACAGGAGCTAATATTTGCACATAATATAATTTTATGTAATAGCAATAGTAAAAGAAAAACTGAATTTTTTTTTTTTTGTGAACTAGCAGTTTTGGTTAGCTCATAAGAATTTAGGTGTTGATGGGTTACCATTAACTACCTGCCTTTGCCTTTGTCCTTTGAAGTCTACTGAACTTTGAAGTTATTCCTATTTTTTTTAAATGAGAAACTAAAAAATATGTGAGAACATTTAAACAAAGAACATGATATACATCTTTTCATATGAACTTAGTATTGTAGTAATGCAATTTCTCTTACACTTATTTTAATATACTACTTATCTAGAATTTTCCACATGAACAATTATTAGGCTTACAAGATGTTGATCATGTTTTATGCTTTTAAAATCATAATACAACGGTTAGCATTTTACTTTAAATATCCAAATACCCAGACAAATCTAAAAGGCAAATTAGGAGGTCAGTATGAAAATGTTCAAGTCTTAGCTTTTCTGGAATAATTATTTCAGAATATTTTCCCTAGAAAAGCACCACGTTCTTTTTTATTTACACGATTATCATTTATATTTGGGGGGAAGCTATTCAATTTAGGGAAGCTGGCTTGCTCATCTGCAAGCTTCCAATGAATATTAAGTATACTAACACATGTAAATCTCAGTGCAGTGACTGACCAACACTGACCATTCAGTACATAATAACTATTGTTAGAATTACTTTACACGTGTGTATTTTAAAATGCATTGAGGCCTGACTATAATAAAGTCAATATCGCCTTCATTTTCCTCCCCCTATCCTGCATATACTTCTATTGCAACATTCACAAAATAATATCACATTCAGAAATTGTTTTTAATTCTGAGATACTCATCGTTTCACGTCTAAAATTGTCAGGTCTTTTCATTTTCTTCTAGGTTAACAGTTAATGAAGATTTCCAGCAGAGTGTAAAGGTGGCAATTACAGCAGAATTTTTGAGCTGCAGAGCTCGGTTGAAAAGTAAATTCTATCTTAATCAAAGCCCCATCAAGAAAGAGGTAGCAAAGGGTAATGCAGTAGTTACACTGGGTAGGTATTTGTAATGGAAGCACTGCTGCTCTTACAGCCCTGATAGCATCTGTTCTCAAACAGCCATGTTGAGGGGAAAATATCCGTTCTTGTGTTTAGGTTCACGCATTTGTTCTGTTCTTGAGATATGATTTACTTCACATTTTCGATAAGAGATTAATAAGATTATTCTTTATGGTTTCTTTTTTCTAATCACTGAAGTAAATATGGTTATTAAATATAATTTGAAAATCACTGGAGGGTACAAGGAAGCAGTAAAAAAAGATTGTATATGACATGTCATTTAATGATATACTTATCCTTAAAGTCACCTCAAAATGTATGTTCATATTTCCTTGTATTTAATATTTTATATAACACTCATTGGAAGCTTGCAGATACACCAGCCAACTTGCATCAGTTAAACAGCTTTCAAAAGATCCAAATGACAAAAGTATGAAAGCAGGAAGTTGATTCTAAGTCTGAATCTAAACTTCAATTTATACAATGTAATAACTATTTTTCAAATGGAGAATAATAAAAAATAATGATAATAATAAGTTTTCTTTATAAATTATCTCAAAAGTAGAATTTGCATTTCACAGATGTCCCATTCTCAGGGTAAATATTGGATAATCTTTAGCATATTAACCATTCATTGTCTTAATAACATTTTTAGTTACAGTTCATATTGAAGTAATTTAATTTGCAACAGAGTTGTGGTAACCAGGTCATCTTTTTCCTTAAAGGCTACAAATCACAAAAATTCTGGCATAAACTACTTGGCTGTCTCCAGACTTGGAACCAGTCGTCTGAAACAAATTTGTCAATGTAGTTTCGTTGATACTTTTAAAGAAATTGATTTAACACTTAAAAACGTCTGTTTAAATGAAAAAAGGATTTCTTGATATTGAAAGAATTTCCAAGTTTCAAATGTTAAAATGGTTGATACCTACATCAAATTTATATTTGAATAAATAAAGACTTTGCATAACACTTCAAAGGTTGTCATAAAAGGCATAAAATAATAAAACAAAGACCGAGAGCATCAAACACAATGTGGGTAGGTATAAGTCTTACAAGTTAAAAATATTAAATAAATATATTAATTAAAAATTAAATAGGTGCAATAAATTCTTTAATAATAATATATGCAGTTGGTCAAGGGCAGATCTTGGGTTAGAACTCATCTCTTCTGCTTCTTTGTCCAGCTGGTTCTTCAAAACAGTCTTCTCATTTGTATTTTCAGCTGGTCATTGAAAATTGGTACCTTATACCTAATATGAACAACATTTAGTATTATCTATAATTTCACCTACAAAATATGCTTCAAGATTATACTAAATTTTCTGAAAATTCAGATAGAGTTTGGTTGTTGAGATACCATCCTCACTTATTTGTAAAATTATGTGCATCCCAAGTATTTGTTTGCCAAGATGCAGGCAGGGTCGACAACAATAAAACAAACGAGAAGATTAAGAAATGGACAAAGGACTTGAATAGACATTTTTCCAAACAAGATAGACATATAGCCAATGATCAAATGAAAAGATGTCCATCACCACTACTCATTAGAAAAATGTAAGTAAAAACTATGAGATGCCACTTTACGCCCATTTGGGTGGTTATTATTAAAACAAACAAACAAAACAGAAACAAACAGAACACCCAGAAAATAGCAACTATTGACAAAGACAGGAAGAAGCTGGAACCCTTGTGCCTTGTTGGTGGGAATGCAAAATGGTGCAGTCACTGCTGAAAGCAGTATGGTGATTCCTCACAAAATTGAATATAGAATTACCAGCAATTCCACTTCTGCATATATACCCAAAAGAATTGAAGCAGGGACTCAAGAAATATTTATACACACATCTTCATAGCAGTACTATTCACAATGGCCAAAGGGTGGAAACAAACCAGTGTCCGTTGACATAAAATTTGGTGTATACATAGAAAGAAATATTATAACCTTAAAAAGGAAGATACATTCTGACACATTCTACAGCATGGATGACTCTTGAAGAGAGTAGGCTAAGTGAAAGAAGCCATTCCACAAAAAGAAAAATGATGCAGGAGGTTCTTAGGATAGTCAAATTTGTAAAGATAAAAAGTAGAATGGTGGTGGCCAGGGACTGGGAGGAGGGGGATATGGGATTTAGTGTTTAATGGATTCAGAGTTCCAGTTGGGGAAGATGAGAAAGTTCTGGAGACGGATGGGGGTAATTGTTGTCCAACAATGAGAATGTACTTTATCTTACAAAACTGTATACTTTAAAATAATTAAAATGGCAAATTTTTGTTTATGTATTTAACCATGTTAAATACCTATGTATGAGAGAGATGAATTCCACATGATTTTAATTTATGGTATAATTTTTGTACTCTCCCTCCAAAAAAACTGTATTTTTAACTTTATTCTAAGCCGAGTAAACTACTTAGCAGACAAATGTTTTGATTTTTCATAAGGAAAATTATATAAATGTATAAGAATGATTGTCCTATAAAGTTCCCAAAAGAGTCCATGTGGAGAGTCCTAACTGTCCTTTCCAGAAAAGGACTTAAATGAACATCAGCATCTTTGTGAACTGAAGTAATTAAGATCTATGCTGTTTCATTTTTGCCTCAATATGTAATTAAAGCTAGATTTTTTTTTTCTTTCAGCTGGTTACATTTCTGAGTCAAAAAAAATTTTTATATGAATGATTCTTCAAGTTAAATTGGTCCCACTCAAAAATATTTCTTCTCAGGAATGCAAACTGAACATCACCATAAACACGAATCACTGTCTGGGAAAAAAGTCAGAACATATATTGAATTGAACTGAATGTAGATGGTCAGCTCTTCTGACAAATAAGCTCCTTGTGTCCTGTACAAACATTTGCTTTACCTGTAAAAAAAGATATCTCACTGATTAATCCCTGGGGTTTGCCTAATATTGTGCTTTGTTTGTATTTCCATAAATGAAATACCACAATGACTATGAGTGTAATATCTAATATCCAATACATTTCAGTTTTATATAATTTTAGCTTTAGCAAAGTGGTGCCATGTATTATCTCTAAATATTTCCATCAAAATAAGAGAAGCTGCACCAAGGAAGAACTATTAAAACTATTTTTTTAAAAAAAAAGGGATATATTGATGTGACCTGATGAGAAAAGCAGTGTGAGCTAGGAGCTGAAAACTCTCGGTTCTCTTCACCATAAATTAACTTCGTGGTCCTGAGTCTACTAATCTAATATCTCAGAGTGGCACTTAAACTTATTAAATAAGCAGAGGAGACTTGAAAAAGAAGGTGTGAACTTGATACAAAGCCCTCTTTTTTTGGCACTTAAAACATTTTTTAAATACAAAAAAGTTGATGATTTTTAGTCTCTCAGCCATTCCATATAATTTGGCAAAGTTATGCAGTTAAAAAGGACAAACTTGACCCATTCTCTCAAAGCTCAAGAGCTTAAATAATTTTTCTACTTCAGATTTTCTAGACTGACTACTGTGTTGGAACATTCAGGGAGAGATCATGTCTAGGCACTTGAAAGGCCTGGGTTCGATCTTTTGAAGAAGATAAAAGTCCTGGTGGAGAAGTCAAAGAGATAGTCCCAAACTTGCCAGGGAAACTTTACAAGTCAGCACTAATAGTCCCAGGGGTTTACTCAGAAATGGGACTAAGCAAACTGTCCTAATGTCATATGTTTGTTAAATATGACCTAAGACCCAAGGTTGGAATGACTGTTGTGAATGAACGAATAAATAAAGCCAGAAAGAAGAAAGAGAATAAAATATAAGGGATATGTTGTTGCTGTTTTTCCTCCAAGAGTTTATTCCACTGAACCTACATTTCTAAGTATTACAGAGTAAATAATTGAACGGGGAAAAAAAAAGTCCTTCTTCAAAACTTTATGACAAAGCTACAAAATGATTTTTGGTTTGATGTTTCCTGCAGCTATACCCGATGAGGAAGAGCTGTAGGTCAAGGTGAATAGGGTTACTTGGCCTTCTCTGACAATCTGAGTTTGAAAAGGTGAGCCTGTCGGTGTGAGAACCTACTTACTCCCAGCAAGGGGGCAAAAGATTCTATGGAAAGTGTGGATCATTAAGAGCATAGACATTTTTGCTGTTCTTTTCTACCTGTGCAACCATTGAGCAGTTTTCCTTTCTTTAAGAGTAAAAATTAACAGGCACCAAACTTTCCTGCTGCAAGAATGCTCAATTTTAAGTCATTTGTCTTTTGACGCTTTGGACTACCGTGGGAAAAGTGTATGTTAGTGTCCCAAATATCAAGTTTCCCTGTGACAATATGATGCTTTCACGAACGTTGTATCAAGAAGGTAACGGTGAACAAGTGTGATAGCATTTTTTTTAACTCAAGCACAACCGTTACCAAATATTCGACGAAAGGTTCATTAAGTTGACTCGGGATGATATCACCTAAATATTTAGAGCTGCTGATTCATGAAATCTTATTAGAAATCTGAAATTTGGCCTTTTTTTTCCCTCCAGGTAATTTGTGATGCAAGCGTTTCATGTATTGTGTTCTGAGAAGCATCGAAATAAATAAGAACCAAGCAATAGAACAAATAACCACAAGACAACCGTGTAGACATTTCCCACAAGAACAACAGCGGCTGTCGGGTTCCCGAAAGCTACAGTGTCAGCTTTTCTGAGGTGGCCTTGCTACGCTGGTCTCCAATCACCGATATTTCTCATTTTATCAATTCTTTTTGAGGGAAACCACCTGGAGAGTGTGATTCTTTCGTTTGAAGAAGTTCCAAGTACTCTGTAAGATTTAATCATAAATACAGAACTTTAAAATATTTTGCCCATTCTTTTTATTCAAGTTTATGGAAAACTTACTATAAGAAATTTTGAAACCTGCACTTAAACTATTGAAGATAATCAATTATCAGTCCCCTAAAGGAATCTTTAATCTTTTAAAACTAACTATATAAAATGATTCCTGGAAATAACATTTTAACTCTTTCACAATAAATGAATGGAGATTCTTGTTCTTACAGCTTTGTTAGAGTACCAATAACAAGCAATTGAAATAGCTATTGGAGCCAGGGTTTAATATTAAAACTGTCCCTAAGCAAATATCTAAGACAAAACACCCAAATATCTCAAATTTCTCATGACTTTTTGGTCTCATTGTAGAACCATAAATAGAGTTTACCACACTTCCTTGGAAAAAGAGTGTCAGGCATTTTTTTCCATTTTTTTGTCCAATTTAACAAATCACATAGCTGGCCAATCTGTCCCACTCTATTAGATTTTATTAAGCAAATACTCCTCATCCTCATTTTAAACTTCTGTTAGCAGTCAGGTTACTGGAAATGACATGATTATCCATTCATTTGAAGATACTTATGATTAATATGTGATTACTGGGTCACCTCTTAAATGGGAAATTGCAATAATTAAGGAACAAAGATTCATCCTAAATAAGTTCTAATCATATAATTTCAGGTAGGAGTAATAGGCTTGCGAACGAAGAGATTTGGGCCATTTAGATCTGGTCATTGCGTATATGTGTGTAGTTTCATTTAACATAATGCATTTCTATTCTAATTATGTTGTTAAATATAATTTCAACCATCTCCAATATGAAGATACATTTTCAGCAAGACATTTTTAACTAAAATATTTCTATGAATAATATTTCTAGAACAGTTTTTCTGAATATTGTTACAGCTGAAAAAAATCACAGGGATAAATCACTTAAATTCTACAAGAAATGCACATTAAGGAATAGATAATGGGGATAATAAAAGTGACAACTCCCTGGCTCCTTTAAAATTTGAGTGTACAAATGCACACATATGTATATATATATATATATATATATTGTATATATATAATATGTAATAAAATATGTACAGTATAATATGCATTATTTTATAAATACAACACACACTAAATAAACATCATATATGTACTAGGCAATGCATAATAAAACACAGTAATACATATATGTATATGTACATCATTATACACACACATATGTGTTCACATGTATTATACACACATATATGTGTTCTTGATACCACAGTGAATCTTTACAAGCTATAGTAGTATATACGTATTATGGGCTATTAAAGGGCTCTCTCTATGAAGAATAGAGGTCGAAAATTATTTAATTTTAATTATTTAATTTTTATGGGCTGGTATCATAGACAGTGAATTGGTCAGATTCTTAGAAACTAAAATGATGAATACCTGCCCAAATATATCATAAAGGCTAAAGAAAATTGAAAGGCCAATGTAAGGCCTTTCGCAGAGATATTTCATAGTTTTCTAATGGCAGAGTGATATTAAATGCCAAAGAGAGACAGATTTTTTAAACTTTTGCTATTTTAATGTATTTTTATTTTTATTTCTTTTTAAAGATTTTAATTATCTAGTTTAGAAAGAGAGAGAGAGAGAGCATGAGTGGGGGTAGGGACAGAGGAAGAGGGACAGAGAGAGAATCTCAAGCAGATTCTGTACTGAGCCCAATGTGGGGCTCAATCTCATGACCCTGAGATCATAACCTGAGCTGAAACCAAGAGTTGGACACTTAACTGACTGAGTCACCCAGGTACCCTTTTAATCTATTTTTAAGAAAATTAAAATAGTACTATTTCACATTTAAAATAAACATTTTTATAACAAAACATGTTTTAAACTTGACTCAATAGTTGGCGTTTGTCCAATGAGTTTGTAACTTGCAATTTGACAAATGTGATAACTCTAAGAATAAGTGGAAAGCATGTGTGCCAACAACAAACAAAATAATTTATGTAGGATTAAGTATGTGTTAATCATTGTGCTAAGGACTTCACATATGGTATCTCATTAGTACCCAAACAAATATATGACATAATTGCAACATCTACTCTATTCAACTAACACCAACTAGAAGCAACAAACTCAGATTCAGGTTAACTACCAAACTAAACTCATAAACACAATAGACCTCACCCACCACTTAAATTTATAAAAAAATATAGGTCTAGTAATTGCACAGCAGAGTAAGATCTTAGGACTTAAGGGTCCAGCTTCAGCTATACTAGTCACTCTGTATTCGAGATCACACACACACATACACACACACACACATTGAGTGGGCATGAGTCATGTACTTAGAAAAACTTTCTAAGTTTTTCTAGCTTTTGCATGTTGTTAATAACTTAGCTCTCACTGGTACCTGGCCAGCTTTCATTCATTAAATTCTCAATCAAGCCAGCTCTTCATGGGTGGTAAAGCATATGATAAACCCACATAAGGTTGCATTGAAATGAAATGGTCTGATGAAATGTACCCTCAAGGACAAAATTAAGACACAATATGTTGTTACATTTAATGGAGTTCTCAGCAGTGTCTTTAGTCACAGTGGAAACTCAAAGTAGAATATGTCTATTCATATCGGGATCTATTTAAAGCTAACAAGAACTACTTCAAAAGCTCCTATGTAATTTACTGCTTTTGGGGGGAGAGCTGACTCAGTCTTGAATACTCTTTATCCAACGCCATTTGAGCTGATTTATTTCCTGTTAGAATTCTGTAAACATTTTAACCAAATTAACCATCTCAGCAAGGAAACAGGAAATGTGTCATTTCTCAGTGTAAAGATACAGAACTTAGAATCTCAAGGACCAATCACAACATCTTCCCCTGTAAGAAAATCCGTGGACCAGAATGAGGTGTCTCCTCTTACATCCCAGTGTTGTTTTTTGTTTGTTTTGTTTTTCTTTTTCTTTTCTGAGTAAATAACTAGCGTTTTCTGGTAGGGATAAGCATGGCACACTTTAATTCTTCTTTGGAATTCTGATGGGATATTCATCGTGTGAATTGAGAGCCCAATTCTTCCCGTAACGTCAGCTGTATTGTCAGTTCTGCCCAATGTATAGACTTATTCTCGCCTACTTACCTTTACTATCTACAGAGTGAATGCCAGCAGAAATACAAGCTCAGACCTTTCAATTTGTGAACTTCTTTCATTAAAGAAGGTGACATGCTTTGCTTTACTGGCCAAGGAGAAAATTGTCCAATTTCAGACAATTTAGCAATAGAGGCTATCAGTTCTTCTGAGGGTGTTAGTGTAAGTCCCAAATATAGATCTGATCATGACCATGATGTTCTCAACCACAGCCCCTGATAATGACTTAATTCTGTATATACCATTTCGTTTCATCTTTGAGCTTTTGCCAAGCTGTTCCATCCTTAGTGGAATATAGCATTGACGTGACCCTTGATATAATAGAAATTTTGAATCCAGTGTTGGCTACATCATTCGTGAGCCTCAGGGCAAAATAAAAATATGGCGCCCTTTGATCAAAAAACATTAAGAATTTCAAGACAATGGCAGCAGAGCATAAAACATGGTACTCTTCTGAATATGGTGGTTTGTGCAGCAGCGCAAGTAGCACACCATGAATCTCAGAATTATTTCATGTCTCTCAGTAATTGAGCTGTCTTTACCAAAGCTATGTAACAGGCCAGTGATGGACTCTCAAGAAGATTATAGCGAGCCATGGCATAAGGGAAGTTGTCAACCCAAAATCCCCCTGGAAGTTTCGACAGTACTATTCTGCCACTGCCTCCAGTCTGCACGTTCTCACAGAGCCGATATTCCACATTATTATGTAGAAACCAATAAATGTTACTCAGCGATCAGCTGAAACTCTGCCTGAGTCTTTTGATGAGGAGGGTGGATTTGCTAGGGGATCCAATCTGAAGAAACAGAGTAGGGGGGAAACTTGCTGTGAGGCCGGTTTGCGGCAGTCTTTGAGGTTTTCCTTACACCGCATATCAGTCAACATAAACTTTTAATCATGAACAGTTTCAGCATACGTGCTGAAGCAGAGGCTGTCGGTGGAACCAGATTGGCCAAGTCCTAAAAGCTATCCAGGAACCATCTGCTTTTCTCATCCTAAGTCAAACAAGGCTATTTTACAGTGTGCTGTTTACAATTAAATCCCCTCTGTCAAACATTTATCTTATAACTAATGTTTGATATTCATTATAGAGAAGGTGTGGGACAATTCTAAAGGTCCCGAATTAATGTGATCAAATAAAATTGGCAAAACATGTAAATGTCCACTGTCTAATCATAGAACAGCTATGATCTCTATTCCTACGATACATGTATTTCAATTATGCACTCACATATGGATATTTTTTCTAATTTTACAAATGTTCTTTTTATCATAATTTTATTACCTCCCATTACACAATCATCGTACCTTGAAATTTTACTTTCAGTCCTCTATTACTGTTTTTTTTATCCTCCTATAGGGATTACAGTTCACTGTGAGCTAGTTTCTAATAATCCCAAAGGACTTTGTTTATCTGCCTTTAGCCGTTCAATTTTATTGATTATAGATGCAACTGGGTTGCTCTGCTGAGGATCAGCAGTTGTCTTATCCAAATTCCACTTTTAATATTTAGCTCCAGGAATCATTGACAGAACTTTCATCACATTAAACCAACAGCAGTTTATCAAATACCCTTGATCAAAATCTTGTCTGTACTTCTCTCTCCAAACTTTCACTTGGTCGAGGCTGCCTTTGACTTATTGATATGATGTGACAATCGTTCCTGCTTCTGACCCCACTCTGCGTCATGCCCTCACTCTATAAGCACCAACACTCTTTAGATCAAACTGACAAACTGTCTAGACAAAACAGGCTTCATGCAGTGCTCATTCAGTGCTCCTTTTTTTAAATTAATTAATTTATTTGAGAGAGAGAGTACACATGGGGCAGAGCCAGGGAGAGAAGCAATCTCTCTGCCAACGTGGGGCTTGATGCAGGGTCCAATCTCACAACCCTGACATCATGCCCTGAGCTGAAATCAAAGGCAGGTCCCTCAACCAACTGAGCCACCCAGGTGCCCCAACTTTTTTTTTTTAATTGTATGAAAGCAAAGAGAACAGGAAAAAATGCAGCATTCACAGCAACAATATACTGGAATTATTATAATTTCCAAAGAGAGCTTCCAAACGTCCCCAAATCACTGTGGTTCAGACACACATGGACGCAAGAGAAACTTGAGTGCATACCAAGAACACCAATATGGAGATGCAAGCCATAAACTCAGGGAACCATTTGGATTTCAAACCTTGCTAGTTATGAAGACTCTCAGAAATACCGATTAGATACAATTTTTGGCACAGCTGTATCTTATTACTGCTTGAAGTGTATTTCTTGATTTTAAAAAAAATATCTTATAAATGGGCACAAGCTCATAGGTGCATAGACCAAATTTTCACTTATCTTGAATTCCTTAAGTAAGAGTTGTAAGAAATATTCTGCCAAGGACCTGATCCTTATGCATCTCTACGCAGAACATGCAATTACTAGAATCAATTTTTAGCCAGTTTCCTCCACTAACTTGCTTGACAATTTTAAATGCCATCTTTGTTGTTTGCTAAATAAGATTTGCTAAATAAGATTAAATATTATTTTTCCCTAAGCAAGTCTGCCTGAACCTCAGTAAACCCTTTCAATCAATATATTTAAGTCTATTCTTCACCCTCAGAGAGTAATTCTTCTAGAACTTAAAAAAAATTTTTTTTTAGTTTATCACCTCTCTCCATCTGGTACTTCTTACATTTCTTCACCTTCCATTACTCTCATATCACACCTTTAGTGTCTATCCTCTAATTCTTTCTCCCCCCCCCCAAATGATTGTCACTCATTGTATGTTTACTCCAAATCATTTCTTCTGCTGGATTTCCATCACCCTTATCCATGTCTCAACATTGAGCATCTCCCTAGTTCATTTGGAGAATTTTCCTTTAATGATTTATTAACTTTCTCTTAATAGAGATGACCTGTTTTTCAAAAGCACACTCAAGCAGGCGGCATGCGCCCATAATTCTGAGGGACCTAACTCTGGAGGGCTAAGCAATTCGGGGGCTCTCTGGTACCTTCCTCAGAACTCTTTCTAGATTCTCCTCTGACCCAGAGAAGAAAATTTCTATACTGGCCTTCTTCTTCTTGACCAAAAAGAACCTAGAGTACCTCCCACTCTAGGACGCAGAAACTGCTAAACTAAAGGAGATACATAGATTAGATTGGTACTGGGGGGAAGTGACAGGTTGCTTCCTTGCCATATTGCGATAGTCTTAGCTATTTATTTATTCTTTTGATCCTTAGAAAAATGTCATAGCCCCACGCAAATCGAGCATCTTTTGGAACGCCTGGGTGGTGCAGTCTGTTAGGCGATCCACTCTTGGTTTTGGCTCAGGTCATGATCTCAGGCTCCTGAGATCAAGCCCCACCTGAGGCTCCCTGCCTCAGCATGGAGTCTGCTTGGGTCCTTCTCCCTCTGCCCCTCCCCCCCGCACTTGCTCTCTTTCTCTCTCTCTCTCTTTCTCAAATACATAAATAAATCTTTTTTAAAAAATGGAGCATCTATTTCTTATACAAACATGAAAAATATGGAGTTGTATTTAAATCCCCATGATCCTTAATGAGCCAAGATACTTTGCTGTAGAACTCAATGTGATCATGTTTGATGTGAAGATCATTAGTTTCTCAAGGTAATGTTTAAATTATTGCAAATGCTTTTGTAAAGCAAAGTAGAAAAAAAAGATCATTGAATGTTTTTCTTTAAAAATTGATATACTCAAAAAATATTTAAATAGTTATGCCTATGGGGCACCTACGTGGATCAGGTGGTTAAGCATCGGACTCTTGATTTCAGGTCAGGTCATGATCTCAGGGTCCTGGGACTGAGCACCTCATTGGCTCCATGCTCAGCTGGGAGTCTGCTTGGATTCTCTCTCTCCCTCTCCCTCTTCCCCCTGCCCCCTGCTCATTTTCACTCTCTCTCTAAAATAAATAAATATTTAAAAAAATAAATAGTTATGCCTATTAATAGTCTTGATTTTAAGAGTAAAATTATATATTCATCTTGTTTTAAATGAAATTTTCTTGAAAAATAGTAAGGTTGTAAGTATTTAAAGAGAAATTTAAATATGATCCAAGTTATTTAGATAATAACATTGCACAATAAAATATAGCTAAGCTAATTAGATATTATTAAAACATTAATTTTTGTCTAAAATATATTTTTAAAATATTTGAAATAATGGTACACATTTATTAGTAGCATGGACTTTGGAATCAGAGAGAACCATGTTTCAATTCCAGGTTTATTTCTATTTTTGTGCCCTTAGACAAAGTACTTAATTCATGTGGCCCCAGTATTCTCACATATAAGTCAGAGGTAATGATCCCACAGTAAATGTCAGTCCCTCCTCCTTTGTTCCTAATCTTTCTCTCTTTTCTATATCACTAATTAATTAATTAATTAATTAAAATGTTAAAAAAAGAAAATAAAAAAATAACTATTTGGTTGTACCAGATTCTTAAAGACACAACTGTCCCCTCCATGCAGAGAAATAAGTAAGTAACATGACCTTTGTACAGTTATATCACTTATTTACAAAGTATGAGGAGGACAGCAATTGATAAAGTTTTCTGTTTGCCTATATGTTTACATGTTTGGACCCTTTATTTTTCCCTCCTTGTTATCATGTACATGGATTGAAACCAGGCACCAGACAGTATTAGAACATGATATTTAATTTAGGGAATACAAAAATAAACTCCACCAAAATCCAGGTCACTAGTTGATCTAATGGATACAATTATCTTAAGAAACTAACTTGACCAATAATTTAACCATACCACTAACTTGGGTAGATAGCTAGGGTATGGCACATTTAATAATTAGTCAGAAAGCATACACATGAGTCGATATCTTAATTTTGGACAAAACTTTGATTTGGGTCTAAAAGATCTCTCTTTTTATTTAGAGGAGAGATTTATTCGAAGGACTATTACAACATATAAAAACTACAGAATGCCATAGAGTGGTAGATTTGATATAACACACAAAAAAAACAAACTTTTAAAATCTAGAATGTACAAAGTACCACACAGTTTGATCACTAAGTCATTAGTTGGTAAGCAAACCTCACAAAACAACTTCATATCAGCCGAGGCAAAAACCACCAAATACAACACACTTGAACTGATGGATTTTAAGACGTTGAAAATACAACAACCTCGCTGTACTTTGGGTGTCGCTGATGCTAGAAACAAGGGTGATGTGAAGTCACATTGAGGCTAAAGATTATTGAAAATAATGAAATGTCAAATTAACTTAGCACAATACAACTATTTACACAGACATCACAAAATACAGATTAATGATCAAACACAGTGAAAAGAACTTTAACAACTGGGTTAAAGAATAAACCATATGAGTTTTAGCTAAAAGAAATATGTAGTTTTTAAAGTCAGAAGTATTCCGCAAATTTCTTTCACCCAAAATAAGAATATATTTTTCATGAAGAAATGTAATTTCTTTTCTGACAAATACTAAAGCAACATAATATGTTCCCACAGAATTAAAAACAAAGAGTAGAGCTGCATTGACCCAAGAGAAGATCTATTCCTGACCAATAAGCTTGTGCAGTATGCATCTTCCAGAGCATACTGAAAGAGAATAATTGTTTCGATGTGTGGGTATTTCATAGATTTGTGCCATTTGCTACAATACATAGCGATTTTATGCTTTACGTGTGTCCATTCTCTAACACACACTTTGGAGCATTGCATTAATTCTGAATTTTAAAATCAGAAAATAGCAATGAATAAACCCTAAAACAGTAATGAGTATTTATATCATCAACATATTTCCTCTTTTATAATTATTGATAACATGACAAATAACTAAGAGCTTTTTGAGTGAGTAAAACTGTGTCGTTTGTTTAATGGTTGGAGGGAGGGAGGAAGAGAAAGGGAGTGAGAATATGCCATGTGGGTGTATAACTTACTGTCTGAAATGCATTAGCCAAGTTTCTCACAATTTTTCAGTTTCCATATAAATAACTTTGTTTGGTTAGTGATGTCATACCACTGCAGAGTAATAGTATTTTTTCTCAAATTATAATATGACACACTGGAATTTTCAGATGCTGTTGTAATTTAAGACAGCTCTCATTCTTCCATTTGAACCATTTTAGATGAATTTTAAAGAAAGTGGTACACTAATATGCAAGGTGTATTATTTTTTATGCTTCTATTTTATTTAAATATGTTGTATCTTGTTCTGCTGTACAATCACAGATAGGATCCAATCTTCTATTTTCTCTAAAACCTCCAATTTAGATCCTACCTCAAAGGGCTCATGAAAGCGTACCCTTTAAAGACTTTCTCCTTTTCCATTGGATCATCTGTGAAACACTATGCTTAAATTCATTTGGGTAGAAAAAAATGCACATAACAACAAACAAATATAAAATCCTTTTTTTTTTTTTGAGATTAGAAAAATGTTCTGCCAATTTATTGGTCATAATTCTTGTTTCATTTTCTGTTTACACACAGGAAGAGACTTTAAAATTAGAGTCTGTATTTTCCTTGAAAATGAGTATTAACTGTACTTCATACCATATCTTGGCAGTTAGTAGACAATTTACGAATGGCCTGCTTCTGAGCATAAGAGATAACAGGAATCCCACTGAGACCATTGTGCCATTGGCCAAGGTGATTTGCTCACAGCCAAAGGAGACAGGGAAAGACAAGTAATGCAGTGAAATTTCAAAAAATCACACAACTAAATACATCATTTTCATGACTTTATGCATTTCAAAATGTATTCTTGTTATAAATGCAATAATTGTTTATTGTAAGTATATGGATGTACACATAAAATGTATGCATACATGCACACATATTCGAAAAGATGAAATCCTTTCTCCAGCTCCTTTAGGTGTAGGGTTGCGTATTTGAGACTCTTTTTTTTTTTTTTAATGATTTTTTATTATACTATGTTAGTCACCATACAGTACATCCCCGGTTTCCGATGTAAAGTTCGATGATTCATTAGTTGCCTATAACACCCAGTGCACCATGCAATACGTGCCCTCCTTACTACCCATCACCAGTCTATCCCATTCCCCCACCCCCCTTTGAGACTCTTAATCTTAGGAAACAAACTGAGGGTTGCTGGAGTGGAGGGAGGTGGGGGGATGGACATTGGGGAGGGTGTGTGAGTGCTGGGTGTTGTGTAAGACTGATGAATCTCAGACCTGTACCACTGAAATGAATAATACATTATATGTTAATTTAAAATAATAATAAAATGACAAATAAATAAAAAGATGAAATCCCCTCTCACTCTAATCCCACATCCCCCCCAAAAAAGCTCAAGAAATAATCACCTTTTAAAGTTTCACGAACATTTGTACTAACTTTGTAACTAGTCACTGAAGGAGCTAGGGAGATGGATAGTAGGGTTACTGGACAGATTTAAGACAAAGATTCAGTACTATCCTCACAGGATTTTGGTACCTGACTAATAAGCTTGCCCTGAGGACTGAAGAGTTGGAATATGTGAACTCCAAGCACATAATGAATATTATGTAGCTGTTTCATTAAAAAAAAAACACTAATTAATTAATTAATTACACAAAGGATATTTAGTGTACCATCTTGAAAGAAAGAGAAAGAAAGAAAGAAAGAAAGAAAGAAAGAAAGAAAGAGAGAGAGAGAGAGAAAGAAAGAAAGAAAGAAAGAAAGAAAGAAAGAAAGAAAGAAAGAAAGAAAGAAAGAAAGAAAGAAAGAAAGAAGGAAGGAAAGAAAAAGCCGTCTGGAGTGGCAGCCTGAGCTCAGACTTCAGATCTCCCACTTACCAGCCATGTGGCCTTGGGCTATGTGCTTATTGTCCCCTGTGGCTCCTTTTCATTCCTCTTCTGTGAAGTAAAGATGACAACAGTCCCTGAGTCATGAGTTTGTAAGGATTAAATAAATTGATGTTTGTTAAGTGCTGAGAACACTACATAAGGATTTATGAAATAAAGTGCTACCACTTACAGAATAAAAGGTTCCTGAGAAGTCATTAGAACTAAAATACCTAAACAAAAAATTAAATACATCTAATGCTGTATATTATATAAGACATAAGGAGAGAAATAACCAGTTTTATGCTGTGTTAACACTTATCACAAAGACGCCAATTCTTCTCATACATGTGCATATGCATACAATTCAAGACACCACATGCCTTTTTCTCTTCTTGCAAACAAGAAGTAACAGTGATTTTAAGATTAAGTTTAAAGAATCAAAACACAATAAATCCTGTTATTTAAAAAAATACATAAATAATTGCAGAAATTACTTTATCTGATTTTGAATGTACTGTGCTGTTACCTAATTTAATAAAAAATAAGGCTGGTCATGATTAGGAAAACAGATTAGTCTAACTGAATAGAGATTAACAAAATAAATGACAGCATGTGTGTGTATGTGTTTGTATGTATATCAAATATATATATGATGAAACCATAAAGTACCCTATAAAATGCAGCTTCAGAATACACACACACACACACACACACACACACACACACACACACAGAGATTTAGGCTATGAATCAGTTAACATTTCTGCCCACAGCATGAAATATCTGTGGACAGTATTAGGTCCTTGTTGCAAAAGGAACACAAAAATAAATCCTGGATGGATTAAATATTTGAAAATAATATAAAAATGCTAAAAGCTAAAAATTAACTGTTATCTATCTCCTCGATGTTACTTTAAGTGTTTTATGTGTATTAACTCACATAACCCTTCCAAAAGCACCATGTTTTAGGTACAGTTGTTGCCATTTCTAATTGAGGAACCTGAAACACACAGAGCTAAGTAACTGATCCAAGACCATGTAGTTAATAGAGGGTCAGGTCAGCTTTAGTGCAATGACACTATAGCAAATTGCTTCCCTCAGATCTTCGGTCAAGGAAGAGTCCACCTCTTCCGAGATAGCTTGGATTTCCTTTTCTGTAATAATGACACTTAGAAATATTCTTGTCCTTCGGGGCAGGTGTTGTTCACGTGGTCTTGACTATGATACCAATCACTGAGAACAATTTGTGACTTATTTTCAGTCCCTAATAAATAGTGGGTGAATGAATTTCTTAGTTCCAAGAGATGGCCTTCTAAATTGCCAAACCAGATTTCAGCAACATCTGTTGTGCTATATGTGATTACTATTATTTTTTTTAATTTAAGGGATTTTTTCTTTCACTATGCTTTTTCGTAGCAAAGTATTTTTTTTTCAATTTTTATTATGTTATGTTAGTCACCATACAGTACATCATTAGTTTTTGATGTAGTGTTCCATGATTCATTGTTTGTGTATAACACCCAGTGCTCCATGTAGCAAGTATTTTTCTTCCAAACCTCAATTCAGTTTAGAAATATTACTGATAAAATAATAACAGTTGACCCTTAAACAATACAGGTCCACTGCATGAAATTTTTTCCAAGAAATATATTGGAAATTTCTTTGAAATTTGTGACAATTTGAAAACACTCATAGACAAACCACATAGCCTAGAAATACTAAAAAAAAAAAAAAAAAAAAAAGTATTACTGCAAGAACACAGTATATAATGCATATAGCATACAAAATACATATTAACTGACTGTTTCTGTCATGAGTATGGCTTCCAGTCAACAGCAGCCTATTAGTAGTTAAGTTCCGGGGGAGCCAAAAGTTACATGCAAATTTTCAACAGTGTGAGGGGATTGGTGGCCCTAACCACCATGTTGTTCAAGGGTCAACTGTACTTAGTTTTAAATTATTTTCCTCATATTAAAATTTCTATTGTTTTTTGGTTCCTTCTGCTTTAATTCTTTCAGTTTACCCCATAACATTTTTTTTGGTACGTGCTCAAATGTTGAATGAAGTTGTAGTGTAGTCAGTTTCTGCAGCCTGTGGAACGTACAAGGATGTTGTGTAGGTCACTGAAATCAATTCGAATCTCCCTTCCTCCCTCTTTCTCTCTCTCTCTCTTTCTCGGCATTGTCATTGTGCAGTGGAAAGCTCCAGCCATCCTTGAGAAAGCTTCACCCTTTGTGAAATGGCCAGTTGGAAATGGGTAATCATGCAGGCTTCTCTTTGCAAACTAAGAAACCTGAAGAATTCAGGGCAGGAGTGGGCAGCCAGTGAGACACACATGCCGCCAACTTCACCAACATCGATTCTTTACCAAGAGCATCACAATCATCAATGTTCCAGTTATATTCTTCTATGGAGTGGACCCTGAGTTCCAGATAGTCAGTGTTCTCTGTGTGCCCTTGTCCCTAATATGCTCACTTCACCAGACTCTGCTAGGGAGATCTCAGGATCCCTGTGCCTTGTTAGGACATAATCAACTGTGGGAAACAGGAAATCAGTTATTATTCAAGTAGAGACTGTCAGAGGAATGCTCTAATTTTTTACTCAGATTTTCTATATGTCTATTAGGCATCCATTCATCACAAGGCCAATTTTATCAACTGCATTTTCTCATTTTCTATATTTTTGATACTCCAGGATTTGGAAGAATACAAATCCAAGGAGAAACTATCCTTCCCAGGTCTTTCTAATTCCTAAAGATGAGATAATAACAACTTGCCTATGAGCGAGTCTTTCATATACAAACCTCTTCATCTCAACTTCACACACTAAGCCAATATTTACCCTGCCTTCAACATGTAAGGGCTGGGGGTCATATAGCGAAGATTAGCCCCATGTCCCAAAGACTTGCCTTGACTTTCCCATGGAAACCCCAATAAAGGCTCTGACTCAGATTATCCTCTTGCTCATGTCTTCTGTCTTTGACCATCCAGAATTTCCCCCTGTGTCCCTGTGTGGTGTAGTGTGTCTTCCCTCAAGAAACCTAAGTAATAAATTCTTCCATCTTTTTTCCCTCAGTTTTATTGGGATATAATTGACATACAATGCTATGTAAGTTTGAGGTGTACAGCATAATGATTTTCACTTTCATATACTGTGAAATGATTACCACAATAAATTAGCATCCATTATCTTACATAGATAAAAAATATAAATTTTAATATTTTTCCTTGTGATGAGTACTCTTAGGATGTAATCTTTTCATATCTTATTTTAGATTTATTTATTATTTTGAGAGAGAAAGCATGGGGGTGCACCGTGTGCACGGAGAGGAAGGGACAAAGGGAGAGGGAGAGAATCTCAAGCAAACTCCCTGCTGAGCTGGGAGCCCAAGGCAGGGCTGGATCCCACAACCCATGAGATCATGACCTGAGCAGAAATCAGGATGCTTAACTGACTGAACCACCCAGGCACCATTCCCTTAATATCTTTCAAATACGTCATACAGCACCAATAAATCCTTTTAATGGCATTGGCTTCTGCCTGTCACCAATCAGTCCTAGCTCCATAAATTAAACCCTGGGTGCAATTTGAGAACAGGTCTACTGTACCGCTCCAGTGTCCTTATGCTTACAGTGACAGCTTACCAGTGGTTTTCTCACCACATACACTCTGTATAACATATTTGTTCTGTTTTAGCAATATCATACAGTTTCCAGCATTCTCTTCATTCGGACTATTCTAAATTGTGTTACAGTTAATGTTTGTGTCACATTCTCCTGGAGATATGACTGAGACTGGATTGGTTTGCACTAAAATGTCATGCCTAAAAAAGATTGCTGTTTTGGAGAAGAGTTTACGTATTCAAAGATTGAAGCTAATTCAAACATCATATGCCTAATAACAAAATCCGTGCAAGAAACCACTCCCTCCTCAGGGGTCCCTGGCTGTCCCCAGGTTGCGGCAATGCTTGCTCCCCCTCTGGGTGCACTCACATTCCTCCTTTGAAGCACACCCAGCATTCCCACCTCCGCTCCTTCTCCGGTGTGCTCCCTCTCTTCTCCCAGTGAGTTCGTCGCAGCTCCTCACCTGAATGACAGTCCCTGAAGTGGACAGCTTCGCTTCGGCAGCGGTACCCGAGGAAGTGCCACGACCACCAGACTTGACAGCCGGAGCGCAGTAAAGTGCAAGTAGGGAACGACACTGAAATAAAAATGCGGGAGAAATAAGATTAAGAGCAGACAGGTAGGGGTCTGTGACTGCCCAGCTAATACGACTAGATCTAGTTTCAGGATGAAAGGAATGAAAGGAAATGTCTAGTCCTGGTGAGAAGAGAATTTTGGGGTAAGGTGAGGCTATAGAGAAAATTGGGGTTGAAATTAATGTTCTTAAATTAGTCTCGTTACCGAGAGTCCTCTAGTACGCAGGATAGCAGAATTTTTTGCAGGCATTAAATACAGTAACTTGAATTGTATTTTAAAATGTTAAGAAAGCACATTTGCCTCGTTTCATTTTCTCTGAAGTTCGTCATCATGGAAAATGCCTACTGAGACCCTGTTAAATGCATGTTTGATTAAACAGCACTAAAATTAAAATCAAGAAAAATCTCCTTCCCTAGCTAATATTTTGTTGGCTAAGCAAAGTCAGTTATTGTCTATCATTCTAATTCAGTTTTCACCAAGTTTATTTTTGTTTCTTTCAGTTTTAATTACGCTTCCAATCCATCCACTTTTATTTACACTTATATTTTAAATCAATGTTGTAGATCATTTAAAATTACATGTTTTAAAACATCTGGTTTAATTATGCTTTCTCTCTTATTACCAGCTTGGCTGCAGCTGTTTTGCTCATTGACTGCTCCTGCAAGTTTATGCTGCCTTATTTTTCAATTTCGCTTTCTTCTTTTATGCAAGAAGATTTTTCCCCCCACGTGAGAGCAACTATTTTCTTCATTATTTTCTAATAGTTGATTATGTATTGTACAAGAAGAAACAAGTCATAGGGAAAAACCAACAGTGAGTGAACTCCGTGGGAGGAACAGCTTTGCAAGCTCAGTCGGAGCCCCCTGTGGTGTGGAGGTGTGTGGCTTTGGCTTTTACCCCCCCTGAATGACACCACCGTGGGGGGGGGCTTTAATGCAGAGGGCTTGAACCTGGGGGCACACAAAACTGAGGCAATCTTATTCATATTTGACACTACCCAGTCACCCTCACTGAGACATAGAATAATATTAAGAAATACTTGTGAAATAGATTCACCCAGACGTTTCCATCTTTACAAAGTACAGTTTTCTAACTGGCTGAGCTGGCAATCTGGTGCTTAAGGAGAAGCAAAGAGGTAAGAGTAGGCCATGATCTCTTCTACTTTAGACAGGATACATCATTTCTATCTTCCCAATATACAGCTGAGTTTTAAGCCCCATGGGTAAGATTTTGAGACTAAATGTAGATCACATGTTGTACCCTTACATGGATACATCTAAAGTTGAAATATCATTACTTAATGACACAAAGCAGCACCTCCATATTTGTAACTTTATATTAGAAACACCTCCAATAAAAACAAATCGTTCTTGATATTGAAATATCTGATACTGTGTAACACTAGAGCAGTTCGAAAACAATTTTGTGTATATTATACCACCAGATCTCCATGACAATGCTAAATTATTACAGGCTTCACAAAGTCAATGAGAAAGGTGAAATTTGAAAATGTGAAGGACCTGCTCAAAGTCACAAAGATATTAAGAAACAAGTGGTACTGGAATCTGAGCCCATTGGCTTCAATTTTCGGTTTCTTTCCTCCTACGTGGCAGTAATGAAATGTCACCAGCTTAAGGGGCAGGAAATTGAGGTTTTAATTCCAGCTCCATCATTGCAAAGTAATTTGACAATTAAAAGTTATTTTATGTTCCTGGGATGAGAGCCAATGATTTCAATATAAGGTAAAGAATCTGGGGTCTAAAAGATTCCATTTCACTCATATATGAGTGCGTACACATATATACACACACATACGTACGTATTGCAGCTTTTGCATTACACGTTAATGTAAATAATGGAGTTATTTACGTTACTTTTTTAACAGTAATAGTAAATAATAGAACAAAACTAACATGCTACAAAAAATCCACAGGGCCATGGAGATCATATTCTTATTATATTGGTGGCAAAATAAAAAAAAAATATTGTGACTATACAATAATGAAAATTCAAAATGTATTTATTACATCTTACCTGCCTTATGAATGAATGGGCCAAACTATTTTAAAGTGTTTAACACTAAGAAGAGTGAAATATTTAACTAAAGAGACCAACATTTCCAAACTGTAGTGATACTGTTTTGTTCAATCCTTTTAAATTAAGTCAGTTGTGGGGCGCCTGGGTGTCTCAGTCAGTTAAGCATCTGACTTCAGCTCAGGCCATGATCTCTGGGTCCTGGGATGGAGCCCCACATCCAGCTCCGTGCTCAGGGAGAAGTCTGCTTCTCCCTCTCCCTCTGCCCTTCCCCCTGCTAGTGTTCACTCTCTCTCTCTCAAATAAATAAAATCTTTATACACACACACACACACACACACACACACACACACGTCATATGAATTCCCTGACCTATGTAACCAGGAGAGTGGGAAGATGTATCCTTCAATTTATTTTTCATTTAATACAAAAGGTGTCCAAATAATCAACAAATTCTTACCTAATTACGTATTCCTTCAATTTTCAAGCCTTCTCGCAGCTTCATCACTTCAGTGGCTTGAGGGTCTGCTTCATAAACTCTTTTCTGCATCCTCTGCTTTGTAGTGAGTCTTGAACAGGGCTTCATTTGGGAAAATGGCTCACTTTTCCTCCAAAAACAAATCTAGCTAGTTTTTATTTTAATTCTAATTATCTGTCTCTCCAATAGTAAATCATCAATTCTTCGGACAATAAAACTTAACTTCATACCACGCCTTGATAGAATTGTATTTTTTTTTTTGAAGATTTATTTATTTATTTGAGAGAGAGAGAACAAGAGCAGGGGGAAGGGCAGAGAGAGAGAGAATCTCCAGCAGACTCCGGGCTGAGTCCGGAACCTATTGGGGCTCGATCCCACAACCCTGAGATCATGACCTGAGCTGAAATCAAGTGTCAGATGCCTAACCAACTGAGCCACCTCGACTGCCCAGAATTGTATATTTTTACTTGATATGATTATTGTCATGTGGACACTGGGGGAAGGCCAGTGAAAAATTGGTGTATATGCTTCTGGGAAGCAGTAACCGAGGTATCTCCATATGGTTTCTGACATCGTTAAATACATGTTCTTGGGGTTCACTCAGGCGGCTCAGTGCACATCGACTGCATCTCTGTTTGGGAGATAGAATAACAACCCATTTTCTTCTTGTATTTAACATTACAGGGTCAATAACAGTAAGTCCGGGTTATTTTCCAGGCAGAAATATGATGCTTTCTTAGACAATCAGGTATATTATCAGTATTTATAACACTTACTAACATCGAAGATTTATGTGTTCCAATGTGAAATAAACATTACAAAATGTTAGCATATATTAATGATATAAATATATGTCATCAAATTGCACTTAAGATGATGATACAGGATAGTGAGGCATTTCCAGATGCTGCAGTCTTAAGGTAAGCTTCCGAATTAGGGAATAGGAAATTCAAACAGCAGCAACAACAAAACAACAGAGTACACCCAAATTAAGGAAAAGGAAGAAAACAAAGGTGAGAGCAAACATTAACGAAGTTGGCAAAAATATTTTAATAGCAAAAATGGCCCTGCTGAAAATTTATTCCTTTTTAAAAAAGCTAACAAATTGAACAAACCTCTAATTACTAATGAGAAAACAGAATAATAAAAGACATGATCGGAATGGAAAGGAGACATAAAATGAGCTGCTGTAGACATGAATTGTTAAAACATGGGTTCAATGAATAACTTCATGTCAGTATCTTTGAAAATTCAGATTAATTGATAAATTCCTAGAAGAATATGATATATCAAAATTGAACAAATCTTTATTCCAGAAGATACTAAACACCTAAATCATTCCAAAACTTTTAAAATAATGAATCAGTAATTATCTTCTTCGTGAACGTTGTTATATGTCATATAATAAAATTTATTATATAAAATAATCTTGATACAAAAAGCAAACAAAAAAGTGGAAGAAAGGATAATTGTACATTTATCTCAGTAATAACAATGGATTCAAGTATCTTAATCTAAATATTAGTAAACTGGGTTGAGTAATGCATGAAAAAGTGTTGATACAGAAAGAACCATTGGGCGAATATTATAAGTGCAGGATGAGTTTAGTATCAACCAATTGGTTAATGTGATTTCCTATAATAGGAGATTAACAGAGGAAAATAAGATTGTCATTGAAATTAACATACAAAGTCATATAACATTTAATAACACCTATCAGTGTAGATGATCTTATAAGAGACATTTGCATAAAAGCTTAAGACGAAATCAGACTAAGTGGTGAAAATTCCAATATTTGTTCAAAGACATTAAAAATACCTAAATAAAGGCAGCAAGCAAGAAAGATAGAACATATTCTTGTAGAGAAAAGATTTAAGAGGGAGAAGATGACAGTTATTTTCTAAAAGACCATTAGGTTCAATACAAGTAAAAGAAAAATCACAGCAGGATATTTGTGGTTATGCAAAAAATGCAGGAAAGAATGGCCAAGGGTTAGTGAGACTATGAAGAAAGAACAACGCAGTCATACTTTCTCTATTGACTCTTCACACAGATGATAGACATGTTAGGAATTTTTATTATTATTTAGGAATTTCAGTAATTTCTGTGGTATTTGTGTGGACATATGCAAATGGATCATTGGTTTTAAAGATTGAGCCCAGGATCACATTAAAGAACATGTGGGAAATGGACTTTTCCAGAACAGGTTTTTCTAATAATTTGGAAATGTTTAATTACCTATGAAGTTATACAAGTATGACACTAACAATTAATTATATAATTTGGAAATGATGTTTACTGTACAAAATTAATATAAAGACAGTAAGTGCTGTTGGGACACTTAGTTCTCCATATGGAAGACACTGAAACCAGGTACTACCTCACAGTATATACAAAACTTAGTTTCCTTTACATAAAATAATTAAAAAGATAAAACTATGAAACTTAGAAGATAATGCAGAAGAAGACCTTTATACTCTTCATAGGGAAGGGGCACTAGCAAGGAAAGAAATGCAAACTCTAGTGGAAATGTTTAATAACGTGAACTATATTAAACTTAAAAAAAAGTATGCATTAAAGAGAAAAACTCCATACATCAGGAAAATACTGTACTCAAAGAATTTTTACTTCGAATATAAAGAAGTCCTATCAGTCATTAAAACAGATCCAATAATCAGGTGTTAAAAAGATGAGAAAGCGTGGAGAGGTATTTTACAGAGTAGAAACATGAATTGTCCATAAACATAAGGAAATGTGTTCGAGCTCATTTAAAATCAAGAATAATTAAGGCCCAAATTGCATATTTAAAATAGTGACCAAAAAACTAAATTAAAATGTATTTACAGCCAATATTGCTAAGGATGTGTAGAAACCAGGATTCTGGTCCATCGCTGGTAACGCCGTAATTGATACCATCACTCTGGATTGTTTGGCAACATCCAAAGAGTTGGACAGGAGCATTAGGCATTGCACAAGAAGAAATTGGGAAGAACACAGGATGGGGGACAAGGGAAAGTTTCCTTTTTTTTTTAAGATTTTATTTATTTATTTGACAGAGAGAGAGCGAGCACAAGCAAGGGGAGCAGAGGGAGAAGAGGCAGAGGGAGAAGCCTGTTGCGGGACTCCATCCCAGGACCCTGGGATCATGACCTGAGCTGAAGGCAGACGCTTAACCGACTGAGCCACCCAGGCGCCCCAAGAGAAAGGTTTCCTAATCTTGGAGTGGGGGGACATAAACTTTCATTTGCCTTTTATTCTTCAATCTGAATAGACCATAAAAAAGAAATACATAAATAATTTTATTTCTTACAGTAAAAATGTGGTAAGTGAATACGTGCAAAACTACTGTTAGATCAACGGTGCATCAGTGTTGCTAGTGCGTAGCACATTTTCAGGGATGCGTGTCTGTATTTTTATACGCTATATATTTTAACCCACTAGATTTTAAAGAAAGACCTCAAAAAATTAAATATCATTTAAAAACTTCAATTTATTTCAAGTCATACTCATAGATCACCAAGTGTAATTCACTGTATATATATCATGAGCTAATAGTCTCTTGTCGTACTTTATAAAAACTCATATGACAAGGCCACACATCTACAGTAATTTAATGTGGTGATATGGAATATAAATGAACCAGAAAAAAAGGCATTAAAAGCCCCATAACATCTAAATTGTCATAGGTATGGTAATCTTCTCATTTTTTGTAACTGTCATAATTTTTAATAGATCATTAAATATATAATTATCTTTCCACACTGACCAGGAGGCAACTTAAAAAATAAAAAAGGAAGAAAAAATTCATGAAGTAAAAACAAACACAAATAAAAACTATATCCGGTATTTAATGCACACAACATGACGTTGTAGGTACTATCATTAGTCTCATTTTACAGGTAAGAAAATGAAGATATACAGAGAACTCCGAAATCTTCACGGTTGTAACCCCTCAGCAGAGAAACTGCAAAAAAACCCTTGGTAGTGTTTCTCCACTCTCCATGGTCTAAATCACTGTGCTGTGACACGCCAGCAGGAACAGGGAGAGGGTTGAAGCCCAAGTCCGTGCTGAAAACATCCTCCAAGATAAGAGGGTATTTCTGCTTTTAACTACCAGTGACAAGATGAAAGGCCAGGTCTGTCTCTTCACAAAGGCTAAGCTCTTTACTAACATCCTCAAATGAAAGTCAAAAAAGGGTCTAAAGATGCATGCGATCCGAACCACTTTGGATTCCGTCCAAGCACATCTCTCTTAGGCTCCATTCAATTTGCCTATCATCGTTGAAACTTCTATTTAAATCCAGTGGTTGCTTTCTTACTGTCTATGTGGATATCGTGTTTGAAACTCTTCGCTTCTCATGTCCATGCTCTCTGGGACTTACACTTGATTTGACCTTTCTCCGTTCCTCAGTCACGAGGCAGCCCACTCTCAAACAGAAGCTTGTCTCTGAAGAGGCAACTCCAGGCAGAAACTGTTTCTCCTGAAAGCAGGTGCAGGAAGCAAATAGAGTTATATATTCACTTCTGTTTTCTCTCTTCACTCTCTATGTTTGTGCAACTTCTCTCCATTTAAAAACAAAAACAAAACTTTTTGGGCTTTCTGCAAGATCTTCTTGTATGTAGATTTCCCCATAATGTACCCACATACCACACACACCATGCCCTAACTCCACTTTTCCGCTTTTTTGCAAAGATTATTCTTTTAATGAAGACATGGCCATCTTATATCTCTGCTTTAAAACACTTCATGGTGCCCTATTTTCTACAGGAGTAATTTAAAATCTTTATCATGGGAAACAAGGGCATCATGAAATTCCTTGCATGTATATATGGAGGAATAATATTTTTTTAGATTTTTGCTCACATTCTGGTTTGCCTACCCAATAACCATTCATGTCATTCGCCAATAGAATTCCTAGCAGACCCCAATTTATTGCAGATAAATAGCTGTTTTTGCCTGCCTTATGCCTCAGGGGAAGCTGAATCCGATGGTTTAACTGATTGTGGGGTAATTTCCAGTATTTTGCCAGAGACTGTTGCAGGAGTGGACAACCATCCTACTACCATCCCAAGACCATAACTAGTGGCAGTGAACTCAGAAACTTCAGGAAAAGTTTTCTCACTTTGAAGAAAGACGACAAGAAGAGGTAGGATTTTCACTGTCTTCAGGCTGTGTTCGTACCTGGGGGTGTGGCCACTGGAGTGAACACGGCCATCTTACTACCAGCCTGGGAATGAGCTGACAGAAGGGGAGCAGGTAGGAAGAGCTGGGTCCTTAATAATGCTGATGAACTCCGGCTCAAGTCAATCCCAGCTTAGATCCCTTCATCTAGGAGCATATGTTTTATTGTTGATGACAATAATTTGAGGCAAAATTCTGGTTACTTGCAGGCAAAAATACACTAAAATGTATATAATAGCTGAAAATGGTATATCCTAAAATTCTTATATTTTCTGGTGTCCCTCAAACGAATCAATCAGTGGCATTCTTTGCTTCTGGGAGAACAGCAGATTTCTAAATAGATTTTTTTTTTCATGTTTAGCAGAAATATTAGTCTTAAAGCAGATACAATTTTATTATGAAAGCTAAGCTGTTTTGGAGATTAATTATAGCACAACAGTGCTACGATCCTGAAAGATTTACAGCCTAGAGTGTATACCATAAACCATAGTGTGGGAAGCAATGGAGGAATATGTGAAAACTAGGTTTTCCTCCCACTAGAAAAAGAGATGCATGTTTGAACAACTATAGAAGGGAAGAAATTTTACAGAAAAAAAAAGAAGTAATTTATAAAACCTGAGTCCCTGAAAAGGGTGATAGGGACCCAACTCTAGACTAGATTAAAGTCCAGGAATAAATTGGGGATGTTAGAGAATAGAAAACATTGCATTTATATCCAAAAGGCTTACTTGGGGCGACTGAACACCTAACAAAATGCTCAACCTCAATGTGAAATAATAATATTTACTGAGTGACAGCCAGATCAGAAGTGGACACCAGAAGTCTTTCTGGTAGCCTCACCCAGACCTGTGAACCTCAGCTGGGCAGTCCAAAGGTCAGCAATGAAAAGAAGCCTAAGGATCCTACATCAGGTGGAGAAGGCTACAGGGTACACGGTCATGGGGAATGGAGGCCATGGCATGAACACAGGTTTCAAAATCGGATTCCAGGATATGATGGTTCATAATGAAGAGGACAGAACTTGAGATTCAATTCGCAGATACCAGCAGAGGGTCAGAGAAGGCCGAAGACCACCCTTCACTGTCTGGATGGTACGTACACTGTCCTCGTCATCCCCAGTAATATATGGAATTGTCCCTATTAATCTGGAGCTTAGTATGTGCTGTAAGAAAACCATCTGCAAGAGAAAAAAGCAGTGAATCCACTGCATCCCTGAAGAGTGCTTTTGAAGCAGTAGCATCTGCATTGGGCATTTGCATCCCTAGTAGATGTGGGTGATTTTTTGTTCTAAGATGTTATTTATTTATTTGAGAAACAGTGAAAGACAGAGCATGAGAGCAGAGAGAAGCAGACTCCCAGCTGAGCAGGGAGCCCGATGAGGGACTCGATCCCAGGACTACGGAATTGTGACCTGAGCCAAAGGCAGACGCTTAACCGACTGAGTCACCCAGGTACCCCAAGATGTGGGTGTTTTGGATTCTGATCTCTGATTAGATTCTCCTCACCTACAGTTGATTATTCACTCCTGGAAGATGGTCTTGGACCCTTGGGTGTGGTGATAGCCGAGAAAGCTCAGAAATTCACTGGGAGTCACTTATCATCCTTCAACCATCCTAGGTTAAGTGAGTCTGAATTGATTAGGGCTGAAAGCTTTAGCCCCTTCACCTTGAGCTGACTGGGAGAACAGCACCTTTTTTTTTTTTTTTTTTTAAATAATCAAGCACAACTGAGATATAGCCCAAGTTCATCAGGATGGCCGTGATGGACCTTCGTAGAATAGGATCATAATTCCATTAACAAAATGTGCCCTTAAAAATGTTGACGCTGAATTATTTTTCCGGTCTAATAGTGTGTGCACGGGATGGGAAGGGGATGGGTCTCCCTAAACTGGAATTTCTAGAGCTAAAATTGTACAGGAGTTTTGAATGAGGTTGGCTCATGTTTAGAGATATTGAGGAAAGAGCCCCCAACATCTTCGTTCTGGTGAGGGCCCCTTCTCGACACAGGAGAAGTTGAAACAAGAAAGCAATATATCAAAAGTAGATGATAAGAAATAGAAGGTTGGGGATTCCAAGGATGCTGAAACTATTTCTGAAAAACATACTTCACCACTGAGAGTGAGGAAAAAACCAAATTGAACATGTTGCTAAGATTCTAGCCTACTAAACTAAATGATAGGTGATTAGAAGAAATGTTTTTTAAGGGATGTTGATGAGGATGAGTTTAGTTTTGAGCCTATAAAATTGAACATTTCCTCCTAAATCACTTAGCATCCCATAGTTAAACAAATGTTACACTCATCTTGAGAACATTGAAAAATTCAAAGAACAGACCAATCGCAATGTTGTGCTCAGAGGAGCCACAGAGGATAAAGTACCCAGGGGAGTGGAGGACGAAAGTTGGGGGGTGAGCTTTAGAAAACAGTGATTCTCTTTCTTTTTACCTGACCATGAAGTTAGTTACCACTGCTAAGTCCTCAGATGGAGACAAAGCAGCACAAAAGGACTCAAAACAGATGTGTGCGTGTGTGTGTGTGTGTGTGTGTGTGTGTGTGTGTTTAGAAGCACATGTATGTGTGTACGAACGTTAGTATGTGTTCCTTATGGCCTGGAGCAGAATGAAAAATATTACACTTTATTACTGAAAGCAAAGAATCTAAAAAATCACCCATTTCAGACCACTTTTAAGATTTGTTTATTTATTTTAGAGAGAGAGAGAGAATGTCCATGAGCAGGGGGAGAAGCAGAGGGAGAGGGAGACAAGCAGACTCCCCACTGAGTGGGGAGCCCAGCACAGGGCTTGCTGCCAGGACCCTGAGATTATGACCTGAGCTGAAACTCGGATTCTTAACCAAAGTTAAGTCAGACTCTTAACCAAATGAGCCACTCAGGCACCCCCAGACCACTTTTCTATAAGATTGTTGTATACATCTTGCACAAAGCTCTAATCCTTAATGTGTTTTCCTATGTTTATCCTCAAGAACTGATTTTTTCACTTTTATGCGTAAATTTCAATTTCTACAAGAAGTTGGAAAGTGTGTGTGTGTGTGTGTGTGTGTGTGAATGCGTGTGAGAGAGAGAGAGAGAGAGAGAGTTTTGGGGAGCAAGAAGGTTTAAGGTTTTGGCTTCCTGACTCGTACAGCACACATGCCTTATTCCTCTGAGTAAGTGGTAAACTTTTTGATTAATCAACTTACTTTTCTGGCACCTAAGTCACCAATGTAGCTGCAGTTTAATGCTTTTACCCAATTTGGTCAAACTAACTCAAAGTTCATAAACATTCTTTGTCCATTCAGAATTCATCTGAATCATCTAAAGATTCATTTTCGATATGAGGACCAGTACTGACAATGTGAATGTGTTGAAGATGTTGTTTCCATAAACACCTGTAATAAAGTCCAAATGTATCTGTTAAAAATTACTGGCTTGGTTATATTCCCACTCCAAAGTGTACACTTCCATTTCACCCAGTGAACTATTTTTGTCACCTTTTAAAGTAAATATCCTTGTTCCCTGTCTTCTAATATTAGCCAAGAAGCAGCGGATTTGTAAGCAGCAACGCGTGTCGTCTCGGGTGAAACCAACGTGTGAAAGCATCCGTGCAGAGGGGACATAGAAGAACCCTATACACCGCGTCAGGCAATTCTTTCCACAGGACGAACAGGGAGATAAGGCAACAAAATACCAGCAGAGAAATGTAAGAACATGTTAGGGTGGCTTTTTACGGGCCAATTGTTTCACATTCTATAATTGAACTCGCTTAAAGCTATTATGGACTGTGACTGGAGTTTTTCTTTTGGCCTATAAATAAACGGATTGCTAACCTATTGGTATTGAATGTATTTTTATTCTTATCGTAGAATGAATGTGTATATATAGCCGTCAAACTAGTCTGAAGGAAGTACTTTAAGATTTCAGTCCAGGTGACATTTGCAGATGCCTGCCAGACCTTTGTCATATGCAGTGGTGGAGATGAGGAGAGTTTTATCAGAAAGAACTCAGACCACAGGAAGCTACACCGTCCAGGATTGCCAAGGGTGAAGGCCGGCAGGAACGTAACTGATGGGCACCAGGGACAGGAAAATCCACAGCCTTATTAGCATTACACTGGGCAAACTCTGAAAGTAGGAAGGGGTGATAGCGGAGGTCATGATGAAGTAGCAGGTCAACTTTCTAGGAAATATGTTTGAGAAAAACTACTTTCTTCCCAAAACTTGAAGAATTTAAGTCATGTTGACTATTAAAAAATTACTTACATATATACACGTATATATGTGTACGTTTATGATTGGTATGATAACAGTATTGGTTTCACTTTAAGACCATAGTTGTAAAAAAAAAAAAAACTTTAATTAATTGAGTATAAATTGTAAGGCAGACCCATTTTACATATATTTCCCTAGGTTTTAAAAAACCCTTTAGAGGTAATTCTTAATGTTCCTACATTACCAATAAGACTCTAGATCCAAACTCTAGATCTACAGATTTGCTCAACAACAACAAAAAAGAAGTAATTGGCCCCACACTAATTCAAACTTGGAAAAAGAACCAACATTTCTAAGAGTTTAAGTTCCACCACAATATATCCTATCATCTTCATTTTCCCAGTAACAGACATAGATGTAATCATGTATGATTTTGTCCAAATTATGTTGTATTATTTATCTCACAAGATCTTGTTGCCATCTGGATCATTTACATAACGGAAAAAAAAATGAGACAGTTGCACAAAGAAATGACAAGAGCTCTGAATTAATGTGGCGATTCAGTGCTCTGCTCTGGATGACCATGTAAAAGGAGGTCTGATGTCACTAACCAGCAAGAGGGAAATGGAGCTCTAAGACGGAATTGTCACAAGAAATTATGATCTTAAAATAATCAGTCCATGCCTTTCCCTGTCTCATGAAAATATATTTAACTCTAAAACCAGCAAACCAAATAAAGAATGCTACAAGGTCTTTTAAGAGAGGAGTAAATTTTGTGCTACAGATACACTATTGAATTGCATTGAAACCAAGCAGATACAGAGATATAGATACAGATGATACAGAGATAAGGACGGATATTAACAACAGCACGGAAGCCCTAAGACTCAGACCCCCTGCAATCAGGCTTTTTTGGTGCCACTTTACCACCACCATTGACATCCATGCAAAGTTTATGACATTAAGATAGGATCAGTAACAAGACTTAGAATCAACCTGCCAATGTGACATACTAATCATACATGCTAATACGGACCATGGAGCTCAGTAAACTCAACTGATAAGACAGACAGAAACAGCTTTTTAGAAAGTGGGGTTAACTAGGGCACCTGGGTGGCTCAGCTAAGCGTCTGCCGTCGCTCAGGTCATGATCCCAAAGTCCTGGGATGGAGCTCTGCATTGGGCTGAGCCAGCTTTTCCTTCTCCCTCTGCTGCTCCCCCTGCTTGTGCTCTTTCATGCTCTCTCTCTGTCAAATAAATAAATAAAATCTTAACAACAACAACAACAACAACAAAACTTAACTAGAAAGACTAGAGCCAGAGTATTTCACAGAAACATTTCAAGATACTCCGAAATACAACGTAAAAGAAGGCAGCGCATCTTCAGTCTGCCAGGACACTGCACGTAAAATGCACATCAGCTATTATCAGATTAAGATGACATTTTTAGCAGAAGCTCTAAAAGCAATTCCATGTTTTGCAGTCTCCAGCTACGTAACAGAGTGCATACATTATATCCAAAGCAACATTTGGAACATATATACTTATAAAATAACCTATATATTTTGATGTTTAATCAATTAATTGGAACCCCTAGAAATATAATTGTTATATATATATATTTATTTTATCAAATATAATATACGTTTTATTGTATATTAAATACATACATACCAGCAGCATTAGCTTTACCTGGAAGCCTGTTAAAAGTACAGAATTTCATTCCCCATCCAGATCTATTGAGTCAGAATCTATATCTTAAACAAGAGCATCAGGTGAACTACATACATACCACAGTTTGAGAGGCTGTGGTCCATACTACATAATAGTGTGCATGCTTAGCCTCTCATGAACCTGTTTTTCCAACCTGTATTTCCTAAGTGAACTTGTGAGCAGAAAAAGGTTTCTGGGATTTTAAAAATAAAAAAAAAAAGTAAGGAGGTTCCTGCCTACTCATCTCCAAATTTTATAAAGGATGACAAGTTTTTGATCCACTTCTAAAAATATCCTTTATGGAAATATTGTATTATGAATTAAATTTTATATATTATTTACTACTAATTTCTAAACAGCGTTTGTGTTTCTTTTTTTAAGATTTATTTATTCATTCTCAAGAGGGAGAGAGAGTAGAAGCAGGAGAGGCAGAGGGAGAGGAAGAATCTCAGCAGACTCCACACTGAGCTTGGGGTCCCACACGGGCTCAATCCCTGATATCACCACCCTAGCTGAAACCAAGAGTCAGAGGCTTAATGTGTCACCAGGCACCCCCAAATAGGTTTTAAATGGGACTATAACCTTGAGAATGCATGTGTTACTCAGATTAAGCATAAAAGATAAAGGAGCATGCAAGAGAAAGACAAGATTTTTCTCCTTTGTAAAAAAGATACCATTACTATTAAAGGGGTAAAATTAGGTTAATGTGTGTGATATTATGGAAACATATTGTATACAACCAATATTCAACTATTGGTTACTTATCAGTCAAATAAATTTGAGTTTTCTTTATGGCACAGGGGATGGTTTGTATAGGGATATTTTCTCTAAGAAAGCTGGAAATAGTTATGCAGAACAAGGACTTGTCGGCATCTAATTTCACTGGGCTATATAAGACGTTGCATTTGTAGTTCAAGCTTTAAAACAACAGTTTAAAGGAACTTTAAAAATCAGTTTCCAGTTTGCAGAACCGGAAGAGGCCTCAGAGAGCAATAGAAGACGTGAAATCATCATTCCATGTGCACTAAAGAAATCTGCCCTGATGCGGCCCTTACTTCCTGAAACTCATTCACATTCTAAAAGTAGTCTAAAAATTGGTTCATGATGAACATAAACATTGTTGGTAAAACTTATGAAAATGGAAAATGTTCTTTTAAAATTGCATATCAGCATGTGAATTTTATTCGATTATTAGAAATACATTGCTTTTAAAATTACTTATTTTAAAAACATCAAAAATATAATTGTAACCATTGCGTTCTATCCTATAACGTAAATGTGTGACATAATTTACTATATTTTCCCACTGTGTAGACGACACCAGGGAAGCTAAGAAGCATTTTTGTGCTTTTTAGGCCACTTGGATAGTACATAGGAGATTAGCTCTCATTAAACTGAATAATGCACTTGGGACTTAGAAAGGTCAATATAGCTTTTAAAAATTCTAACTTGTGAGATTATGGCTTTAAAGAGGTCACGTTGCTTAACTACATATTATTATTTGCAAATAAAAACCTTATTGACTGATAATAAAATGAACATATGCTTGGATATAGTTACCTCAATTTCTGGAAATAAAATGAGATACATGTTTATGTAAATAAATAAAATAAAATAAATATGTTACTTTTTACAAAAACATATCTCTGCATATGATGGAAGTAAATTGATGAATTTATTGCTGTGAGATGTCTATGTATGTTTAATGGAGAGAAATAATCCAGAACCATTATCGTGAGTCCTAGTAGGAGCCTAATACTTCATACATTTCAGAGGCTCAGAAACTTATTGAATATTCAAATTCCTAGAAATTTATATATACTTTTTACCATCCTGTGCCAACATGCAAATACATATCTAGTTTATTTGTGATTTTAATCCTAATATAAACTTTAATGCCGATTTTATCATCTCTATTTGATAATGCAAGAAAACTTGCTTAGGAATGAGAAATTCCTCCTTCATGTCAGTTCTTAATGTGACCTCACTGGTTTGCCCATTCTGATGATTAATTTTACATGACAACCTGGCAGGGCCTTGGGGTTCTCAGACATTTGGTCAAACATTATTCTGGGTGTGTCTGTTAGAGTATTTCTGGGTGAGATCAATGTTTAAATCAATCAGCACACAGAGTAAAGCCTATCGACCTCCTTAATGTGAGTGGGACTCACCCACTCAAAGGAAGACCTGAATAAAACAAAAAGGCTCAGAGGACCTTACCTCTGGTCTGACAGGAGCTGGCACATTGTTCTTTTCCTGCCTTCAGACTTGAACTGAAGCAGCAGTTCAGTTCTTCTTGGGTCTTGAACTTGTGGGTTTCAGATAGTAACTTCCAGCTCTCTTGGTTCTCAGGTCTTCAGACTCAGACTGAAACCACACTCACTGTTGGCTCCTCTGGATCTCCAGCTTGGTCAGTGGCAGATCTTGGGACTTCTCAACCCACATAAATCATGTGAAGGATATCTACATTACATGCAGCACAGAGGGGTGACCTATCCTGTCCTCACCGTCACAGCAACGCACCTGGCAGGAAGGAGCTCTAATGGTGCTAAATAGCATAAAGGTGCAGAAGAGGCTATGAATCGATGCTTTTCCTCAGGCTCGTGATAAAATATATGCTCATCATGAACACAGAAAATGTTCTGAGAACATTGTTCTACAGATTTTTGTTCATGTGTCTATGCCTAAGAATCTCATACCCACTTCACTTAAGTAACACTTAAAGGATTCCTGAAGGGTTAATACAGTGGATTTCAGCAATGGAACAAATCTAATTCGTTAACAATGGGCTTCTGAAGCTTAAGTTAGTGTTTATACGTAACTACAAAGATATTTTTATCCTCTCCACTTGTTTAATTATTACGAATTTTCTGATTCCCTATTTTAAGGCAATTACTAGCTTAGGACTATGTAACATAAGTTTAATAGCTAGAGGGAACTTACTTATGACATTTATTCACTATAGAAAGCATATAGAGTTCATCAGGGTAGGTTTTTGATGATTACATAAAATTCAAAAAGCAAACTATGGTCTTTTCAACAAATGGTACTGGAACACCTGGACATACATATGCAAAAACACAAGCAGTTTAAATAAAAAATGAACCTAGACAAAGACTTTATGCCTTTCACAAAAAATTAATGCAAAATGGATACTAGACCTACATGTAAAATTCCTAGAAGAAACAGAAGGAAATGCAGGTGTCCTTGCGTTTGGTGATGACTTTTCAGATTCAATGCCAAATCATGATCCATGAAAGAAATAATGGATATATTGGATTTCATTAAAATTAAAATTAAAATTAAAATTAAAATTATCTGGGGTGCCTGTTGGCTCAGTCAGTTAAGCATCTGACTCTTGGTTTCAGCTCAGGTCATGATCTCAGGGTTGTGAGATCAAGCCCTGCATGGGGCTCCACGGAGCCTGCTTAAGATTCTCTCTCCCTGGGGCACCTGGGTGGCTCAGTGGTTAAGCATATGCCTTCGGCTCAGGGCATGATCCTGGAGTCCTGGGATCGAGCCCCACATCGGGCTTCTCCGCTGGAAGCCTGCTTCTTCCTCTCCCACTCCCCCTGCTTGTGTTCCCTCTCTCGCTGGCTGTCTCTATCTCTGTCAAATGAATAAATAAAATCTTAAAAAAAAAAAAGATTCTCTCTCCCCCTCTGCCCCTCCCTGCTCATGCTCTCTCTCTCTTTCAAAAAATAAATACATTTTTAAAATAATAAACTAAATTAAAAATATCTGCTCTGCAAAAGCCACTGTCAAGAGAATTAGAAGGCAAGCCACAGACAAGAAGCAAATATTTAAAAAATGGCTTATCTGATAACAACTGTTACCCAAAATATCCAAAGAATCTTTAAAACTCAACAATAAGAAAATGAGCAACTCAGTTAAAAAATAGGCAAAATATCCCAACTGACATCTCACCAAGGAAGATCTATAGATGGCAAATAAACATATAAAAATTTGCTCAGCCTCACATTCCATTAGAGAATTGCAAGTTAAAACAACCATCACTACACACCTATCAGAATGACAAAAATGCAGAACCCTGACAGTTGCTGGACGAGATCTGGAGCAATAGGAACTTTGCTTCATCACCGGTGGGAATGCAAAGTAGTAGAGCTACTTTGGAACACAGTCTGACAGTTTCTTAGAAAGCTAAACATACTCTTCCATAGGACCCAGCTCTCATGCTTTTTGTATTTACGTAAATCAGTTGAAATATGCCCAAACAAAAACCTGCACGTGGGTCTTTACGGCAGGTACACTCATCATCACCACATCTCAGGAGCAACCAAGATGTCCTTCCATCATAAAAAGGAATAGTGATCACACACAAAAAGAAATGAGCAGGAAAGCCACAGAAAGCAAGGGGAAACCTTGAAAACATGCAGTCAAGTGAAAGAATCCTATCTGAAAAGCTACCTGTGGTCTGATTCTGACTGTACGACATATTGGAAAAGTCAAAACTATGGGGAAAGTAAAAACAGTGATTTCCAGAGGATTGTAGGAGGGAGGAAGAGATAAATAGGTGGAGATCAGAGATGTTTAGGGTATTGAAACTGCTCTGCGTGATACTAACATGGTAGAGATATGTCATCATACATTTTTAAAACCCATAAAGTGTACGACACAAAGAGTGAATCCTAATGCAAACTATGGACTTTAACTAATGACAGTTTATCAATATTGACTCATCAACTGTGAGAAATGCAGCACACTAATATGCGATATAAATTATAAGGGGAATGGGGGAAGGGCAAGGAGGCATACAGGAACTCCCTATACTCTCCAATCAAGTTTTATTTAACCTAAAACTGCTCTAAAAATTGGTATATAAATAAATAAAATAAAAACTATAATTTACACATTTATAGATTTTTTTCAATAGACATTTTGTTTTCAAAATTATACTGCCACAAGGGGCACCTGGGCGGCTCAGTCTGTTAAGCATCCTGATTTTGGCTCAGGGCTGTGAGATCTAGGTCCACATGGGGCTCTGCACTGGGCGTGGAGCCTGCTTGGGATTCTCTTCCCTCCTCCCCTTACTCTCTTTAAAAAATATATATATATATACTGCCTAAAGAGAGTAACCATAATTAACCCTATGTAAAACATGGGTTTTTAATAGAGATAACAGTACTTCTTGAGCATTAAGATTGTCCTTATAACTCAATTAAAAGAATTAGTGGCTTTTTGTTACTTTCATGTTTTTTATTGGAAGCTTTATATACATTGCCTTATAGTTTTATCTCTGAAATCTAGGGATAGAAAGTAGAAGCGTAATACTAATCACTTAATTCTGAGTTTCTATGTGATCACTATTTAATTCAATATGCATTTATCCTTTCTGTATGAAAATATATTAATTTCCTGATCATGACTGACTTCTTATTATATATAAAAAAAATATGCGTGATTAAACTAATGCCCCCAAGGTATGCCTTCTAAGTTATTTTTAAACATTTAGGTTGATTATGCATCTTGGCTAGGAAAATGAGAATCAATGTCACTTCCTGCGAGCCATGAAATTCAGAGTCAAATAAACTTATTTCTGTGGACAGCTTACTTAACCTTTTCACTTCAACCAGCCTTTATATTTAAAAATTTTAATACACATTATTTTTGAAAATTACCATTTATTTCTTCCCTTTTATAATTAAAGTAGCTCAATTGCATTGCTACCTAAAACTGAACAGGAATTAATAGTTTAAACAAACATATATATGTATTTTTATATTATATATTATATTGTTATGTATATCATTTAATATCTTTCATATGAATTCATTTATTTTATAGAAATATATGTATTTATATATGTGTAATGTTCTCCTGGAGACATAGAATTGGTTTTAAATATATATATTAAATATTTATTATATGTGATTTATTGTATATTTATTTAAAATTTAGATATAAAGTAATAGATTGGATTCCACACTAGATTTTGAATATATTAGCATCATTACTTTAAAGAAGTTTGCTATTACCCATACTTTTAAAATAATCCAGCTATAATGTATGCACATACATACACGTACATACAAAATACACCTACTCACAGAAACCTTGGCACCAGTTGCAAGAAACAAGACACTACTGAGATCAGTTTGAAGCGTGTACTCAAAGCAGAGCAGAAACAGAATAGAGGAGGCACCTTGGTGACTCAATCCATTAAGCATCTGTCTTTGGCTCAGGTCATAATCTCAGGATCCTGGGATTGAGCCCTGCATTGGGTTCCCTGCTTAGCTGGGAGTCTGCTTCTCCCACTCCCTCTGCTCCCCCCACCGTGCTCTCTCTCACACATGCGCTCTCTCTCTCTCTTTCAAATAAATAAAATCTTTTAAAAAATAAGAAACAAAACAGAGAAAAATAATTTAGCACTTTAATAAAATAGGAAATGTAATTTAGCACTTTTATAATGTCATCTGTTAACTTTTCTAAGTCAGTAACAAAGTCAAGATAAGATCATAATTGGGGTAATTGGGATGGCAAAAATAGCCAACACGCATACTTTGAAATGCTCCTTTGAAGATCATCCCATTAAGAATTAGTCTATTTCCTCACCAACAGAAACTTTGCTGGCTTTGAAACTCACTTGACCAACGTATGTCTGACATAAAGTGATAGTATACCAGTTTTGATCATAGTGATGAACCATTCTTACTGGCTTCTGCTTTCTCCTTTAAATTCTGTTGTTGCCACGTGAACAAGCTTGGTCTTCATCATATGAACAAGTGAGACTGTCCAGCAGACTATACTCGGAAGCAAAGCCGACTAGAAGGCCGTCAGCTTAATGCAAACACATGAAGCAGTTCTCCTGAGATCCGAAGTGCTAGCCACCAGAGACCAGTCTAAAACTGAAACCTGAAGAATTGTGAAGTAAAGAAATCCTTTTTATTTTATGCATTGATTATCGTATTTGTATCTATAACAGATATGAACAAAAATATAACAAAAATAATGATATAAACAAAAGATACTGCAAGTCTAATATATTGACATACTATTATATTTTTGAAATTGTACACATTTTCTAAAAGTCATCTAAACAGAAGATCCATGCATCACATGGGTAGACAGACAGATGGAGGGATGCATGGCCAAACTCATGGACAGACGGACAGACAGATGAGCGGATGGTAGATTAATGGATGAGATAAATGGAGAAGCAAAAAGAGATAGATACGTGATAGATAGATAAATAGATACAGATTTTCAGTTATTTTACATTAAAAATACATATATATTTTAAAAATGAATCTAAAATATGCTTAGTTGCTAAACCATATACAGTTTATTTCAGAAAATTTAACTTGTTTTCTAATGAAAGTATTAAAATAAAATTAATTGAATTTTCAGTTCTGGGAGCTCCCTGGATAGAAGTTCGCTGTCTCCTTCATCTTGTATCTTCCTTATATTTTTATATTCTATTCAAGATTCAAGATGAGTTTCTCAAAGTTAAGCTTTTCTTTTGATACTATACTTTTAATTTTCACAAGATTCTTCTTTTCTGTTGCCTTTGCAGAGAAGCAATATCTTTTTGAAAATCTTCGAAGGTATCTGTATGTCCCTTTTCCTCCCACCCATCTGATCTGTTTCCTCCGAGGCCGTCTTTTCTTTTTGTCTGTTTTGCTCCTTTGTATCCCCTATAGGTCAGGTGACAAATGATTATACATAATTAGGATTTACTGATAATACAAAACTTCATATATATATACACATAAAATAATACATATATATGCACACAACCACATCCACATAAAAATATATATAGTAAATATGCCCACTAGAACAGTGTAATATATAAACAGTGTGAGTTTAATTAATCTGTAATGTAAGGGCAGATTTCAAAATTTGAACTACTATAAACAGAAATTCAAACATATACAACTTTAATTGTGTTCATTTTGTTTAAAAGTTCTCACATTGGGAGGGGTGCCTGGGTGGCTCAGTCTGTTAACCCGCTGACTCTTGATTTCAACTCAGATCATGATCTCAGGGCTGTGAGATTGAGCCCGCATCAGGCTCCCTGCTGGGTGTGGAGCCTGCTTAATATTCTCTCTCTGCCTCATCCTCTCCCCCCTGCCCTCCCTCTCAAAAATAAAAAATAAAAAAATAAAAGTTCTCACATTTGGAATCCACATTCAGAGGTGACTACCAAGACCTTAGTAAGTCGTATCCTAAATATGCACTAGAAATTTCATTAATTAGATTAACAGGTTTTTAAAATAATTATTCATTGCTAAAATCAGCAATGTTTAATGCATACTTACTAGAAAGAACTGTCAAGTTGCACAGTCATTGCATGAACAGGGAGCACCTTATATGAACACCTTGCATGAACTGGAATAAGGATCTAACAATCTTTGCATATTTAAAATTTAAAAAAGAACATTCCAGGTTGAGAGTCCCACTTAATCCAATTAATGGAGTATCTCAGCTGCACATTCAATAAAAGGTTAACTTATCCTGCCAATAAAACTGCGTGGCATCCACCTTGGGAGAATTAAAGCAAATCATCACCTAATTACATGCCTTGCCGCGGTGTAAAAGCTTAAGAATTCTGTTTCTAAAACTGGGACAATTTTTAATATTATTTTGCCAGGGGAAAAAAATTCTGAATTAAATTCTATTAAGCATTTGCTGAGAACCAAGAATTGTTGATCACTGAGTACCGGCTAGCACCGTGCTATAGAAAACAAAGTGATTAACTCCATAGTCCTGCCTGCCTTCTAGGAGATAAAAGATAAGTCAATGAAATGGGGGAAAAAAAAAAAACCCAAAAATCACAAGTCACATAATATTACTGCTAAGATAAACATAAAAGACACATCAAACATGAAAGAACAAATAGAAACCAACACAAATTGTTCAGGTCTTTGAAGACAGGTCTTTGCAAGAACTAGGAAAGTGTCTGATGTAACTGGGGACTCCTTGAGCCTCCATTAGAGCCTGAGACAAATCACTTCTCCAGGCAGATGTGATGACCCCCATCAAATCATGCACATGTAACTTCTGTGAGGAGCTTGGCAGGGGTGAGACTGACAGCAGGGTATCCATTTATTATACAGAATATTCTTCTTTTTTTTTTTTCTTATTTTACAACACAAACATCCTAAGAAGGATTATATCTTAAGCCCTTATTATATGTTATTTTTATTATATGTTTATATCAAATTTGTGTTTGTCAGTCAGGGATAATGTTCCAGATAGATCTCCGTTTGCATTAGAATGAAGAAGATTGCCCACAAAGAAAGGGTTTGAGAGATAGGAGTAAATGCCTGAAAAGAGGACCAGGATCCTGACAGATGAGGCTGGGATCATTAAAATCCAAGAATATTCTATATAAATCATAATACCAAACTAATGAGGAACATTTACCATGTGCCCAATGCTGTAATATATGCCTCACGTATATTATCCATTTTATTTTCAAAATAATCCTTGAAGGTAAGTATTAGTTCCACTGTTTTTATTTTATAGAGGAAGAAACCAAATCTTGAGGAAGTTAAATAACGTGTTCAAATTTACATAACAAGTAAATGATGAGTCTGAGGCTCAGTCCCAGGTATCCTAAATCTAATCTGCACTGATGATCCCAGAGTTACGTGTAGTGTATGAGCAGGACTCTGTTGGCCTCTGTATTTTGATATCAATAGAAGAGAGTTTAGAATTCTACGTAGAGCTCTGACCTGACCTCATACAGTTGGTGTGTGTGTGGATCAAAGCAAATACGGGAGGAGAGCAGAGATACTCACTTTATTGTTTTTGTAAAAATAATTTTTTTGAGTTGTTTGTAAGTCCCATCCCATGCTTACCTTAAGAAACAAAACAAAACAAAATTGCAGTGATTTGGTGAACCATTAAATTTTTCATAAAATATGTAGTGTATTCAATTTAAAATATTTGAAATTATAATTTACTTTTGTTTTCTGTCAATGTAAATTTTATCAGTACATTAAACATATAAACTAGAGAAATTCATTTGTAAGAACACTGATTATTGAAATTCTAATTCTACAAATTTTATAATTTGGAGTCCTCCTTAATATGATTTATTAGTAATTTTATTCAACAAAATTAAATTCTGAGGTATACTGAAAGCTGATTTTTCTCCTGTTTTTAATGTTTTAGAAAGTTGATTTTTTAAACAGCAATTTTTATTAGTGCAAAATAATCTGTTTTGACATCTATTTCTATTAAAATCTTTTGTTTGTATTCAACCAATGAAATAATCAGGGATAATTTTATTGTATACATCCTAGTCATTTATTCGTTCATTCACTTGAGAAAGGTTCATTAAATATCTATGATGAAAAAGATTTACTTAATTCTATTCTTTATATAAGATTTTCAACATTGTTATATTACAAAATAGATTCTGAACCTGGTATTCATACCAAGCCTGTGTTTACAGTCATAAATCACATTCCTTAGCCTTATATAGATTTCCCTCCATCTGTTTTACTTGTGTAGATAATTTGTGAAATGGTATTAAAACTAATAATAATGATGATAATGCTTTTATTTTACCATCTCAAAAGCTTATTTTGATTTATGAATCATAAGAACAAAATAATTAGTGTAATTCATGGGATAGGGAGCAGGTAACGTTAGAAAATTAAGTTGCTTATAGCATTCTTCCGGATAACATTCTTTTTCAGCCCAGGTCTGATGCACTCAGATCCACATCTTACAGAACTCATCCAAATACACATTTCCCATCCTTAGGCCAAGTTAAAAGAACAACTGGCAATTTATTTTATGCATTGCAAGATGTTGCACACAAAAGAGATATTTAAGCCAGAATCTCGAAGTCTCCATGTATACTATACCTGTGGATTGAAGATTTATCTGATCTTCCATCAGGCCACTACTGAAAATGACTATTTATTCTGATTAATTACTTCCTCTAGTGTACTAAATATACTAAATCTATGGCTTTTTATTTTTAATGATTATTTATTTATTTATTTGAGAGAGAGAGAGAGAACAAGCAGGGGGAGGGGCAAAGGGACAGGAAGAACTAGACTCCCCACTGAACCGGGAGCCTGATATGGCGCTCAATGCAGGGCTCCATCCCAGGACCCTGAGGTCATGACCTGAGCTGCAAGCAGACACTTAACCAAGTGAGCCACTCAGGTGCCCTTAAACCTATGGCTTTTTAAAGTAAATTATCACAATTCTAGGTTTAATAATATTTGTTTTCAAAGTTATCAAAATAAGTTTAGTCTATTTAATAATTAAAAACAATTTTCCACAAAAGCATAACCATCTTCTATAAATTGTCAAATGTAAAATCCCAGAGAAGAAAAAATTCCAGTCTGGTAGAATTGGTAAATATTTAGCTAAATTTAACTTTCTGTTGCTGTAAATGTATAGCATCAAATAATCACCAAAAACCTGTCATAAACATATCAAACTATTACAGTCATAAATAAAAGAAGAGCATGTTTTCAAAGCTCAGAGCACTGGTCACGGCTTTCAGAGAAGTGGAGATGGCTTAGGAACAAACTCTAGTTTTCTGAGGTCTCCCCTGGACCTTCTCCTCCAAGACATTTCCTGATCATTGTCGCTCAACCAACATCTAGCCCCCAACAGGAAATACTTTAAACTTCTCACTTTTCTCCATCATCATTTTACCTTACCCTTTCTTTCAAGGTTGCATTAGCTATTTTAATGGATTGAGTTTTAGTTTTAGACAATATATCAGTAGAACAGGCTGGTTATTTCAAAGAGAAAGCAGCCACAGTGCATGTTGGATGGAGCAAAGCGGATTCAGTAGACCGATCTTAGCTAAACCCTTCAGTGGATTTTCATTGTTCTTGGCATAAAAATCAAAAACTTTAATATTCTCCACCAGGTGCCATTTGGTCTGGCAAATGAAGACTTTTCTAGCTTCATCTGATAACTCTTTTCTTCTAGCCTGGCTCTGTCTTTTTATAATATGTATGCTTTGAGAGGTTTGCATTGAGTTGGGATATTTTTCAGTGCATGTTCTCTTTCTCCTCTATCATAGGCTCACAACATAGGCTCCACAACAACTTTTCTACACAGTAACCTAGGCAGCCTCTACTGATTCTTCAGAAACGATTTCCTGATCATTCAAAGTCTGAAACCACATAAAGTAGTTAAAATACCCTGGAATAGCTGATAGTTGTTAAGAACTGTATAGGGATTTAAAAATCTCAAAGTTTCTCAGAACATCTGGAAAGAATGGCATGTTAATAGCTCCCTTCCCAATACTCATTATAAAAACTAAATGAAATGATTGAAAGTAAATACACATAGGAAAATATTAATTAATATAGAGAGAATGATATCAACAACCAGAAACTATTTAAATATATGAAATTATAAAGATTAGATTTTTGCACGCGAGGGAAAAGTGAAATAATGCATTAAAAGGCAAGTCAATATAATCTTTCCTGGAAAAAAAAAGTGCAGTTTTTAAACACAAACCTAAAAAAAATTATTAGTATTCCCAAATTTGAAAGCTAGAAATAAGCACAAGCCATGAAAAGAGAACATCCTTCATATAAATTCTTTCATCAGTGGCAGGTCATCGATATCTGTCATCTAGAATGGGGAAGGAGGTTCAGCCCACAGGCCACATAATAGTCTGTGGAGATATGTATTCCTAGCACTCACCAAGTTATAGTACCCTTTTTCCTGGAGAACTGATTCCAGGAAGGGTACATTGACCCTCTCACTTGTTAGAGTCATGTGACATTCTAATCAATGGCCCTTTAATGTGTCACTTCGGCTTGAAGATTAAAAAGTCAGGTGTGACTTCTCTATATTGCTACAATTTCCTAGACTGCTGTTACAGAGGCTCATGTTTCAGATAATACAGAAGGTGGGAGCATAAAAACTGTACTTATACCCTATTTGCAAACTAACAAATTAACTTGCTACAATGTCATCGATGTTAGCTGAACACATGACACTTCTGGTCAGGGTCAAATGGCTTTCTTTCCCACAGTACAGCAAACAGCAGGAGCTTCACGTTCACATTGGCTCTCCTTGCCTCAAGTCCCGTGGAGAGTGACCCAGGTGACCACAGCACTTGGTGAGTTCTGCCACAACTGAGGAATCCAGAGTTGAGGAAATAACCACGGGGCTGCTAGCAGATCTGCCCAACCTTTGCTCCAGAGACAGATGATAGTTCTATTATCCTGGTCAGGAAGTAAATCTGCCCTCTCTTCAGAAGGATGATGTTATCTCTGTTCTAAGACTGTTTACTATTCAAATGTCCTTGAAAATAGAATTCAGAATAGAAGTTGCTAATGCCTCTTCAGAAGACATGGAGAAACAAGTAATCCATGGAGAACTGTCTCCCAACAGAGAATGTCTCCAACAGCCTGAGTATCAGAGCAAAGATGAACTCCTGCCTGATATATAACTTGATAAGAAGTGAAACGGTTGTTTCAAGCTACTGAAATGTGGGGGTTGACTGAATACTATACTATTAACTTGTCTAGACTAACCAAAACAGACTGTAAGGGTTGAGACTTTGTAACAATGTGTATATATATACACACATACACACACACACATACACACACACATATATATATATATATATATATATATATATATATATATATATATATATATATATAAAATTGCTGATAATTTTGTTTCTCAAGGTCATCCACTCTGGATTTATCTTCAGTCACTGCCTTCACTGTTGAACCTGCAAGCACATGGAATTCTAAGAATGGATAAAATCTTGCTTCTGTTCATGATCTAATTGTATATACTAATTATGGAATGATAGAATTTTAAAATCATATTTATTTTGATTCTGTGTGGTCATGCACATTTAATAGAGTGATTCTGTTTCTATTTGCTCAATTATATTGGACAGCAGTTCTAGTAGAAATGACTAAAAATACCAATCAATTTCACATAGATTACTCTTTCAGATCAATCCTAAAATTAAGATTGAGGCAAGGTGCTGCTTGAAGTAGGCTGGACGCTGAAGTATGCACAAACCTCAGGTGATAATACACACAGAGACAAGTTCATCCACAGTTTCCTGTTCCGAAATTTCAAAGGGTTTTAACCAAATAGTAATCTCTGTGTCACCTGGTGGAATTCCTTCTTGTTTTCTACTAATTCAAAGAAATCTCTACATTCACCGTCTTGAAATCAGAAGGGAGCCTACTGTGAGGACATTGGAAACTTTTATCTGATGGGTTGATAAATTGAGAACAAAATAATCCTAAACCCATATTTATTTTGATCTCATATTATGCCTGATATTTACACAGCAGCTAGAAACTGGATATGTGGCAAAAAATCAGAACATTGCCGTGTTCTCAAAGAATTCTTCTTCTGGCAAGGAGACAGTGGTTGTAAAATGTCACCAGTAACCAGAGAGCTTAGTGGTTCCAAAATATTTATAGAGCCTGACGTTGCAATCTGACTCATAATTTAAATAGTATGGAAAATCACATCTCTGTAAGGATTTCAGAGTTCAGATAGGAAGTAGGAATGTGTTCCAGGAAAAACAAGGTCTTTAATTTTGTTTTACTTAAATAATTCTAAAGATAGAGCCTTACATTGAAAAAAAGGCATTTAGCCAAAAATAACTAGAAAGGCTTGATATAAATAAACAATCCCTGCCTATGTCATCTATGTTTCTCAGGAAGCTTCAATTCAACATGCCTTCTGACAAATGTGAGTAAATTATTAGACACTTATTTTAAATCTTAAATGATGCTATTCAAATGTATATTTATATTTTTAGAAAACAAAGGTAAACCTCTTTAAATAGATTGTAAAATTTCTCTTGTAAATTGCATGATCACATGAATGAATATGCGGAAATACGATCCCCAGGCTGAAAGTCAAGGAGAGTTACCCACTCTAAAATGCCATAGGAGGATTTCTGTGTAGATTGTAAAAAGATTGTAGAAAGACTTCTATGTAGAAGCAGTTTGGAAGACTGAAAGAACATATAAAAATAGTGTAAAAAGATGGCTGAAGTATCCCAAGGCCCAGAGAAATGGAACGCATTGCAATAGAACGACGTAATAAAGATTCATGTTTTCCTGGTCAGATCAAAGAACAGTGTCCACCTCATAGAGTAATGTAAAGAACCAATACCAGCCAGGATGTAAGCTCCAGGAGGACAGAAGGGTTTGTAAATTTTGCTCGCTGCTGTAACTTAGCACCTAGCCTAGTGTCTGGCCAATAACGATGCGTGGGGGCTATCTGCTCAGGATAGGAATCCTCAAATGAAACTGGAACAGAGAAAAGATTGTAGAAGAAAAGACAAAAATTCCTTCTAAATTGTAGCAGCGGTGAGGTAAAAGCCTTGTATATTTCTAGAAAGTTGAGGTTCAAAAATTGTACATTGAGTCTGAGAAAACCTTAGAGGCAGTGGTTACTTAAATACCATCAGCAACAGAGTAAGATGAGCCAAATAATATACTATTGTTTCCTCATTATCCAACGGAGTGCCTTGCATGTGAACATTCATGTAGTATTTGCTTAAAGATCGAATAAAAATTTTAAAGGACCAAACTAAGATGTTATTTTGTATTACCAGTTGCTAAAAGTTATAGCAGGTATTAATCACTGACCCACAAGAAGCAGATGGCTCACGCGAAAAGCGTAATTTCTGGAGGTTTCCATATGGATGCTATTTACAAAGCTATAGGCGGGCTGTAGAAAAACCATATGGAAAAATGGAGCAACACAGAAGCAGGATGATCAGAATATTGCCACTCATACTCCCTAAGAAAGAAAAGAGGGACAAGTGATTATCCAGATCCAAAGGAGAGAGTCTTGCAGAGAAGGACACCTGAAGGAAAGCAATAATCCTTAATTGAATGACACTGTGGGTCCCAGGTGAGGAAGCCAGGCAAATGTGTACACTGACCTCATTCTCCTTTCTCATAATGGGCCAAACTCAATTAGATTTCAGAGGGCAGGAAACTATTTTAATACTTTTTTGTGAGTCAGTGTCCTTACATTAGGAAGAGTGGAAGGTAGATTTTGGGATCAAGTGGATGATAAGGGAACACAGTACCAACCACCGAACTAAGGAAGATTGGTAATTATATGCAAAATATTTGTATTTTTGATTGGTATTTTATTACATATTTACTCAAATTAATTGTTTATTGGAATACTGTATAATGGACTCATTAATATTCTGATTGTTTCAAAATATTTTGTTTCTCATAGATCTGGATCTACTAAATTTAGTTGTCTCTAGAGTAGACTAATAATCAAGTCCACATTTTCATAGTGAACAGAACTTCGCAGCATATATTCTACAAGTCAAAACCAAGCTGACATACAAGAACAAAACCCGAAAAATACTCCATTTTGTTCTTAGAAACCCCCTGTTCTTCTGTTCATTTAATCCCCTGCACCATGAATCTAGGAAAAAAGAGAACACTAGGTGCTTACAATGGACTGGCGAGTTTTAGATCTTATAAAGACTGAAATTTCTTTTCCTGTAATAGGCCATTATGAATTCATATTTGTGAAGTACTTAGGAAATAATTCAATTAATATGTATTATAGCCATTGGCCATTCATCTGTTTCATTCTAGTCATTCATTTTTATGATCACAGAGAGTCACAGGGGTTCTGTATGCAATTCGAAATTGCTCTAAAACACAAAGGAAAAGATTGCTTGCTATTTCAAACTGTCTGAACAATAATTTATGGCTACATTTCCTCTGGGGAACTTATCATTTTGGACTTCAGAAATACATTGATTGCAAACTCTTAAGCCTTTTTATTTTTGTAAGTAATTAAATATAGATCAAATATTGTAAATGTTTTGACTAGGGTGGAATTGAAAAGTCATCTACTTCCATCCTACTTTCAGTAGTTTATCTGAGGTTTTAAAAAGCTGAAAGTCCCAGAGACTGAAGTCACACAGTTAGCTCTATTGAAGCTGTATCAGGATAACGCTGGCTTTCTAAATTTGGACATGGGTCTTACCCACCACCTTAGTGGTTTTCAAAATGACTGAATGATTTCTGGGGAATTTTGAGATCTCCTGGTAGAGGAAGTTATTGAGAAAGGGACGAAAAGTATAGAGACTCTGTACCTTCCTATCTTGATTCACACAGAGCCTGGCAATGTTATTCTACTTTTTATGCTGGCTTTATGGTTTTATCCATTCTTTTCTTTGGTGTAGTTCATATGGTTTCAAGTATGTAACATATTTTTAGTTAGTACTCTGTCACTGAAATATTTAAAAATTTGTGTACCAGAAAATAATTCTCAGTATAATCAATATTACTTGGCTTCTATCCCTCTTCTGTAGACATTGTAGCTATCATGGATGGCATCAAGTCCTTAATAAATAATATTCCTTAATTTTAGAGATATTAAATATAATTGTGATTCTAATAGCTGCATCATTATGACATCTCATGTTTACCTTTGAGTTTGGAAGAAATCACTGGAAACTATTCACAGGAATGTATATAGGAAAGGAGTGAAAGAACTTGGCTAAAGCCCAAAATGTATTTCCCACATTCAGAGATGAAAGCAGACTCTTTCAAGCTTGCAAGATGAGTAAGCATATGGACTTGAATAGTATTAGTATTTCAGTGATGTGAACGTTGAGTTGGCAAAAACCATAGTGGAAAGAATTGGCAAGAAACAAATTGTGGGATCCATGAGAATGCATTGAATTTAAACGATTTAGGATTGTATGTTATGAAAGTGAATAGATTCAGATTACTGAAATTTGGGATCTTTCAGATTGAGAAAAGCCAGTCCTTCTAAGCCTAAAGTAGAAAATATCAAATTAAGGAAGACTTTAGTTTTCAAAGACCCCAAATGACTGAGGGCAATATTAGACTATCTATTTAATGTGCAGTCGAACCATTAGTTGGTCAACATAATTCAATGCAATGAGCAGATATTGGTCATACACTGTACTTTCCAATATTACTTCAAGGTCGCTATGTGATCTTTACTTTTTATTTTCGATTGTTTTTGTTTCTCCCTATAACCAAAAAACCCATAAGATAGGTTACCGTCACTAATACAGAGAAAGAATCCACTGCTCAAACAGCTCTTGGGAATGGGTGTTCATTAGTCTAATCCTCACACTCTAAAAATCACCATGAAGTAAAAAGCTAAACAGACAAACAAAAGTGCAAAAATTCCTTTTAAAAAATGAGTTTTAAGATAAATATATCAATTTAAAGCAAGACACAAAAGAAATATAGACTCAAAGGTAGAAGAATAACATCTTTGATAATTAAAATTAAAAGCTTGTAGACCACAAGGAACATTAGTTTTCAAAATTGAATTACGTGGTTTATGCAGGACATATCCATAAAATGGTCATCATTCCCCATATGGCATTGTCCTTTTTATTCCATTGCTTATATCTCCCCTCCAACTCACTAGGATTATTCCATTGGAAACTATGGAATTGTTTTCTTCAAACTTCCCATACTCTTGACTTCTTCTTTCTATGTTCCCTTTACCTTCAGTCTTGTCTGCACAATCGAGTCATATAGGAAGGTGCCTTTCTTTTTCTTTCTTTCTTTCTTTCTTTCTTTCTTTCTTTCTTTCTTTCTTTCTTTCTTTCTTTCTTCCTTCCTTCCTTTCTTTCTTTCTTTCTCTCTCTTTCTTTCTTTCTTTCTCTCCTTCATGTTCTTATGTCCATTCTCCAGGTAAATTAATTCAGAATCTCTGAGGTAGGGCATGGTTTTGCTGGTTGGGCCCCGTGTTTGGGCGATCCTCCTAGCTAGACTGACATTCAAGAATGGTTACTGGGTGAACTCCCTGGTTGGGCAGTGTGGCTGGCTATGTTCCATGGGCAGATGAGGCTGAGTTCTGTGATTGAGTAGGCTCTTGGCCATGCTCCAGTGTTGGATGAGGTCACTGGCCAGGCTGTCTAATCAGACTGGGACCCCAGCTGTCCAGGGGAGTTGGGTGGGGCTGGAGACTGTACTTCACTGTCAAGTGAGGCTACTGTCCAGGCTTCCTATTTTGGTGGGGCTACAGCCCAGGTATATGATTGCTGTCTATGGAGGCAAAAAAAAAAAAAAAAGTTAAAAGAAATAGTGCATAAACAATTAGAATGCCAGGATTAAGAACTAAATGTGAAGCAAGGTATTGTAGAAAACAATATGGGCGATATATTCCAGAAGTTTGACCATTATGGAGACAACTAGGTACCTAACAAAAACTGTTTTTTTTAAAGATAATAAAACAAAAAAGTTAGTTAAAAAAATTGGAATTGAACTCTTCGGAGAGATGTATTGACGTAGAATGGAGATTCTAAATGGTCATAGTGGAAATCTGCAGGTAAATTGAAATTTGGTGACGAAAGCAAAGAAGAATAAAGTGAAAAAAAAAATTATTTTAAATAAGAGTACCAGGAAGGGGAATTCAAGAAAAGAAGAGGAAATGACGTGTTTGCCTTTATAGATGTAATTTAAGTAACCTTAAGTAACCTAGGAAGATTTAGCTCTATAATAAATTTGAGTTTTTGCAAAGATTTTTGGTGCGAAGTTTAAATGAATGTCCAAGAAGAATCGGGCTCCTCTAAAAGATGCCCAGCATCTGTGTGTGGTTCCATGGGGACTGTGCTCCATTTCCTCCATATGATGCAAGTCCTATAAAAGTAGGGACGGAGAGTTAGATTTCTTGGATATTTGTAACAGCTTTCCCTATTCCATATTATAGTATTCTATCACTGTATCTACCTATAGATTACCATTGATCAAAGATTCATCCTCTTTCTTTTTAACAATATTTGTTGATTTGCTGATTTCTTGAGCTAAAATCTATGCAAGGCTATGAAAGAACAATGATCTTTATTTTATTTATTTATTTATTTTTTTTAATATATATTTTTTTTAAAGATTTTTTATTTATTTATTTGACAGAGATAGAGACAGCCAGCGAGAGAGGGAACACAAGCAGGGGGAGTGGGAGAGGAAGAAGCAGGCTCATAGCGGAGGAGCCTGACGTGGGGCTCGAACCCGGAACGCCGGGATCACGCCCTGAGCCGAAGGCAGACGCTTTAACCGCTGTGCCACCCAGGCGCCCCAGAACAATGATCTTTAATTAAGATAAGATAGATGTTTCAAAAATGGAGTATGCAGTAAATTTCAATGGGATTCTTAAAGAAGATAAAATATGTAAATACTTGCAGTAAGTAATTTCTGAGATTTAAGATGTACCTTTGGAAAACAGGTTTAGGATTAGGGATTAGAATATATATACTAGGATATATATAAATATATACATATAAAAGGGATATATATAGATATAGATATATAATTTTGAAAATATTGATCAAAAGAACTTCAGAGCAATGAAGAAATAATGCTGATTGAGGCATCAAGAAAGTCAGGCTAATTATTTACTTAACATGTAAATAAAATCAAAGTGAACATATTTCACAGCACCTGGGTGGCTCAGTTGGTTAAGCGGCTGCCTTCAGCTCAGGTCATGATCTCCGAGTCCTGGGATCGAGCCCTATGTCGGGCTCCCTGCTCAGTGGAGAGTCTGCTTCTCCCTCTCCCTCTGCTGCTCTCCCTGCTTGTACTCTTTCTCTCTCTGTCAAATAAATAAATAAATAAATAAAATCTAAAAAAAAATTTAAAAAGTGAGCATATTTGGTTAAAAAAGTTTTTTTAAAGTGAGCATATTTGGTTAAGAATTATTTTTCAGAGGTGCCTGGGTGGCTTAGTCGTTGAGCATCTGCCTTCAGCCCAGGGCATGATCCTGGGGTCCTGGGAATGAGCCCCACATCGGGCTCCTTGCTCTGCTGGGAGCCTGCTTCTTCCTCTCTCACTCCCCCTGCTTGTGTTCCCTCTCTTGCTGGCTGTGTTTCTTTCTGTCAAATAAATAAATAAAATCTTTAAAAAAAAAAAGAACTATTTTTCAATCTAAATCTAGACCCACTTATACCTGGGTCTTGGGCTTCCAGGCTACAGAGCTGTGAGAAAATACACTCTGTTGTTGAAACCACCAAGTCTCTGGTATTTCGTTATGGCAACTGTCACAAACTAGTTGTGTTGATCACTCATGTCCTAAGACTAGAGGAACATTTGAGGCAAAAATGTCTTTTATTCATCATATGCTATGTTCCACTGTTCAGCATATTTAATATTATTATTATTATTATTATTATTATTATTATTATTCTAAAGCAATAGAGCAGCAGCAGCATTCAATACCGGATGTATCTGCAAGATGCTTATCACACCGAAAACATTGCTAGCGCTCAGAACGTTTACTCATTGTTCCGAACAACAACAACAACAAAAACCAAAAAAAAACAAAAAAAGAAGATTTTTTTATACACATTGTGTATGTTCGGAATTAAACATTTGAAGACGATTCTGACCCAACATGGAGGGGATTTATGTCTGTTTCCAAAATTTCTTCAATGTTTCACAAAAATTACAAGCCATAGTTGTGGTGATGGACATTGATGGAGAAAATAATCATTAAATTTTATTATTCAAGAACAGTGAACAGGATTCCGTTCCTCCTATTCTCCTTTATCCCAAGAAGTCTTGCTCGATGTAGTCTACGCTTCTTACTTTTTACACTTTTCACTTTACTTTTTTCTGAATGTTCTTTTGAAGAAAGGAGTTAAGGATGAGGATAATGATTTAATACTACCACTGAAGTAATACACTCACTAGCCCAGGACTTATAAATTAATGATATTGAAAATATCTAAATGTATAAATAAAGATCAAATATTGACTAAGCTATCACATTATCCTTTTTTTTTTCTTTTAAGATTTTATTTATTTATTTGTCAGAGAGAGAGAGAGAGCACAAGCAGGGGGAGCTGCAGGCAGAGGAGAAGCAGGCTCCCTGGTGAGCAAGGAGCCCCACGTGGGACTTGATCCCATGACCCTGGGATCCTGACCCGAGCCAAAGGCAGATGCTTAACCAACTGAGCAACCCAAGTGTCCCTGACTAAGCTATCACAAATAACTCCCAAAAGTATCAAACACAAATAATCATACTGATGATTATTTTGAAAACTGTAAGGAACTACATCAATCATATATGTGTACCATAAGGATTTCACTGCAGAAAGACTCAAGTCACAAACTGCATATATTCATGGAGGAAGAAGACATGTACGCCAACAGCAAAAGATCTGAGTCTTTGTTTTTCCACCACTGGTCCCCTAAGGTGTGTACTGTCCAGATCTCAGACTAGAAGTAGCATGTGTATAAAGCACCTGGGAACCAGGTGTCAGGCAGGAAGCCCAAAGTCTGCTCCAGGTGGGAGTCTATCATAGTGAACTGGTCCCATAGGCATTGCAGCTACCTAAACAGACTTAAATATCAAAACCAGCAGCGTCCGGGTGGCACATTCAGTTAAGCATCTGCCTTTGGCCCAGGTCATGATCTCTGGGTCCTGGGATCGAGCCCTGCATCAGGCTTCCTGCTTAGCAGGGAGTCTGCTTCTCTCTCTCTCCCTCTGCCCCTCCCCATCACTCGTTTTCTCTCTCTCTCTCTCTCTCTCTCATATAAATAAATAGAATCTTTAAAAAAACAAACCCCTCAAAGCTCCAGTGAAACCAAGTGTAAATAATAAATCCCATGACTGTTATTAAATAATGTTGGGAGGATAGTATGTTATGCCCTAAAATAACTTGTGAAACTGTGGTTACAGAATATCATTAACATATTATTATATTCCATTGTGTTCCCTGGGGACACTGTAACACTCTACGAAGTTCTGTTTAAACATTCCATGATATAGAAACCCATGGCCGTCACAATCTTTTATCATCTGACCCGCAGCTTCCTCTCTAGTTTTATTTGCTTGTTTTCTCTACCATTCACCCCTTATGCTCACTCTGCTTCATAAAGAAGACCACCCTCCTAGTTTTTCCTCCAACACATATTCCATCCTCCTCTCTTCGGGGCCTTGACACTCCTTGCAATGCCTTCACATAGTCCTTTGTGAGAACACTCCTTCTCCTCAGTGATCCACACACACTTTTTCAGAGAGATCTTCCTGCAGCATGCTCCCTGAGAATCTGCCTTACGGCACTGAGCATAGTCTGTTATCATTTATTCTCTGCCTCTCCCACTTAAATGTAAGGTACCTGAGGTTCGGAATATTATATTCCCAGTGCCTAGAATTGTGTCCCTCACATGGTATGATACTGGCATACATTTGCTCCTTAACAATGAATTCGCTTTATTCGGCTTGTCTCTCTGATACACGAAATGATTTCACTTGAAAATAGTTTAAACACTGAAGCTATTCTACATCTATATGTAATATTCATATTCAGATTGATCCATATACAGTCAGTGTGACAGGTGCTGCTTCAGGTGCTTTATTTATTTGAGAGAGAGACAGCCAGCGAGAGAGGGAACACAAGCAGGGGGAGTGGGAGAGGAAGAAGCAGGCTCCTAGTGGAGAAGCCTGATGGGGGGCTTGATCCCACAATGCAGGGATCGCGCCCTGAGCCGAAGGCAGACGCTTAAAGACTGAGCCACCCAGGTGCCCCTCACCTGGTTATTTTTTATTTAGTGTAGATATTTAAGAATTGACACCATCAAATCCACTCTATGTCTCCAGGCTCCCATACTGTCAATGAATAATAATACATATGGTACATATCTTGAATTTTGTATCAATGTCACAGACACTGTGCTTCTCACATTTTTCTTCTCTAATTACTGATGAATATAGGAAGTCTATAGTTCCAGACATCCTTCCTTTGTTTTTGTTTTCTATTCTTTTTTAAGTTTCAAAAATACATTTTGAGAAACTCTCTGCTCAGAAACTGAATAGTATTGGGGCGCCTGGGTGGCTCAGTCTGTTAAGTGTCTGCTTTCTGGCTCAGGTCATGGTCTCAGGCTCTCTCTCTCTCTCTCGCTCTCTCTCTTTCTCAAATAAATAAATAAAATCTTCAAAAAAAAGAAGAAAAGAAAGAAAAAGACACTGAATAGTATCAAAGGCAAAGATTTGCCTCACCTTCTGATTAATGTATAGTTATAAACACAAGGAAAGTTCAGAGGGATTAATATCATTTATCTGCAATAAATTTATTATCTGCTTTGGGGAAAATCATTTGTAGAATTGCATTTTTTCCCCATTTCCTCAGGTTAGCCAAGCTTAATTCCCCCTTCCAAACTACACTGCAACGTAAAAAATGGTAATGGAGGTAGATGCTATTGCTGAGTGTTTTAGGGATGTGAATCACCTTTAAACCTGAAGTATCGCTTTGAACATGGGGCCACTGATCTTGGGCCTGAACTATAACTCAAATCCTGCTAACATCAATCACTAGTTCCAGTGACAAATGGAGCAGGATTCTACAAACTACCTCGCACAAATAATGCTTTTGGATTGCTTGTTGTGCTCCCTTGCAGAGCTGAAAGATCTATTTGTCTTCTAACCCTTAAGGACACAAATTCATGGGTCTTTCTACTTCTAATCCAATCATTGCCATTTTTCCTCTTGTGAGTGACTGGTTGTGGGGAACATCTGTCTGTCATTTCAACCACTGGTTTATGAAAGCTTCAGTGTGATTCAGAACTCCTAAATTCTGTAACCTCTCACACAGGCATGACTGGCTGGAAATAAAAAGATAAAATACCGCAGAATAAAGTTGTGTTTGATCGTAGTCATTCTTTAACTTCAGATAGCTCTTTAAATAATAAAATCACTGTGATAGTTGTTCTGTATGGAAAAGTAACAAGTGACAACGACTTGTAAAAAATATTCTAATTATGTTTTTTAAATGCAAAATATCGCAATGATATTGAGAAACAGCATAATGTACTGGTTGGACTTAGAAGGCAGATTACTTGGGTTCAAATCTCAACCAGAACCAAGAGCCCACTGTGTGACCTTGGGCTACTTTCTTAATTATATTGTGTTATATTACATTCTTAATTCTGTTTCCTCACCTACAAAATGTAATACAGGCACTGTGTAAGTGTTTATATATAATCCAAAGTGTATCTATATTTTGCCTCATGTTGATTTTAAGTTATTTGATGAAAAAAAATCCAATCTGAATATGGCCAATATTCCCTTGTACATAGTTTGTATCCGATAAAGAAGAGCTGAGTGCTTGATTGTTTGAAACAAAAAGCATGGAAAATTTCTATTAATTATGTCATACCAATTTTGTGCTAATAAACTCTTTAGCACAGTTTTGCTAAAGAGGCAAATGTTCATACGTATTTTCAAAGAAGATGTTTTTGGTGTCCAGCTGCCATGAGCATGCCTTTCATAAACTCCCAGGCATGTGGTCCCTGAAGCAATTTTATTATGACTGGTCTTTTTATTTAAGTGTGTGTGGGGGGGGCTTAGTGGGTATTGTAATAATATAAAACTACATTGGCAAACACCCCGTATGTCTTCCTCTTGGTCTCAACTTTGATGGTATCTCGTAACTAAGAATTCTCACTTTGCACCTTTGCTTAGTTCCAATTCCCTCCTTCTGAAGCACAAAGATCAATACTCCAAGGGAACAAGCTAAACTAATCAGCTATGTTGCAGTGTGGAAAGATAAGAGTTATTGATATGTCAAGTCAACGGGCTATATAGAGAAAGATACATTGCATAAGACAGGAAGCAGAATGCACCGCCAAATGAATTTAACAGAAGAGAAAACATTAAAGAAAGCTTTTACAGGGGTATAACTGGGGTTAAGGGAATCAACAAGGAATGAGGAGGGATGCAGATACTAGTAACAATGGAAATCTATAACTACTCTTAGGCATTAAGTGGCAAAAGACAAAATTATTTGATACTGGAACAACTGAAGCAGGGTCCTCCTATAAGAATTATAATCTTAGAGGATTATAGCTGCTGCAAGAACAAAAAGAGGGGATACCAATAACGTCTCCCACTGGGAAAACCCATCAAGGCTCAACAAGGGAAACTGACTTCTAGGGGCACAGAGCAACATAAGGAAAGGAGAAAATAGATATGGTAGGGAAGTGGCTCAGGATAATAACAATATTTTTTAATCAGAAGAAAATAGGCTTAACATATAGGGTATAAGCACTTGAACTATTACATATCAGCAAAGATATAATACAGTTATTAAAATTAGTCCAGAAAGGGCACCTGAGTGGCTGGGTGGGTTGAGTGCCTGACTTTTGTTTTGGCTCAGGTGGTGATCTTGGGGTCCAGGGATGAGCCCCCCACGCATGGGGCTCCATGCTTACTGGAGAGTCTGCTGGTCTGCCTCCTCCTCTGCCCTTCCCACCCTCTCCCAATAAATAAATAAATAGAATCTTCAAAAACAAATAATTACCATATTTTAATAATTCAATAAAGCAAAAGCTTTCTGGGTAGCCTTCGTCATGGCCAATGAATTATCAGGTTTTCCACTCTAGCACATGAAAACAGGTACTAATCTCTGACCTCTTGGCAGCTCAAGTATTACCTCCTATAATCCTTTGAGAAGTTCTTTCCTTGACTTGGGTCATTTTCTTATACACATACGCTGATCAATACTCAGCAGAAGTCTTGAAGAGGACCCTGTATGGATTTTCTAGAATTTTCTCTCCATAAGTATTCTACTCTCTGATAATCTACACTGGGAACTCCAGCCACCTTGGCTTTCCAGAGGCCAACTCAATCAATCACTGTACATCAATGAGATCATTGTGCTCCATGTGTGTGCCCTCTCCCTATACTGCAACCTGGAAAATATTTCCAACTGGTAACTAAACGGAGCTTTTCAATGGAAAATCTGAAATAGTCCTCAGAACTTATCCGTTTATAGGAGTTTTTATTAACTCAGGATCAATTAAAAGCAGGCCTTACTTAAATGGACAGATTGATCATTGCATTACTTCTCTATAGGAAAGAATAAAGAAATTCGGAATAAAGCACCTTTTCTAAAGGAATTCTTGAAAATGAATGGGGGCTATACATTCCAGAAAAGAGGAAAAACATATTATTCTAAAACTAAATGCAGTTTTTAGTGGAAATGATCCAAAGAAAAATTAAAATTATTCATTTAGGTCAGAGAACTGCTAGGGCAATTTTAATGGCTGATTAATCTATTCATGGCACTAAAAGAGATTCTTGATAATCATTAAATCAAGGAACTCTCAAACTATAAGGCCATAAAACTTAAAAAAAAAAAAGGTGATATAATTTGCTGCAAGGTGATTTGATTTGCTATAAGGGTACTTAATTCTCTTTACCCTCCTGGCATCTGGCCTCTATAACCACAGTAAATATATTACATAAGTAAATTTTATTAATGAAAGTCTACTTAAACACTTAGAAAATGATCAATTGTCAGAAAACATAGTGTACATGTTTACTCGATTCACTCATATGTTACTCATGTTTTAAATTATTCCAGACTTCTGAGTTACTATCACTTGGATTGCCTCTGAAGTCACGTATTTGAAAACTGATCTGACAACGGAATTATCAAGAAACTGGTAGTAAACTCTGTGTACCAATTTCTGCCAGCCCCAATTTCCAAATTATGCTCTTTTCTATTTTTTAGTATAAGCAGGTCATGCATACACTGAGAAATTTTTAATTTTATTGATTTCAGGATAGAAGCCAATATAAATCATCATGCAAAATAATGCATAGTATGGCATCATGGTGTTACACGGCTGTGATATAGTTCACACTAAAATCATAGAAGAAATTGAGCCAGAAATATATTATTTGACAGCTATTTTTTATCTATGAGCACTTTAATTTTTTTCTTTCACATTCATTTATTTAGTTATAAATGTAGGTTTGAAAATTACTATTATAAATTTAAAATTTTTACTTCAAATTACATATTGGGAAACTGAAATTAGCAGAAGAGAAAACAACATTTTGTATTATTCTTTCTTAACACAATATATTCATAAGAAAGTAATTAAATATAGACAAAAAGGCATTGAAAGAAAGATGTCTTATTCCTGCCACAACCTGGTCTATCTAGGCAGTTGACTTATGTGTGGATTTATTTATGAACAAATAAAGCAAATCTTGTTGTAACGTTTTGTATGGATTGCCAGGCCAGAGAAAACTCAGGAAGGATATAGTAAATTTGATTGATTTAACAAAACCAATTTAAATAAGTTTTATGGAAAACTGCACCTAAGAGAAACTATGCATTATTTTGTGCTGACATGGAACGTTTACCAAAATTAATTGGTAGATTATAATTAGTTGATCATAAAATGAGACAAGATCAATTAGTTTTGAAGGGCTATGATTATTTGTGTTCTCTGACAAGAACAGAATTAAGTTATATGTATTTAGGAATTAAATAATAAAACTAAATAATCTGCAGGTGGAGAAAGAAGTTACAAAGAAACTTACAAAATTTATCTTCACCAGAATTTAATTATAATTAAATACAGTAAATCAAAACTTGTGGAATACATGTTAGCAGTGTTTTAGAAATGTTGTAGCCTCATCTGCTGCATTAGAAAGGAAAGAATTCTAAAAATGAATGGTTCAAGAATTAACACATGAAGTTTGACAAAATTAGATGAAATTTAAACCCATAAAAAATAGAAGGTGAATAATAGAGATAAAAACAGATATTAATGAGACAAGATAAAGCAAGATACAGGTGAACACATTTGTAATTAGAAAGTCTAATCCAGGAAAAAAGGAAAAAAAATACAAGGATAAGTACTAGAGGTATTAAAAATCTGTGATACAATTATGAACATTTTTATACCAATAAATGTGAAAACATAGATGGAATGGAAAATCTGTGGATACAAACTTCCTATAACTGTAAAAAAAAATACTGCAGAAGACCTGTAAATTCTCATTTATTAAAGAAATTAAATCTGTACTTCAAAAGCTTCTTTCCTTAAACAACTTAGATGAAGTGTACAAAAGCCATGGTGGTAAAACAAACAAACAAACAACAAAAAACTACTAAAGCTCACTCAAGAAGTAGATAACTTGAATCATCTTGTGTTTATTTTTTTTAATCGAATCCTTAATTCCCTGAAAGCAAATTCAGTCTTGAGTAGTTCACTGTTTTGTTTTGTTTTTTTCTCTAAATATATGAGGAATAAATAATACCAATTGTATACAAACTTGGCTAGAAAATAAGAGGCAGAAACACTTCCCAACTCATGTGAAGCTAAAATCATCCACAAACCAGACAAATACGTTGTAAGGAACAGACCAAAAAATAAACAAAAACTAAGGATTGATATCCTTTCTGAACATAAATGCAAGAATTCTGAATAAAATATTAGCAAATCAAGTTCAGGAATCTGTAGAAAGGACAGATATTGTGTCCAATTGTGATTTATCCCAAGAATACAAGATTATTGCAAATTTTGACAATCAATCAATGTAATGTCCCGTATCAATAGGCTGAAACAAAAGAAAAAACTGTGATCAATCCATCATCTCAATAGAGGCACAGAGCACTTGACAAAATTTAATATCCATTTATGATAAAAACTCTCAATAAACAGTTATAGAAGGAAACTCCCTCAATCTGATACACTAAGAAGAGGTGAATTTTATTATATGCAAATTATACCACAAATTTAAAATGACAAACAAAGGGTGCCAACAAAGAAATTTTAAATCCAGCTGATTTTACTAGTATTTACTTTCTTTAAAAAAATTTTTATTTATTTATTCGAGAGAGATAGAGCAAGAGCGATCGAGAGAAAGAGAACAAGCACGAGCAGGGTGAGGGGCAGTAGGAGAAGCAGACTCCCTGCTGAGTAGGGAGCCTGATACAGAGGCTCCGTATGGAGCTTGATCCCAGGACCTCAGGATCATGACCTGAGCTGAAGGCAGATGCTCAACAGACTGAGCCACCTAGGGGCCCCAATACTTCTGAGAATTGAAGGAACAAATGGCAAGAAATTTGCACAATTTTTTTCAAGTATTAGACAGAAAGGAGTAGGGAGAAACATCATGATATACAGGGAAAAATATCCTTAATACAAAAATTTTAAAGAGTATTCCAAGAAGGAAAAAGTATTGAGATTGTTGAAAATAATCCAGGGGTATACCATAGAAAGCCTGAAGACAGATCTTCTGTACGTAGAAACTTCTGGTATGATTGCAGTGGAGGTGGAGCCTTTCATCAGTATGGAAAAGCTTAACTATTTTCAACAGTTTCCCGTTTTTTGAAAGAAAAAGAATGCCTATGTTTCACCATCAAAAAAAAAAAAAAAAGAAAGTCCAGTTGCATTAAAGATTAGACATGAAAGTATCTTTTAGAACACAAAGGAATATCTTTATGATCTTTAGAAGAGAGTAATGTCAATAATGTCATAAACAGGACAGAAAATATGAAGGAATTTATGAACTGACAGTAAGTGCAAATCTATATAAAATATTTATTTATTTATTTGTTTGTTTGTTTATTTATTTATTTATTTTTAAGTAGGCTCCACGCCCAGTGGAGCCCAACGCAGGGCTTGAACGTGTGACACCGAGATCAAGACCTGAGCTGAGATCAAGAATCTGACACTCAACCAATGGAACCACCCAGGTGGCTCTAGAAGATATTTATAAAAAATAAGATAAATACAAACAATGCAAAAAAAATGGATACAGAATATAAAAAAAGTATTTCACAGAGTAAACAAAACAAATAGGCAATAAATCTAGTACTAGATGCTTAGCCTTGTTGGGCAAAGGACACAAATTAAAACACTAAAAATTAAGATTTTATTTTTCACCTGTAGGTTTAGCAAAAATTAAAATCTGACAATAATGACTTTGGAAACTATTTAAAGCAACCAGAACTAATGCATTGCTCAAAGTAAAATTTTATAAATACGTTGAAGAACTATTTGGAATAATCTACTAAAGTTAAATATACATTTATCCCATGACCTAGCAATTACACTCCTAAATATAGTCCTAAAATCTGCATTTTTGTGTTAAGAATCCTACAGATAATCTTTATGACAACATCATTTACAATATCAAAAACTTAGAAATGACTCACATGTGCACTGACAGGAAAATGGGTCTACTGTGTATGTCTATACATAGTATAATCTATATATTATATTATTGTACATATATTATACATATACATATATACAAATATACATATATTATTATGCATATATACTAAAATACTACATAATATTAAAAATCTTTAAGTGTGAAACATGCAAACATAATGCTGAGTAAGAAAGATAATTTACAGAAGAATAATTACAATGTAGTATAGACAACGTTCAAAGACTAGGGAAACAAATCACTAAATATATTTTAAGTGCACATGTATTCATCATAAAGTAACATATGGGAAAGAAAAATATTGGACAGAAAATAAAAGTATTGAGTTTTGGTTAATTCTGAAAGGAAATCCTGAGAACGCATCAGTGAGAGCCATAATGCAGTTCTGTTTATTTCTTAAGCCGATTAGTTGAGAAAAAAAGTTGTTTTTCCCCCAATACTCTTTAAGATACTCTTTAAATGTATATTTTTTGCATATTTAAGATGTTTAATAAGCCCCCTGATACATATTTGCATGGCAAAGAGCAGCACAGTTGAGTAAGCATTATTTTTTATCAGGCTAAAATTTACATAAAACACTGTAAGTTTAAGGTGTACAATGTGTTGATTTGGTATTTTACATGTTATAATAAAATTATTATCACAGCTCTAGCTGAAACTTCTATTATGTCACATAATTATCTATCTATCTATCTATCTATCTATCTATCTATCATCTATCTATCTATCATCTATCATCATGGTGAGAACATTTAAGATCTAGTCTGTTATCAATTTTGAGATATATAATACAGTATTACTGACTATAATCATTATACAGTGTGTTAGATCTCTAGAACTTAGTCAGACATTATTTCCTGACAGGTTCAGCAATTTCACTATTTAAAAAATGAGTTATTTTATATAGCTTAATACTTTTATAAATTAGCTTTCATAATTTTAAAAATTACTTTTATGAATTTTTAAAATTGTTTATAATTTTTATAGATTATTTCCATATCATGGTCGATTTTCAAACAATAAGTAAAGGATGCTTTATGAATACAAATAAATTACCAAACAAATTCTTCTATTTACTATTTCTACTTTATATGACAACATTTTGAAAAACAGTGAAAGGATCCTTTTACGTGTTTATCTGTGGTTTCAAACACATAATTAAATGCTTTTGAAAACCATTGAGTCTTTAACATTAATAATTTCAACATACTGATTTTCCCAATTATAAGCTGCCCAAGGTAGCAGAAAGTTCCTGTGTCAGATCCTCAGAACTCATCCTGTGTAGTCTCTGACTTTTTTTTCCCAATTTGACTGAGGCTCTTGACTTGTTCAAACTGTATCGAGTTGTTCACAAATGGTAATTGGAATTGCAATAACTGGACCAGCTCTCTTAAAGGGCAGTTTCTAGGATAGAATTATGTAGTATGTATAAAAGTTTATTGAAAATCACAAACAGTTTTAACATTAACACTAAGAAAATGAACTATCATTATTTGTGCAGGTTGGGTAATCAAATTGGAGACAAAAAGTAAAAGAAGCATCAATCCACAAAAAAGAACTTTGATCCTGACCATTTTGTGTTATCTGGTCAAATACAGATACTTAAAAGAAAGACCCTTTACAGTGTCGCAATTATGGTATAAAGTGTACAGAGAAGCTTCGCTTGCTCCCACATTAGTTGCTATTTGTGGTTCATGACAGATTCTGCCATATTATGTTGAAGATACAAAAAGGAACATTGATAACACATCACTTAACTGTGGCACTGTAATATCGCATTCTTCAAGCTGAAAGCCCTCACAAAAATTTGATGAGATTAAATTGGTACCTTCTTACTTCAGCTATTAACTCCAATTGATAGCTGATCTTTTTATGAAAAAAAAAAAAAGGAAACAGTACAATTTTTAAGTGCTTTTTTTTCTTTTTTGAAAACCAGCACTCTTGCAAGAAAAATCTTGCTCAGCTCAACTCAGTGGATGCAGCAAAAAATATTCTTTGCCTACTTAGGTATCAAACATGACTCCTGCTGCAGCAAAAGCTTTACATTCACTATGTCTGGGTCTGTAGTTCCACTTACACGCTGAAATTCTAGAAAACAATTTTAACTGGATGACCCAGTACTCATTTTCCCTTTTGTTCTCTGTCTAGCTGACTTTATGGTAGCCTCATTAGGACAGCTTTTCCTCATACATCTCCCATAGTCGTCTTGTTAGTGCTTAAAAGATAAACCATTTATTTTCCTCTCCTTTATAAGATCTAGCCGTTCATTAAAAAATGTTCTTTAAAAATACCTACTGGACAGCAGACAAGTTATGTGAAATAGATAAATTTCATTTAACTCCAGAATCAAAGAATATGTGGAAATCAAAGGGATTTAAAAGGCTAAATAGATAATATAAATGATATGTTTTGAAAATCCTTCACAAACTCAATGAACTAAAAGGTGAGTCCGCAGCAGCTCACTGCCAGTTTCAAGACCCCCCTGACCTTGGGGGTTAGCTCTGCAGACCAGATGTAAAAGAATGGAAACCTTTTCTTTCACACTCCTGTCGTTCTCCAGGTAATGTCCTTTATACAAAGAAGAAATGCAAATCGAAGTTGTCTAGTTAAGAAAAAAAAAAAAGAGAGAAAGAGAGTCTTCAAATTAACATTTCTAATATCTTCATACGTTGACCTATAAAACTTTAGAAAGAAATGAAGGCTGCTGCGTGAGCGGTAAGTGAGCAAAAAAAAAAATCTTAATAACATTAAAAAATGCATCAATACTGCCATCTATCGCTTCGAATATTTGTCCTTTAATATTACAATGTGTATTTCATGTTTTTAAAATAAAAATACGTGACTTCTGTGCTGCTTTTGTCTTAAGTAACTTTATAGAGATCGTATAATATATAGCATTTGAATATAAATGAAAATTTATTTTATGGTCCTATCTATGTCATCTAACATATATGATTATCATTCAACAGATGTAATAATTTTACCAAACTGCATTTTGATTTCTAAGGTTTTCTTCTTTTAAATTTCTTCAGGGTGTGGCTGGAGGGTCATGCTTGGTGAACAACCTATGAATAAAAGTATAAGTGGAGTTTAGGGTACAGATGAAATTTTTAAAAATAAAGCCATTTGTAATTAAATACATGATCGTGAGGCTACTTGGAACGTTTATAATCTGTACTCCATTTACACCATCCTGTTACATATTGCCGCCTTAGCGAAGGTCTGCTTGAAGACAAGGAAAAATACAGAAAATATTTCGAAATCCTTTTCCTGTCAGAGGGAGACACCAAGACGGTTGTCACCACTCCAATTCCTTCTGAGTTTTTTGCCCTGAGCTTAATTCAGCCTCATGTTAGAATCCATAGTGATGAGTTGGGTGCCTTATAAATTAATCTGCCCTCTGGACTCTAGCGTCCACTCAGGCTTTGTTTTGAAGAGCTGGGACCAAATCTCACGGCCTTTATCAGCTCCTGCAAAGCAGGATCATAGACTTCATAAAGAAATACTGCAACCAGTCTCTCATTTTCAAATTTAGCAATCTTCCTTGTTTGCTTTAATTTAAGACTTAAAATAACTTATAAAAGTCCTGGTCATATATCTATGTTCATAATTTTCAAGCTTAATTGTATTATTTACATTTCTTTTCAAGGGTTAATGTTATTTTGCTGTTTTATTTTCATTTTGTTTTTGCTGAGACTGCATGCTGTACCATGGTTGATTTGGGTTTTTTTGTTTTGTTTTGTTTTGTTTGTTTGTTTTTTAAGATTTACTTATTTATTTTAGAGGAAGAGAGAGAGAGTGGAGTCAGCGAGAGTGGAGTGGAAGGGGCAGAGGAAGAGAGAAACCCCAGCCAACTTCACGCTGAGTTCAGAGCCTGGCCCAGGGCCAGATCTCACGACCCCAACATCACGACCCCAGCATCATGACCGGAGCTGAAAGCAAGAGTCGTAGGCTTAACCAACTACGTCACCCTTTAAAAGCCTGAATCTCTGGGGCGGGTGGGTGTGCGCTGCCGTCTGGTAGATCAGACTCACACGGATTTGTCACTATGCCGTAATCTCACTGAAGAGAACTTTTGCGCTTAGATGATTCTTCTTGGAATACGGTAACTTGCATTCAGATTTCTGGTTTCCATCGAAGTTTCTATTGCTCTGGTGTTCTTAAATTTGATTACAGTTTATTTAAATTCATAAAAGATATTAGTCTGACAGTTTTTGTCAAGAACCGTGAGAGATACTGATGCTCGTTTGTCCCTATACAGCTTTCCAATCAAACAGTGACGAACACCCAAAGGAGAAGTGCAGGTTCAGTACAAAACACCTGGAAAACTGATGAATGATCAGAACAATATGGGAAGGAGATAAGCATCGAGACATACCACCCCATGCTTCTCCCTCTCAGAAGCTTGTGATTCAGTAACCACCCGGCCGCCGTCACCTTCTCATGAAGAAGCCGTCAAGGCTACGTCATCTCTTTTCCCTACTTTACCATTCCTTCCGCAGAGGTTACTATCTCTCTGAAACGGCAGGGTTACGTGGGGCCATATGACTTTAGGAATGAATAAGCTACAACAATGCTGTCGGAATTCCCCACTGCTGCTGAAACAAATTACTTTGTAGCTTAAAAACAACAACAATAACAGCAATGTATTATATTAGAGTTCCAGAGGTCAGAAATCTAAGATGGGTGTCATGGGGTCAACATCAAGGTTTTGACAGGCATGAGTCCCTTCCAGCGGCTCTAGGAGAGAATCAGTTTCCTTGACCCTTTCAGCTTCTAGAAACCACCTCCTTCTCTTAGCTCATGGTCCCTTCCACCGTACAAAGTGCATCACTCCACTCTGCTTCCTTCATCAGGTATCTTCTCTCTCTGACTCTCTTACCTCCCTGTTAACAAGACCCTGATGATTACATTGGACCCACACGGAAAATCCAGGATAAGGTCCCCATCCCAAGAGCCTTAATTTAGTCACCTGTAAAGTCCCTTTTGTCCAGTAAGGTAACATGGTGACAGGTTCTGGGGATTAGGGAATGGACATCTTCGCAGAGAGTGGGGGTTGACAGTATCTTTTTTTTTTTTTTAATAATTCATTGGAATTCACTTTATTTGGTGATTTGGCCTATATATGATTTACTTCGAACAAGCGCATATTTTGTTCCTGAAATATTACTCACTGAGATCTTTGCTGGAAAGTATTACTTTTATTTTTATTTTAACATTTTAACATTTTCTTTTAATTACAATTAGACAAAAATGAAATGTTCTTCAAATACTTTTAACAGATGTATTTTCCTTTTAAAGTAAACTACTTAGTGAGCAGTATTTAAATAATCTGGTATATTACATTTCCAAGGTAAACACTTCACAAAATTTTGCTTCACAAATTCATTTTTTAGAATGATAGGAAATATATACAGTGTAGAATCCATATTCAGACAAATACCTTTTCCCTTCCTCAAAATAAATGTTTAAAAAGTGCCGTATAAAAGTTATAGCTATACAGGCACTGCCCATGTCTGGCTAATGGATGGCAGGAGTGTCACTGCCTGTGAACGTTCCACATGTAAGAGCTTTGGACACTGAGCCTGAAAGTTCTGGTTTTTCATTCACCACCACGAGTCTCCGGTAACTAAGGAAAAATATCAAAATAATTATTATGTGACAAAATGACTTGCACGAACTAACTATGACCCACCTTTTAATCTTATCTTTTGCTTTGTTTCATTCACAAACGAATTTTTTCAGGACTTGAAAATCAACTAAATGGTTTCCCCCTCGGTGCCTTCACAGAGGACTTTCTGTGTGCCTAAGATGATGTACCCAAACTCATGTTTTTACAGGATGTTTAATGCTTTAGGAGTCTCAAATTATTTGCATGTGTCTTGACCTATCTGTAAAAGGTGGACTGCGGAGATTTTCGGGACACCTAGCAAATTGCCATTTCTATACATACATACATACATACATGCATAACTCATGACAGGCATGAGTTCCTTCTGGGGGCTCTCAGGGAAAATCCATTTCCTTGACTTTTCCAGTTTCTAGGGTCCACCTTGTTTATTAAATAAATTAATTAAGAAATGCAGCAAAATGTTCTCATGGTAAACATTAAGCTTGTTTTAAAGTTACAGAAAATAAAAAAATAAAATAGAGTGCATGAGTGTGTGATATATATAAAACTTCCAAACAATGTAAACATGTTTTAATAAAATGTGTAATATCCACATCACCTCCTCCAATTTTAGCTCTACCCAAAGGTTCACACTTTAATAATTTGGTTTGTTTTTTCCAGAATCTAATCATTATATAAATGGATACACCTGGAGCAATTTCTGTTTCCATTTAGAATGTAGAAGGTAACTGCAAGCCATTGCAACAATTAGGGGAAAAAATCCAAATATAAAAAAATATATAGATTAGAAATATCAGATAGCTGTGGAAGCAAGGAGGACTATATGAATTAAAATTCCAGAAAGGTGGGGCACCTGGGGGCTTAGCTGTTAAACATCTGCCTTTGGCTCAGGTCATGATTACAGAGTCCTGGGATGGAGCCCTGCATCGGGGTCCCTGCTCAGCAGAGAGTCTGCTTCTCCCTCTCCCTCTACCACTCCCCCTGCTTGTGCGCGCACTCTCTCTGTCAAATAAATAAATAAAATCTTTGAAGGAATAAAAAATAAAAATAAATAAAATTCCAGAATGGAAATATTTTTCAGAATATCACATATGTATTAAATCTGCGACTTTGCACTGTGTTTCTCCTCAGGACAATATATGCATTTGGGATCCAAGGGGCAAAACCAAGAGTCACCCAGTTATTGCACTTACTGTTGGTGATTTTGTGCTTCCTGTCCCTGCAATTTGGGGTTGTGCAGGATTGGAGCTTTTGGTTGCCAAAGGGAGACATGTTCTTATCAGGAAACGGGGGAAAGTTCTCAATGAACTACAAATAAGTAAATATATCCCAGGATACTTTGGACTTTTTGTGCTCGGGGGTAACTGACCCTAATGAACAGATAGTGGTTGGGTTGTTTTTATGCAATGGGACAAGGAGGAATATGTATGGAAACCATGTGATCATTGATACCTCTTAGTTCTTCATTGATTCATTGTAACTGTGACTGGACATGAAAAGCAACCCAATCCTAGGAATTTAACTGCCAAAGACTCACATCCCTCTGTAATAATGGCTTTGTTCATTTAAATGAGTAAGTTATCAAAAACTACCAGTAGTATTTATTAATTATTTGATTTGTACCAAGTTTATATCTTTTGGTAGGGCTTAAAATAGAATTCTGAGTTCCTATAGGATCATATAATATATTATAAAATAGTGTAAGATGACAAGAGTAAAATAATCGATGCTTGATGTATGAAACATACACCATGCATGAAACATCAAGAATTGATAACTCGTCATCACTTAGCTCGTCTCTTTGTGAGACCGACACCCCTCGCTCCTGCATACCTTCATTTCTGCTTCTGAGAGGCGCCGTGTGCAGAAAGTTACAAAATGAGTGTAGTTAATGAGATGTTATGGAAACTGAGCCCCAAACCTGGTTTCGAGCAGAGTGAGAGGTAAATCTAAAGAAAGGGCCGATCACATCAACTTCATTATCAAACACAGAAGCATAATGCTTAACAGCCGAGCTTTGCACTTAGGAAGGATAAAAGAGCCTGTTTGGGGCAATTTATTTTGGAATTGCTCTGTCAAAAGCTAATTTCATTTTGGCTTTGTGAGGCCAATTTGGCTCCTATGTTTGTATTTTGATAAAGGCACTAGAATAGTATTAAAATTCTAGCAACTTTATGGAGATTAGAAAACTTTCTCTAGGCACAATTCTTGTCTTTGGAAAGCATGAATGATGAATAATAAATGGTGGAGAATTTTTAAATGGATTCACTCAACAAACACTTATTGAATGAATGCCGTGTGCCAGACGCACGCGAGGTATAAATCATCTTCTGCTACAGTAAGTGAGCCAGAGTGCAAAACTAATTAGCAGGAAACCATTGTTATTCAAAATGGCTATTTCATCTTTATGCCAGGTTTCAAATTTTGTAAAATTTCAAACTACTTTATTACTGATCCATCTAATAGTATGACTTATGAGACCCCAAAATATAGTGGCTTGAAAATATTTATTTATCTCTCACCCAATATACCAGGCAGAATTCAGGACCTTTGTAGCAGCTTGATCCTATTATGGAGCCAGACTTCCTTCTATCTTTACTGTCCCATCATTACAGGCTTTTGTCCGCAGTGGGGAAGAGTGAAAGTAACTCATATCATTTGAAGAAAGTGATCTAGAATTTGACCACATAATTTTTACTTCTACCTCATTAATCACAATAGGACATTAGGTCACATGCAACGAAGGGGAGCACAGAGCGTTTAGCTGGATGGTCATGTAAATCCTTCTTCCCCCCAGTATAATAACCTGATCTCTAATCCAATAATGGCAACACAGAACGTGTCCACTTACTATCCCAAGGTCAAATTACACAATGTTTTCATGACAAGCAATCCTCTCCGGAAGGTTTTTAACCCAAATGCTAAACTAAATTCTCTCCCACGTAAAATATAAATCAGAATAGGGTCATGATAACTATCCTGATAACTCCATTTGGAAAATGAAAGCATCGGAAACAAGCATCCTCTGTTCCAAACAATTGCCAATACCTATTAGGAATGAATGTAAGAAGTCTCTGCGCTGGCATTCAAGGAATTCCCCTGGGCGAGTTTATGTGGCGGTTCTGGGTTGCTGTTCCACAGATTCTTCTTTGCTCATTTGCCTCTGAGGCCACATCTGGGATAGGGATGAGAAAGGGGAAATTATATCCTTGAGAGTTACCCAACATTTTCGCCTGATTCCTGTGGGATATGCCTCACAGGCTTTGCAGCCCAGGTAATTATGGTTTGTTGGTTCGTTTATTTCTGCAAGGCAGTTCCTGCAACATACATAGGAGAATTTCAGTTTACTTGTTTCTGGTAAGTTCCACATGCAAGTGGCAGCATCAAAGGCTCTATCTTTAAATAGCTAGTTTGTTTCTTTTGATCTCTGAAACTGTTTTGTTTTTGTTTTTGTTTTTGTTTTTGTTTTGCATTTAAAAATTTTGACTAACCTCAGAACTTTGCCAACATAACAACATAATGACAGCGGGGCTTCAAAGTGAGAGGTAAAGATGAGACACCACTCCAGATGAATAGCATAGAAAGAGGGTCCCCCTAGGCGCTGCAGCCCTCCCACAGGCATTGACACAGTGCCTTTGTAAAAAGTGAAAGCTACTCCCTCTCTGTGCTGCCAATTCCATTGCATGTTGAAAGGAGCCAAAGCTAGATTTCAGCCCCAACCTGCCCTCTTCACTGGTAGCTTTTGCAATGAATCATTCAGCTGCATACACCGATCTTGCATTAAGGTCATCTGGAACCATAGGCTAGGGAAACAAACAAACAAACAAAGTCTTTAATTCAATGCCAGCAGCTGGACTGACTGAGGAGATGGAGAAAAGCCTAGGGACACAGTACTATATCCTGCCTCTTTCGGGTAGAGCCACCTTTTAAAAAATAATCTAAGTTCTTCTCTAGTAGAGCATTACTAAAAGTAACATGAAACAAAATATTTTGCATGTTTTTAACCATTTTTGCTGAGAGAAGAAGCTCTGTTGGTATATGGTAGAACTTCTAAAGCATCCCCGGTGACATTTTTACTGTGACTTACCAGAGGTTACCAACTCCAGCAGCAGTAGCTGTGTCCTTGCTCAGCCTTCTCCCTGTTCCAGTGGGACAAGACCACATGCTTTTTATTTTCCATCTAGAATTTTCCTACATCTTTCTACTAAATTCGTTATTGGTTGAAATATGAGCTAGGTTATTTGCATAAAGGACAACAAAACACAGTGGCTTGAACAGTCAATATATTTGCTTCCTTCTTACGTGGTATTCATGTTAAGCGGAAAAAGGCAGGCATGGAAGGTTGATGATGTTGGGAAAGCAGACCATCTGTAGAATGGGTTACAGGTCCACTTGGTGAAGGTTAACTGAACACAATACCTGTACTGCAGTCCACACACAGAGGAAAGAGAAGGGAAAGTACCCTTTCCTTCTAAAAGCACTTTCCAGGGGTTATACACATCTCTTCTGCTCTAGTGCAAGAAGGCTAGAAATTATAGTCTGTAGTGGATATTTATGTATCCTGTTAAAAATAATCTTGCTAAAAATAAAGAAGAATAGATGCTGGTGGAAACATTACAGCCTCTTTCAAGGTATAGATACAGTTTTGCATGTTTATTCTGGATATTTACAAAAGCACGATTAAAGAAGCTAAATAGTAGCTCATTTTTAAGCTAAATAGATTCTATTAGCAGGATATACTAAGATCAGAAAGCCTATACCAAAGAGCTAATGACATTCCTTTCCTCAAACATTTCCAAACCAATTTCAGAGAGTAAAAGGTCAGATGACACATGGGGTAACAGATAAGGATATCTGTGTGTAAAAGATACGTGGATTCAACAAAATATTAGGCTAAGACTTACTGAAGTAAATGAGATGGTATGTCTGTAATTGATGGTACGTCTCTAAGCAAGCTTCTCTTTACACTCCTTCACCATGGCTCTTTTTGTAACACTCCCTCAAACAACTGATTTTCTGATTAATGCCCCATAAATTCAAAGTTGGTGTTATGAATAATTTGGGTTCTGGCAAGAAAGTGTATAGACACAATTATAGTCAACATACCAGCCATAAATTATCTTCTGCTATCATTGAACGTAAATTTAGGAAAATATTAAAGCATTCATAATAAAAACGAAATCTTCTGTTTCCATTTTTTTCACAAAAACAAATTTCTAAGGGCTTAAGCTTATAATAGATCATGTACTTTATCTCCAAAGAACTATTGCTACTGCTGATTAAACCAAAACAAATTGTATCTGTCTGCACTTACCAAATCTTGAAACTGATTATTTTTATTTGCTACAATCAGCAAATCAGCTCAAAATATTTTACAGGAGACTGCAGGTTAGTTTCTTCTGCATCTGAATAAGAAACATGTGGAAATCAAGGGCAACTTAAGTTTTTTGGAGTTTAGCACCGTCATGAAACAGGTGCAGATTGAAGAGTGAAGTGGAGTGGACAGTATATTAATCTGCGTTATGAACATCTAACAACACCTTTCTTTTATAATTGGTAATTACAATTTTGGATCAAAAATTCAGCTTTCATTCTTTAGTATAATATAAGTGAATTAAATGAGTTAACATAGGAGAGTTAGAACAGTGCCAGGCACATAGAAAACATTTCACAATGTCAGTCTTTCTGTGTACCTTATTCACAAAAGTTGTACTATGAATGTTTGTGGAATATAAATAGAATAACTCAAATGCCTCATACCTCATACAAGGAAGTATCATTCTGTGGTTTGTCTTTTTTTGCCATAAATAACTTCTAATGTCAATTTCGATTAATAGCTTGTAATTTGTCTTACAAAAATGTTTCTTATTTAGTCAATGCAAAGAGTAAAATCTACTTTATTATTTTTGCCCTATTTCAACTCCTTTTACTTTGTCTTACATACTTATTGAACCACAATAGTAATTTTTTATTTGGATACGCTCTTATTCAAAATGTATAATGTACTTTTTTAAAGTCATTTCTATTTGTGGGGATCCGTGTAACACAGAATCATTGATAGCACACACCCTGAAGCCCAGCTGCCTCCGTGGGCCACTCACTGACAGCGTGACAGCATTTCTGTTCACAAGTTTCAAAAGAAGAGTAAATTTACTCATTTTTTCCACTTAAATCACACATATATCAAACATAGGTTAATATACCCATGATTTTATTTATCAGTGGTTACTTTGGGGGAAAAATGTAAACTGTGGAATATAAAATGTTTGATTCACCAAGACTCAGGACCAGGATCACTTCAGATAAGTGATTGGTTTCTGATGTACAGTAAGTCCTCATGGGTTTCCAACCAAATTTTAATGATAATTCCAGGTACTAATATTGTCTCAAGTAAAGCATGCCTCCTTTAATTTTTTAAAATTTGTATACTGTTCATATTTAGTTACTGAAGAAAATAAAATGTTCAGAAGCTTTACATTAAAAACCTCCTTAAATGAGCATGGGGAAAGATGCTGTGAAAGAGACCATCTGACTCAAACTGTTGTTTCAATCAATGATTAAATTGTATAATTACTTTGAATAATTAGAACCAAAGGAAAAGACACAAGCAAAGAGTATATTATCCATTTCAAAGGAAGATATTTAGCAACAGAAAATTATCTAGTAGTACAAGCTCCAGATTAATAACTTTTTAAATAAATTTATGATTCAAAGTTAAAAACCTCTCTAAGAAAAATCATGTAATTTTCACTCGTGTAATTTACGTAAGATTACAGTTATAATATGATATAGAGCATTCAATACTATTTTGATGGGGGAGGCAGAATCATAGCCCTCCATAGTCGCCCACTTCCTAATGTCCGAAGCTAGAAATATGTTACCTTACCGGACAAGAGGGACTCTGTAGACATGATTAAGGATCTTGAACTGGGGAGATTATACTGGATTATCTATGTGCACCCAGTATAATCACAGTGTCTTTAGAAGTGTAAGAGAGAGACAGCAAGTCAGAGACAGAGCCATGAACATGGAGGTAGAGGGTAGAGTGAGGTATCTGTGAAGGCCATGAGCCAAAGAGTGCAGGTGACCTGTAACCACTGGAAAACACAAGGACACAGATTCTCCCCTGAAGCCTTGAGAAAAAAAACACGGCCCTGCGGATATCTGATTTTAACACGGTGAGACCTACTTTAGATTCCAAACCCCCAGAAGCATACACTTGTATTGTTTTAAGCCACTAAGTTTGTGGTAGTTTGTTACAACAGTGATAAGAATCTAATGCATCTGACAAGTTTGAGGAATTTGAGAAGCCTAGGTTATAATTTAGGGAATACTGCCAATACTCATTTTCCTCAACTATCCAATGGGCATTGCAGTGCCGTCTCTTACCTACCTCACGATATCATGTAAATATAACATCAATAATTGAAATAATGCATTATTTATTCTATAGTTTAAATCACTTGCTTCCATAATGCATTCAGCCAACAAGTACTTATCAAGTGTCATTTATATGTCCTTCACACTGGGGATAAAGCATCAAACAAACATTGAAAAAACCCTGTGCCTATGAAATATACATTCCACTGGTGGGAAGATAGATAGAATACAAATAAATAGAATACATAATATATCAGATGATGATCAGCACACAGGAGAAAAAACAAACAAACAAACAAAAAAACGTGTGGAAAGCATATTGAAAAGGAGGATTGAGTTTAGAGTAGTTCTGGAAAGTCTCAGTGATGGGATATTTGGGTAAAGACCTGAATGAAATGACAGGAAATCATACAGATTGGAGGGAAAGTGCTCCAGTCTATTCACCCTGACACTGACATGTGCCTGGATGTTGGGAGGCTAATGTGTGTGAATGGAACAGAGGAAGACAGGCATTGAGTGTGAAGTCAAAGAGGAAGGAATTAGAGTTGGGGCAGATTATCGAGGGCCCTCCTTAATTAGGTCTTAGGTTTTATGCTGAGAAAGAAGAGATGCCTTTGGGGGTTTTGAGCAAAAGAGTAACATGATTGAAATTAAGTTTTTTTTTAAAGATTCTCTCCATCTGTTGTGTAAAGAAAAGATACAGAGTTGGGTGAAGAGAAGGTAAAAGGATATTGCACAAATCCAGATCACCGATATTAGTGGTTTGGATCAAGGTGGTTCTCCCCGAGGCAGGGAGACGTAGTTCAAGTCTAAGTACATTTTGAAGGTTGAGCTGATGCAATGGATGTGAGGGATCAAGGAAGACAGGAGTTAAGGATAATTTCAAAGTTTCTAGACCGAGTAGCTGGATTGACAGTGCTGCCCCCAAGTCAAAGAGGCAAGACTGAAGGAAGGGTAGTTGGGGAAAAGCAAGTGTTTTGTTTTAGATGAGTTGAGTTAAAGATGCCTGGAGGCTCTCCAGGTCTGGATGTTTTGATGGCATTTGCATATGGCAGTCTGGCTTTACTGATGAGGTTCAGAGTGGAAACAAAAATCCTCAAGCATAAATAATTTATCTCTTACAACTTTGTCAGCTTTTCTAGAAAGTTTTTAATGCAGCAATACCTTTAATTTGTACACTAATTTGGTGTCACACTATTTAGAAAAAACTAAATGGAGCCAATATTCCTCTTTCTACATAAATTTTGTGACAACGCTAAAGTTAATGAACTCTGTACAAATAAGCAAATCATATTAACTTATATTACTTAATCATTCATGAAAATCTTTCATATTGACCTTTGGAAAATACATATTGATTTCAACATTCAGGCAAAGTGAAACAAAGTAAAAGATGCTCAAGATGTAGGGTATTCATTTAAATGAGGATGATATTTTTTAGTATTTTCATAATTAAACTATAAAAATTATCTCATTATTTAACTCCATATTCCTTTTTAAAATATAAAATCCACTTCATTGTATTTATGTAATTTGAGGTTCAGAAGCACTCTGAAAACCTGCTTCTTCACATGAAAGACTGAATTTTGAGATATATTAAGATTATATCTCCATAATCATTCTGGACAGTTTCTTTAGATCTACCAGGAAAAAAAAAAAAAAAAAAAGGAGAGAACAGGACTTCACTGAATTAATTCTTTTTAATTTGTTTTAATATATTATATTGCTTGACAAGGATAAAAAGGAAATTCAGGAGCGCCTGGGTGGCGCAGTCATTAAGCATCTGCCTTCAGCTCAGGGCGTGATCCCCGCATTCTGGGATCGAGCCCCAGGTCAGGCTCCTCCACTGGGAGCCTGCTTCTTCCTCTCCCACTCCCCCTGATTGTGTTCCCTCTCTCCCTGGCTGTCTCTCTCTGTCAAATAAATAAATAAAATCTTTTTTTAAAAAAAAAGGAAATTCATATGCTTCCTTTGTTTTCATAGCTGTAATAATTCACAGAACAAAATTTAATGCTTAACTAAGAAGAACATTTCAAAGAAAAAGAGATTTGTGCTATAGTCCAAAAGAGACGGTCTACTTGAAAATATTGGAAGGGTATTACACTGAACTGATGAAACATTGAACATTAGATCAAAAACCAATGATATACCATACCTTGGCTAATTGAATTTAAATAAACAAAATAATAATAATAATAATAAAAACATGCTTGGAGACTAAATAGATACTACTACCTCTTTATTCTTCTTTCTAAAATCTTCAGTAGAATCTAGATTTCTTCCTAATAGTTTGTGGATTTTTTTTTTTTTTTTTGCCCTTTTGGTGGGTATTGGGGATGCGATATTGGTTGGGGGAGATAGGGATGCAAAGAGTTATGACTGGCATCAAGTATAACATGTAGCAGAAGTAGAGGCTGTTCTTGAAAGATTGGTGGTATATGGTTTACATAAGAAAGAGGTTAATACTAATAATATGAATAGGAGTACGTCTGTGATGGAAAAGGTAGGTTGGGAGTGAATAGAAAGGGAAATTAACCCTGATCTCACATGTCAGGATGATGTAGGGCAAGTGATAGAATTAGAATTAGTTGAGATGTAGGTCAGAAAGAGCTGGAGGTGGAGAGCGATCTAGGAGACAGTGATTCTGTGTGAGCAGCAAGAGTTAGAGCAGCGGGTTCAGGATCCTCAAGTGAGATGGGGGCGTAGTGGACAGGCAGCAGAGGCACTTAAGGATAGTGACGTAAACAGCCTTGTCTGAATCCATAGCATTCGCCCGTTACCCTGAGGCAATGAGGAGCCCTGAAAAGTCTACCCTTTAGTAGAAATTTAGTAGAAACCTGATGGTAGCAATAAAATGGTAAGCAAAGCAGATACAGTCTATGCTTTCATAAGGTTTAAAGCCCCCTGGATGCAAAAGACATCAACCTATTAAAAATAAAATATCATCCCCTCCCTCATTTTGTTTGTTTGTTTCTGTGGGTTTTTTGGTAGCACTAAAGAAGATGTCTAGAAAGACTACAGGGATACAATCGCCACTTACCTTACAACTTGGGCTTAATGTAGTCTCAACAAATAGGTTTTCAGAATGATTAGATGATCACCCTGGAAAGCAAATTAAAGTTTTAAGAAAGAGTGACTTGGAAGAGCCAAACCTAGTTGCAGGAAGACAGAAGGCTATTACTGTCCACTAAGTAACCAGTGGGTGAATTTCCACTTTCTCTTACTTCACGCACACTGTTTATTCGTTGTAAATGTGCATTTCTCATCTCAGTATTAATCTATCACGCTAATACACCTTAAGCCCATACCCTCTAACAGAAGCGGAGCTAACTGCCAAAGATCTAATAGTACGTAGAGAAGACACATCCATACCTTCATGAAGCGTAAGCTCCCTTGTGTGCAAAAACCATTGCATTTTGAATCACGCGGGTCAGTGTATTACTTGTCTATGCGTTTGCTGAGGAAAGGAGAGTAGAGCGACCAAGGAAGGCATAATAAAATATAACCCTGACTAGTCTGGATTTGCTCACAATTCCGAACTGTTGTTTTTGTTTTTGTTTTTGTTTTTTTAATTTGTGAAATTTTAGAAGTATCAAGAGGTCCATTTTCCTACAACCAGCTAACATTTGGGTACATATCTCCCTCAATAAAGTAATTGACAGAGAGAAAGGGACAGGGTTGGGGGGAAAGATCTACTACATCTTATTAATGCAGGGCTCTGAGTAATAAAAATATTGCTATTTTGGGGCGCCTGGGTGGCATAGTGGTTAAGCTTCTGCCTTCGGCTCAGGGCGTGATCCCGGCGTTGTGGGATCGAGCCCCACATCAGGCTCCTCCGCTGGGAGCCTGCTTCTTCCTCTCCCACTTCCCCTGCTTGTGTTCCCTCTCTTGCTGGCTGTCTCTATTTAAAAAAAAAAAAAAAAAAAAAAAAATATATATATATATATATATATATATATATATATATATTGCTATTTTTTACACTAACTTTAAAATATAGGCCTATTAACTCCAGATAACTAAGTCATATTTGCTAAGGAAATATGTTACGTACATTTAAGTTAACAGATGCTTTTCACACATTTTAGTTACTTTTCAGTCTTGACCTCTTAGAGAAATGATTTAGATATTCTAATTCAAGGGGAGGTGGGGGGCCGGGGGGAGGTGAGCTAAGTGGGTGATGGGTATTAAGGAGGGCACTTGTGATGAGCACTCGATGTTGTATGTAAATGATGAATCACTAAATTCTACTCCTGAAACCAGTATTACACTATATGTTAACTAAGTAGAATATAAATAAAAGCTTAAAGCAAACGTAAAAATAGGTACTGTAACTGAAGTTCCAGCAATCAATTATTCATATATTACAGAAAATAGCCACTATTCTAAAGTATTGTGGTTCGAGTCACTTTGTTTGAGTTAAAAAAACAATGTTTAAATAACTGTTATTCTAGGTTGGTTTTCTTTTTTTTTTAATCTAAGTTTTTAGGCTTAAATTATCAGATGTGCTACTAAAATATCCACATAACTATAATGATTGTAAGCCTCTACAGGCATGGGGACAGATGAATGTTCACAAAGTGTTCTTGGCCTTTGTGTCAGTATCTTCATTTGCAAGGGCATTCAAAAGAATTACTGACCTCTGCACATGAATGTAGAGAAACACTGGTAAATAGTTCTTATTTACGTATGTTATTGAATCAGGAAGAGATTGATTATAGCATCATTTCTTCCCCTTCCCCAAAAAGGTTAAATTCACAGAGAATATTCTTGGGATTCTCAAAGTACATTTCTCTTAATCTCCTGATAAGGATGTGAATTTTGAATCCTCCAAATGAGTCTGATTAATTTTCCCTACACGACTGAAGAGTTAACTAAAACTAATGCATCATCTTGAGATAGTGATCCCTTCTTAAATCTCTATATAGACTTATTATTCATCATCCAATGTTTTAGATAATTTTTGAATCGAAAAGACTATAACAAATAATTAAAAGCTTATTGGATTACACAAATGTGACTTGTTATTACTGATGTATATTATTTATTGTTTGACAAAATTTGTTTTGCAAATATACAAATGATTTCTCTCCTTATGTACAAATGATGGAAAATTCTGTGTCCTGGAAATTATTTTACATTCAATGATCATATTCCTCAAAATTAAACCAACTAACCATAGCAATATTTTGACCCAATTCAGCAGACCATGGAAATATTCTGACCCAATTACAAACTGCTAAATTGGATTTTTCTTTTTTTAAGCCTCCACCAAATATCAACATGCAGGTGACATTTACTTCTCCCATTAACCTAACCAAACCTAAATAATTTAGCAATTCCTCATGCTTGTTTTATGTTTTTACATCCCTTACAGGTGCTCAGACATAGAATTAGAATTCTCTAAATGACTCAGAAGCAAATAAAATGAACATGTCAAGATTATAAGCACAGAAATGATGCCTAAAATATAGTTTTAAAGAATATGGGTTGGCCTCATAGGTGAACAATACATCATTATTAGAGAATGCACAGTGATCCTTGTATCTAGATATGACACTCACATTTCAGTTGTATAATCTATAGCATGGTAACAGTGACAGAAAATCTCTCTTTATTTGCAAGATAGTAAAGATAACTATCTAAAGCGACAAGGAAGAATGATACTCATCATTGTGAAACGTACAACTTCCATGGCTGCTCAGATACACTTATTCTGACATGACAAATATCATATTGCTTTTCTGATAGCAATAATGATACCATAGTATTTTTTTAATTAAAGCATACTACATAATTTAAAGGTCACCAGGGCATGGCGGTGTAAACAATTGAACTACGTAGAGTTTCGATGAATTTATTTTTGCATTGCTTTATGACATGCAACACTCTAAAACAGGACATTATATATTATAGGGCTCAAGCAATTTTTGAAATGGATAATCTCATGAATAGAAACCTTGTCATCAGTTATACTGGATTTCAAAAAAAAAAATTAAGTCTGGTGGCTAAGAGCAACTAGACTAATAAAAATTATTGAAGATGGGTCTACTAGAGTTAATTTGCATAGTGAACCCACAAAGGTCAGGATCTAGAGACCCAAACTGTTGCTGCTCTCAGACATCTAGATGTTCTATGATAAGCCAGCAGAATTAATGCTATGATCCAATGTTTGATTCAACTTAGCTTTTATTGTTTTTAGCCACGTCTTCCTATTTTTTTTTTCCTTTGTGCCAGTGTTCATTGCATTACATTTCTTTTCCATTATGAGGCTGTTAGACAGCACTGGCAATGTGATTAGGAAATTCAGTTATGTTGTTCAGGTCTGTTTATATTCACAACCACAAAGTCACACTGGAGAGCATCTCATCAATTCATATAATAAATCATTATAAGATAAATCTGAATAAAGACTATGGAACCAAGTGAAGTACAAACTGAGGATGATTTGCCTTATATTGCTACTTTCTTATCTGCCTCTCTTATCTCTTGTTCGAGTGTCCTGTGTGTGCCAGATGAAAAATGCAACAGAAACAAGTAATTATTTGGCAGGAAGGAAGTTGAAAAAAAAAAAGTTGAATGCAGGTGTTCTCTCTATACACATAGTCTTTAACAACAAGCTGAATTTGTCTCTTTTATAGCCTCTTACCCACTCCTTTGGAATAATCTAGATTTATAATAACTGATTTTCTTTGATGCTTTTAAAGAAATCTCAAGTGTGAGCACTTTACCCAGTGGGCTTCTTTGCCAGAGGGCACCAATTAAGCTCTTGTGGAATGGCAAGCAAGAAGAAAGTATAGGAAAAATTCACTTCAAGTAAAAGAACACATTTTATTCATAGAAATTTTAAAATGTAGGTAAAGCTATCAGAATAGATGATAAAAGTGAATCATAGTTTGAATATGAATCACATATTTTATAATATTATTCTGAAACTTCATCGTATTAAAGCAAAAAAAACCTGTGATAAATACTATTCAACACATATATAACACAAGAAAAAGGTTTGGCCAAGAAATATACTAGCTTTGGTAATAATAATAATAATGTCAATATTAATTTAAAAGTTTAAGGAACTCAAATTTTCTGAAATGTATAGATTTCATGCAATTGCTGTATAGTTTTCAGACACCTTATGACATTACAGGCGTTTATATTAGTTATATAAGTATTGTTTAAGTAGAGTTGAAATTCATTCCCAGTGGAAAATGTCAACAACTATATGACAAATTATCATGATTATTAATTTGAGAAAGGTAAAATACTTAGAACCAAGGTGGACCTAGCCCTCTCAGAGAATAATTATGAAAATAAAACAATTTTTACAGGTCAAGTTATCGTGCATCACAAACAATCCCTTCTCTTTGTTTCTTCTCTCATCATTCCATGCTTGGTGTAATTAGTCATGACTCTCACATCACAGTCTCATATTGTTCAGCTTTTAAAATTTATATTTGGAGATCTCATAGCTTGAGAAATTTTGTCTTCCAACTACATTTTTAAATACATTTGAATAATTCCTGCCTCAGATTCTGTACCTAGAGTAATATATTAAAACTCTTCAGGGGCACCTGGGTGGTGCCGTTGGTTAAGTGTTGGACTCTTGATTTCAGCTCAGGTCATGGTCTCAGGGTCTTGGGATCGAGCCCCGTATTGGTCTCTACACTCAGCACAGAGTCCGCTTGAGATTCTCTCTCCCCCCACCCTCTGTCCCTCCTGCTCATGTTCTCTCTATATATAAGTCTTAAAATAAAACAAAGCAAAAAAAAAAAAAAACCCACAAAAACTAAAAAACCCCACCAAAACTCTCTTGACAATTACATTAGGGCATTTAGAAGAAAGAGCTGAGCAGTGGCGTGGACGCTGATAGAAGTTGTTCCTGGGCAGTCAAGGTGACCTCAGAGGTCCTCGGAGAAGAATGCAGCGGTGATCCAGTGAGAAATAATCAGGGATTCACCTCAGCAACAGTGTGCACATGGAGAAGAGGAGAAATGGAGACAGGATTCAAATATTAAAATTAGAGTTTCCCCTCCTCTACCAAAATTTTTTAAAAACATTTTTTCTAATGTAAGGGCAAAGGAGAAGAAAACATCAAAGATAATCTCAGGTTTATGGTATTGACAGCAATGTAAAATATATATATTTAAAGATATAAGGGATTTTATGTAACTATGGATTACCAAAGGGAAGATAGGTACCGCGAAATCTAAACTCAGCAGGCATAGTTGATTTTGATTGACGATTTCATGCCATCATATTCACGAAGGCACTTACAATTTTAGATGGGTTGTCTAAGGGGAGTGTATGAAATCAGAGAAGGAAAAATCATAATAGGCAATAAATCTTCAATATCTAAAGAGGTGAACAAAGAGGAATAAAACCATGAAGAGGATTAAGGGAAAAAAGTTTTCTAAGGGACACAGTAGAAGAGGGCCAGGTAAGTATTCGTTGGTATATATATATATATATATATATATATATATATATATATATCAGATGAGAAAATGCTATCAACAGATGGCAACTCTCTCAATTACTTTACCACCATCTACGAATGTCCCTTTATACACATCCTTCTGATTTTACATCACATCTCAGCGTAATCTGTAATCCTCTTCCTGCCTCAGACTAATGATAGACCTTGTATTTCTTTAGGAACATCATAAAATGGGCAATCACAGAACAGTGATTTTAAGGCAAGGGTGAAAAACACCTTCTATTCATGATGATATTAATATTCTAGAACACACAAAGGAAGCAAATATTTAAAAAGAGAGCCACCAAATTAAAATACTATAGATAAAATCCTTTCAATACAATTAAATAATAGAAAATATAAAATATTTCACCCATCTTTGAAAGTCATAAAACGATAACAAGTAAGTTGAACTAATGAGTGAATATGAAATACGACCGAATATATATCCTAGAAACCAAATCTGCAGCCATAAATACAAACAAACAACTCTTTCCATGGATAAATTCCCAAGTAGAGACCCAGAAAGAATAAGTGTATTATAACTGACTGCTGTTAAATCTACTTAGAACACAACACAATGAAACAAATGATTGGTAAATTCAAGAAAGATATTGAGAGACCTGGTGGCTATACTAAGAAGTACAAAATTACAAGGAGTAAGAGTTTCGTGACTACAGAATGAAAGAAACAGAAGAGAGGAAAATTCAAAAAAGACAGGTGCTACAAGTTTTCCATCCCAAAGGCAGCAAGCACTGATCATGGCTGTCTGAATTCTTTTGCCAACCTAGTTATGGTCTGAGGGATGGAGGTCTTTAAAAATGGTATCCTTCCCTTCTTACCAGATGTAAACATTTAAGAAATAATATATATATATATGAAGAATTTTGAAGCCAAGCTAACAATTTTATTGCTGATAGAGCCTTGGTTGCGAAGTAGGGTTTTGGCCAAGTATGTGGATTAACTAAATGTCAGAACTAGGCACAACTTCTCATCCAGTTGCAAATGAGGGTGAATGCCGGCAGGACAGCAATCTAAGGCTCAGGAAAAATTACTGCAGGAGGAGAAGTGGATATTGCAACTAATTTCCAAGGAGGAAAGCAGAAAAGGGCAAGCCTGGAGCAAGACAAGATAGACTCCCTGAAGCCTATCCTGTCAATAATATGGAAAGACAGAGCACAGCCAAAGATATCCAGTCAGGTACAATTTTCAAAGAGATCCACTATGTAAGTGCTTGGTCTCATCCACGGCTCCCCGTCTTACCCGCACACCACAAGCACATGCACACTAGCATGATGATAAAAAGGTTGAGTGGGACCCAGGTTATTCTGAGGGAAATTTATTTTCCTGAATCCAGGTGTCATTCCTTTTTTCTTTTCTTTTCTTTTCTTTTCTTTTCTTTTCTTTTCTTTTCTTTTCTTTTCTTTTCTCTCTCTCTCTCTTTTTTTTTTTTTTAGATTTTATTTATTTGACAGAGAGAGAGGCAGTGAGAGAGGGAACACAAGCAGGGGGAGTGGGAGAGGGAGAAGCAGGCTTTCCCACTGAGCAGGGAGCCCAGTGCGGGGCTGGATCCCAGAATGCTGGGATCGTGACCTGAGCTGAAGGCAGACACTTAAGGGCTGAGCCACCCAGGCGCCCCAGGTGTCATTCCTTTTAACACTATGTAGACGCAGTTGGTTCACTTTCCATGAATGTCTTCTTGTGTGAGAATTTGTGTGAGTCTTCCCACAGTGCTTAGTTTCAAAAAATAAGCCAGCCTCAGGGTCCTATCATACCTGGTATTCTTCCAGTCCAGTGACCCTGCAGGAGTCAAATTCTTAGTCACCTCTGCTTGATTCTAGACCCAAATTCCAGGAGACCCATACCTCCAGCTCCTTCTATGTGTTATGTGGTCCACAAATATTAGCATCATGGTTATGAATATGTACATATATATTTGGAAGATATCTGGGGAGTCAGGGGGGATTAGAAAGTGGGTAGATTTTACAAAATAAAGTTTCAGTGCCATCTTGACCTGATATCATCTAGAAAAAAGCACTTTTTTTTGCATTATGAACATTAACACGCACACATGTAATTAATGTCATCACCACATATTCTTAAGATTGTATTTGGAAGTACCTATCATGACTCTAAATACTTTAGTTTAACCAAATAAGGGTTGATTTTATCTTTTCACAGGAGAAGACGTAGACATTAGAAGGCTTGTGAAGAATCTTCATGACATTGGCAATAGGTCAGGGTCCTTCCATCATTCTGCTCTGCTCTCCTGAGCACTCAGATACTGTTCTCACACTTCTGATTGCATAATGGCCTTTTCCCCTAGTGGTTGTATAATGTCTTCTCTCTCTCCCCATTTCACAGTATGGATGGGAGGTAGAAGGGAAGCATACTCGATTCATTGAATTTAGGGGAAAAACAATTCCTTATTCTGTCATAACTTTATTGTCATCCAGAAACATTGTGGTGATACTGAAGCAAATAGTATAATTTCCAGCAAACGCACTCTGACATTTAAGTAATTTACTTTCAGTGATCCTGAAAAGATGAAATATGCTATCCATAATTTTAAACTTTTTTTTTTGATGGTTCATCAATAACTTACATTGATTAAATGTGGGCTGCCCATTGGTATTTTATAGTGAGATGGTATTTGCAATTGTTAACAAAATTATTCCAATATTCTTATGCAAAGTTAAATGTCCAGAAGAATAAATGAAGGAAGCCATCATACCACATATAAAAATATAAAATATAATTGATTTATTAATAGACTAATAAATTAGGTTTTAGTAAATATTATTACAAACATACCATGTGATAAACAAGTTCTTCAATATTGAAGTATGATTAAAAGTTATGTGTCCACACATTAACTGGTGAATAATTGTTCATTATGAATAAAATTGATACTATCATATTTGAAAGTGTCATTTTTTTTCAAAATAAAGTCAGGTATAATTACACTTAAGAAGATATAAATAATGTGATGCTGAAAAACAAGTGATGCTTTTGCATAATCTTTCTTCCTTTAATCTTGGCCAGAACTTAATGTTATTAGCATCTCTTAAGTGGTGATTCCAAATCTCTAAAATTAAAAAAAAAGAAAGAAAACTGAAATATTTTAGATTAAATATGTAGAACCAAATTTTAAAAGTCTTAAATTTTTATGTCGTATACCTGAAACTAATATAACACTGTCTGTTAACTAACTGGAATTAAAATAAAAACTTTAAAAAAATAAATAAAATGAAAATGGCTAAGTCTTACCTAATTGGAAAATATAAAAATAAATTGTTTTTTCTAATAATAAAGCTGACTTTTTATAAGATTCCAAGTATACACAACAGAACAGGGATAGCAATCTGATATCATGGTAGATCTCCCTATAATATATTAATTTACTGGCAAGGAGTTTTAGTGAAGTATACATTTTAATATTTTTTGCAATCTATGTAAATTATTTTCACCTATTAATTATGTAGATACACAATGACTTTTGCCCTGGCAAAACTATCAGCTTCACAGTGGAAATTTTTGTGCAATTTTTGCTTAGTTGCTCTGACAAACAATCTTTAACGGAAATTCTAAATGGACCATGTCTATTTGCCACATGCTATATGAATTAACTAAATATAATTCTTTAAAGACACTTGTGGTATTGATTGCTTTGACAAACCCTGCTTTTGGTCAATCTCCATTTATTTAATTTTTCAATAAGAAGAGAAGAAAGAAATGCTCTACCCTTGAACAGAATTAGCTACAGAGAATAGAAGGAGAATATAGTTAAGAGATGACAGAGGGTAAACAAGTGATATGTCACAGCCATAAAAATCCTTGAAATAAGTAAATCAAAGAGAAAATCCAACGTGCCTGGATCTTAAAAGATTTTTGCAGAATTTTGTATAACAGAAATATTTAATACTTTCAACCTACCAAAAATTTTATATTTATGTGTTCGTTTGAAAAATATTTAGCAAAGTGTTATTCTAAGAGCTGCAGCTCAAGAAAGACAGACAAGAGGGTGTGGGGGTGGCTCAGTTGGTTAAGCATCTGCCTTTGGCTCAGGTCATAATCCCAGGGTCCTGGGATCTGCCTGGTCAGTCTCCCTGCTCAGCGAGGAGTCTGCTTCTCCCTCTGCCTCTCCCCCCAACTCGTGCTCGTGCCCTCTCTCTCAAATAAATAAATAAAATATTTAAAAAAAAATGACAGACAAGGATTGCCCTTTCCTAGAGCTAATTTCTCAGGGAGATGTAAGCCAATAAACAAATAGGTATTTGTAATTACCAAGTGGTTTGGTAATTACAATTGTTGAACAACTTGTATACAAATATTTCAATTGTTCATTTCATAATGAATGTTAACAAATATTGTGGATAAAATATAGTAGTGTGATGGTTTAGAGTTGGACTAGAGTAGGTTTGGAAGATGCTAGAAATACCAAGAGTTGCATGAATGGACACCAAAGGCAGCAACATTTTAAAAAGAAATTGAAGTATTCAGATGATTGTGACAGGAAGAAGAACTAATAACATGGGTCCCTACAGGCTTACATTCACACTACTGGTCAAAGTTATTTTTATGTTTTGACAAAATCATTTATCACTATTTTAGAAAAACAGCTTGTAAGTATACAGGCAATTGTATGTACAAAGTCACATACTGAAGATAATAATTAAGAAATTGACAATGACTGAGAAGAGGTGACATATCCTCAAGAAAAGTCCTACCCAGGGATGCCTGGCTGGCTCAGTCAATAAAGTGTGTGACTCTTGATCTCAAGGTTGTGAGTTCAAGCCCCAGGTTGGGTGTAGAGATTACTCAAAACCAAACCCAAACAGAAAGTGCTGCCCAAACAAAATATAATGTGACTCACACATGTAACTTTCAGCTTTCTACTACGTGCATTCTTAAAAAGTAAAAATGAATTCAATAATATATTTTATTTAACCTAATATATCTGAAGTATTATCATATCAACATATAATCAACGTAATATTTTAAGGAGATATTTTACACTCCTTTTCGGTAATAAGTCTTCAAAATTCTGTGTATATTTTATGTATAAATCCATCTCCATCCAGACTTGCCACATTTCAAGTGTTCAACAACCACACGTGCCTAGTGGCTTTCATATTAAACAGCACAGTTCTAGAATATATTTAATTGTGGAAGTCTAAAATCCAGGGAAGAAGAAACATAATCAGGTAAGTGAGCAAGCAGTATTCCAGGAGTTCAGAGTAGAATGTGAAGGAAAAATGCAGAGGTTTTTATTTAACTAAGTATTGGCTAAGCATATCTCTTTGAGAATAGAAATTAGATTAGATTAACTGCATTTAACAGGGACAAGCGTATCGAAGTTTGCAAAAGAACAAATCAGGTGTCTACAATCCTCTTGACCAGAAGCAGTTTAACTTTAGAAAATAAAATTGTGTTGCTTGCTATCAGAATGATGTGCTATATATAAATCAGTCCTTGAAAACAAATGGTAATTTTTATCATGTACTTAACTATGTAAAAGATATAATTTAAAAAACTGTCAAATGAAAAACTGTCCATAACTGAAAAAAAACTATATGCTTATGAGTTTCAGAAATATTTTTATTTTTTATTAACTCTAGTGACTGAAGAAACAACTTAAAAAAGGGAATCTTGTGACCAAGGAGAACAAGAACAATCTCTCACATGGAGACAGACATTCATGGTTTCCAATTATGCTTTATCTAAATTTTTTAAAAAAGTATTTGGATAACAATTTTACTGTATTTCCACAGCCATTCACAGATGTGTGTATGTGTGTGTGTGTTGGGGGGGGGTTCTCTGTGTGTGTGTGTGTGTGTGTGTAATCTCCAACCACTTTTGACCTCTAAAATTAGAGGACAGAAACTGAGAGAAATAAAAATTACTTTTCTTGGGGAAAGTAGTTGATTGAATTGTATTGTTTATAGAAAATAACTATAGAAATAATAACAAAGGAAACACTAATGGCTACTGAAAAATAAATACCATTTACTTTAGAAATAGCAATGAAATATTTTCGGGTTATGATAACAGATTGTTGATTACATTAGTCTGAAAATCAATGAATAGGCAGCAAACAAGAGTCAATAAAAGGAGGAAAAAGGGGTACCTAACTTGTGGGATTATTGTTTCATAAAGAAATGAACATTTCTGAAGAATAGACTTTTAGTAATAACATAGAAAAAGTATATTCAATACTATTAGGTGATTTTTCTTTTTCTCAAAAGTTGCTCACTTAACACTGTCTCATCAAGTTATTCACGAGGGCTGTATCAATTTATCAAATGAATAAATGGGTTGATAAATGACTCCTAGATAGTTATTTCTCACAAATTATTTTTAAATAGTGTTATTCTGAGTAATTACAGAAAAGGTATTATTGATTTTGATTTTACTAGTCTAATCCTATTCCCCCTTTTTTGTCAAATATACACGAAAGTTACATATTTGTAGGAATTCAAGACTATCATCAAATTATTACTTGACAGAGAGTGTCCTCTTTAAAACAATTACCACTGACAGGTTAGAAATTTTAATCAATTCATTGCATGATATTTAAAATGTAAAACCAAGCTTATTTAATTGAATACATGCCTATATATAGTTATACTTGTAAATATGTATGCATATATACACAGATACACAGACATATACACACATTCACACATATATATTGTATTTATTATGTGAACAGTATTTTAATATTTACTTTTCATGTAGGATGTATTATGTTTTCTTTAGAATTTTAAAAAAGGCAGTGCTAAATTACAGTATCATATTTCAAGAAAAAGAAAGATAAAAAATAGGGAGTAGGGGGTGCCTGGGTGGCTCAGTTGTTTAAGTGTCTGACTTTGGGTTAGGTCATGATCTCAGGGTCCCAGGATAGAGCCCCATGTCGGGCTCCCTGCTCAGCAGGGAGTCTGCTTGCCCCTCTCCCCAACTCATGCTCACTCTTTCTCTCAAATAAATAAATAAAATCTTAAAAAAAAAAAGAAATAGGCAGTAGAAACAAATTGATAGTGTATTTTCTAAACTACAAACTCCTCACAATAAATTGTTTGTGATTATATTGAGAAGTTATGAAAAGACATTTTAAATCTTGTATAATGTATAAAGAAAAAATAAAAAAGAACACCTAGACACACACCATTTAAAATAATTATATTACAAATATTTCAAAAGAATCTATGGCTCCTTTCTGATTCAATCATCTTCTCTTCCCCACATAGGTGTAACAAATATTCAATATATTTTTTGTTTTTCTCCATCTCTGTTGTGTTGCTTCTTTTTAAATTTTATATAAATAGATTACACTGCATTAGATTTTGACTTGCTTGAATCCCCACCTTATGTTCCTGAGAATAATCCATGTGGTTGTGTTAATCGTAGGCCATCTATTTTTCACTGATGAAATCCATTTTATGTATAAATCATAATTTGTTTTTTTCCTATGCTGATACTGACAGGCATTTCTGAGGTCTCCAGTGTGGAGCTGTTACAAATAATTCTACTCTGAATGTTTTTGCATTTGTTTCTTGATGTATATGGGCAAGATGATATCTAGGAATGAAATTGTTTTGTTCAAGAGTCTAAACAGAAAAACAGAAATAACTCTGAGCTCTTAAACCATGGGGAGTGTATTGCAGAAAATACGTTATTCAGGTGAGAACCCTCCAGGTGGCAGAGAAGCGGAACCTGGAGAGAGCAAGAAGTGTCTATTCCCCTCAGGCATGAGTGACAAGGGCAGGAAGCGTGCTTCAAAAGCTCAGGTTCTGGGTTCTCTTTTCAGAGGCAGAAAGAATGGTGAGAGAGGGAAACATGCCTTGGCTCTTGCCCTCTCCTCCCCACCAAATTCCCATTGGTAGAACTCACAGGAAGGCAGCTGACACTGGGATATGGGACACTCAGCTCACAGATGTCAAACTCCTGTAACAGAGAAGGAAGAGTGTGAGGAATGAAGCAGATGAAACAGGGCCTAGCTACCAGCACACGTTTGAGTGTTGGCATGATCTCAAACACTTTTCCAAAATGATGGTAATAATTTAAATTAACGCAGACTGTGTAAAAGTATTTCTTTTGGGGACACCTGGGTGGCTCAATCGGTTAAGCATCTGACTCTTTGTTTCTGCTGGAGTCATGATCTCATGGTCCTGGGATCAAGCCACATGTCTGGCTCCACGCTGAGTAGGGAGTCTGCTTGTCCCTCTCTCCCTGCCTTTCCCCCTACCCAAGCCCATGCTCTCACTCTCTCTCTGTCTCTCAAATAAATAAATAAAGTCTTTAAAGGAAAAAAAGTATTTCTTTTGAATCCACATGCATGCTAACATTTGAAGATGTCATTTTATTTTTGTAATCTTATGAATGTAAAATATCTGATTTAATTCCCAACAGGAGGACTTCAGGCAGGAAAAAGAAAATGATACCAGTGATAACCACTAAATTGTTGGAAGTAATAAAAAGCAAGAGAGATGGTAAGTATCTAGTTATGCATAAATGAATATTAGTTGTTAATAATATTTGATTTAAAAAATATATGTAATTGAGATGTTTCATAATGATGCAAAAGACAGAAGGAAGTAAATGGAATTAAATAATTCTAGGTACTAGTATTTTGGGGGAAATAATAAATGTAAAAGTTTTTATATGGGATTGTATTACATACATATTTTAATCTCTAGTATACCACTTATTGTGTAATAAAGTAATAACTCCTTAATAACCTACAGAAAAGAAAATAATTTATTTACAGGCATACCTCAGAGATATTGCCAGACCACTGCAATAAAGTGAATGTCTCATTAAAGTGTGTCAAATAAACTTTTGGTTTCCTGGCATATAAAATTATGTTTACACTATGCAATAGTCCGTTAAGTATGCAACAGCATTATGTCCCAAAAAAGTAATGTACACAGGTGCCTGGGTGGCTCAGTCGCTTAAGTGCCTGACTCTTGATTTCAGCTCAAGTCATGATCTCAGAGTTGTGAGATCGAGCCCCAGGTCGGGCTCTGCACAGGGTGCGGAGCCTGCTTAGTATGCTCTCTCTCCCTCTGCTATGCCTTCTCTTTCTCAAAAAAAAAAAAAAAAAGTACATACCTTAATGTAAAAAATACTTTATTTCTAATAATGCTAAGTATCATTTGAATTTTCAACAAATTGTTGTCTTTTTTGCTGGTGGAGATTCTTGCCTCAATGTTGTTGGTTGCTGACCGATGAGGGTGATGGGTGCTGAAGGTTGGGATGGCTTCTTAAAATAGGACGACAATGAAGCTTGCCACATTGATTGACTCGTCCCTTCATGAACAATTTCTCTGTAGCATCCATTGCTGCTTGATAGCATTTTACTCTCGTTAGAACTTCTTTCAAAATTAGAGTCAATGCTCTCAAGCTCTGCTTCTGCTTCATTAACTAAGTTTATGTAATATTCTAAATGTTTTGTTGTCATTTCAACAATCTTCACAGCATCTTCACTAGGAGTTGATTCTGTCTCAAAAAAACACTCTGCTCATCCGTAGGAAGCAACACCTTATCCATTTGATGAGATGACAGCTATCCATCCCATCTTCGGGCTCACTTCTAGTTCTTTTGCTGTTTCCACCACATTGGCAGTCAGAACACACCCAACACTCATCAATTAAGTTCTTATAAAGGAAATTTTCAACTTTTAATATTTGTGGGCCCTGCTTCTGGGCTCCCAAGGAAGTTGAATTTTAGTATTTACCAGAGCCAGAATGACTCCTCAAAGCCTCAAAGCATGGGCTCTGTTTCTGCTCAAGCACACATTGTACATCTGCTTCATTAAAAATAATAACATTAATAATAATAACAACAAACAATAACAATAAAAAGGAGCATTCCAAACATAAAGATTGGAATAAAGCACACATTGTACATCTGCTTCATTAAAAATAATAACATTAATAATAATAACAACAAACAATAACAATAAAAAGGAGCATTCCAAACATAAAGATAAGGAAAACAAAAATCCTCCCCGGTTCCCATAAGATGAAAGTCATACAGACTTGAACATACTAAAAACATAAGATAAAGTCTGTGGCTTTCTGGAATGTCCTTCATCATGATGATTTGTTACTCTTTATGCAAAAAACATGTATTAACCCTGAAACAAATGTTCCTTCCCCAGATCACTCTCCTCTTTGTAAAGATTGTGTAACCTGGGCAGCTGTCCTAACTTGAGCTTGAATAAAACTCTTTTCTTTTCTCTTTAAAATTTTTGAAAAGTTTTGTTCATTTTGCATTGACAATTCACTATCTTACGTGGCCATGATTCATGTGCCCCAAAACACTTACAATGGTAACATCAAAGATCGCTGATTACAGATCACCATAATAAATATAATAATAATGAAAAAACTTGAAACAGTGAAAAAATTACCAAAATGTGATACAGAGACAGGAAGTAAGCTAATGTTGTTGGAAAAATGGTGCCAATGAACTAGCCCAATGCAGGGTTGCCACAACCCTTCAATCGGAAAGAAAATGCAGTATCTGGGAAGTGCAATAAAATGACACATGCCCATATATTACATTAATGCAAAAGCAGTAAAAAAAATAGAATATTGGTCTGGATAAAAAATATATAGTAAGAAAACTCTAAGTGATACATTGCTGTAAATTTTCAAAAGGAGATACGTAATGAGAAAAGAGTCAATTCATCAGGAAGAACATAAAAATACTAACATTGTATAAGCCCCAAATTGCAACTTCAGCACATGTAAAGAAAAATTGACAGAACTAAAAGAAGTAGATCGATAAAAACATACTATAGATTTTAAAACACTATGCATAGTTTTGATAGAACGGACTAATGTAAGTTGGTGAAGTATAGGAATAATCTGAAAATGGGAGAAAGGGGTGGGGAGATAAGGGAGAAGAAGAGATAATTGAACTGAGTAATGACACAAACATATTGTTTTCAAAGAAACATTTGTTCCATTTGCCAAATTTAGTTCTTTGAAAAAAATCAAGAAAAATGGTTCTGCTGTTCATTTATTTTCTATTTTTTTTGTTTCTTCCAAACATAGAAATATAGAATTTCAATATCACTAAAGAGGATACCAAAATGGACAGAACATGTATGAGAAGATGCTCAATTTTATTAGGCATCCAGCAAACAAAAGTTAAAATCAAAGAGTGAAGCTGACACATAAGGAAATAATACGTAAGAAAATAACAATAAACAAAACAAAACAAAAAAGTCCTGGCATTAAATGTTAGTGAGCTCATGCAATGTCCTTGCATATTGCAGATGGACCCATGAATTATTATACCACTTCTGAAAACTATTCAGCGGAGTATACTTCGGCTATACGCCTTCTGATCCAGTAATTCTACCCTTAGGAATAAGCCCAACAGAAATGTGTATTTATGTTCACTACATCCGAGCATGTGAATATTCATAACAGCACTGTTTGCAATTGTCCAAATTGGAAATGACACCAATATCTATCAGCGTTGGAAAGGATAAATAAATGGTGAAGGAATATACAGTAATTCATCAATGAAAATAAATGAACTGTTTTTACATGCAAACAACATGGATGAATCCTCAAAACATAGTGTTGAACAAAATAAACTAGATACACATGAGTGCCCATGGTTCATTTTACAGACACTTCCAAAAAAGGCAAATTTATTCGTTGGTTTTAGAAGAAACATTAATGCTAATTCTTGGGATTAGTATCTTGAAAGCGCAATGGGCTTCTTTTCGTTGATCTGTATGCTGGTTCCAGTTAGGGAATTCACTTTGCAAAAAATTTATAGATCTGTACACTTATGTACGATTTTTAAAATTTTATTAATTTAAAGCAAGTAGCTATTTTATTATTGACATGCACCACAAACACTTAGACAATATAATTTCGTAAAAGATAGCCTTTCTAATAAGTAAATCTAATTTATTGTATCCAATTATTATACAGAGAAAAATTATTATTATTATTATTATTATTATTATTAGAGAGGGAGAGAAGAGGGTATAGAGAGAGGGAGAGAGAATCTTAAGCAGAGTCCACCCCCAGTGTGGAGTCAGGCGTGGGACTTAATCTCACAACCCTGAGACCATGACTTGAGCTGAAATCAAGTCAGATCCTTAACGGACTGAGCTACCCAGTTGCACCTATGCAGAGAAAAATTATTAGGAGGAAAGTAATATATTACAACAGATGAAAAGAGATGTACATGTTAATGGACTAGATGATTAATATTGTAACAATATCAATCTCTTCAAAATTTTCCAAATAGTATAGGTCTAAATCATTTTCAGTTAAAACTCTTATTGCCAGGGTGCCTGGGTGGCTCAGATGGTTAAGTGTCTTCCTTCCGCTTAGGCCATGATCCCTGAGTCCTGGGACTGAGCCCCGGGTTGGGCTCCTTGCTCAGTGGGAAGCTTGCTTCTCCCTCTCTCCCTCTGCTGTTCTCTCTCTCTCTCTGTCAAATAAATAAATAAAATCTTAAACAAACAAACAAACAAAAGCCCTGGGGGTGCCTGGGTGGCTCAGTTGGTTAAGCATCTACTTTCAGCTCAGGTCATGATGCCAGGGTCCTAGGATCGAGCCCCACGTCAGGCTCTCTGCTCAGCAGGGAGTGCTTCTCCGCTGTCTGCCACTCTGCCTTCTTGTGCTCACTCTCTCGCTCTCTTTCTCTCTCTGTCAAATAAATAAATAAAATCTTAAAGAAAAATAAACTCCTATTGAGATTTTTATGACTTTACACAAGCTGGTTCTAAGTTTTATATTAAGCACAAAAGGGCCAGAATAATTAGTTTACTAAAGAAGACTATGGTGAGTAGGTTTTCCTCTCAACACATAAAGACATATTATAAAGCCAACACAGTTATGATAATATGGCAAAGTGAGGTATGACAATTATCAGTTTGGCTCAATAATCAATAAACCGATAGAACAGAGTAGAACGCTCAGTAGTCCATGGTGGGAACATGCTTTATGACATAGCTTTCATTTTAAGTAGGTGGATTTTCAATAAATAAGCCTGACACAACTACGTATCTCTGCAGTAAAATAAAATTCATTCCCTCATGACATATACCGAATATATCGGTTACTGAAGGCTCAATTACAAAAGGTAAAGCTTTACAACTTTAGAAAACAATAAAAGAAAATAAGTATGTGACAACCAAAAAATTATGAGTTTCTTAAACAAAAAACAGAAAAGTACAAATAATAGAAATTTTTTTATTTGCACGTCTGCTGATGCTGAATACTTTTCAGTTTTGTTTATCTGAATATGCCATCATAGCACTTTTATTTTTAAAAGAATTTTTGCTAGGTATAGAATTTAATTGACAGCTAACTTATTTTGTCACTTCAAATATTATTTTATTTTCTTATGGCTTCAATAGTTTCTTTTTATGTAGGAGCCACTGGTCTCAATTTGTTCTTTTTAAGATTTTTCATTTTTTGCCCTATTATTACTTTTAAGATTTTCTCTTTGTATAAATCTGTTGGCAATTTTAATTTTGGTGTAATTTTCTTTTTACTCATCATGTTTAGTTTTCTCTGATATTCCTAATTTGTAGGTGGATCTATTTCATCAGTTTAGGAAATTCTTGGTTATTATTTCTTCAAACATTTCCTACCTCAGTCTCTCTCCTGACTTTCTTTGGATTTGAATTATTTATGGGCTGCATGATTTGGAGATTCTCTTCCTTTTCTTCCACTTTTTAGTCTTACCATGCTCAAGTTAACATATGTATTCTCTTTATCTGTTTCACCATTTCCCTAATCGTATTGTTATTCAAGAATTTCCATTTTTTCCAAACATTTCCTAAATCCAGAAATTCTTTTTTTTTTTTTGCCTTTCTTTACTTTTTTCACCATTTTCTTAGATACATTATTCATTGTTATTTTAAAATCCGTGGTTGATCACTCCAATATCCAGATCTGTTTCTGTCAGATATTTTGCTGAGGGTTGAAGGTTACGTAACTCCACCTCTTAGCATGCCTATGATATGTGATTGATTAATAAACTATTAAAAAAAGGAACTGGCATTTATCAAAATGCACATAATGAAAGTGGTAATCCAAGCCAATTTAAAAAGATGCAACACACGTAATTTAAAAATAAATAATACCCAGAATATTTTTAAAAATTATAAAAATTATTTAAAAATTGAAAACAAAAGGAAGACATAAAACACAAACGACATAGAGAAAATCTGATAAAGAGGAAAGATTAATGGTTAAAAACTGAAGAAAATCTTGATCTTCATTTTAGTCCTATAAACACAAATGGAAAGTTTACATGCAATGATGAAAGTTCTAATTATTATTCAGTTAGTCCAAAAAATGTATATACTTGGGCATCCTAAATACCTCTGAAGTACAAAATGTTACCATCATTCCAGAATGTTTCCTCATTTTACTTCCCAAGAAATGTCACCCATCACGACCACCAGGCAACCACTTTTTAAATTGCTTCCACCAAAAACTGGCTTTTCTTTTTTAGTAGTTTGTATGAATGAAATTATTCAGTATGTACTCTTTCACTCAGCTTCCTGTTTTTCAGAACCATTAATTTGCTGGCATGCAGTAGTACTCTATTGCTTTTTATTCCTGAATAGTTTTCCATTGTGCAAATATACCAGATATTGTATATTCATTTTCTTATGGACGAAAAACAGGATGGTTCCAAGTTTTTGGCAATTATAAAGAAAGCTGTTATGAATATACTTGTACAAAACTATTTATAAACTTAAGTTCTTAGGCACGGGATTGTTGGAACATAGAAATGCATGTTGGTTTACAAAACACTACCAGCCAAAAGAAAGACCAAAAGCAAACCAATCTAAACCAATAAACAGACAAAACATTACCAGCGAATTTTTGAAAGTGGCTGTATAATTTTATACTCCAGCAACAGAGTATGAGGCTTAGTTGCTACAAATTCTTAGCAATATTTGCTATAGTCCCCTTAATTTTTGATGTCCTGGTAATTGTATAGTGATGTTGTATTGTGGTTCCAGCTTGCATTCCTGACGACTAATGGTATGGAGCTTTTTAAATATGTTTTTATTGGCTATAAGTATATCTTTCGTTGTGAAGTTTCCGCTCAAAAACTTTGCCCATTTATGTTGTATTTTTTGTCCTTTCACTATTAAGGTTGTAGGAATTTTTGTTTTATTTGGCTGTTGGTCTTATTTCACAGATTTCAAGAACGTGTGTGTGTGTGTGTGTGTGTGTGTGTGTGTTGTATTTATCCCACCTGAGTTTCAAGGAGCTTCTTGAAAATGTATGTTTATCTTTAAAAAATTAAAACAGTTTCAGCCATAATTTTCCCAAACTATTTTCTGCTCCATTTTCTCTCCTCTTCGTTCAGGGAAATATATTACACATATGGTACCCATTTTGATGCTATGCCACACGTCCCTGAGTCTCTGCTCATTTAAAAATTATATTTGATCTACTTTATTCAGGTTGTACAATTTCTATTAACCTACCTTAAAATTGAGTCACACTTTTTCATATTCATTCTTCTGTTAAGCATATCCAATGATCTTTTAAGTTTTAAATATTGTGTTTTTAGAGAATATTTACTTGCTTCTTGTTACAGTTTTATTTATTTATTTTTGCTCAGACATCCCCTTTTGACTCATTATAGGAATACGTTCTTTTATTTTCTAAGCATGATTATAATTGCTATTATAAGTTCCTTGTCTGCTGTTTCCAACTTCTGGGTCAACTTGTGGCTGGTTTCCATGGATAATCTTTCCTTTTGAGCATAGATCATGTTTTCCTGTTTCTTCTTATGACAAGTTATTTTCAACTGTCCCCTGTTCATTGTGAATGATTTAAACAATCATACTTGATGACTATGCTGTCTTTCTAGGAAAATAACCATATTAATGCAAATGCCAGATTTGTCATCACTTTTAAAAGAACATCTTATATTTTTGTAAGGTAGAGACTTCACTATTGGAAGTCTCTAAGAGCACATGTAATAAAAAGCATTTAAAATCCTTTAAAATTATAATTAATACAGCTCCTTACCATTAAATACCACTCATCTTTGCAGGTTATCTTCTTAGACAGGATCCCATCCAAACCACTGGAGGACAGCTGACATTCTGGCATCTATTTGGCCCACAGACTACACATTCTGTCTCACCAAAGGACAAACATCTCACATTGTATATTCTAGCTTGTGACTATTCTATAAGCCACTTAAGAGGTCTTTTAAAGTTGTGGAAAGACACTCATGGTGTAAAATTTACCATCTTACTCACGTTAAAACCATATTACTAATTTTAAGTGTATAATTCAGTGGTGTTAAGCATATCACATCGCTGTAAAACAGCACCGTTCTCCAGAACTTTTTCATCTTGAAAATCTGAAACTTTCTTCCAATTAAACACATTTCTCTTTTTCCCTTTCCTTCAGGCTCCAGTAACCAGCACTCTACTTTCTGTCGTTATGAATTTGGCCATGTTGGATACCTCCTATAAGTGGAATCATATAGTACGTGCCTTTTTTCACTTATTATATCTTCCACAAGGTCGATCTATGTAGTAGCATGTGACAGGATTTCCTTTCTTTTTAAGGCTGAATAAAATTTCATTGTATGTACATACATACCACATTTTATTATTCATGAAAAATTAAAAATTGAACTACTATGATCCAAAGATGTCATCTCTGCCTGCAGTGGAAGGCAGGATCTCAAGAAGATATTTGCGTGCCTGTGTTCCTAGCAGCACTATCCATGATAGCCAAGAGTGGAAACAACCCAAATACCAACTGATGGATGAAAGGATAACAATTCAAGGGATTTTTTTTTTTCAAATATGTTTACAACAGCTTCATTCTTTGTCTACATAGCAGAGGAGTAAAGTAATATTTTCAGCCTATCAAATATATAAAAGTTCCTACTAGATGGAACATCGTTCTTCTCTTTCACTTAGGTTTGCCACTGGAATATTGGAATATTGTTTCTGTATCTGACGTTCCTGAGACACTTCAAGGCACAAAATAGAAAGAGAACAGTATGAATTTTGTATCAACCTATATTCACTTAAATAGTAAACAAGTAGATTGCTTAAATATCCTGGATTGCTTAAATTATAAGAACATTTAACTCAGAGTCTGGATCTCAAATCAAATAATACTTGCAGTATTCAAATATTATATTTTGCTGCATCTCTGATATGGAGACCTTTAACTTTCCTTAAGTTTTACTTCTACTTCATTGTCAGTTTAAATTTGAAAAAATTAAATAACAAAACAGACAAACAAAAAACTCCAGGGCATTCTTCATTTTTGTTTTTTCTGTACTCCTCCTTGGGCAGAATCAGAAACCTTCCCATTAACTTCCCTTCTATGCACTAAATAGATTTTACAACTTTTGAAAAATATTAGATTTACTTGACAGGTTCTTAAAGCTCTGCTCAGCAGGAACTTCAGCAATTCTCTCTTCCGTTATAACTGCTCCCCACAGCCTTGAAGCTAAAATTTAGTACAGTATGCTCATTTCTCCAAAATGGAAGCAACCGCTTTTCAGTTACAATCAAACTTATGTTATTATCCAAATGTTTTTCACTAGAAACAGATCTGCTTTTGTTCAATGTGCTTATGTTCATCTCAGTACTTGGGAGCACAAATTTATTGCATCAGTTCTGAAAGAAAAATTGATCATGTAGAGAAAAGAAAGGAGCTATAAGATTTTTTCAGTGAATTTCTGAGATCAAAATTGCATATTGAGATGGAAATATAGAAAACAGATTAATTAAAATAAACTTTAGCAAATAGAAATTAGGTTTTGACACAAATAAATTTCATTAATATGACCAAGACATGATTCCATTTTTTTAAGAAAAATAAAATGTAGCTGTGGTTATATTGAGTGGTGAAATAATTGACTGGATCTAACAGCCAATCATTAAACTCAGCCTGTTCTTGAAAATAAAGAAATTTTAAGTTTTCTTTGTTTGTTTTATTGGGAGATATTCATTCACAATACATCCTTTCTGCTATCACCCATTTTCACTCATTCGCAAACACAAAAATGCTCAACACACATAGTGACTGTGATAACAGAACTGAGCAGCCTTAAAGAGACTATATCAGGATATTTAACAGGAGTTACCTTTGTAAATTTGGTAAATTTGTACATTTGTAAAATGAATAAACACATTTGAATTTTTTATTTGTGCACTGTCAGAGAGTCTTGATGAAATCTATTTTACAATCATTTTTACAGAGGGTTTTCATATATTTTTTCCCAGACTTTTATAATTTCAGGTTATTTTGGATTTTAATTTCATAAACTTTTTTTTTCTCATCAGAGATAGTCTTTTTTTTTTTTTCTTTTTTCTTTTTGGCCAGCATAGATTGTCACCATAATATGAGATATTTTCATTTACCCTCTCTTATTGAAAAGTTCACCATTCAAAAACCTCTTAATTCCTCTATTTTTTGTTTAAGAGTACTTGCTCCGAAGTTTTTGGTTTTTTATTTGAAAATGCGCTTGATTTTTTTCTCCGCAAGGATATGAGGTCTCTCTAACCACTTTCGTTAAGTAAATTTTTCTCTACCCTGATAATAATTTGTCATATAATAACAAAACAAACACAAATGTGTGTTGGGCTTGAGAATATCATTTTAATTCAGATTTGCTAGATTTGGGTTATGTGGCCATTACTATAATTATGTCAAAAAAGCATTAATCTGACAAAAATAATATTTGAGGTTCTTGAGACAGATTAATAAGTTGCAGCTTTCTAGCTCTCCCCATCTCCCTGTGATATTCAAATAGTTCTGAGAAATTTATCCTATGTGCATTGGATAGGAATTCTCTCTTTCAAGTATACAGAGTTAAATAATTTGAGTTATAAGATTCAAACTTAATGAAGACATTGACTTACAAGACTCTTATTTTCAGAAATATATTAACTATAAAATATATACATCTGAAGACCTTTTTTGTTGCCTATGAGTTTTTGGATATTTCCTTTGTTATTAACATTGTTATATTTATCATTTCATTGATTCTATATAATTCAAGTATCAAGAGGAACGTAGTGCAAAGTAAGTGGTCTTCTCTTTCGTAAAATATTAATCATAAAATAGAGTGTATTCTTATCAAAGGATTCAAATAACTTGAAAGGCATTGTAATCAGTGAGTAGCGAATGGAATATGAACACATTCCAACTGTCTAATCGGGAAACCTGGGGTGACCAGGAGCAGCTAACAACACAGGTGGTTGTTTCTCAGGAGAACCCTTTGTCATCATCTTTAAATGAGGAAAGTGAAAGCGTCAGTTTTAGATATTTTTGAAGTCTCACAAGTGTGAAAGCCATCATACATCATCACTGAAATAATGGGAAGTAATTAATAAACTTCACTGACCTAAATGAGTTGCCAGATGTATCTGATTCCCAAGTAAGCACGAGAAAGGCAACAGAAGCCTATAAAATGTGTCACAATGGTTTATGACAATTTAGGTTAGAGATCATTCGATTCCCCAAATAATGTAATTTCAGAAACATGTTATTTGAGTATTGAATCAAGTTTCATATTTTACCATTTTAAACATTTCATTTCTTTCTTTCTAAAAAATAATAATAATATGGACCAAATATACCAAATGCCTCAACTGTATTAAAAAAATTAGAATCAAATGAAGGTGAATGTAAATATAAAATCCTAAATAGGAGTTTATCTGTTTTCAAAGAATAACATCAATAAATAAATAAATAAATAAAAGTAATGCAATTAGCAAAAATTTATAGGCTTCAGTTCCAAAAACTAATTGCTAATGTAGTTAGTAAGTTATGCCTTGATATAGATCCTTGGTGGTCATTTTAAATAGAAGTGCTAGGAAAGTATGTTCAAATAAATAATCCTCTTTTCTTATGAGAAAGTCAAACTTGGCCAAAATGCAATGCATTAATATGTTTTCTAAGTCACAAGCCTTTTTCAGCAAAAATACTAAATACTGTCAATATAAACAACATGAAAAGCATGTTTTGTAAATATAAGATTTTTACCTAATTGTGTTTTCCCATCATTTCCGTTCTTCCAAGCAACAAAAATACAAGTCTCAGCACCCCTCACTATCAATCAGGTTCTAATGCTGAAAATAATCCTAAATTGTTACATTGTTTTTAAAATGGCCTCATCTTAAGTGGAAATTTTCAAATTAGATTTTCAAGTTCTACACGATTACATCCCACTCCCACAATTCATAGACTTCAAGTTACAGATCTGGGATGGGATTGGTGCACTGGAGTTTTTGAAAATATTTCCCCAGGGTCTAATGTGAAGCTGCGTTATGAAGCCCTGTGTGAAATAATATCTAGTAAAGTTTCTTTGCTTGAAGCAGGTACTTTTATTCACTCATATAGTAAGTATTTTTTTGAGCTGTAATTCTAAGTAACACAATGATGAACAAAACACTGTCCTCTTATAAACTTGTTTCAGTAGAAAAAAAATGTATATAAAGATTATCTATCTACTTACCTATTGATCTATCATCAGCCAACTTTGGTAATTTCCTCTCCTTTAAAGGTGCAATTAAATGATCCTCAAGTTTATATCCCAGACCAAAAAATAACTCACAAATTCCTGAATGTTCTTCCAGTCCCTTGAATTCACCATGACCTAAACTAAACACAGTATCATCTATACTAAATTGGTTTCTCCTCCTGACTTTCTTATTTTCTTAAAGCCTCAGAACTCTTCCCATTGGTCCAGTTTTATTATTTAATTGAACTTTTAGACTTTTCCATCTCCAACTATTCTGAGTCAATAAAAAAATACTTTAAGTTCCATTTCAAAAGTGTCTTTTAGGGGCGCCTGGGTGGCATAGCAGTTAAGCATCTGCCTTCGGCTCAGGGCGTGATCCTGGCGTTATGGGATCGAGCCCCACATCAGGCTCCTCCGCTATGAGCCTGCTTCTTCCTCTCCCACTCCCCCTGCTTGTGTTCCCTCTCTCACTGGCTGTCTCTATCTCTGTCGAATAAATTTAAAAAATCTTTAAAAAAAAGTGTCTTTTAGGTAAATCTGTCTTTGCTATTTCTACTACCCAAATGAAGATTCTTCTTCTCACTACTTCTCAGTTTAATTATTTTACCCACTGACCATAAGTGTTACGCTTGACATTGCCAATTATCACACTCTAAGAAAAAGTTGTAGTACTCAATGGATCAAATTAAATTCATACCGTTATATCTGTGTTTCAAGAATCTACACTGTGATTATTAGAGGAGTATTCATAGCCCACTGACAGATTACGAAGCCCTCCTGTTTGCTTGTATATTAATTAAAAATGCAAGTCTTCTCCCAGACTTTTGTACATGAACTCTGCACAATTCCATCCTTTTTTTTCGTAATGCAAAAGTATGGGCTGCTCAGAGCTAGTTTACCAGAAGAGTTATTAATGGTTTCTGAAATTTATTTATAATGTAAACCAGTCCATAGTTATAACTCACTAAAAAGTCGAATCACATTTTGAAGAAATCCTGCAAACAGTGGTTGAAATCCTTCTAAAACTCCATTATCTTGTGTACATATCAATGTTGGAATTTCTGTAACATTAAGGAGAGTAAATGTTTATCATTCCATCAGAATTCTTTCCTTGAATTGGTCACACTTTCCTATTTCTCTTGTTACTTTAAATTTAATTTTTTTTAATTTGGTTTCATCATATTAATATACATTTACTCAACACTTTTCATGAGTTAGTATCAAGAGTTTTTTGTTCTATACTATTTTGAGGAAAAAATTTTAACATAAATATGCTTTGGGGTTTATATTAAATTATCCTTCCCAGTCTTTTTAAAAAGTTTGCACAGTGACACTTTTTTGTTATCAGAAGAGATTTTTTTTACTTGAAAAATGGAAAGGATTGAAATCTGTTGGCCTTGGGAGATTGTGTCCCACTCTGCAACTGTAGTTATTTCTGTAATAGAAAAAGCATGGTGTTCAGTGTTAAACAGACGTGGGATCACATTCCAGCTGTGAATTTTATAAATACTTAATAAGCACTAATTATATAATAAGTGAAGACCATTTATCTGTGCTTTATAGAGCCTGCCAATATTAAATAATATAATATTAATAAAATTCTTTGCACAATGGCTAGACCATGGTGAATGCTCAATAAATGTTAATTTTTCCTCTCTTTTTGTATGGCAGAGACTATTTCTCAAGATTTGTTCTCTCCTCTTTCATACCAATAAAAATATTGATTTTTAACAGGAATAAATATAGTTTCCAGCATTCTACTGTATGGATGTGAAAGGGAACAAATCCTGCCCAGGGGAGTGAGGAATTTCCAGGAAGTTTCCTTAGGCAGAGAGAATATAAATTTCTTACCGTTCCTTTTTTTGTTGGCTGGAATGTTTATGTTAATCCTGGAACTTGAGGAACCACATTTGGTGACTTAGGAATAGAGACCTATTGGAGAAAAATGAAACAGAACACACTTGGGATTGTGAAATTGTCAAGATACAGGGCATGGAGCATGATTTTTACATGAAAGAAGATATATGTCCTTAATCACAATTATGGGTTTCTGGTTACCCTTAAATTAAAAAACCCACTTTGGGGGCACCTGGGTGGCTCAGTCGGTTAAGCATCCGCCTTCGGCTCAGGTTATGATCCCAGGATCCTGGGATCGAGGCCAGCATGGAGCCCAGCATCGGGCTCCCTTCTCAGCAGGGAGCCTGCTTCTCCCTCTCTCTCTGCCTGCAGCTTCCCCTGCTTGTGCTCTCTCTCTGTCAAATAAATAAATAAAATCTTTAAAAAAACAACCCACTTTGAATTTCCCTTTTTCTACATCTGAAGTCATATTATATTTCTCCTACAAGTAACCCCCTTTATATATATATATATATACATACATACATATATATATACTTGCATAAAGTATATATATATAAAACTAAATATGTGTGTTTGTGTGTATATATATATATATAGGTTGCATAATATAATATGATATAATACTACTAATATAACATAATATAATACTATTATAGATTATATTATATATAAAACAATTCTATTCATTGTTTTTAGATTACATTTCATCATTTGGTAATTCAGTTATTGTTTAATGAAGACTTACTATGTGGCAAATATATTTAAATTGTGTAAACACAGGAGTCAACTAGCCAGTCAAAACTTCCTCCCTCAAGAATCTAGTATTTAAGTTGAAGAAAATAGAACAATAGTAAATAAATGACTAAGGAAATTTATTTTATATTATCTGGTGATAAAGGTATTGCAAAAAAAGTGAATAGAAAAGAGAGATAGTTAATGTTGGGGTTGGGGGAGGGTTGGGGAGGAGTTGTACTTTGAAATAAAGAATTCAGGGAAGGCCTTAATGAGAAAATAGTAAGTGTACCATGACTTGAAAAGAGAAGAAATGGAAATATGTGGACACGTGGGGGAAGAGACTGACAAGTGTCAGTTTCCTGAGTTGGGAGTATGGTTGAGAATGGAGGAAAATCAAAGTTCCCTGCTAAAGCTGAAAAAAATGAGTAAAGGTATGAAGGAAAGATGAATTCAGAAACATGAAATAGCCCAGACTCCCCACTAACTCTGTCCTTTTGTTTTTGTTATTTTCCCTACCTGAAGGACATTTCAACATTGTTACTTTTGAAATTCTAGATGTCCTCCAAGTTCCCAATGTACTTTCTTCTAGAAGCTTTTCCTCATACCCTTGTCCAGGTGATGACTACTCATTGACATCATCCTGATGATTTGATTGCACTTTAATACCTCTTGCTAAAGTCTGGCTATAACTAAGTAACTCTTCACCACCTCACCTGATAGACTGTTTCCTGAAGGTGAACATCCAATATACCATCTTTCATTCAATAGTAATTAGCACATAAAAAAAAAATCTTTTCATATATGGAGGTATAAATGTATATATGAATGCCTCTACTAACCAACATATCATTTTTATTATTCTACATTTTAACCCAATACTTTTGTGGTAATTAGAATAATTGTTCCCTCACATCAGGCATGTTAAAATTCTAGCTAACTATGCACAAAGTTCCTCAGTGGGGATGATCAAAGAGAAAAGTATAATCATAGAAGTGTTTTCTTCAGGCTATAAGTAAGAACTAATGAAACAATTCTACCTCAAGAGCACACTAATTACTGTTGTTTTTTCCTTGCCTGGCCTAGAAAAATATTGTCAGATCTCTGTTCTCTAAAAGTTTCCTCTTTCAGGAAATCATGTTTTAATGATGACCACGCTGTGTTTCCCATTTTCACACGCTTCTGCAATGTAACCTTGCCATGCCCACATTTGAAGGTGCAGTCTATTTCTCTAATTCTCAGGGGGTCCTGTGATTTCTTTGCCAAATAGACATGTAATAACACCATGAGAGTTCCAGGCATAGCTCCTACCTGGCCTTGTAGCTTCATTGGAAGCCAGCCATCATATTAGAAGTTTACCTTTTCTTCAACCACTATAATGTAAGAAGACTGGACATGGGAGAACTGAGAAAGATAAACTGTCATGAAGAGAGGGAGAGACAGATGGGTACCAAGGAACCCAACACATGAAGAAGCTACTCCAGCCTCAGTCCTCCAGCTGCCATATGGTCCAGAGACAAACCCTCCAGCTTGCCCATAAACAGAACTTCCTTCTTAAAAATAATACTTTAATGTATTTTAAAGTAAACACTAACATGCTTATTGTAGAAACATTTTAAAATTAAGAAATCAGACTGGAAAGAAAAAAATTCAAAAATTGGGCGCCTGGGTGGCTAAGTTGGTTAAGCATCTGCCTTCCACTCAGTCATGATCCCAGGACCCTGGCAGGCTCCCTGCTCAGCGGGAAGTCGGCTTCTCCCTCTGCCCCTCCCCACCCCCACAGGTGCGCACGTGTGCTCTCTCTCTTGCAAAAATAAATAAATAAAATCTTTTTTAAAAATTTCAAAAATTGCACTACACAGATTTAAGTGTTCTGCACACTCAGATGAGACAGACCTAGCTGGATGTCTATAATGTTATCCTCTTCGCTGTAACAAATATGTCTACAGGGCTATGCTTTCTGAAAATTCTGGGGGACAATCCCCTTTATCAAAATTTTCCATTTTCTAGAGTGGTTTAAGTTGCCTTCCTTAGCTTGTGGCCTCTCACATCTTCAGAAACCACAACGTAGTACGTTGCTTCAGTCATCAGATTGCCTTCTTATTCTGTGAGAGATCTTCCTTAGCTTCCTTCTTATAAGTACACTTGTGATTGTAGTTAAGGCCCATCTGATAATCTAAAATAACCTCCAAACTTTAAGATCTGTAATTTAACCACACTTGCAATACCTTCTTTACCTAATGGGGAGACATTCAGGGATTCCAGGCATTAGGACATAGGTGTCTGTGGGGGCTGTTAGCCAGTCCACCACAATTGGCTCGTGAGGATAAACAATGCTTCATTTGGGGGAAAAGCTCTCCAGGGCAATCAGTGCATGATGACAATTCTAAAATTCAACATTTGTTGAAAGGTCAATATTTTTTCCTTTTTGTATTTGGAATACTTAGCATTCCAATTCTAATTCTCACATGCCATGCCAATATTTCCTGTAGTTTGGACAGAAACATGATATTTAACGAAATTTCAGAAGTAATTTCTTCATGCTTTCCTCAGAACTGCTTATGAGGGGGACCCCACCCAGTGTACTCTATCTTTCGGCCTTCTCCTCCTCCCCACATTGAAAAGATTCCTTTATTTCTTATTGGACAGAGAACTGGGAGGAGAGTCAAAGCAAAAAGCTAAAATGATCCTGCTTTCTCAATTTAAATATATATATATATATATATATATATATATATTATACTATATTAATTATATATAAGTATATCTATCTATCATCTATCTATCTATCATCTATCTATCTAATCTATCTATCTATTATCTATCTATCTATCTATCTATCATCTATCATCTATCATCTATCTATCTATATTTTTTTCCTCACACACTGAACTGGGACTTTTGGGTTTAAAAGCCAAGAGTTTATTTACCACCTCTCTTCTCTTGTGCCATTCTGGCAAATTCATTCAGGCAGACTGCAATGTTTCAATGCCTAAATAGATGACCATTATGTGGAAGAAAAAAAATCAGTTAATATCTAACACTAAACACACACACACACACACACACACACACACACACACACGTTCTATAAATATTTTAAGGCTCATTCATGTCTCTTCCTGTGGAGCAGTGGTTCAGAAAAATGGGCCCTGCCCGCTGAGGATCTGATTCAGGAGGTCTGGAGTGGGACCACAAATTTACATTTACAACAACTTCCTGGGTAACGTTGGTTCTGCGCATCTAAGAATAATTGTCTCACTATCCAACTGGTACTACATCTTCCAGTTCTCAGTCTATAGTAGGTGACTAAATAGCTACTTTTATTATTATTTGACATGAGATGGATTTCACGTATGATACACCACCTGCCAAAAATGCCTTATAGTAGTTTTAATCTTTCTGTGTTCAGAGCCTGTTCTACAGGGAAAAAAGCTTTTCATGGTGTCATAATGAACCTGAGACTTTGTAGCAAATCTTAATCCATTTCCATGCATTATTTTTACTTCTCATTAAAAACCCCACCCAGAATTAGAGCCACCTCCAAGTGAGACTAAAATTTCATTGGTTTTATTTCCACACAAAAATCTTTCAAAAAAGAAAATCTTTGATCAACCTGCAAGGATATCATTATATCTCTGAGGAATGGAAGGGGTAAAAACTAAATCCATCACAGAAAAACAAGTAGCAGAAAACTGCCCCCCTCCACCCCATCACACACGCAAACACACAAAATTGGTTTCAACGTTACTATGGCCCATTAGAGGTTGAGCATAAGATTTTCTCTAGCTAACAAAACATAGAGAAGTAATTTTTTATGAATGCTTATTAAAGCTTACATTTTCATATTTTTTAATAAAAGTGAGAATGTCATCTATTATCAATTCATGTGGGCAGGAAAATATTATCCTATGAATTGAAATCCTTGTGGTGATGTGGCAGAAACCAACTAATGAATTATCAACATAGCACAGAGTAATATGATATTCCGTTTAAGAAATAATAAACCACATAGAAGAGAAGCAAAGAAGTCTTCCTTCTTTCAACCATTCTTAATTTTTTAAATATTATTTATCATAGGGGAAGGGAGAGAAAACTGAAGGGGGGCAGAATCAGAGAGGAAGACAAACCATGAGAGACTCTGGACTCCAAGAAACAAACTGAAGGTTTCAGAGGGGAGGGCGTTGGGGGGGTGGGGTAGTCAGGTGATGGTATTAAGGAGGGCACGGGTTGTGATGAGCACTGGGTGTTATACACAACTAATGAATCATTGAACACTACATCAAAAACTAATGATGTACTATATGGTGGTTAACTGAACATAATAAAAATTTAAAAAAATATATTATTTATCATAATTGTCTAGAAATATATTCAAGCACACACATGAGTTCTATTGCCTTTGTCCTACAAACCAATTACTTATAGCTTTACAAACACACTTTCCCTGAAGTGAGCAGTTCCCTCCATTAGCCTTGCTGGGAGCATTCAATATAATAGCAATTACAGAGAGCCCATTCAGTGCATACTAATTAGTAACAAAAATCAGTGAGACCTGGCCCTGCCTCTTCGCATAAAGACCATGATTTCCATTATCACGTCATTATGGTCATTATTTGATAATTCTTACTGTGGATTCTGATTGATTTTTAAAATCTAGAACATAGGATAACTTACTGCTTGGCATAAAAGGAATGAATCTTCTGGTGTGTTTCCTACAGTTTCCTTCAGATTTTATGTTACAAGAACAGGCTCTTTGCCATCTATGTGGTAAGCAAAAGAAGAGATTTCATTACAGAGCTATGGGATGCCAATTTCCAGCTTTGTTTCCTGAAATTTTATGCACCGGGGAAGCAGAACTACTGTGAATATCACTGAATCCGGGATTGCAGGAGGTAGATCATGCGCACTTCAGATGAGGGACGGCAGGAAGTAGGTCATACACACTTGTGAGAGGAGAGGGGGAGAGGAGGTCTAGAAAGAGGAGCTGAAGGGTTAGGGGGAAGTCACTCTTCAGCCCTCTTGAAGCACTGGAATCTGCAGACAAATTGGAGTCTTATGGAAGGTCTGGATGCCCCAAAGGTACCATCAAGGGACTTTAGTGGATGCTGTGGCCTTGTGCCCACTGGTGGGTCTGGGGCCACTGTGGTCTCCTGCTTCACCTGCAACTTCCAAACATGATTGCAATGTCTCTTAGATCAACTCTAACTCAGAACTGTACAGAGAAGGGGACTGTGGGAAACCTGGTTCCAGGTTAGACACAGTGTGAAATCACCCCATAAGGCATTACTGCTTTCTACTGTCTTACTAAAATCGTGTACATGTTTGCTCCCATGTGTAAATGTGGTTAACAACGGCTAAATGTTGTGGCTTGATTACATGTAATAAATACAAAATTAAATATAAAATTTGATTACATGTAATAAATATAAATATAAAGGGTAATAAATATAAAATATACATGCAATATATAAATATATATATTCATACACTAATGTATTTATTCCTATACTAATTTATTTTACTATTTATTATACTAGTATAATACTAATATATGAATATACTAATATACTAATGTTAATATATTTAATATATTTATATATTATATATTATATTTATTATATATATTATATATTTATTATATATTATATATTTATTATATATTTATTATATATTATTATATATTATATTTTATATTATATTATATATTTTTATATATTATATATTATATATTAATATATAATATATCTACTATATATTATATACTATATATATTTATTATATATTACTATATAATATATTTATTATATATTTATTATATATTATATATTATATATTTATATATTATATATTATATATATTATATTTATTCATATACTATACTGATATATTTAAGAATATATATATAAAATATATACTAGTATATGAACATATATTATATATATACATCAATGAACACGTAAATAAGGTATTTTAGTTTCACACACAGACACATACACACACACAGTCAAAGGTCTTGGCAGGTTCCATAGGGGTCTTCTGTTACTCTGTCATTTCTTTCCTTTTCTGTTTATGAGAAAAATTCATTAACATTATCATTGATCTCTCAGATGATGAGGGTTTTTTTTTTTTGCATGCTTAAACACAAACAATGGTAAGAATGGTAAAATGTGTTTCCAGTGTCTTTTAGAAACATCGGTATAAAATATCTATTTTTTTGAAACATTATTGAGGAACTTCTTCACTTTTTACAATTTTCTAACACAGCCCAGTAAAGTGCAAATGGCCTTGGTGAAATTCCAGCTAAAGACATTTATAAATGAGCTTGTATTCAGCTTTGCAGATTCTAAGACAAAGTGATCTTAGTTAGACCAAAGACAACATTTCAGTTAATTAAAGAAAATGAGGTAAGCAAACTAATTGGGTGAGATTTGTTATTGAATCAGTTGTGGGGTACACAGCAGGTGATGTGCGCTGGCTGGGAGAATGAGGAAGATGGTTTATGCTAATGAATTAAGATGTTAATTTACAATCCTTGTAAAAAAATATAAATGTTATTCTCTCATCAGAATGCTAAAGCAAAACAAACACGCTTGAGAAAGAGCGGGCGCAAATATAAGGAAAGCGTAGGGTGCGAGTGTCAACAAAACGTTCTTCAATACTTAACTCCTTGTCGCAGAGGAACTGTGAGATCAAGGCATATTCACATACATCTTTGGAAAATGGCATCTGGTGAAAAACATTGACCATAAAGATACTTTTATGAATTCTCTTTCATCTAGTTCAGCAAAAAAATCAGTGATGATTTTTTGTTACTGTCGTCTGATCTTACAGATCAGTTTTCAAGTTATTACATGTAATGTGATTCAATGAGTTGAATTCTTGAATAGATTTTATAGTTCCCTAATTTTAAAAATGAGATTTTGAAAATACGTATTGCGCACTGGGATTCAGAAGGGTGTAAACACTTCATGAACACAAATTATGTTAAACTATTATTTACAGCAAATTATTTCTCTCTAAAAGAATAGCTGAAACTAACTCCTTACTAAATAAACCACAGGCTGGAGAAAAGCCTTATTTCATCTAATAAAAAATATTAGCTTTGAACTTCACTGATATTACAAAAATTAAACTATAAAATAAAAAAATCAATTATCATTGAACAACATTTCCATTCATGTAAGTTACTTCAGTTCCTTGTGTGACTATAAAAAATGTATATTCTTTCTTCCATTTCTCTACCAACATATGGATTTTATAGTGATGGCTTGAAGTGAAGTTGAATTTAGCATTTTAAGAAAATATTTGGGAAAGGGAGAGAAAGTGTGTGTGTGTGTATGTGTGTGTGTGTATGAGAGAGAAAGAGAGAGAAAAGTCTGAAAGAAACAGCAAATGAAAGTCAGAGGGAGAAAGAGTGAACTACGTGAAAGGATTTCTGTCTCTTGTTGCTTATTCTAAAGGCAAGGATTGTTTTAGCTATTGGGATCTAAGATCTTGACTAGCCCATCAACTTCATATTCCATTTCTGATTTCCCACAATCACAGTACCAAAAGAAATATTTTTCCTGATTAATCTTTAAGACATTGTATTTCCTAGATTTTCTTACTTAGGGCTTTAAACTAAAGTAGCCGGGTAGAAATGATCTCTATGGAAACCATAGAGTAACACTAAATACCTTAGAGATATCTAATATGATTTTTTATTTCCCTTTAAGAGTCTACATTAAACCTGTAGTTCTCTGAAGCACAGTTAAGAAAGAGGTAGGTTTCATAAATAAAATAATTAAGAAAATTCATAATTCACAGAAATATAAGAAATATCTGAAAGATTATATTATTTTCCCCCAGCTGATGCACACGTATACATTCTCTCTTAGAACAACATGTTATGCTGAAGATATCAATTAATAAGCTCTGTTTGTTATATAAAGTAAAAGATATGGTTAATTCTAATTGCTGTGATATCACAAATGATATTTTCTCAGGGTGCCTGGGTGGCTCAGTCGGTTGAGACTCTGATCCTAATTTTGGTTCAGGTCATGATCTCAAGGTCTGAGTTCAAGCCCCACACTGCGCTCAGTGGGGAGTCTGCTTGTTCCTCTCCCTCCCCTCTCCCTGTACGTCTGCACACGTGCTCTCTCTCAAATAAATAAATAAATAAATAAATAAATAAATAAATAAATAGAATCTTTATAAACACACACACACACACGGTATTTTCTCATAACTCAAGCCTTTTTGTCAGGATGACCAAGTTCAGTAGCAAAGGCTCCTGAGAACCCAGGTTTAAAAACTCACCAATTAATCCTTATCCTGCATTACCTGCCTTTATGCTTATAGCATTTGCAAACCTACTACACTACTTCATTCTGTGCTGTTCTCAGGTATAAGGAAAATAATAGCTTGAGTTCCCAGTCATCTAAAATCCTATTTTAATAATTCTGGAAATGTTGGTTCTTTGTAAAATAACTCGCTAATGACTCAGAATTCTTTTAGCTGTACCAGAGTAAGTGAAGTTTTCTACAAAGCTTCTCAGTGAACTATATCTTACTTTCGAAGCTGTAGGAGGACAAATCAATCATTATTTATGCTGGTCCATTCACATGGGAGGATCCTTATCATCCCGGTTTTTAACACATAGTGGAACATTTACTTCCTGCTGAAAGCAGAATATTTTAAGTCAACTATAAAAAAAATAATAATTCTATGTCAGGTCATCTACATTTTGTAGGAAAATAAGTGGATTTTTTGTCTATAAGCATCTTTGGAAATAAGCCCCAAGCTATAGAAATTACTGTAAACCTCACATAGACACACACATTCACAGAGCTTCAGAATTTCACTTATTGATTATGACAATATATGTCAAGGACAGAAAGTATATTACACCATTCTTTAGTTACTTTTTAACCTGAATTAATTTGCTCTTTGCAATAAGCATATGAGTCAGCTATCATTATGCTTACCTTCAGATGAGGAAATCAAAGCACCAGGATTAATTAAACCACCTGATGTCATTCAACAGTCAAACGGGTTTCCAAGTATCATAACTCAAGCAGTCTGGCTCCCAAACCAGATTAGATAAATGTTTATCAAATTCTGCAGATTTATTTTTAATTTAGGCATATTATCAGTAATGTTGAAATTTTATACTGTAATCAGTCTACTTGAATAAATTCATATTCACAAGAAGGATAAAGATGTAGTGTAGGTGTATCTACACACACGCGTGGAGATGTAGAGCTAGAGACAGAGAGACATAGGCACTGTTAGGTGTGGGACTTCATCGTGAAATTTTTAGATAACTAGTATAATCCATCAATTATCTTTTGTGCACACACACAAAAGGAACAACACCAATTACAAAAACATCAAAGTGCTTTCACTGAAGACAAAATCATAAAGGTAGCACTCAGAATTTTATTCACCATCTGAATCCCACATGCCCACATATGTCTTTGCTTTATTACAGAATTATATTGTACTAATAATAGCTGTTTATCTTTGCACTTTTTGTATGTTTCTGGTCATATTTTAATGTAAATTTTTTTTATCATGAATACAATTTCCATTGGAAATGTAGAATTCACCAATCATTTATAAAAAAAAAAAAAAGTCACAGGAGAGCTTCTATGGTAAAACTGAGCATCTCTTCTAATGTCATGTGTATATTTTTTGCAACAACACAATTAGATAAAACTTGACAATAGACAGGAATAAACAGGAGCAAAATACAAGCAACTTTCAAGCAGCCAAATGCCAGTGTTTGCTCATTACAGCTTTAATAAAGCAAAGTATTTGTAATTGTTTGCTCTCCTAGACACTAAAGTGTTACAGAAGCCGCCACTGAAAACAAAACTCTCCCATTTGGCTTACATGGGACTATATTTAAAATGAAACACAAATAAGGGCATCTGGTGGCTCAGTTGGTTAAGCTCTGCCTTTGGCTCAGCTCATGATTCCAGGACCCTGGGATCGAGTCCCGCATCGGGCTCCCTGCTCAGTGGGAAGCCTGTTTCCCTCTCCCTCTGCCTGCTGCTCCCCCTGCTCGTGTGCGTACACTCTCTCTCTTTCTGTCAAATAATAAATCTTAAAAAATAATAAATTAAAATAAAATAAAATAAAATAAAATAAAACAAATAGCAGTGGTCTCGATTCTTCTGATGCAATAAGAGTTGGACAATGTAAGTAATAAAGTACAGATGGCCCTCAAATTAATGTTGGTTTGACTTCTGACTTTTTGACTTTATGGTGGTGTAAAAGCCATATGTGTTCAGTAGAAACTGTACGTTGAATTTTGAATATGGATCTTTTCTCAGGCTAGTGTTGTGCTGTATGATCCTGTCTTGTGCCACAGGCAGTGGCAGGAAGCCTCAGTTCCCAGGCAGCTGTGAGATCACCAGAGTCAAGTCAACCATTCTGCACTCATACAACCATTCTGTCTTTCACTTTCAGTATAGTAGTCAATAAAATACATAAACTATCCAACACTTTATTATAAAATTATCTTTTTTAGATGATTTTGCCCACCTGTAGGCTAACATAAATTTTCTGAACACATTTAAGGTAGGCTAGGCTAAGCTATGATGTCCAGTAGATTAGGTGTTCTAGATGTATTTTCTACTTACAATTTTTTGAGCTTATGATGGGTTTATCAGCATGCAAACCCACGTAAGGAAAGCTGATTAACCAAAGACCACTAGATAAAAGAGATCTACTGATGCAATGTACCAAGGGAGAGTATCCCAGAGGAATGGTGAAAAGCTGCTACTCAAAATGGAGGGGGGAAGGGTCTTGTATAAGGTTTGGGTTTCCACTAAAAGATCTAAGGCAAGTGAAGGTAAGTTCCAGGTTGGTTTCTGTTCCTGAGATAGGATTAGAAGAAGTGAGAGTTTGATCAAGTTTTGAGTACTGTTATAAGTTGAAGACAGCTTAGTTTTGGTTGAGTTGGGTAACCTCACTAAAGGATGGGACAAAAAGGTCAACACTTCCATACATCACCTGGTGCTCATCACAAGGGCACTCCTGAATCCCCATCACCTATTTAACCCATGCCTCCACCCACCTCCCCTCTGGTAACCCTCAGCTTGTTCTCTAACCATCAGTTAAGAGTCTGTTTCTTGGATTGCCTCTCTCCTCTCTCTCTCTCTCTTTTTCCCCCATGGTCTTTTGTTTTGTTCCTTAAATTCCACATATGAGTGAAATCATATGGTATTCATCCTTCTCTGACTGACTTATTTCTCTTAGCATAATACTCTCTAGTTTCACGAAAAAAATTGCTAGAACTGATGCACAAATTCAGTAAAGTTGCAAGATACAAAATCAATGTACAGAAATCTGTTGAATTTCTATGCACCAATAATGAAGCAACAGAAAGAGAAATTAATCAACAAAACTGAAAGTTAACCTATGGAATGGGAGAGGATATTTACAAATGACATATCTGATAAAGGGTTGGTATACAAAGTCTATAAAGAACTTACAAAACTCAACACCCAAAAACCAAATAATTCAATTAAAAAATGGACAAAAGACATGAATAGGCAGTTTTCTGGGGCCCCAGAGTGGCTCAGTCAGCTAAGCATCTGACTCTTGATTCCAGCTCAGGTCATGACCTCAGGGTCCTGGGATGGAGCCCTGCTTTGGGCTTCTCACTGAGTGGAGAGTCTGCTTAAGGATTTATCTCTCTCTTCCCCTCCCCCTGCTCATTCTCATTCTCTCTCTCTCCCTCATTCTCTCAAATAGATCAATAAATCTTAAAAAAAAGGGGGAGACGAATAGACATTTTTCCAAAGAAGATGTACAGATGGCCATCACACACATGAAAAGGTGTTTAACATCATTCACCAGCAGGGAAATACAAAACAAAATTTTTAATTGAAGTTTGTTTCATGTTCACATGATGAAAAAATATGAATCATCAATTAGTCTTCTTGTATGTGATTATCTAGAAGAAATAAAGGAAGCCAGGCAGAATAAAAGGTCTATTTTGCTTCAGCTAAAACCAGTCAAAAATAGCCCATCACCTAAAAGACAAAAAGAAATCAAAAGCTAAGACAATATGTTCCTTTGGCCTAAGTGTTTGTGATTACAAAAGTACCCAGCATAGAACTAGATTGGTCAATTCTGAGGGCACAAGAATGACTTCATTCTACTCCTGATTTATTTTTTCCTTCCATTTATCTCCTCCTCTTCACTTACTCCTGCCCATAAAGGGGGAGGGTGAATTCTCACTGGTAAATTTAGAAAGAATAAACTGAGCATGCCTAATTTGGTCCCTTTCTCTTCCTCATGGGGTAGGACCTGCTGTCCATTGGCCTGAAGGAGTTCCTAACCTTGAGAGGGGCAGAGGCAAAGGGGCAAACTGAGGATGGAGTGGGCAGATTGGCCATGGTGGTTGAGGCATGCCTGAGATGGGGTGAATACATTATATAATACTGGCTTTGAAATTTAGGAAGCTTTCTTGCATTCAGATATAACCTGTGTTTCTACTATACCATCTGTATCAATAATGACAATGTATTCTAGCTTCCATCTCCTGATAGCTGTCATCTTATTTTAATCATTGGCTCATGACTTAGGTAGGGAAGAGTCTGATTGGTTTATCTTAAATTCAAGAGTCATAGAAATATCTTTACATCCTAAGATTTTAAATCAGACTATTGTGAGAATGTTTTGGTGGATTTCTGCGGACTATGTTATTTTTGTGTGATCTTAAGAAGACTTGATAGGGAAGTAAGGGAGTGAGGTAGAAAAGGAAGGAAGACAAGACTGGGCATGTTAAAAAGCAAATGACCAGGGTGGACAACTGGGATTCAATCTAACATGAGACTGCTGGGACACTGTGTGGAGCCTGATCCTGAGTTATCCTCCTGAGGGAAGAGGAAGCTGGTGTATTTATTATCCAACCCTTTTTCCTGTTGTTAAGGATTCACTCTAGTGGAGTTCAGCTCCATTGAAACCCTGTTTTTTTGCACATCACATTTGCTCTGATGACCAGAGAAACCACAGACTTCACTTTTAGCAGGAAACCACTGGTCTATTCATTCAGTGAAACTCAAAAGTCACAGACAGATCACCAAGAACATCTGCTATGGAGAATTTTCTCCACTTCTCTCCCCAAAAGTTCTTCCACATAGAGCAGTTTCCAAGTGGGATTGTGTCCTATGAAGGAGTAGAAAAATATCATTTGGTCTTATTCAAAGTGTTTTAATTTTTAGGGGTTCAAGAAGGACATATATAATTCATTGACAGTTCATTTTCTATGCACATCATAAAATCTCACAGTTGAATTTTATTTAAAGTAAAACTTAATTTATGAACACTTGCCAAAACCATTTTCTAGGACCATATTCTTTGCTATAAAATGAGTAGCCACAAGAAAGAATACTTAAATATATAGAAGCAAAAAGAAAAACTAAAAATTGATAGTGAGGGAAATCACCAACAATACACGTAAATATATTCTGATGTACGCACACTTTGTTAAAACAAGTTAAAGAATCTCATTTACTAATATAGAACCAATGTGGCACAAACATGGATCTTGAAAGAACTGAGAACAAGAATTCAGCTTAGCATTAGCAGGCAAAAACTTGAATCCCAGCTCCCACCCTCATTTATGTTTTGGAAAAGCTCTGCATCATGACAAGTTTTATATTCTGAAAAATAGGAAGTTTGGTTAATGTATTTCTATTTTCCTGTCCTGAAATATTTACTATGATTTTAAGAGAGCTCAAGTCCATCCCAAGTATCCTAATGATATTCAATTAAAACCATTTCTCGAGTTTTCCTGTGTGATCTCTCAGAAGGTTTAAACAAATTTAGCTTATATTACATTAAGGAAATTACTTGCAAAAAGATGCTCAGCTGAGAGGTTTGCTTTACAAATGTAAACCAGGATATCTCATCTTATTTATTAAATAAGTTATTGATGGTGAGAATTAGTTTAAAATCAGAGAAGGGTGCCTGGGTGGCTAGGTCATTAATTGTTGGACTCTTGATTTTGGCTCAGGTCATGATCTTGGAGTCATGAGATCGAGCCTCCCTGTCGGGCTCCGTGCTTAGTAAGGAGTCCGTTTGAGGATTTCTCTTCCTCTCCCTCTGCTCCTCCTCCAGCACTCTCTCTTTCTCTCTCTCTCTCAAAAATAAATAAATCCTGAAAAATAAAAAATAAAAATCAGAGAAAGTAAATGACAATTCTCTTCTTTGCCTTCCTTTAAAAATGTGCCCAATAAGACAAAAATAGTAGCTTTGCCTATAAACATTAGTTTTTACTAAGTCAACATAGAGTAAACCTAGCATGAGCCAGTGTTTCAAGATTATCACTCACATGGCTCTACTGGCAGTGACTTTTCTCTGACATTATGAAATACAGTACACCTCTGATTGCAGGTGACCACAGTAGTTGACTTGCTCAATCATGCCTGCAACCATTCATTTAGAGCTTTAGAAAAATTACTCAGGGATAATGTTCCCTAAACTAACTATTCAAGAGACCGTCATTGCCCTTGCCCGGAGAAAGACTCAAGTTGATTAACAAGTCCATATGACCATGTCACGATTGCCGTGTTACGTGCCCGGTGTTGACCACGGAAGAGGAGAGAACCTGGGTCTGTGAGAGGATTTTGGTAGAATGCCTACTCCTTTTATCCACCTCATTTTAGAAATAATCTGCCAGGCACTCTAGGCAAATGCCAGTTCAGTCATAATTTTGAGCTGAAAGTTCAGAAGTCAAGGTTCGTGGGAGGGTAAATAAACACCCGCAAAGGGGCAGGATCAAGGGTCAGGAAGTCACTAATTTTGGGCACATGGAAATTGTGTTATACACAGTTGGAGGATTGGTTACCAAAACGTACAACACCCAAATAAAAAGTCATTAGCATATCTGGACGAGCACAATATTTCTCAGCAACTCTTTCTGCCAGGGGATAAAAGCTTAAGGCTTGAAAGAAAGAAGATCAAAATGCTAATAATGCTAATACATCATTTTCTATGTATTAACAAGAATATCTAACAAGTTCAGAAGTGTCAAATAACATGCCAGATTGTGCATTTTTATGCATTTGCATTGAATTTCTATTTCTATTATAAAAACAAAATAAATGAAAATGCATTTAATATAAATACCTTGTGGGGAAAAGAAAAATAAAACAATTCCAAATGAAATCAATTCATTTCACATCCAGCTTTTCTGAAAAAAACTGGTGTCTGAGTTCTTGCTGGGCACTCATGATCCTAAAGCTTTTCTGATGTGTATGCACAAATATATTGTGTGTGTCCTGATTTTGTCTTTGTAGTTCATCCTCAGGCACGGATAATGTTGAAGAGCAGGGGAATATATTTTTGGTAAATAATGGATATTCCATGGGGGAAAAAAGTAAAAATTATTTGTGGGTTGTCATTAATAATCTAAATTGCTTATTTTTAATTATAATACCGCCTCCTTAAAAAAAGAAAAAAATAGTATCTTATGAAGGATCTGATACTATGTATTACTGTCTTCTAAGATTTCTCAACATTCTTGGTCTCATAAATTTACATCAAACCTGAACCCGAACTGAAGCAAGATTCATGCTTCTGGGGCGCCTGGGTAGCTCGGTTGGTTAAGCTTCTGCCTCAGCCTCAGGTCATCATCCCTGAGTCCTGGGATTGAGCCCCGCCTTGGGCTCCCAGTTCAGCGGGGTGTATGCTTCTTCCTCTGACTCCCCCCCTCTCGTGCTCTCTCTCTCTCTCACTCTCACTCTCTCTATCAAATAAATAAATAATATCTTAAAAAACAAAGACTCATGCTTCCATCTGTCTAGGTTAAGAAAGGATTAAGAGAACATATCTGATATGGTTAAATAAGAAACTCCAAAAATCCACCCTTCCACAAAAACAAAGTAAACACTGACAAAAACTTCAAAATCAACGTTTTCAGAAGTCTGGAAATTACCCAAAACTTGCAAGGACCCAAGGAGTGTTTATTCAAGAAAAACAATTGGATAATAGCAAGAACAGTGAGGTTTGTGGTGTTTGCTTCCCTTATTCACATCCACGCTCCCTGACTCCCCCTCTCCAGCAGCTTCTCAAACACAGCAGCCGGAGAAACCGGAAACCTAGACGCAACTTGAAGGCAGGTCTGGAGCTTCCCCAAAGTCCTATCCCCAGAATATTGCCACTACTTGACCTGTCTGGCAGGTGCCTAGAGACCCCACTTGTTGGCTAAACACAGAGCTCATGTCATGCCAAATCCGACTCTATTTTTTATGTCAGACTGCTGACAGCTTTTAGGCCTCACCTCGATCTCTTGCCCTCTGCCCACGTCAGGGAAAGCTGATAAGAAAGCTCAGGTGCCACCTTCTTTGGTGCCGATGAGAGTTTTTACCATGCAAGGCCTTGTCCGCGTGTGGGCACCCCCACACTGGCTCCACCCCATTACAATAGCAAAAACCCCAAGCCGGTCTACTTTTCTTTATTTTTTTTATCAAGCCATTTTCAGCGCAACTTGAGAGGACTGTCAGTGGTCCTCATAAAGTCTCCTTGTGTAAGTAACGACTTTTACATTTCTTGAGGTGTGTTTATGGCATCGTCAGTCTTGATATCTGAAACACGTTTCGGGTGCATGTTCTGTATTGTCTCTGCAGGATGGTCTAAAAATTTGCTACTGTGAGCAGGATGTAGAGACGACGACCACCACCAGGGCTTTTTCCTTGTGTTGTTTTGGCTTGCTAACCGGATCCGCTGTCTGCCGGTGAACAGACCCTTTAAGCTGCTGTTTTCTGGGTAACTTGCACTTTGAGCCCTGGGGATTTCTGCATATTCGTTTAGTTCTATCAAGCCCCTGTTATAGATTTAAATAACCTATGTCAGAAGTTTCAATAATTGGTCCTTAAAAACAGGAGTGCAAAATTAGAGCCTCCTCCAAGTGGCCCGGGTCTTATATTTCAGCCCAGAAATATAATGGAATAATGAAATACAATAGAATGAACCAAGTGTCTTGAGTGCAGTATGGTCATAATGGACACTAGGTTCAGAGGGCTTACAGCTTATATGATCTACAGGCCATTGGCTGGTCACACGTATGGAAGAAGAATCATTACTGTTTGAAAAGCAGTCCTGCAACATGCTTTTGCTGCTGCTTCTGATTATGACTCTGTCAGAACACAATCACGAGCCTCAAGATTGTAGGGAAACCCACCCGTGGCGGCCCTGTGCACAGCTCCTACAGCTCCCATCTTTATATCCTGTGAAGGAGACACGGTGAGGAGAGACAAGATTGTTTTGAGGCTTGTTGAAAGGCAGAAGCTTAGAAATAGGACTAGGGTGGAGAACCTTTCACACCAAAGTATATCAAGTAACCACAGAAAAAGAAAAAAAAAAAGAAACACAGAAAGAAAAAGAAGCTTGGAGACAGGAGGAGTAAACAAAATCACTGAAACAGAGGTCCCCAATTCAACCCAGTTGTGTATCCATAATTTGCTATAGGACTTCATACAACATAAAGGTAAAAGGGCACTGATTGGATTTTGTACGTCTATAACAAAAGATCTAAATTAACTTTAACATCTGCTGACACATCAATTGACAAAACTTCTTGGCCTTAATTCTGGGGTTCAAATTATAGTTATACTTTTCAATCCCACTAAATTTTAAAAAATGTTTCCCCTATAATCTTTGGAAAGTTCTTAAACATGAAATATAGAATGAATAAATATACTTCACTTAAGCTGCAGATATTATTGCAATGCTTAAATTCCCCATGATTGTAACACTCCTTGCCTTAAAATACCTCATAGTGGGCATGGATGGTCTTGATGCCATGTATAATAAATTAAAATTACATTAAATCTTGACACTTACAAATTGGCAATTGACTTATACCCCCCTCCCCCCAGTTAAAATAGTTAACATGCCCAATGTAAATTAAAACAGGACTTTCAAGTATCGAAACCCTTTATATAAGAACCACTTAGAGAAGTGGTGATTATCTCCCACTGCTTCTCCATTTAACATTACCATTTTGCTTGTTTTTAAACTTGGAAAAAAATGAATGGTATCTCAGAGTCAATCACTGTAACTTTAATGCCACAGCTCCATCCACTGGGGCCCTGTCCCAAATATTATTGAAATTACTGGCTATCCAATCAGCAATAAGTAAATATCTTTCTATTATAGATTTGACTAATATATTCTGTTCAGTGCCTATTTCAACAACCTCTCAGCGGTCATTTGCCTTCACCTCCAAAGAGATATTTATCACGGGTTATCTTCATGGCCTTGAAAGTACACATAATCTTCACAGACAAGATCTTAACAGCATTCAATTTTCTCCATGAGCTCAGACAAATATTACATCGATGATGTCCTCATCCAAAGAGATTCATTTGGTACAATTATCCAAGACATACAAACACAAAGGAGCTCACAAAGAAGGGGAAGGATCATTGCCCACATAGTTCAAGGGCTTATCACCTCAGTTAAATTTCTGAAAATTGTTTGGTAACCAACAGCAGCTTCATTCTAATAGTGCCAAGAAAAGCTATTGATCCGCTCAACCCACTGTCTTAAATCATCCCAACATCTTTTAGGCTTTTGGGGGGCTCTGGATGCAACATAGTTTCCTCTTTTAAAAATTGTACTTAAGTTAATGGGTAGCTTCCAACAAAAGTCTCTAGAATCTGTCCAAATTGTAATACAATAGGCACAAATGTCAATGTTCCTCCAGAGACTTTTCACTGTAGAAGTTTTAACAGCCTGTTCCCACCTCCTGGAATGTCTGGATCACCATGATGGCCTCATGCTGTCCACAGGCTTGTACGGCAAGAGATGCCTCCCTCGTCCCCAACTATATGTCAGTAGAACAATTGCTTGCCACAAACTGAGCACTCCTGAAAACGGAGGTTCTCATAGGCCCTGGGCCTGTGCCCTGCATACACAGACGCTCATCATACCTTGGGTCATGGAAGCAACATCTCAAAAGCTCAGCCAGCTCTGCACAGCCACTGAGGATTGTTTGTTAGGGAATGGACCCAAACCTGGGCCCTCTGGCGTATCCCATAGGCAGGCTGGGGTGACCACCCTTATCTCAGGGTCTTACAGAGGCTACAGAGCTGGAGGACCTCATCCTTCTCCCAGACCCCTTGACCACCCAGGAAGAACCTGAGATCAACTGTGTAAAGAGAAATGGAAGCTCATACACTTTACACATAGTATCACTACTGTCACACTTGACAAACCCAGTGAAGAGTTGCAGCTTTTCATTTCTTAACTAGGACATCCCCAATGAAGGACAAGCCCCAAGGGTCAACACACTTGGCCAGACTTCACACAGTTATCTCAGCATTGGATACCCTGGGCAACAAACAGTGCCATCTGAATATTTTTATAGAACTTCCAGCCATTAACAATGTTCCACCTACCTGGTCTAGCTAATGGTAGCAACAACAATTTCTTACCCAAGGAATATCTTGACCTACAAAACCCAATACATAAATCACAGTCAGACACGTCTCTATATGGTTTTATCTGCTTATCCCCTTCAGACTCCAGAGACTGGAAATAATGTTAGAGAAACAATTTATTGCAGTTTCCAATCTACCTTTCTCTACTTGAGGATAGAATGGTGTATTTTTCACCCATGAAGGAGGAAAGTTTCTTCCTTCAGAGGTCATATGGAGTTTTTATTAGTCTAGAACTACATTTTTCAATTTTAATAGTTGAAGTTTTTCAAATCACTTGGGTGATCCAACACAGAGCAATAGGTCTGCACTACAGAGCTATTTAACTTTTCATTCATCTTTATCTTAGGGTATGGTCTTTTGGGATACAAGTTTAAGTTAGTGATGGTTTATCATAATTTCTTCCTTTGCTGTGCCCTTAGGTTGGACGTGAGTTCCCACAGCCTAAGGAGATAATTTCTGTGGCTCTTTCTTCTTAGGTCGGAAAATGCCTGCCCTTTTAGCAGAATCAGCTTTGAGTGCTAGAGTTTTTCCTAGTATTTGTTCTGTCTCTTACACCACCAATAAGATGCCATGTTTATTTTGTCAAAAATTTTAGTTATTCTCAATGAAAAGCCTGAATTGAACTACTTAATACTCTATGAACTAATGCAGAACCTTAGCCAATTTTATGTTTCATGCACAAACAGATTTTTAAGTAATCTTTTTCAAGTGTAAGATGTTGGGTTATTTTTTATGATGAAATGACAAAATTGTTGCTGTAATTGTAATAACTCAACCAGATATTTTTTACCTTTCACGTGTGAATATCACACGAAGGCACTCTCACCACATTGTTCATCCTAAAATACCTGGAAATTTAATGTCATTACACTTCTTTATCCTTGATGAAGTTCTCTATCCTTGATGACTAAACATGGTTTATGTTTTAGAGATGAAAGATGTTTGAGACAGACTATAATGACATTTGCAGTCTTCCTCTTTCATTCTGTCTTAGAAAATTCATTCATGAAAAACTGTACAAAGCAACCACTAATGAATTTATTTAAATTTTTAAGATTTTTATATGCATATGTAAATGTATATATTAACATTATATGTACACGTAAATTTAAATTTATATTTATACACATATATACACATACATGCATGATATATTTTTTAAGTAACTAGAAAACTTCAGAATCATCTAAAGTGAAAATTCTGCAGTTTATTTACGTATCTACCTATTTATAAGCTTCATTCCGCAAATGAAACAAAGCAGCAGATATATGTCCTCTCTGAATAAGGAGTTTTAATACTGCTCCACACATTTTATAGTATCTATTTACCTTCTCTAATCTACTGAAATTCTGTAAAAGGAAACTCATTTTCCTTTGTAATACAACTGATTAAGTTTCTTATTTAAACGTGACTAGATAAGTCTATATGATATTTTATGAAGGTCATCTAAATTCCACTATGCAAATTAAATTAATTGACATGGGTTGGCTGGGTGTTGTGAAGAATTATGAAGAACTCCATTGTTATTACCTATTTTAAGATAATTGTTAAGAACTAGACATTTACCCCTTGTTAAATTAACAAATTCATTTGAGAAATTATAATGTTACCCACTCAGTTATATTCTGTAATTATTTTACATTACAAAGCTACTAACATCAAAAACCACTAATATGGGCTAGCTAAATCAAAGCCCCCTCATTATGGAAAGGAGAGCAGTTTTTCAAATTTTCATTTACTGCACTCAGAAATACACTTAGTAAGGTTTTACCACTTGAATAATATTACATTTTTATGATGAACTGAAGTGTACCATTTCAATTTTCCATTTTGATAATTATTAAACATACTCTCTCCTCTGATGGAAAAATAAATTTTGAATATTTTAATTCTTATAACTTTAAGAATACAGCTGCTATTAATCCTATCATTTTTATGACTCATTAATCACTCTCAAGAAATTGAAAAAAAATCAGTCTACCTTTGTATTATTATTCAAGAAATGATACAAACTGGATGCTGATATTGAATTGTTAGAGAATGAATCCTAGATATCTTTGATGCTAACACCATATCCTAAGTGATCTGTGGTAAAATACACTCTTTAATCAAACCCTTTTAGGAGATAATTCCTTGCCACTTGTTATGGACTAAATATTTGTGTCCCTCCAAAATCCATTTGTTGAAGTCCTAATTCCCAGCATGATGGCATATGGAGGTAGGCCCTTTGGGAAGTAATTAGATTTAAATGAGTTCATGAGGGTGGGATCCCATTATGGGATTAGTGCCTTTATAAGAAGATAATGAGACCAAAGCTCTCTGTCTCTTTCTCCCTGTGAGCACATGGCAAGAAAGTAGACATCTGTAAACTAGGAAGAGGGCCCTCACCAGGAATCCAATCATGGCTGGCACCCTGATCTTGGACTTCCAGGTTGACTGTCTGATGTTCTAATTCTTTATTATCTAGAATCTATTACATGTATGAATAACTCAAGTACCTCAAAGAATGGTTGGAGAGAATGCTTACAAATATAAAATGCCATTTCCTAATAGTTTAGTCATATGTTAGTAGTATGGTAACAAAGTTGATAACAAAATTTTTGTTGCTGTGGTTGCCCTTACAAATGTTAAATTGAAGAAAATTGTAAACATGAATCAACCTTAAAAATAAAATGAACAGGAACAGCTGGGTGGCACAGTTATGTGACCAACTCTTGGTTTCCACTCAGGTAGTGATCTCAGGGTTGTGAGATAAAGCCCCTCGTCAGGCTCCACGCTCAGCCTGGAGTCAGGTTGAGATTCTCTCTCCCTCTCCCTACCCCTCCTGATTGTGCTCTCTCTCTCTAAAATAAATAAATAAATCTTTAAAAAAATAGAAATAAAATAAACACAAAGAAAAAAAACAGAATTAGTCATATCAATTTATATTAATTGACTGTATTAGCAATGTCTTTCAAAGATCACAGCTTGGGGGGATCTTGGGAGGGAATATTGATTTATATAGCAAAACTATAGCTATATGGAGCTTTCATTCAAAGTTCTGGTCTTTTTAATAATAATGCACACCAATCAGGTTAGCAATTTTATTGTGATGTATGAAAGGTTACCTTTTATTTCAAAAATAATAATGGTAAGGTGGATTAGAACCCCTCCACAAAAAAAAAAAAAAAAAAAAAAAAATCAAGGTCCCAGTCTTGGAACCTGTGAGTCTTATATGGAAAAAAGGTGTTTGCAGATGAGGTTAAGAATATGGAGGTAGAAAGATTACTCTCAGGTAGGTCCTAAGTGTCATCACAAGTATTTTTATAAGAGGAAGGCAGAGGGAGATTCGACTCCAGATAAAAGAAGAGAATGTCACGTGATGGGAGCAGGGGGAAGCAGAGTCAAAGAAAATGCTCTGTCCCAGACTTCGAATGGAATAAGGGTCTACAAGCCAAGAAATAAAGCTCCACTGGAAAAAGCAAGAAATGGTTTTGTCCCCTAGAGCTTCCAGAAAGAGCACAGCCTTGCCAACAGCTTGATGTTCGTCCCACAAGTCTCATTTCAGACTTCTAGACACCAGAACTATAAGAGACAAAATTGCTTTTGTTTTAAGCCCCCCAGTTTCTGGTCACTTCTTACAGCAGCCCTAGGAGAGTGATGCAACCATAATGTGAAATTTTCCACACTGTTTGCCACTACAGATCTTCCTTGGCTTATGATGGGGGTTATAGCCCAAGAAATCCATCATAAATTGAAAATAGTTAAGTCAAATTGCATTTAATGCACCTATCTGATTGAACATCATAGCTTAGCCTAACCTACCTTTAACGTGCAAACACTTACATGAGCTTACGGTTGGGCAAAATCCTCTCACACAATGCCTATTTTATAATAAAGTGTTGGACTACTCATGTAATTTGTTGAACACTTGACTGACAGTGAAAAACGAGATGGTGTGTGGGTACAGAATGGTTGTCAGGTTATCTACCAGTTGTTGATCCTGGCGATCCCACGCTGCTCTGAGAGCCCTTGCTCACTGCCACTGCCCAGCATTGTGAGAGAGGACTGTTCTGCAAATCACTAGCCCAGGTAAAAATCCAAATTCAAAATTTAAAGTCTGATTTCTATTGAATGTGTATCGCTTTCACAGGATCATAACGTCAAGCCATCATAAGTCAAGGACCCACTGTAGTTGATACATATAAAGCTTTTAGAGCTGCAAGTTTTCCCACCACGCTAGTAAAAAATTTAGAAGCAACACCATATGTTCTTTGTTTGTCCTTAAAATAACCTCATCAACTTAGAACATTCTTTCAATGGACAAATGCATTTGACAAATATTCCAAAATCTACTTCTATATGGAGAAGTTAAATGTATGTACATATTTTTCCAACTCTATTAATCAGAGTCGGAGATACTTAAATCAACTTCCGTCCTTCCAAGCTGAATTTTGAAAGACATTTTACGTTGTGTGCTGGAAAGCCTCAGAACCTGAGACGTTTATTTAGGTAAAAGCGGGTACTTTTCCCATGACAGAGGTTATTCTGCTATGTGACAAGAAGTACTCACAAAGTATCCAACAACCCATTTCTTTGAATTACTCCTTCACCCAAAAGCAGTAAATCTCTTTGTATTTATAAGGAAGTTTCAAGCGACTGGCCCGTTACTATTGATCCAGAGTTACAAAGTCGCTTATGATTGGAAAAGTGTCCAAACGGCTCATTGTGAGGACGTTATCAGAGTGCACATAAGACCTGAGTTCTTTTTCTTTTCTTCTCTGATCAGAGCATTAGATTCCTTCCTAACACAGTAACTAGTAGTTATTGAGTGCTGACTATATGTCAAGCACTATTCAAGCATTTTACATGTATTAATGTATTTCATTTTATCAGTCTTGTCATGTCAATGAGGGTTATGTTACAACTGCAATTTTACTAATGGGAAAACTAAGGAACAGAGAAGTTACAAAACTTGTTTAAGGATGCACAGGTAATGAGTTTAAGAGCAGTTCATCTTCAGAGGTTGTGTCCTTAATCACAATGTCATTGTCTGAGTATCTGTCAGCTGCAGAGGCTCAAGCGTCTGCTGACAAGCCATCCGGAGCCCCTGCAAATGCACAAGGATAAGTACCTTTTAGGGGCTGCCAAACACGTGCACAGGGCATTTGTGTACACACACACACACACACACACACACCATTCTGAAGCATCCAATATTCATCCTATGATGAACTAGACTGACAGACCACATGTTAGTATAACCCTCCCCCAAACTGCATATTCCCTACTTATAAAAAATTCAAAACATTGGTCTTCTGTATAGGGAATACAAATTTAGTAAGATATAGTCAGTAGGTTCCACCCCTAAAGAATTTTAAACTTAATATGTAATCTAGATATACACATCTATCTCTAGCAAATGTATAAATGGTATTATCTAACCCGTAAGTTCAGGGTGAAAATTTCTCACTTTTTAAAAAATACATAAAATTTTAAAATTTTATTTAAAATTAAATTTTAAAAAGCTTTAAGTTTAATTTATTGTTGCAATAGTAATTTTGCAATATATATATATATTCCTCTCGAGTTTTCTAAATACCCCTGGGTTTATGTGGTTCATAAATCAGGGTAACAAGAACCAATTTAGTAAAAAATACACATCCCAGCTCAGTAAGATTGAGTTAGTTTAGGCAAAGGAGTGCTGCTGCATCTCCGTTTTACATGATATCACTGTTCAAACTGCTTCTACCCAGTCTGATACATGATACAGATCTTTCAGGATCCCTGCTTAGACTTCTCATAGGCATTCAAGGCAAGATGACTTCCGCTTTCCACATTGCTTGTCCAAGAGTGCTCTTCTCTCAGGCTTGCATTGTGGCTGGGTCTGTTGGTGGGGGGGGGGATAGTGGGAGAACTGAGAAATGGCTGCATATTCACTGACTCCTAATGTTTCCTTCTAGGTTAAAGAGCATCCAGGAGGGGCGTCTAGGTGGCTCAGTCAGTTAAAAGGCTGCCTTCGGCTCAGCTCATGATCCCAGGGTCTTGGGATCGAGTCCCGTATGGGCGGGGAGCCTGCTTCTCCCTCTGCCTGCTGCTCCCCCTGCTTGTGCTCTTTCTCTCTCTCTCTCTGTCTCTCTCTCTGATAAATAAATTAAAAAAAATCTTTAAAAAAAAAAGAGTGTTCACTAGCTTGGTGCTCTTGGTATCTTTCTTCTCCTTTGTTTACTCTCCCCAAGGTACTTCTATGTATGTATGTATGTATGTATGTATGTATGTATGTATCTGTTTATTGATCATCCATCTAATATATATCATATACATAAAACTGGACTATGTAGGCCACTTCTTTCCTCTTCTCTTTCCTTTGATATTTGTCAATGTAAGGGTGTCATGTGTTTTCAATTGCTCTTGGATATGCAATAAACTTACAAAGTAAATTGGGAAAATACCTAAGCCAAGTCCATTAGTCTAGCCTTTCATTTTATATAAAAGTATTGTTTAATTTCCGTCTGCCTTTCTTTTAATACTTTTCAGCTTATTAATTGCTATGCTCCTGACTTTTTTTAATAGATCTTTGTAGATATTTGTTTTTAATTTTCTTTTCCCATAATTTCCCCTCTCATTTCTTTTCAACCTATTCAGGCATAATTAGGTATCGATCTATCTGTCTGTCTATCTATTTCATGTTATTCCTAATGAATTGATGTGAGACACTTCCCACCTCTGGGCTACAGTTGAAGAGTTGGGCATTTTTCCATTTCTTCTGTATCTCGAGAAGAAAGTAGATAAGAGGTGTTAGAGAATGACTTATTTGGGCTGACTAGAATCTTATATGGAAGAACTGAGCTCAAGTCTCCTAATGGAATTTTGTGAACTGACCATTTCCAGGACCCCACTATCTATCCTTTGTTGCAGCCATTAGAAAATTATTTTAAATGCATTTAGATATAAATTGTCCTTAAATTGTTAAATTTTATACCTTCATCAGATTTCTTTGATGTTGTTATTTGGTTAAATTTAACTGTTCTTTCTATAAGCTATTGAGGTTGGAATATTCTAGAATTTAGCTTGGCGATCAATGTAATCATTTGTGAATATCATCCACCAAGGTTATAGTCACAGACTAAATAACTTTTAGAAAATGGCTAAAAAATATTTCATAACATTTATGGTTCTTAAGATAGAGATCTCAAAGTACAAATGGAAAAAATTGGATGCATAAACTCAAAAAGTCAAATCAACATATTTTTCTTAATTGCAAATACTACCTCTTTGTCATTTCACAAGATTTCTGAAAGGGAACCCCCCCACAAGATGAAGACTAAGCTCCCCCAAGTTCTTGTTGAGTAGACTTTGGAGTCTCATCAGTCAGTGTTACTATTGCTTCTGTTTGCCACATAATGCAGATTCTGACAACTGGTGGTACAGATCCCTGAGCTGGTTGCTAAGAACGTCTGAAGAGGACTGATACCACTCTTCCATCACTTATGTTATTAGAGCGTTTCTTGGGGTATAGCTTCTATGATTTGATTGTTCTGTGTCCTGTATAGTCATCTCCCAAATCATGGGTCACTACCAGGTTTCTTGTACCAAACTTGGTTTAAACTAATGAGACTCAATCAGGCATGATTTTTCTCCTTCAGGAGATATTTGGTAATGTCTGGACACTTTTTGGTTGTCACAGTGGGGCAAGGGGTTGCCATTGGCATCTAGTATGTAGACCCTAGGGATGCCATTAAACGTGAAATACACAGTACAGCTTCACCAATCAGAGTTACCTGGACCAAAATGTCAAGTCGAAAGCTGAAAAACCATTATTTAAAAAACATTGTGGACCCAAAGCCAAACCTCCAAGTTCCAGATAACATTCCTTTTCAATCTTGACAAGACCAAAGTCTGATTAAATAAATTCCATTTCCCAGTCATCTGAAATACCTAAACTCTTTCATTAGTGTAGCTAATTTGACATCCACACACGTCTCCAATCATCCATGGAGAGAAACAATTGTTACTACTAAAAGATTAGTTCCCTTCTGAGCAAACAATGATTGAAGAAGCCATCTGGAATTTTTCTCACTAGAGCAGAAAAAAAATGGAAAAAAGCTTATGCTGAGAGTCCCACTATACAGTGATGGAAGGATGAAATAAGCATTAAAACAAGAATGCAAATCAAATACTTGAATCGTACATTGGGAGAAGCTCACGTTTACTTAACCTGATGTTGGATTTAAAAATGATTAGAATGAGACTGATCTAGTAGCATTATGACTTCATGACCCTCTAAGTTTGACTCAGCAACTTCAGTCCATTGCAGAAGCAATTCTAGCGTTGGTTTTTAATAAAACCTTTATAGGATGGGCAGTCTCAGCTCTGTTACAATGAGCGTCATCAGCAATGGTTAACTATCTTTAATACTGTAACAAGTCATACATCCATATTCATAAGTCTCTGTTCAACTGATAAATCTCTGTAGCCTACTCTTTTTCAACCTAAAATCCTCACTCCTTTTCCACCATAAACAGAGAAAAGTACATCTGTGGAGCTGAAATGCTGTGGGTGGGAGTTCTCACAACAACTGCCTATAAATAACGGCTCTTGATCCTGGGACTGCGGAGGTTCAAGTCAGAACAAAGGAAAGAAACTACACTCCTGCCTTCCAAATGTGCATTTAAAACTATGGGTTGGTACAAGGTTTGAAAAGTTCACAGATTTAGGAGACTTATTTCCTAAATACTGTAGTTTAAGTTCTCTCATTATACTATTGAGTTATCTATGTAATAGTCAAAAACAGACTTAAAATAATAAACATTTTAAAATTATCTTTGAATGATTTATGCAAGCATTAATACTGATGATCATTTATAACAATGGATTTAAAATGCTATTATGTAAGTCTTTATCTTGAGGATTTAATTTATATTAAATATTAAGTGTTTCACAATGATGAAACTACATTAAGTAATTGATGAATGAGTAACTAAATGAATGAAGATGGGACAATATGCCAAAGTTTAAGAGTATTCTGTCTCTTTCTTAATGAAGAAACACCCCTATCCTATTCTAAGGAATAGAGAGAACGTGGGAATGCCCTATAAAGAAGGAATCCTAAGATCCACTCTCCAAATTTAGAAAATGTCTGGGTCAGTCTTAGGAAGCCTGAGGCTAAATGGCCCTTCTAGTATAAATCACTTAAATGTATGGGATTCCTAGCCATTCTCACACTCTAATTAGATATAAGAAAAATTTAGACCTTCTTGTTGGATTTAGTTTATCTAGAAAACTTTGAAAACTATTATAGTCAGTGATTATTGATGGCTCCAAAACAGGGAAAAAACATTTATCACCCAATGCCTGGTTTCAATCTTGAGCACATCAACAGATCCATAGGAACCATGAGATGGGCTTGTAGAATCCATGTTGCTGTTAAAAGTGGGGGAACCAAAGTAGGAACACAGCTGAAGTGTAAGGATAACTTTTTGGCAGCAGAGAAAGCATATGGTAGTTTTTCTTTAATGGTATAAGCGGAGAATCATAAAACATGAGCTCTTTGGATGGTTAGCTAGTTGCTGTGTTTTCCACCATGCAAAGGAAGCCAATGGGTATTAGGATAAAAGAAAACCCAAAAAACAAAAAACAAATGTTCTGAGAGAAATAATGGACAGATATTGAGATTTCTACCTCACGCTTTGGAAAATTATCATGTCTTCATTTATTTAGTTATTCCATCACCAACTTCTTACTGTGAGGTTTCTTTACCATCATCAACATGCCAGTACCCAATAGCCATTTTCCTGACTGTTCAACTGCATTGCTCCCCTTCCTGCTATTTTGTTGATAAATCCTTCCTTGAATTCTATATGCTAATAAATTTGCCTTTTTGCTTAAGTCAGTTTTAGTAAATATTTGTTAATTTGCAACCGAAAGAGCCTAAGTAATATAACCTCTTCTTAGAGCATTTATTTTAAGAAAATTTAGAAATTAAGAAAATGCTTAATTTTAAGAGAATATAGTAATCATCTTCTTAAAAATAACAGAATATATCAATTTCCTGTTTCAATGCTATATAATCAAATTTTCCATGTTTTCCCATCAAACCAACATCCATTCTCCAGTTGACTTGAACTAAGCATATGTCTTTTCCTTTGACACATTTATTCTGTATCAGCCAGAGGCTCAAGTCTTTTAACTTTCCTGAAGGAACCAGAAGTCAGGGCTAAAGTGTGAGAGTGGATGGGAATGTCCTATTGCTTGAACTATGGATATAGGAGGAACTTAAGTATGTACCCAGTTTAGGATTATCTCCAGAAGTGAGTGGGAATATAAAATATCAAGAACACAGACAAGAAAAGATTAGATAGACAAGAAGCTTAAGAACATTAACTTGGGGCGCCTGAGTGGTGCAGTGGTTAAATGTCTGACTCTTGGTTTTGGTTCAGGTCATGATCTCAGGGTTGTGAGATTGAGTCCTACATCGGGCCCCACACTCAGTGCAGAGTCTGCTTAAGTTTCTCTCCCCCTCACCCTGTGTCCCTCTCCTCCACTCTCTCTCTCTCTCTCTCAAATAAATAAATAATTTTTTTTTAAAAGAACATTAACTTAACCTAAAGTGAAGATTCCACTACAGTCTGTAGGGAAGTTTGATTTAAGGTCAGAGAGCCTCAAAAGATTCTCACGGGCCCTCTTAAGCATAGGCAGCTTTTCCTAGAGCACTGTGGCTGGGCCTCTTGAGACAGAGGAAATTTTAAAGAGCACCTCCTTACTTGGGTTTCCCCAAAGGAGGAGAGGAGGCTAACATGACCAGATGGGTATTGGAGGGTTTATTGGGATTCATTCAGCACCAGGCAGCCTTACAAAGGCCTAAATGCAGACTGCCAATCTGCACTCATTCTCTCTCTCTTCCTAATTCTAAAAGCATTAAGGCTTTTTGAACTGATACTTTCCGTGGAAGAAGCCATTTTGAAAAGGCCTACTATGTTTCCCTGTACCTTCCCCTTGGTTCTCTCTGTCCTGTTTTACATATTCCAAATGTATATCATAGGGGAGAGTCTCTCCAACCTAAACTTTCAACAGAGTACAAGTCATTTGGCCATACTGGTAAGGTGTGACTGTCCCCATGGGGCAAATTGGAGCCGACCATAGAATAACCCCTCCCAATCAGTCTGGGAATGAAAGCATTGAACAGAAAAAGACAGAGAAGGGATATCATCAGCTTAATAATTCTTACAAAGATCATTGCAAACATCCCAGAGAGTTCAGAACTTTCGACCCAATAAATCTTTTGAAAAAATGGCTCTGAGACTTGCAAAATCTGTGAACTCAAAACTAAGTCACATACTTATAATTTTAGGGTAGAATTGCACAACCCAGCAAATTACCAAGCTCGCTCTCTGCCAGAGTCTATAGATCACAGCTATAGTTATTTTATTCCAGACAAGAAATGGACCATTTGCCCTAATGAGAGCGAGCAGCCACTGCTCTAGTTTCACATCCAGGAGGAAAACAGAAAGCAGGCATGCCTAGCTTCTGACCAGAACAGAAAGTTAAATGTGCTGTGTGCTTATTTTGACAGTAGAATTAAATCCTGGGGTTGCACACTAACTCAGCTAAGGACAACATAAGTAAGTGTGTGTGGTGGTCCCAGGACATGTGCAAGCACAGCTTACCTTTCACCTACTGGTGCAAGATCAATCTTAAGTACTCTTGAAAACAATATCAACTTGGGTTCTAATTTTACAACCCACCCAAAATATAATGATTATATGTAAATTAAAGAATTAATCTTAAAAGAAAAAATCAAAGCATTTAAATTTTATGAAAATACAAATTATTTCTCTTATTCTGAAATATGATTTTTGAAGTTTAAATACCCCAGTAAAAATAATTACAAAGAGGAAAGTGGTAGACTCAATAGTACACTGGTATTTTTTTCCCATATCTTCATTATAGCCGTGGAGAATTGATCATCAGAGGCATTGACAGAGTCATGTGGTTACTTGAGACAGAATTAAGATGAACATATTGAGCAATTCATTAAAGCTGTTCCTAGTGCAATTACTCAACTTTTAGCAGGAACGAGCCCCCGCCCTTCAGTGAACGGCCTCATCACAGCTGATCACATGGCACAACCAGAGATCTGAGCAGTGACCTAGAGCTGAATGCAACACACTGGCTGACACAGCAGCCTAGAACCTTCATGACAGCAGTGCTATCCAACATCAGCTTCCTCATCAAAGCTATTCATTTTCGCACAGAGCAGGCAGACATCGTAACAAAATCAATGCTATTCATTATTCAGCGAGTGGTGCACAGGTGAATTACAGAAGACTGACAAGTCGGATATGTTTATCAGCAGGCATTGCTGGTAATTAAATTTATTTTTATAATTAAATTTAATTTATATATAGCAAAATATTAAGTAGAGTAAAACATAAAATGTTTCAACCTGACAGTAAAAAGAGCAGATCTGAGGATGGTGGAAAAGGACTCATCTTTACGATTCCCTAATTTCAGAGGTTAAATCCCCTGTAAAGCAACAATTTTTATGTCGCAGTTATGATGTTCTATCTCTTTGATGATAAACTTAATGTAGGCAATCTCTAGCAGTATAATGATGCCCAGAATACTCAAATAATTATGAATTTCCTATTCCTTTTATCTCAAAGTCTTATATCCTGTAATTGTATGTATGTATGTATACACACATATACACACACATATGCACAATTTCCTATTCCTTTTATCTCAAAGTCTTATATCCTGTAATTGTATGTATGTATGTATACACACATATACACACACATATGCACACACATACATGCATGCATACATATATACATACACATAATACACACATACACATATACACACACATACATATATATGCATATACACACATATACACACATTCACATATATACATACACACATATACACACACACACACGTACACACATATATATGTATATTTGCACATACATTGACCCTGATACTATCCCTTTCTGTGTAGGCTTCACAGATTGATATTACTAATGATCTTATGCATAGACCATTGCCCGATGGAATGAGGGACTTCTTACCTCTTATCTAGTACCTAAGGTCATGTACAGCCATGTCTCAGTGACATCATGATGCTTACTTTTATAGACATCTCTTAAATACCACTAAAGGCTTATAATCTCTATTTCAATGTGAACATCCCTATGTAAACAGACCATTAAAAATGGAATGATTTGTTTTTAAATTTTAAAATTACATATTAATTATGTTATATGCGTATGCCTATGTGCCTAAAAACAAGCTTGAGATAAACTTACTCTGAGAAAGGGACATGCTGTGTAGGTAGTTTGCATTTGCTCAGAAAGACTATGCTTATAATATATATATATATGTTTGCATAGAGAGAGAGACAGATACAAGAGACAGAGAGATCATTCCAAAAAAAATTTTTTTTTATCTCAAGGGAAAAGCAGCTAAGTACTGAGTATGCTTCAGAGGTAAAGAAACAGCTTGGGGGGCGCCTGGGTGGCTCAGTCATTAAGCGTCTGCCTTTGGCTCAGGGCATGATCCCAGCCTTCTGGGATTGAGCCCCACATCAGGCTCCTCCGCTGGGAGCCAGCTTCTTCCTCTCCCACTCCCCCTGCTTGTGTTCCCTCTCTCGCTGGCTGTCTCTCTCTCTGTCAAATAAATAAATAAAATCTTTGGGAAAAAAAAAAGAAAGAAAAAGAAACAGCTTGGAGTTGGGGAGTAATACTTCGCAGAGAGCTCATGATTCAAATTTTCTTTCCGCGTTCCAAGAGTACTAACGTCTCACCTTAGAGAACCGTTCACATTTAATGAATGAAAACAAATTTACTAGCATCACTATGGGACTTTGAAGGCATGCGATGAAATGCGCCTTCAACCCCCATCCCCCGCCCCCCACCATGGACCCTAGTAGGATTGGGAATCATGCTAAAGCTTTTAGGACCTTCACAGAGAGTGCCCTCAGCACAGACATCGGTACCAATTTCAGGCACTAGTCACTTGGCACAAATGACAGCCTGGGCAGCATTACCCTGGAGCCAAGCCCTCTACCAGGGATCAGTACCATAGCAGTTACCAGAGGCTTGCAAAACCACAGGGGGTGCAGATGAGGGAGGAATTGACACTTGCCACAAAATGCCCGCAGAGACTGACGCGTGGGGAAGATTTGAAACAGTTCCTGGATTTATTTGCGATGTTTTTGGTGGAGCTGTAATCTCCATAAAGCAAGTGGGAAGAGAGCCAGAGAAATATATTTTTGTGAATATAATTGTCTATGTAGTTTTGTATATTGTTTGATGTTTTCCTGGTCATACCTTATTTTCTCCTTAGTCTAGGGGTCTAAGGGGCCACACCTGATACCAGAATCATTCTCTGTATGTGTGTGTGTGTGTGTGTGTGTACACGTGTGTGTATGCATGTGTGCCCCTGTGGTATATACAACTTTTATCACATGGTATTTGTAGAAATCTAACCAGTTTTGTATATCCGTGCTGTCAATTTATCTCAAAAGGGCTATCCATTGTATTTAAACATAGAATAGTAGCCATTACGTTTAACATTAAGGAAATGTTTTATTTTTATTTTGGATTGATTGGAAAATAGGCATCTACTGAAAATACCTTTATGAAGAACATACTGTATTTTTAAGTTCCCCGACTTTCTCTGTTTATGGCATCTTTTAGGATCTCGATATTTTTTCAACACCCTGGGCCAAAGGAAATACTTAACAGTCTCATTTATAGCAGTTAAACCCAACAACTTAATAAATATTTATTTCTTAACAATTTAACACCTATTAGTGTAGAACAACTTCTCACACTACCAAATCAGATTGGATCACCTTCATTCCTTTATTTTTTTTCTTACATCGTTTTTCGCATACATTTGTCTCTTACTTTAGGCATCACCGAAAACCCGGTGTCACAATGATAAAACACCGTAGAAAGGAATGTAAGCGATCTGTTTAAATTGTGAACTACTTGGGTGAGTAGTTTGGGTAGTTACCAATTGATGCCACTGTGTTTCCCTCAAAAATTTAAAATCACTTGTCATTTAATATAATCTTTTGAAACTTTAAAACAATCCTGTGACTTCACTGGGCTATCCTAAGTGGGCTTCAGCGGCTGGTTCAGGGAACACAGAAATATTTAAAAGAAAATGACAAGTATCAGAGTAAAAATAGAGGAGTTCTAGATGTGTGTGCTAAAATGTTGACCAAAAAGCAAATACTATTGACAATAATACTTGTCATTGTAGATAAAAGCAAATAAAACTTGATGCTATCAAAGTAAATTAAATGTGCAGTGAATATATCATATGTATCATTCTAGGCCAACATTTGAAAACCAATTTTTTTTCAAATATTTTTTTTTATTCTCAGGAGAGACTAATATATTATCTACGACTGTTTGTGCAGTGAAAGTGAATAAAAACCAGATAAAGAAAAGTATTTTCATGCTGGTATAGGAGAAACTGTTTGCCTAAGAATTTTTTTTCTAAAGATTAGGATTTCATCAGCATAAAACTGAGCCATACTAATGATTTTCTGTTTACATGTGGCAGTAATAAGAAATTTAATTAAAAACACTAGCAAATAAAAGTTCACTACCAGCAAAAAGCTGTTGTTTTATCCACTTATAAGCAGGTGAGATATCGAAAACTAAAAGAAAAACGGTGTTTAAGTATTTCCTGAATAAGAGTTAATTTGTATATGCATTATTTTCTCTAATACCCTATTTTCCATTCCTAAGGTATTTCCAAATACCATTAGAAAGTTTCATCTTTTTTATTATAATGCTTTTTTTATACAATGTGATGCCAAAACCATACTAATAAAATCATAAATACATAAACTGCATTATTGTAGTACTGAAAATGAATAGTAGTTGTATGTGTGTGTTTTCCTTCCTCTGCAATCGTCTTTGTGTGAGTTACCAAGCCCCCCACTGCAGCACCTTATCTTAACCCTGGGGCTCTTATCTTATCTTGGGGCTCTTATCACTGGGAATTCTGCTGATCTACTTCCCATGTTGGTAGGTGGTTTGGCCAAGGCCCAGCCGTCCCAGGTCCTACTCCCTCTCGCATCCCAGGAAGAGCTCAGTGGATACAGCAGCTTCTCAGTGATCATGGGGGCCTAGCTTAACTTTTTCAAAGTCCAGGATTCACACTACACTTCTATGTCCAGTGAGAGAAATTCACGGAGCTCTAAACCAAATGATTCGAAGTCTTGGTTGGGTCTCCTAATTTCTGGCCTGGAGCCCAGCAGTCCTGCTGCTTCAGGCCCAAGCACAACTGTGAGTTTCTATTCCAATCCAGATTCATGGTGATGCATATTTTATTTTTGAGTGTGATTGGTGCCTTTTTTCTATATTATCTAAGTTGGACAATTGAAGGATTGAAAGGTGGTGGTCCTACCAGGTGAAATAACAGCACTGACCCGGTCAGACATTTGCAGAGCAATAAAAAAATAAAAATCTGATTTTCAAGCATAGATTACGAAATATATTAAGGCAGTAAGTTTGAATCCATGTCTTATAGTTCTTGAAGCAGGATAAATGAGAGCAATAAAGTAGGTGTCAAATGAGGAAAGGGAATGAGAAATAGAGAAAAGCGATAAACATAGTTTAAATATCAAGGTGTGAGAAAAAAAAGTTCATATTAATAAAGGACCCTCACTCAGGATAATGGATTTCAACAGGGAGCAAGTGCATAGAAATTGAAAGCAGCTCAGTAAAAACTCAGAAAAATGTCCTTAATCCAATTAGGAATTGCCAGTCATTAAAGCTTTATGTCAGGCCTGGACAGAGACATGTGGGCACCCCAGCAGGCTAAAAATGTGTCTTTATTTAAAACAAAGATAAAGGGCCTGAGCTTGGGTGGGTTAAGTATCTGCCTTTGGCTCAGGTCACAAACCCAGGGTGCTGGGATTGAGTCCTGCACTGCACTCCTTGCTCCGCGGGGAGCCTGCTTCTCCCTCTGCCTGCCTTTCCCCCTGCTTGTTCTCTCTCTTTCTCTCTTCTCTGACTATATAAGTAAAATCTTTAAAAAAATAAAACAAAGATAAAAAATAGATCTTTCATAGCAGAGGGAACTTCTTTCTATAAACATTCATGTATACTAAGCTGGAAGTAAAAGATTAATGGCCAACAGAGAATGTAACTTACAGTCTACTTAACAGGTACCGTCTTGGTTTTGAGCTTTCTCACAACCACACAATTAAAGTGAAAGCACATTAAATTTTAGACAACAAAAAAAGAAAAAATATCATTCTTTTCCAGTTAGATAGCACTCACTCTGTCCCTTACTAACTCGATAACCTTTGAAAAGTTACTTAACAATGTACCCTAATGGCATCATTTTATAAAATGAGAATGATAATAATGATAGTCATCTCACAGCATTGCTGTAGAAATTAAGAAAGTTAATATGTGTAAATCTTTAGAGCAATACGTGACACATTTCAGTGATGAATAACATTTTTTATTAATATTTGATTGCAAAATTCCTCTGCATTGGACAGTCTAGACCACAGAAGCCCCTCATCACTTGCATGGAAGCATTGCAAAAATACTCCGGGGAATCAGTCAATTGAGAAGACAAGTCTTGTTTTGTTTGGTTGGTTTTTGGCTTTGTTTGTTTTTAAATTCTAAAGTTCTGAAGCATGTTGAAGGACTGTGGTCAGTTATAATTTCATCGGTTTTATGAGGAGTCCCATGTGGAATCCTCAGATTCCAAGTACCGTGATTCTATTTTTTTAGAGCAATTTAATGTAGACAATAAAATTGAAAGGAAGATACAGGGATTTCCCATATTCTTCTTTCCCCACACATGCGTAGCCTCTCCATTATCGACACCACTCAACAGAATTGTACTTTTTTTTTGGTCAAAAATGAACCTAAATTGAAACACATCATAATCACCCGAAGTCTAGAGTTTATGTTAGGGTTCACTCAGCTCTGTATATTCTATGGCCTTAGACAAATGTATAATGACATATACCCAACATTATTCTATCATACAGAATATTTTACATCTCCAGAAACCACTGATCTTTTTAATGTCTCTATAGTTTTGCCTTTTCCAGAATGTCATAGAGTCAGAATCACACAGTGTGCAGGCTTGTCAGACTGGCATTTTCACTTAGCCATGTGCGTTTAGAATTCCTCCACATCTTTTCATGCGTAGTAGCTTATTTCTTTTTAGTGCTGAATACAATTCTATTTTCTGGATGTACAAGAACGTATTTGTCCCTTCACCTACTGAAGGACATCTTGATTGCTTCTAAGTTTGGTCAACTATGCTTCAACTCCTTTGCATAAAAGCATGATTGGTGGATCTTATGATAAGATCTTATGAAAAGAATATGTTTACTATTGTAAGAAACTGCCATGCTGTCTTCCAAAGTAGCTGTACCATGTTGTGTTGCCACCAGCCATGGAGGGGAGTTTCAGTGCTCCACACCCTCGCGCATTTGAGGTTGCCAGTGTCCTGGATATAGTCATTCTGATCAGTGTGTAGTAATATCTCCCGCTGTTTGAATTTGCACTTCCCTGATGACATAGGATATGGAAGATCTTTTCATATGCGTATTCATGATCTATCTTCTCTGGAGAGGTGTCTGTTAAAGTCTTTCACCCACTTTTTAATATGATTGTTATTTTATTGTTGAATTTTAAGAATACTTTGTATATTTTCAGTAATAGTCTTTTATCACGTATGTCTTTTGCAAATATTTCCTCATGGTCTGTGGCTTCTCTTCTAATTCTTCTGATATTGCCTTTTGTATAGCGAAAGTTTTTTAATTTTGATGGAGTCCAGCATATCACTTATTTCTTTTATGGATTGTGTCTTTGGTGCTGTAGTACCACACTCAAGGCCAGCTAGCATTTCTCCTGTGCTACCTCCTATGAGTGTTATAGTATCCATTATATTTAGATCTATTGTCCATTTTAAGTTAATTTTTACGAAGGGTATAAGGTCTGCATCTAGATTCATCTTTTTCATGTGGATGGCCAGGGTTTACGGCACCATTTATCGAAGAGTCTATCTTTGCTCCATTGTATTGTCTTTGCTCCTTTGTTAATGATCAGTTGGCTACATTTATGTGGGTCTGTTTCCCTATTCTGTTCTATCAAACTATTTTTCTTTTCTTTCAACATGTAGCTTTGTAGTAAGTCTTGAAGTCGGGTAGCATCAGTCTTCTGACTCTGTTCTCCTTCAATATTGTGTTGGCTCTACTGGCTCTTTTGCCTTACTGTATAGGCACTAGCATCAGTGTGTCAATATCCATAAAACCGCTTGCTGGAATTCTGATTGGGGTTGCAATGTATCTACAGATAAGCCAGGAAGAACTGGCATCTTGACAATATCAAGTTTCTCCCATAATTCAAATTTAAGCCAATGTTATTATAGCATTGCTTTTATTTTGGTTTCCCAAATAAGTTTCCCAGCCAGCCCATTCATTAACCTGACTCTGATTTTTTTAATACAGTTACTGTGGTACCATGGAATGCAAATTAGATTTGAAGTTAGGCAAGCCAAGCTTTGGCTGTCTGAGTCTGGGACAAGTCATTTAACTTGGCTGAGTTTTCCATCAGGACAAAGGTAATAAAACAAAGAGCTGTAATATTACTGAAACTTCAATGAGAAAACACGTAGAACAAATAACTCAGTGTTTATTATATAATATTTGGAGTTTCTACCTACCAAACTGCCCTTGTCCCTTTTTTGTGTTAACAGTGTCTTGGTATTTCTTTAAGAAACCACACCTTACTCACTCACTGTTTCTATGGCTCAAGTGTGTTGAGCTCATGATCTGGAATAATCTCTTGCAGTAAAACACATCCAGGCTGCCACCTCAATGAGCACTATCCATGTGACTTTTGCTAGAAGTATCACAGGAGGCATTCTATATGTTATGGGGTAGACAAACTGCCAGGATGGCCATATTTTCCACCACTCTGAAAATCTTTCTGAGAATGAAATCAGTCCAAGGAATGAAACCCATCTGAGCTGCAGGACAAAGAATGATGTCAATCATGTCTGAAGGCAGCTCTACCCCATGGTCTGAGACAGTTACAAACATTTTTGTTAGTTCTTAAACACATTTTTACACTTGTACAAGTCTGATTTAGTTGCCTTTTACTTTTTTGCAAGCTGAAAGATTACTGGAAAGTACAGTAGGTATCGATAGGTTGGGATTATATTTATTATTAGTTTTATACTTATCTCTCAAATATCAGAGTCCCAAAGAGCAGAAGCTAATTTCTTTCCATGGTAAATGATAATTAAATGAACTAAATATAGAAACTGTTATATAAGCATTTTATATGTCTACATAAATAGTTTGTAATCCAACTGTAAGTTTAAAAAATTAATGAAACTTGATGGTTAATTTTATGCCAACTTGACTTGTCCATGGGTTTCCCAGATGTTAGGTCAAATGCCGTTCTGGGTGTTTCTGTGAGGGTGTTTTGGATGAATTTGGTAGACAGAGTAAAGTAAATGGCTCCCCTTGACGCGAGTAGGCCTCATTCAATCAGTTGAAGGCCTGAAGAGAACAAAAAGTCTAACCCTCCTCTGAGTAAGAGAGAATTCTCTCTGTCTGATTGTCTTCAAACTGAGAGGTCAACTTTTTCTCATTTTTTCTGGAACATCGGCTCTTCCTGGGTCTTGAGCTTTCCAACCTTCAAACTAAAACTACATCATAGTTCTTCGGGTTCTCAGGCCTTCAGACTCCTACTGGAACTATACCTTAAGCCCTCCTAAATCTCCAGCTTACCAACTAACCCTGCAGATCTTGGGACTTTACAGCCTTCATATTGTATAAGCCAATTCCTTATAATAAATTTCTTTCAGGGCACCTGGGTGGTGTCATTTAAGCATCTGCCTTCAGCTCAGGTCATGATCCTCGAGTCCTGGGATCGAGCCCTGGGTCTGGCTCCCTGCTCAGCAGGGAGACTGCTTCTCCCACTTCCCTCACCTGATTCATGCTCTCTCTTGCTCTCTCTCTCAAATAAATAAATAAAATCTTTAAAAAAAAATAAATTTCTTTCACTCCACATACGCACAGTATTGGTTCTGTTTCCCTGGAGAACTTTGACAAATTAAAAAAAACAAAACAAACAAACAAAAAACACCTTCTTCTCAATGTACATGTTTACCTAAAACCGTATCTGCAAAGTTTCTTTGGAAAAGAATAAACATCAAAAAATGAGGCTATTTAATTTTTTTATACAAATGTAAGCCTGTTAATAAATTTTTATTCTCCTTGTTTCAAATATTGTTAAAATCATTACAGCTTTTTTATTGTTAATGAAACTGTAGTATGTCTAACAGAAACTTACATTAGAAAAGATGGATTCATAATCTGCAGAGAAAAGGCACATGTTGCCTACTGTGGGAGTGACTTGCATTCCCCAAAATGAGAAGATAAAGCCTTCATCCCTAGTACCTTAGAACGTGACCTTTTTGGAAATAAGGTCGCTACAGATATAATTAGGTAAGTTAATACAAATTCATACTGGAGTAGGATGGGTTCCTAATCCAATACGATTAGTGTCCTTATAAGAAGAGAAACGAAGATATGAAGAGGGACACACAAAGGGTGTTGCAATGTCACCATAGAAGGAGAGACAGAAGTGCTACAGTTGCAAGCCAAGAAATGCAAATTATTGCTGGCAAACAGAGGCTGGAAGAGGCAAAGAAAGATTGTAAGTTTCAAGGGAACATGACCCTGTGGACATCTTGATTTTGGACTCCTAGACTCCAGAACTGTAAAAGAATACATGTCTAGTGTTTTAAACCCCCTACTTTGTAGTACTTTGTTCTGACAGTCCTGGGAAACTAACCACTGTCCAAATGTAAAATTATTGTTTAATATTTATCCATTTAATACTTTTCAAATTTTACATCTAAAGTTACTCTACTCATATGGAAAAAGATTAGAGAAATATTTATAAGTAATTGTTTATTTTTATTATTATTATTTTATTTTTTTCATTGTTAGGTGTCCAGTAGGCAGACACCACTTTGTTCTCTGCTCAGAGAACGGGGACTCGCTGCCTTTGTGGCTCAGGATGCAGGCAGCCTACAGCCAGGAGTAATAGTTTATATTTTTAAGTAGATCTTAATCTTTACTAATATGGGGCAAAGGATAATTTTATTTAAAACCAAAGTCAAGGTAATTAACATAAAATAATGATAGCGATCTGAACTATCATGCTAGTTTGTACATCCATAGCTCCCACAAAAAAATTCATGCATGCCATTTTGAAAATAAAGATGGAAACATAATTACCTGCTGATTGTCTTTTAAAACATAATTATCCTCTGTGACAAAAGCCAAAATCAGCTCAATTTATTTTTATCTTGAAAATTGTGTACAAAGTATCCTGAAATATCTGACAGAAATAAAAAACAATGAGAAATACCTTATTTTATTGAATACAGAGTCTTACATGGATGGAGAGAAGATTCTGTCAGCAGATAAATCAACAAGTATGAAAAGAAAATCAGTATTGAAACCTGCTTATGATTTAAATACATGTCCTTGAATACCTTATTTGCAGAGGGGATATTTAGGAGGGGAAAGTGAATCCATTTGTATCCAACACCGATATATTTGTTTAATTTTTTTTTTGAGTTTTTATTTAAATTCCAGTTAGTTAACATACAGTGTAATATTAGTTTCAGGTGTAAAATTTAGTGATCCATCACTTACGTACAACACCCAGTGCTCATCATTACAAGCGCCCTCCTTACTCCACATCACCCATTTAGCTCCCCCTCCCTGCCCACCTCCCCTCCAGGAACCCTGAGTTTGTTCTCTGTAGTTAAGAATCTGGTTTTGGGTGGCATCTCTTTTTCCCCCCTATGTTCATCTGTTTTTTATGACCAATATATATTTTAAATGTTAAAGAAAAATTTGAAAACATTCTGGGGGAGAGAAATTCTGTTCCAAAAATCCAGGAGTCATCCATGATTTCTCTTTTTCTTTCGAGTCCCATATACAATTGAATGGTGTATCTTATTGATTTCAAAATATATCCAGAATGGAGCCACCCCTCTGCACTACACTCCTGTCCCAAACCACTGTCATCTTTTACATGGATTGTTACTGTAACCTCTTAACTGATATTTTGGTTACCTATCTTGCCTCCTTGAATAGTGTTAATAAAGCTGTCAGCATGATATTGCTCAACCTGCATCAGATCCTGTTACTCTTCAGTTGAAAACCTATAGCAGTTCCCATTTCACTCAGGGGAAACGCAACCACACCTCCATGGTCGCCAAGTCCTCCACATTCAACTGTAGCTCTCTTCTCCAACTTCATCTTCTTCCAAGCTCCCTACCCCTTACTCTGGGCACTGGTCTCCATGGTGTTTCTAGAAGATGCCCGAGTCCAGTCCTACCTACAGTACTTTCCTCTGGATAGAAAACTCTTTTCCCATTTATCACATGGTTAACTCCCTCACTTCCCTTGAGTTATTGTTCCTAAGTCAGTTTCGGAGGCACCTGGGTGGCTCGGTTGATTAAGTGTCTGCCTTCAGCTCAGGTCATGATCTTAGGGTGCTGGGATTGAGCCCCATGTCAGGTTCCCTGCTCAGTGGGGAGTCTGCTTGCCCCTATCCCTCTGCCCCTCCCACCTGCCCATGCTCTCTCTCACTCTCTCTCAAATAAATCAATAAAATCTTTTTAAAAAACACCACAAAACTCAGTTTCTTCTATGGTTTAAATTACGTCTTGCCTAAAATTCATGTTAAGTCCTAACCTCCAATACCGCAGAATGCATCTTATTTAGAAATAGGGCCATTGCCGCTATAATTAGTTCAGATGAGGTCATACTGGAGCAGAGTGAGCCCCTAATCCAGTAGGACTGGTGTCCTTATAAAGGGAAAATTGAGAGACACACATGGACAGAGGGAAGACTACAGGAAGAGATACAGGGAGAACACCAAATCAGGGTAGAGATCAGAATGATGCACCTATAAGCCAAAGAGTACCAAAGGTCGTTGTCAGCCATCTTGAGCCAAGGGAAAGGCATTGAACAGAATCTCCCTTACAGCCCCTGAAGGAACCCACCCTGTCCACTCCTAGATCTCAGACTTCTGGCCTCCAGAAGTGTGAGACAATAAACTTTTGTTCTTTAAGCCACCAGCATGCAGCACTGGTTATAGCAGCCCTTGGAAACTAATAAAGCTTCTCAATGTGCTTTACCCTGACCTCCCTATTTAAAATTTTTATACTGTACATCTTCACCCCCACACAGACCCCACTTATTGTGCTATATTTTTCTATAGCATTCAAAATCATTTACTGTTTTCATGTCGATTGGTTAATGTCTTCTTTCCTCAGCTAGAACCTGAGCTCCGCAGAAACAGGCTTTTTTGTTCCATTCACAATGGTATAGCAGGTGCTTTGAATATAGCACTTGGCAAAAGATAAGTTTTCAGTATGTTGGTTAAATGAATAAGTGAATGAATACGATGGAATAGATTATTCTAGGTTTCTGTATAAATAGAGAACATTGCGAGATATTTAACCTTAGCAGTACAGTATACTACATTGGCTTGTGAACTTGGTATCATAAACGGTTTGAAAATTAGCATGAGATGCTTTTGTGTAGACATATACAAAAGGTAACTAGATCAAGGAAGACTTTTTTTTTAATAAAGCCTGAGTATAAAACTATCATATACAGAGAGCAACAGAAGGAAAAATTCATGACCAGTTATTATGAAGCTGTGCTATGATATTATCCATCAACAACCAACAAGTAATCATTAAATTCCTCCTAGTATTAGCCAGTGCTGTTCTTTAGTCTGAAGGGATAATTATAACATTAAGTCATGGTCCATGGACCTCAATGTTTCTTGGTGTGTCTAAGAAAAAACAACCGATTATAAAGTAAATTACAGAGAAAATTATTATGTGATAATAAGCACCCAAATAGTTGAAACAAATGCAGAATATTGTTCAAAAGCTGGAAAAAGTCTTAACTGAGGAAGTAAAACTCAAAACAGATCTTGAAAAAAAATATCTAAACTCTATGTCCAAGACATGCTAGAAGATTTGTTTGTAATAGTTTCATCTATTATATGGACTCAGAATCACAGTAGGAAAGGTACGCTGTATATATAAATGACAGTATAAATGTCATACTTAAGAAAAAGGACTAAAATTGAGAAGAATTTTAGAAGCATAATGTGCAGCTGTGTGGCTCACCAAAATAGCATATTGATCGTATGAAAATAAGATAATGTAAAAGTATATATTATAGTAATAGATATTATATAATTATATATTATGATACTTATACAGTACTATATATTATTTAACATGTATACATGTGCATGTGTGTTTGTGTGCATGTTTATTATGATTTGATCACCTAAATGGCAAAGAAGATATTTTATACCTCTTTTGACCCGTAGAGCCCAGTACGTGTTCAAAAAAGGTGTGTGTGTGTGTGTGTGTGTGTGTGTAACTCAGCAACCATAAAATAAGTTTTCATTTATTTATTTTCATTTTGATGTTTTAAAACAAATGCATTTAAAGACTGAGATAGGAAATCACTGCCTAGGCCAAGAGAAGTTCGGAAGCCAAGATATAGAAGAAGAGATAACCCCACAGAAGCGAGGGGTCACTTACCTTAAGAAAACTGCAAAGTTCCAGTGATGAACAAAAAGCTGAGAAGCTAAGCAGAGCTTTAAGCAGATACATGATATTAACAACACAAAACAATGGAGTTAAAGACACAACAATATGCTTTTCTAGTAAGCACTATAGAGTATCTGTTGAGGCCCTGACCCCTGTACACTATAAACAAAGGTGAATGGGATATAGACCAATTTTCTCGTAGACTAAAAACCACCTTGGAAGGATCTCACTCCTGACTGGATGAAGTCAAATATGAGATTACTAGTGCATTTAACGTTGTCTTCTTGTATCAAAAGTATAAGTGCTGATCCAGAAGTTATCAGACATACCAGAAGATCAGAAAAAATGGAAAACTATTAGCAAACACAGACTTAAAGGTAACACATATGAAATATGGATTTTGACAAATGTGTTTATAAAAAAATAAACCAATGTGTATTCAAGAACGAGAAAACTAAAATGGACATGAAAACTGAGTATGCATTCACAGCAGATTAGACACAAGGGAAAAGAATGACCAGGGAGGTAGGTCCCAAGGAAATATCCAGACAAAAGGAAGAGAGATAAAAGGAAGGAAAATGTAGAATAGAGATTACATGTGTAATATGGTAAAAAGTTCTACCACATATTTAATTACCGAAGGGGAGGTAAGAAGGAATTATTAGGAAGCAATAATTTTAGAGGTTATGTCTGAGAATTGTCAAAAACTAGACATGATAGAAAGGCACAGATACAGGAAATACAATGATTCCCAAACAGGAAATTGAAAGAACACCAGACTTCAAAGCAAAACAGGCAAACATAACAAAATTGTTAAAAAAAAAAAAAAAAGATATAGAAAAAAACAAAAACAGACATAGGTTGGGATGGGGAGCAGAGAATGGGGGAGTAAAGGGAATAAAGGAGATTTTAACTGCAAAATAATAAAATTAGGATTTAGAGCTAACATTTTATCAACAACATGGAAGCCAGATGATAAAGAAAAATATTTTCAAGTAATTCAAGTAATTACTAATCTAGAATTCTCTGTACTTCCAAAAATATCCCCCTGGCTAACTTCCCTTGTCTTTGAAGTTACTTCTTTGTGCCCCTTCCACACTTAATTGGCATATATTTATTGAGCTGGGTTTGTTATATTCTGGACACACCGTGAAAAAGAGGTCCTGTGTCTGTATTATATGTAGTGTGGTCATCTATCACAAGGGCCAGGTTGTCATAAATCCTAATAAATATTGTTAATCATATGTGTAAGTGCCCAACTATCTCTTGACAGTGTTCCCTCCTAGAAGCCAGTCTTCTTATTCTTCTTTAAATAAAATTAAAAGGGAAATACTGATTATTTTCAGAGGAGAAATTATTTTTATATTGACCCATACAGCCTAGTACGTGTTCAAAAATGTACTGTGTTTGTGTGTAACTCAGCAACCATAAAATAATTTTCATTTATTCATTTTCATTTTAATGTTTTAAAATAAATGCATTTATTTTCAAACATACAGTAATTTAAATAAATAGATAAATTGAAGGCACGTCTTTCACTGATTCACATTGTTAGTGGTCCAATCCCAAGAACATGAACAGTACATGATATGTAGTAGCCACCCACCACTTTTCTATGCAGGGAATGGCCACGTGGGGGTGTGTGTGTGTGTGTGTGTCCACATATTCCGCTTACCCAATTAGCCCCTTTTTCTATATCCATCCACACTACAACCTCTACTTTCCCAGTTTAATCAGTGAAAGCAAACTCTGTTGATACACATTTATCTCTTTCCAAAGTTTAACTTCTATTTCTTTCTTTTGAAATGAAATTTATTTTATTTTTCTTATTTTTTAACTTTTTAACTCAAATAATTTCTTACCGACAAAAATGTTGTAAAAATAGTAGAGTCCATTGACATATCCAGCTTCCCCATGTGGTAATGCTTTACATAACCAAAGTGCAATTGCCAACAAGAAAAATTATCATTGGTGTCATACAGTTAATCATCTAGAGATTATATTCAAAGTTTATCAGTTGTGTCATTAAGGTTTCTTTTCAGTCCCAGAATCCGATTCATGATCATTCATTGCATTTAATTGTCATGTCTCCATATTTTCTTCAATCTGTCTTCTATGCCTTTGAAATTTGTGAATTTTATTGGTCAATTATTGCAAAGAATTCCCATCAATTTGGCTTTATCTAATATACATCACAGAAATTATGCTGTATTCTTCCCAGTACATTACATCAGAAGATATCTGATGTGATATGGTTACTGGTGATATTTACACAGTAGGATAGTATTTCAAGGATATGAGGTATATGACTACAAACATTTGAGCTTAAACTCTGCAAGCCTTGTTATTCCAACAAATTTAAGATATATTGATTATAAGATGAATTATTGATTTATGTGCAATTTTTTATTCAAGTATAATTAACATTCAGTGTTATATTTGTTTCAGATGTGCAATATAGTGATTCAACACTTCTATACATTACTCAGTGCTCATCATGATGTGTACTCTTGATCCCCTTCACCTATTTCACCCATCGCCCCACCCACCTCCTCTCTCAAAATATATTGATTATAAGAATCATCATTGATTCATGCACAATTTTTAAACAAAAAAGTACTTCCAAATAAAGTATGACACAATAACTTTCTATTACTTAGAAATGTTGCATTAATTGAGACTCTATTTTGTTTCTGTTTAGCTAATAGAAATGCCAACAATAGGAGCAGTCATAAGCAAAGTTAGCAGGAGCAGGCAGGAAATAGCGTATCACCACAACTGCTGCCAGACCAACTGATGGCAAGTCTCTTCTCAAGTTCACAGATTCTACAACGGGAGAGGAAATTTATATCTTAGAATTAACGAAAATGAGGAGACTAATACCCTCAAATCAGGGTAAGAAATCACACTGGATTGTAGGTGGTAGGATATCCATTAAACCAAGGGAATAATATGGTTGGAGTTAGGTACATATGCTGGAACATTCTAGTCCTCAGGAATGACACTGAAGGGACAGTGTCTGTTGGAGTTTGGGGATCATATTGCAAAGAAAAGAAAAAGAGCACACCTATTTACGTAACTATAATATTTTACCCATGGCCACAGCCATGGGACTATGCTAATAGTACCCTACTTTAATTTAAGCATTGGGAAAAACTGACAATTTTAGAAAACAAGTATAAGGGAGATCTTAAAGCCATGATTTTCAAAGCTGGAGCTCATTTTCCCATCTCATAGTGTGGTGTTCCCCGTGGAACTTCACTTATATTCTTGACCCAATGATTGAATAATCAATACGCCACAGTAAGAAATCTGACAAGACAATCAAAACCAAATTGATAATTATGGATTAGTTTACTAGAGTAACAGATCTTTACCACTCTAAAGTGAAAAGTTTCATTTCCCAACATGTACTGTAAAGTATCAAAAAATCTACATGAATTATTTTAATTAGAGAATCTATCAGTTTGTGTTAGAGAATTAAGGCCATTCTATTGTATATAGGTATAGATATAAGGAGACGGCTATAGATAGATAGAGACATAGATATAGATATGTAGATCCATTACTAAGGTGAGTGGATAGCCAAATTTGAACAGGATAATCCTCATTTATGCCTATCATCCTGGCATAATTACCAATACCTTCCCCTTTCACTCTCAAAATTGTCTCAGTTTGACAATAAATTACATGATCATTGAACCCGTAACAGAATTTATCTATCCCAGAGGGGTTTAGGATTGTTAGTCTAGGATATACAATGTCCAAAAGCATATTCATTTTCACATTAATTCCAATCAAGTTATGAGGGACAAGAACTTGAAATTGTAGGTGTTACAACATACACTTCCAAAACATCTTTTTAACTTCAAAAATGTATCTATATGCTAAGTTTCTTAGGTTAGCTTTATCTGTCATGGTTTTTTTAAGGGTATCGGATGTCCAGGAACTTTCCTAAATAATTTGAATAGTACAAAAGAACATAGGTTTTATGGAGTTAAATTAACAGCACGGACTTCTCCGAAAGCCTTTGAGTTCTGGCTCAATGACCTCAATGAGTCACTCAAAGTCTTCTGTGCCTGTTTTATAATCCATCAATTAAAAATCATTACTGCGCTTACCTTCAAAGGTTGCTGTAAGAATTAAATGAGTGATAAAGCTTTATATGTAAGTCAGAGATAATACCTGGCATCTTGTAAGCATGAGGTAAGTGTTTAGAGAAGGATAGATACAGAGGAAAAGATAGATAATGGCGGATAAAGAGGAATTTGTGTTCATTATTAAATCATCTATGCAAGTTAAAATTTTCCTGGGAGAAAGAGGGACACGGATGGGTTCTCCACCACAGCACTCTGAGAGGACATGCTTGAAGAGTATAAACAAAAACTTGACCAATAGAAAGATAATTGATTTTTAAACCCTTTGAGGACTCAGCACGGCACAGGTCTAAAGCAAGTTGTAGGAATTGACATGGGTGAGACTTCTAAAAGTTCTGAATACATTTCTTCAGAGCTGAAAATTCAAGTAGAAACAAAAATGTTAATTTCCTTGTCTCTTCCCTTCATCTCATATTTTAACGAATCCCATTGCCATTATCTTAACGTATTTTGAATGTGAGCCCATAGGCGATCACTTCCTGCTCTACCAGGTCACTCTTCCTGCTCCAGGCCACCACTATCCGGATTTCAGTTACATCCTAATCGGTCTCTCTGCTCCGTCCTTGTCCTCCATTCAGGGTATTCTCTCCCTACAGCAAGAATTACTCAGTTACGCTGTCTCAAAACCGTTCAATGGGTTCCCGATGAATTGGAGTAACAAAGTCCTAATGGTTGTACACAAGGCCCTGCATGATCTGATCCCTGTTACCCTGTTTTAAATTATACTCCCTAATACTGATGCTCTTCTTTACTCTTATAGAAGCCACATGGATTCCACGCTTGTACATTTCTCCCTCATGGCTTTGGACTCACTTTTCCCTGTACATGAAAACTCTATTTCCATAGAGCCACGTCGCCCAGAGATTCACCTCCTTTGGGTCTTAGCTAAACTTTCTTCATTCAGTAACCTTGTTTTGACTCTTGTGAGAGAAAGAATTCCTGCATGTTTTGTTCTCTGCTACATGGCCAGTGTCCGGAATGGTTTCTGACATGTAATAAGCCCTCAGTAAATACGTAGTGAATAAGTAAGCATTGCGTTAGTAATCTTTTCATAACTAGATGGTAGCCATGTTAATTCAGTATGTCAATCATGATTTAGGTTAAGGGTCAAGACTTCACTTCAAATGAAATTCCAATGTCAAATTTATTTTTGCCATACAACACATTCTGCTAAAATATCATTGCAGAAACTGGAATGAATTGGATTAGAATACAAATATTATCTGGGCATTTAATATGTATTAGAAGCTCTTAATGGTGATGAACACAAGAATAATAGAAAGTGTTCTTTGTAATCCACTAGTAAAATATAATACACTAGCAAAATGTGTTATAAACCGCTAATGAAAGAACAAGTGGTTAATTAAAAAGTGATGGCTATTGATCTGCACATTTGATTGCTTTCATTTCAGCAAGTGATTGTTAGCACTCCAGAACCTGCAATGGCCCTGCACATCCTCGATTGACAAAGAAAGTGCAGAACGCATCCCTGTTACCTTTATTGAGTATCAAATTATTTATCTATTAAAATAAGGATTACATTCATCAGCTACAAATTTCTTTTCATAGGTCCTTCTTATGCGAGAGCACCTTTGTTTACTAAGCACCCAATAGAACGAGCCTGTTTTCTCCCCCTGTAGATTAACAGCAGGCGTTTCAAGGCATGCAGAATGAATACATGTTTCTGATTCTGCCTTCGGGCTTCTTAAACTTGATTCATGAGGGGTTTTGTGATTAAAAAAATATAAAATAATAAAACACACATACATTCTGAGGAATGCAGATTTATAGAATAAATGATTTTAATCATCTAAAATTTGCTAGAGCTAATCTGGTATTTGGAGTTGGACAAATACAGGTTTTCCATAGTTTACGGATTCTTTTCTCTTCAAGTACACTATTCTTCCTGAAAGTCCTCTATGAAGACAACCAGCCACCTTGAAGAATCACTTGCTCTTCTCCAAAAATGTCTCTTTTCGAGAACTCTTGATCACTTCCCACTTAGTGTACAGCTTGCTGTTGACTGAATTTATGAAAACATGCTTAGCCAAAATGTACTGTCAAAATTCTTTGCTTCAGATGGCCAAACTATATTTATTACATCCAAAAGACAGAAAACAATATCATAATTTAAAAATAATAGTAACTCTCTAGAGAACATGTTTATATGCAAAGTAAATTTTGACTGAACTCCTTCAGGGATGATTACTATATGATCACAACATGATTTCATAAATAATGTGATCAGTGGATGTGTCACCTCAAAATCTCATAAAATAATACTCCAAAATATATTTTCTAAAACAGATTATGAGTCACAGATACTTATCTAAAATCTACTAAATGAAAGGAGAGAACTTTGTATATTAATACATTAATTAATGTTAAATATGTTATTTTCTTAAATGAATATGGTTTTGGTCTTTTACTCACTGCAATATTGTTTTACTTCTCTGGCTACTTCCCCCTATAAAATGATTACTTACTCCTCTCATATACCACGTGTTAAATCTGAGACAAAAGTTGCCAAAGGATATTGACATGGAATCAGATATTCTAGGAGGTCAGCCACCTCTTTAGTGGATAGCTCCAAGCATCAACTATTTTGATTTCATTTTCTGCATTTTCACAAGATGAAAATAAAGAAATATTAATAATGTTAATAATGTAGCTTAAACATTAATGATTGTTTCAGGATGTTAACTTATCTTCTATATGGGCACTCAAAATTTCAGTGACCTAATATGCTTTAGTTTGAAAGATACAAACATGTTTATTGCAGCAAAATTTGCTCTGGTAAGAATATAAATAATGTAAGGCAAACTCAACTCAACGCACCGCACTCATCTTCTAGATTCATTACTAAAATGTCTTTTGAGTCTAACTTTCTTCATTTTAAGAAACAAAGACCAGTACACTAAAGACACATTTTATTTCCCAAAAGTCACACCCTGGTAAATTCTGATGTAGGATTTAATTAGGTAAGATGCCTTCAAGTGAGTAATTGGTTCACCCAACAGATGATTTCTAAAATGTTTCTCTGAAGACAGACCTATTATGTTTTCACCTTCAGATACTGGAGGTAACATGTCTTATTAATACCTTGATGAAATTGTTCTGGTTCCACAGGCATAAAACCAAATAGCTCATCAAATAAAATGGATCCTTTTTTACCAATTGTTCAATAAAGGAATTTACACATGGTTATGCACTTTCTGAAAACCAGTTTCCATTTTTCATGGAGAAACATGAAGAAATTTGAATTCATTGCATCATTTTGCTAACTAGGATACCAACTTTAAGAAGTTATTGCTAGGAAAATGTCAGAAATGGTTATTTTATAGAAAACTACTGAACAAGTAGCATTAGCTATACACTATGAGTTAATTTCTCATTATTGTCTTTATAAGGCCCATGCTCCTTTTCTATAAGTAAATGCAGCATTAAGGTAATTTAATTGGAATTCAACTTACCTCACATGCACTGTTTAGCATACAAAGAGATCTATGCATTCCTATTCCAATTTATATAACTTATAAATTATAACACTGAAAAATTAAGGTGCTTTCCCTTAAATATCAATGCCAAGAAGACAAACCCTGTCAAGTTGTTACCGTGTCAAGTTGTAACTACATCTATCACTCCACCTAAAGGCTGAAGACACCTACAAGATGTCTTCCAAAAAATAAAGAGGTTTTTATGCATGTGAACATTACATATCTGCACACCAGGGAAGAAAAGTAATATATTCAATTTCACAGTATCCATAAATTAGCTTACAAGTGGGAAGAAATCTCAGGCTCTTTGCAGTTTTGACAATTTAGGCAATGAACATGTGATACTGACAGGCACGCGGCCTTCTTTTCTAGAGGATTTGAAGGAAATCTATGGAAATCAAAGATGAAAAATAATAGTGTTGAAAATGTTATGAGGTCAACAGGGAGACAAAAAATGGTTCTCTGCATTTTTCCTACAATGGAGGAGAAATTGGACGGGTGGTTCCAAGCTGAGTACCATGAAGCAGAATCAAGGATTGAACAGTGTCCTGGTTTTGCTCACTCTCCTCTCAGGAGGGAGTCCTACTCACCAACTGGAAGTCAATCTCTGCTCCACTACATTATAACAACTAACCCTGAGCTCTCTCCTGGATAGGCAGAGAATCTAGATACTATCCAGTTGTAGACACAAAGAAGCACATCTACACTGGATTTAAGACTGCTTTAAATGGGCAGAAATGAGGCAAATAATCAAACTTTTGTTGGCTTTCTTGGGAGAGGAAGGGCAAGGTGTATAATGCTTAAAAAGGACAAATGGCAACAGCTGGACTATTTTAGGGCTCAGGCCCTCCTACACTACTTAGGTTTATTAGGAGGGAATGCTAAAGGGATTCAGAATTTCTGCACAGTAAATCCTGGCTGCCAAAGGACACTTTGGCTCTCTTGAGATTTTCCTTTAAGAAACAAATTATTTTTTGACTAGCATTCAAGTCCTTATAGTCTCAGATTGGGTTTAAAGTGACAATGATGGTGACCCACTAGAGAATGTGAAACAGAGCAATCTAGACAATATTCTTGTTTTCATCCCTGTCTGCCCTGGAACTCCCATAAACCTTATGTAGAAACCTGGCAAGAATATAAGAGATGTGATCTTGGTAATAGGGCCGTAGACACTTGAGGACTAAGGTAGACTTCTAGAAAAAGGTCACGACTATGTGAACCAAAAGTGGGCCACCCAGAGGGAGCACATTTTCTGGCCTCACGCCAGAAAACAATGTGGCTGTGATTGTCGAATCAAGGAATCCTCAAACCTGAAATAGACAGTGCCAATAAAAATGACCTTACAGTATATTGGGCTTCTGATGGACACAGTAGAAGTCTCTTTGAGTGAAATATTGGAAATTTAAAGTACCTTGCCTATTGGCTGCAAGCTAACCTCTACTACTGCATTAACTTTCTATGCCAACCTCAGATGCCTTAAGAAATAAGATGTTAAAGGGTTGGGCCCAAGATCTGGCTGACTCTAAAGAAGACTGAAAGCTATAAGCGCATACGCATGTAGGCAGGGAAACTGTTACCTTGGAAACTGAAAACCGAAAGTAAGCTACAGCACACCATAGAGTAGACTACACAGGGAATGATTGCAGTGAACTATGCGTGAATGTTTCTGTGTGTGCCTGTCTGGTGCAAGCAATGATTTAACACATTTTCCATAATGATCGTGTTGAGCGTGAGTTCGAATTGTAGGAAGGGAATGAAGTCAAATCATCTGAAGAAAGATCAGGCATCATGGGCTGGGGGGTAAAAAACTCCAGCAAACTGTTACAGGGCATCGAAGCAGACAATGAAACTGCCCATGGAGGTGAAACATGAAGAACCGGCAAGTCTCAGAGCTTACCATGGCAAAGGTGAAAAATCAGGGAGAGATTCAAAGAGCAGGATGAGAACTTCAGGCAAAGCAGCCAACAGAAGAGTGCACGTGACAAGTCAATAGTATTGCTGCAGTAAAATAATTCCCACAGAGCTAAGAAAAGTGATTCTTTAGAGGTTTCAACGCTTATCTCTATACTTATTGTCTTATAAACTCTGCCTCAGTCCCAATCCCTCAGTACCATGATACTTACATCTCCTTTATTCTGGCTCCTATGTTCTTTCCAGAATTGAGACTATTTTATGTGTAATTCTCCAGTTTCCACTCTTTCTTAGCTGGTGTAGACATTGTTCATGGCCTTTTCTCCATCCTCTATTCCTAGTATTTAGTTTATGTTTAAGTCATCTGATTTGACATATCATTGCCTATGGAAAGGCATATAGAAGAGTCTCCTACCACCATCTCTCATTTCTCCCACAGAGACAGTTCTACTTGTCCCCCAAGGTGAAATTATCAAAATATGAGGAGCAGAAACAAAGGGTGACAGAACAAGTAGACCATGTTAATAAAGACAGAACATTTGACTCAGACAATTTCACTTTATGTGTCTTTTGTGAGGACATTTACCAACCTTGTTTAGACCAAAATTTGGGCCAAAAATATCAGTCCTCCATTGGAATTATGGCTAAAGAGGAACAACACAGGGTAATGAATAACACTCTGGGAAGGAAAAATGGAAGATGCTTGTTTTTATTATATTAAAAAACTCCAGTCATGGACATAAAAACGCTCAATTTACCTATCCTATGAACAATCACTGACGTCTGCATTTATATAGCATCTGTTTCCATGGAATCTAAGTAGTAAATGTTATGTACATAATATATAAATGCAGATTTTTGTATACAAAACATCTTTTACAAATACATTTTCTTTCCATTTAGGTAATAGCCCCAAACTCAGTCAGATATGCAGTAGTATTTTGAATGAGTGTCTGTTTGATGTAGAAAAACAATGCTATTTTCCTCCTGTTCAAAATATAATACTCTTTCTCTTCCATTTAATTCACCGAGTGTTTCATTTTTAATGAATATTCTTCATTCTCCAGTGCTTCACTATATCAATCCATGGCAATGATGCTTATTTCTCTGGAGAAAATATTCTTCATTCAGAGACATTTAATTTGCCCAGAAACAACCCAGGCAAAAAGGAAAAAAAAAAGTTTGATGATATTTACAAGTAGATAAACTTCACCTAATTTATAGAAACTCCACTTAGTTCAATGTGATAGACAGTAATAAGGAACAAATTCTTATTCATTGTCAGCTTGTTTGGACATGTCTGCAATGAAATTCAGAAATGAACATACACCAGGATCTTACTGTTAAATTTGTAATGTGCTAGAGAGTACATCATTTGGGTGCAATTTCTCTGGTAAATCTCCTAGAAACTGGAAAGACTATTCTGTAGATTGGCTCCTAATGGAGAAGATATTTTAAAAATCTATAGTGTTCATTGAACTTCATTTTAAGTGCTTTACTAAGTGACTCTTTTTCTTACTGGGCCATTAGAGATAGCATTAATAGGAAAATATAAGCAGAAAAACAGGTTATTTGTGACTTAAAAATAAGTAAAAAAAATAAATAAATAAAACATCTCCCAGGGGAATTAGAGAAAACAAAACAAAACACTAGCATATGTAAAGAAATTTTGAAGACCAACAGAAGCATCTTCCTCATTTATCTTAAAATCAATCTCTGGAATTTGCCTATCATTCATTTGATAGCACCTAAGAGAAATTTTTCTAAAATATGAAATTGATGTTCGTGATACTGAATCATTACCCCAATTCCAAAAGTTTTATCAAATAAATTGAGAATGTATTTCTTCTTGGATCCAAGTGGCTTAAAAAAAGAAAGAAAAGTTAAAAAAAAAAAGGAAAAGAAAAAAAGAATAACTAATAAACTGAGAAGACTGGGTTGCGTAAACCAATCAATACTAGAGATTTCAAATAATGCTAATTTAACACCAGACTTCCTTTTCTCTATGTGGATAACTGGTCTTGTGAGGCAGAGGCAGGGCACACTTACATTCTACTACAATAACAAACACGGGGACAATTGGATGGGTATGGCGAAATTGTCAGGAGGCTGCATCTTAAATGCCCTCACCAAAAAAAAAAAAAAAAAGATAACTGTGTGACACGATAGAGGTAATAGCTAAGACTCAAGTGGTAATCATATTGCAATATATAATGTATCAAATCAACACACTTCACATCTTAAACTTACACGATGTTATATGTCAGTTATATCTCCAATTACCAAAAATATAAAAAGTAAACATAGAACTCAGAGTCTGCCAGTGCAATGTTATCATAGGGTAATAATTATCACTATTACCATGGGTTTTATTAACAAAAGATCACAGATTATTATAGGCAGAATTTTTATGAAGCCAATAACATAAGTCTAACTATAAACAAGAGAGGAGAGAAATTTAATACCAATAATATGTGGTCACTTTAAAACATGATTGCAAATGATGCAGTGGTCTTCTCATGAAGAGTGCCATTTCCTAAGATCTGAGAAGATGACTTCAACCAATTACATATAACAGAAGTAACGCCACATTACTTATTAGTTATTAATAGTACCATTTAGTATTCTAGGGCTGCCATGACAGAATATGACAGACTGTTGACTTAAACAACAGAAATTTATTTTTCCACAGTTTGGAAAACTGGAAGTCCAAGATCAAGGTGCCAGCAAAACTGGTTCCTTCTGAGAACTCTCACAAAGACTTCTTGGTTCTCTCTGTGTCCTCACATGGCCTTTCTTCTGTGAGCAGGCTGCCCTGGGATTCTTTCCTTTTCTAATAATGGCACCCATTATACTGGATTAGGGCCCCACCCTTATGACCTTCTTTAACTGTTATTGCTTCTTTAAATGCCTTATCTCCAAATGCAGGGGTTTTTTTGGGGGGGGGGAGTGTTAGAGATTCAACATATGAATTTAGGGTGGAAGTACACAATTCAGTTCATAACAATGAATTTTGAGGATAGCTTATAATAGATTTCCACTTTTATTGATGGAAATTTTTATTGTATAGCCTTGAGTTGCCATTAAGGAAGTTCGACCACCAAAAACAGTATAGGGACAATGTAGAGAGCAGCCATTTCATATTTTGAATGAGAATCTAGGTGCATATATAGGTATATAGTTAGGTTTTGTGGATGTGAAAATGTTACAACATAATATTATTGACCTTTAGACTTTCTACCCACTGGAACTACACAGTTGGAATGCCTGGATCCAAGATTTCAGTTAATGTAAGATTGAATTTGAAAACGAATGCATGAAAACGGAGCCTATGAATATTATAATGGCCCAACACTTGGTGCACGGCCTCTTTTCTATCCATTTTTGTTTTCTAGATGATGTTGTCCAGTAATGTGGGTTTTTAAAAAATCTCTATTCTGATGGCAACCAGAATTCTATCTTTAGCATGGTCTTACCTCTAAGCTTCTAACTTGTATTTCAAATTTTCAGCCCATATACTGTTCTTCACCCAATCTTCTTTAACAAATAAATGGCAGCCCCCCCCCATCATTTTTTAAAAAAATACCCCCTAAGTCATTCTTTAAGAGACATAATTTCACACACACACTCAAACCAGTGAGAAAGCTGACCTGGATATGTAGCTTCTTACCATCTACATGATGACAGCACCAGCCCAAGACAGGACGTTTTCTTGCCTTAAACACTGCCATGCCATCCACGTCGGCTTTGGCTACTTTTCATCTTGCCCCTCTACCATCAACTATCCACAGAGTATCAAAGAAGATTTAAATGCACACACACCACACACACACTTCATATCACTTCCGCTTGAGTGCCTGTTCATTTCAGTGAAAATACATTCTAGAGCTAGTACTTTGTTTTATACAGTTTTACTGGATTTCCTTTTTGGTTCTTCCACGATTCCACCCTTGTCTCCATTTTCCTCCTTACTTCACATTTGTGCTTTTTCCTGCCCTCCTGATGCTAAGCATGTGTTTGCTTTAGGGCAGTTATCTCCCCGAAAAGCCCTTCTGGAGATTTGTACAAGGCAAAGCTGCTTCTAGTCATTTATGTCTCACCTTAAGAGACCCTTCCTAGTCCAGGCCTTATCTCAACATACAATCAGAGATATTCCATTCATTGTCATATTATATCACCTGCTTAATTTTCATGGTGGCATTTATCTAGCACTTATTAGTATTACATTTAAAAAGTAATAACGTGTTAGCAAGAGACCAAAATAGAAAACCTTATTCTCATATTGAAACCTCATTGCCTCTTTTAATCATCAAGAGGAAGCTAATACCAAGAAATATAGGTTAGAAATGTAGTTATTGTATTTAAAATATCTACTTCTTTTTATAGTTTTTATAAAATATACAGTAATATTCGCACAGTAGCCATATTTGTAGTTAGACATGACAAATGTGAAAAAAAAATAGTAATTTTCCATGCGGAAACACTTCTCATGCCTCTACTCACAGCAAGAATTAGGAACAAATATATGGTAGCTGTTCCACTAACTTTCCTAAGGATGTCTTAAAGCCTGATGGTAACAATCGCAAGCCCTTTTACATTGGAATAATGTGTGGTTGATCCTTGCTTCTTTCTCCAGTAATCTTAACCATATATTACCAAAAAATAAAAATAAAAATAAAATCTCACCTGGTTCTTTTCTCCCTTTTCTTGAGATGGGATTAGCATCATAAAAACCTCGGGGAAGTAGGATGAAAATGTTGATTGTTAACTACATCATTACCAGCACCCTACAGCTCAGCATATAGCAAATGATACAAGAAATATTGATTTTAAAAATGAATAAAAGAATGAGTAAATAATAAATACACTCACATGTTTTCTTCCAAATCTATTAGCTATACTGTTTGGGTCCTGATGTTACCTATTTGATCTCTTCATCTAATTTTTTCATTGAATGTTATGGACTGAGTTGTGTGCCTCCACAATTCATATGTTAAAAGCCCTAACCCCCAATGAGACTTTTTGGGCCTCTAAGGAGGTAATTAGGACCAAAAAGAGTTTTTAATGGCGGGATCTTAATCTGTTAGGACTGGTATCCTTACAAAAAGAGGAAGAGACACCAGAGATCTGTCTCTGTCTCAGTCTGCACACAGAGAGGGAAGCCCCTATGAGGACACACTGCCAAGGAACCATCTGCAGCCAGGAAGAAAGGCCTTACCAGAAACCAACCCTGCAGGCACCTTGATCTTGGACTTCTAGCCTCCAAAACTGCAAGAAAATACATTTCTGTTATTTAAGCCACCCAGCCTGTGGTATTTGGTTATGGTTGAGCAGCCTAATATAATTAATCTTAGGATAATCACAATTATCCAATCGTTCTATATTATGACTTTTGGCAACTGAGATGGATAAGTAATAAAATAAAAATAACTGCAAATGTGTCCCATTATTATCCCCAGTCATGGAACTTTGGCTGGATCATCTGGTGGACTCGAATGAAATGACAGAGCCAAATCTGAACATATCTGTTGAATCCCCAGGCTCACTCTCTGATTCACTATATGGGACCATCTCCAACCTTTTTAAACATATTTCCAAATGGACTAATACAAAAATGATATACTTGTGAATATGTTGTAAAATATATGTGACCTTTGGAAGCAATCAGGGCTATCTGAAAGCATAGCTTTAAGAGCTGGTGCTACTGCACAGTAGCTTGATATGGCTTTGAGGTTCTTTGAACAGTGGTTCTTTTATATGTAAAATGATAGGAGTAATATCTTTCTAGTAGGACAGCGAAGGAGTTATATGGTAAGTGGATTATATAAATGAGAAAGCATCCCTGAGTCTATTAAGTACCATGCACATATACTATATTTTACTGAGAATACTGATGCAGTATAATTTTGTTGAGGCTTTGTTGGAAGGTACAAGCAAATAAGTATTCAAATGACCTTCAGTAACTCTCAAAACAATGTACCCTCAAATGTGCATATGATTTGTTTAGAATCTTTAATATTTCCTTGCATTTTTTATATTTCATTGTACCAATTTTTGTAATTTTTAATTAGTTGCATTAATCAGAAAGAACAAAAGCATATTTAATAACATATATGTCATATATAACATACTTATATTTTTAACATTTGTATTTAAAGAAATAGGATTTGAATTGACTTTATAGAGGTATTTGAACTTTCTAAAATATTTCTGCATTATTTATTACATATAAGACCCACAGAAAAAAGTAACAGGTGATATATCGTTTGGCTTGCTTTAATATTAGTGGAAATTCTCAGAGATTTTAAAAATATATGGTTAGGGCTTATCATTCTGCTTGCAGATGTATTCATCATAATCTGCTCTACCTTTGCTATATCCTGGCATATGGTAAGGAAAATGTTATTTTACCAAAATAGCCCTATACAAAACAGATATGTTAGAATAAAGACTAGAAACATAATAGTCTTTTTCTTCAACCAAAAGTACTAAAATTCTTTTGTAAAACCACGCATAAATATTCATGGAATTCCTAAGCACAAACTTATATTCCATTTATTTTTATGAGTAACAGTTCAGTAGGAATATTATATATGTACAACTTTGTACATCTATCCAAAAACAGATGATTTCTATGTAATAGCATTCAAATGAACAATTTTTAACCTCATTTCATAAAAAGCGCTCTGCCACTTAGATGAATCTTTAAATACCACAACATAAAATTAAGTTTGCCCATGCCAAACATTTAGGGCCAAGAATACTAATGAAGTAAAGGGGAAACGAGTATTCTTCCATTACCTATCTGTGTTTTTCGTTATCCAGAGTAATATTTCATTCAGTGATACTCATTAGAAATAATTGGTTTAGCCAAGAATGAGAAGGTTTAAAAAAGGAGTTATGAATAGTAACAGAAGGGCAGCTGGGTGGCTTAGTCAGTTAAGCGTGTCCACCTTCGACTCAGGTCATGACCTGAGAGTCCTGGGATCTAGCTCCGAGTTGGTCTCCCTGCTCTGTGTTGGGACCCCTGCTCTGTGGGGAGCCTGCTTCCCCCGCTCCCTCTGCCACTCCCCCTGCACCCTCTCTCTCCCTCTCTCTAATAAATAAAAAAATCTTAAAAAAAAAAAAGAACAGTAACACAGAAGGACATCAACTTCCTTAAATGCTTACAAAGTTTAATTACAATGTACAAAAACCAGCTGGAAATAATTCAACTCCGTGTAGTTGGTTCCAGAGATCAAATCATTTATTTTTCTTCAGTAGCCATTAAAAAAAGAAAATTCTTTTTGACTAATATGGGCATTTGAAAATCTTAATACTTCCAAATCTAGCCCACAGATATGCATGGTTCATATATGTGAACGATCTTTAAAATATAATATGTAAATTTCTATTCAATGTTAAAAAAAGTTGAAATGTACAATATTCACCATCACTACCTTTATATTTTCTTCTTTGTGGCTTTTTGTAAGAGAAGCTTCTGGTTCTCAGTGAAGGTTTTGCTCCCAAAATATCAATGATAAAATTAAGTTGGGGAAAAAATTCCTGAGATGTTATTTTTTTTTCTTTTCACATAAGTGACCTTATTTTTTAAATGTATTTTTTCCAGGTTTTGGACTTTATGTATTTATCTAGCTAATATATTGACATATATTAGTGTGTAAGTTTAAGGTATACAATGTGATCATTTAGTATACTGTATATATTGTGAAATAATTACCACAATAAGGCTAATTAACACATCTATCCCCTCACATAGTTACTCTTTTTTCAGGGTAAGAATGCTTAAAATCTACTCTCTTAGCAAATATTAAATTACTATACAGTATTATCAACTGTAATCACCATGCTATAGATTAGATTCCAAAAATTTATCTTATACCTGGAAGTTTGGATCTTTTGACCAATATTTTCTCATTTCTTCTACCACCCAGGCCCTGGCAACCGATCTACTTTCTGTTTCCATGAGTTAGACTTTCTTAGATTTCACATAAGAGATTATACAGTAGTTGGCTTTGCCCGTCTGAATTATTTCACTTAGTGTAATGCCCATTCATGTTGTCACAAATAGCAGGATTTGCTTCTTTTTTATAACTAATAGATTACCTTTTCTTTATCCATCCATCTGTGGATGGACATTTAGGTTGTTTCCGTGTTTGGCTATTGTGAATGATGTTGCAATGAACCTAGGAGTGCAGCTATCTCTTGAGATAGCCATTTCATTTTCCTCATATATATAACCAGAAGTGGGATTGCTGGAACATTTGGTAGTTCTATCTCTAATATTTCTAGAAAGTGCCATATTGTTTTCCATAATGGTTGTACCAATTTACATCCTCATCAACACTTGTTATTCCTTGTCTTTTTTGATAATAGCTATTCTAACTGGTGTGATGTCTACTGGTTTTGATTTGCATTTCTCTGATGATTAGTGATGTTGAGCAACTTTCACATACTTGTTGGCATGTCTATGTTTTCTTTTAAAAAAATGTCTAGTTCAGTCCTTTGCCCATTTTTTACTCAGATTGTTTGTTTTGCTATTAAGTTGTATCAATTCTTTATTTTGGATATTAACCCCTTATTAGAGATATGGTTTGCAAATATTTTCTCCCATTCTATAGGTTGCCTTTTCATTTTATTGATTTTTCTCTTTTGCTGTGCAGACACATTTTACTTTGGTGTATTTCTTCTTGTTGACTCTTCCTTTCATTGCTTGTGTTTTTGGTGTTATAACCAAAATATCATTGCCAAGATCAATGTTAAGGAACTTTTTCCCTATGATTTCTTCTAAGAATTTATGATTCCAGGTTTTACATATAAGTCTTTAATCCATTTTGAGATTGTTTCTATAAGTGGTATAAGATAGGGGTCCAAATTCACATTTTGCATGTGTATCTCTAGCTTTATTTGATGAAGAGACATGTTTCCAAACTGCCTATTCTTGGCTCCTTTGTCAAATATTACCGTGTGGGCTTATTTCTGGACTCTCAATTATATACCATTGGTCCATGTGTCTGTTTTGATGCCAGTAACATACTGTGTGATTAATATAGCCATGTAATTTAGTTTGAAATCAGGAAGTGTGATATATTTTCCTCAAGATTGTGTTGTGTCCTATCCTGGTGTTGTTGGATTAATATTTTGTATATGTCTGTTAGGTCCATTTGGTCTAGAGCATTATTCAAGTCTGTTATTTCCTTACTGATTTTCTGTCTGGATGAGCAATCCAATGTTGAAAGTGTGCTATTGAAGTCCCCTACTCTTACCGTATTGCTGATTATTTCTGCCTTTGGTTCTGTTAATATTTGCTATAAACATTTGGGTGCCCTATTACCGGATCATGCAAATTTACATTTATTATATCTTCTTGATGAATTGATCCCATTATCACTATATACTGACCTTCCTTATCTCAGGTAACTAATTTTGACTGCAAGTCTATGTTATCTGACATACATATAGCCATCACTGCACTCTTTTGGTTACAATTTGCATGGAATATTTTTCCCATCTCTTCACTTTCAGCCTATGTATATGTTTAAAGCTAAAGTGAGTCTCCTTTAGGCAGGGTATTGTTGAATATATATATTTTACCCATTCAGTCACTCTATGTCTCTTTTTGGAAAATACAATACACTAAGTTTAAAGTAATTATTAATAGTTAATGACTTACTATTCCCATTTTGTTAATTGTATTCTAATTGTTTTTTATTGCTTTTGTTTTTTTTCTATGTGTTGTTGTCTTCCTTTGTTATTTATTTTTCATAGCGACATATGTATTTGCTTTCTTTTTCTTTTTTGTGTATCTACTATTTTTTTCTTGGTGGTATTGAGGACTTTACAAAACCATCTTATAGATATACCAGTCTTAAACTAACAACTTACCTTTGATCACTTACAAAAGCTCTACAATTTTACTTCTCCCACACTGTATGCTATTGATGTCACACTTTACATCATTTTATATTGTACATCCATTAAAAATTCCGTAGTTGAGTCATTTTTAATACTATAGTCTTTCAGTTTTATACCAGAGATAAAAGGGGTTTATGTACCACCATTACAGTATCAAGGTATTCTGAATTTGACTCTTCATTTACCCTTACCAGTGAGGTTATACTTCTCTGTTTTCATGTTGTCCTTTCTTTCAATTTCAAAGAATATCCTTTAACATTTCTTCTAGTGGTGATGAGCTGCCTTAGCTTTTATTTGTCTGGGAATGTCTTTATGTCTCTGTCATTTCTGAAGAACCATTTTGCCAGGTATAGTATTCTTGGTTAGCAGTTTTATTTCCTTTCAGTATTTTGAATGTCTCATTCCACTACTTCTGGACTGCAACATTTCTGCAGAGAAATCCCCGGATAGCCTTATGTAGATTCTCTTTTATGTCATAAGTTGTTTTTATTTTGCTGCCTTCAAAATTCTTTTTTTCTCTTTGACTATTAAAATTTTGACTATAAGGGAGCCCGGGTGGCTCAGTCAGTTAAGCGTCTGTCTTCAACTCAGGTCATGAGTCCAGGGTCCTGGGATAGAGCCCTGTGTTGGGCTCCCTGCTCAGCGGAGAGTCTGCTTCTCCCACTAATCTTCCTCTCTCTCTCACTGCTCATGCTCTCTCTCTCCTTCTCTAAAAAACAATAAATAAATAAAATCCAAAGAATTTTTTTTTATTATAATGTGCCTTGGAATAATATTCTTTGGGTTTCCTTTGCCTAGGGTCTTCTGAGCTTCTTGGACCTAGACATCCATATTTCTCCTAAGGTTTGAGACACTTTCAGGTACTATTGTTTTAAATAATCTTTTTTGTTCTCTCTCTCTCTCCTCTTTCTGGTACTCCCATGATGGGAATGTTCATTTGTTTAATGGTGTCCCATAATTTATGTAGGCTTTCTTAACTCTTTTGTATTCCCTTTTTTCCTTTTTTGTTCCTTTAATATGCTAATTTCAAATGATTTTCCTTTGAGTTTGCTGATTCTTTCTTCTGCATGCCAAGTGTTCTATTGAAGTTCTTGACTGAATTTTTTAGTTTTGCCATTGCATTGTGCATCTTCAGAACTTCTGTTTGGTTCTGTTTTTTATGGTTTTATTTCTTCATTCAGCATCTTTTGTTCATGCATTGTTTTCCTGATTTTGTTTTAATGTTCTTCTGTGTTCTCTTGCATTTCATTGAGTTTCTATAAGATAATTATTTTTGCATTTATTGCCAGGCAATTCATAGATCTCCATTTTATTGTGGGAGGTTACTGGGGTTTTATTAGTTTCCTTTGGAGGTGTCATATTTGCCTGTTTCTTTGTGATCCGTGCAGTCTTGTGTTGGTGTCTGTGCATTTAAAAGTGTAAACAACTTTTCGGCAGGTAAATACCTTCTCCTGTCTGTTCCCTGGGTTTATGAGATTACCTCTGGAATTGTAGTCATGCTGGTTTGGAGCCAAGTTACAAGGCCATTGCTGAATCTGTAGTGGAGTCTGTAGTTAGCAGACTTATTTCTAGTGGCTTAGACAGGCATAGATCTTGTCTTGCCTCTGGGTGGATGGGGTTGTCTTTGGGACCTTGCTTAGTAGGGTGATGCTGGGACAAGTGTCCATTTCAAGGTCTGCAACTGGGTTCTCAGACAGTAGGCCTATTACCAGGTGCATTGACAGTTACGGCTCCCACCAGGTCCCTGGGAAGATAAACTGCTTCTTTATTGTGTCTGGGAGGGGCTAAAGCCCAGTGTAGGGCCATTCTAGTATTTCTGGAAGTGCAGACAAGAGCGTATCCCACTGGGTCCCTGGGCTTGCAGTTTCACTGGCAGATTGCAGCTGAGAGGAACTGGAGCAGAGCATAAGGCATTCTAGGTTCTCTAGGAGTACAAATGAAAGTGATCCCTGCAAGGTCCCTAGGCCACTAAAAATGTAGTGTTCATTGACTGCAGCTGGGAAAGCCTGGGGCCCAGTTACAGGACCATTTTAGAATCTATAGTCAGACTAAATTTACCTCTATGGCTCCCAGACCATGACTAAGAGAGGCATCAGCATCCATGGCCAAGGCCAAGTTCTGTTTGCCTATTATCTTAATCACAAGTGAGTGTGACTCCTCCTGGGTAAGCTTGCGTATGGTTTTGGTGACAGATCCAAGGCCAAATGGGGCTGCACCTGAGCCCTCAGGGGTATGGGACTGTTTACAGACTTACACAGGACAAGGGTCAGCAAGTCAGCCAGTTGGGTCCATTTTGCCTTCTGAAAATGGACTTCACTGGGGTTTCACAATCTCCTACCTGGATCCCAAAGCTCCCACTAATTTACTTTTGTCCATGGATGGCCAAACAAATTATTGTTTCTAACAAGAACAGAATGGGGGACTTCTTATTTCACCATCTTACTGATGACACTCTCCATAAGCAACCTTCTCATGCATGACTCAGCCCACCCATGGCTACCAGTTCTGGTGTGTGTGTGTGTGTGTGTGTGTGTGTGTGTGTGTGTGTGTGTGTGTGTAGAGTAGGGCTATACTTACAGACTAGCAGAAGCGACAGAGACAGGAACATTATTTTTGCTAATTTTATCTTCTGAGTCAACTAGATGATAAAATTTGGCCAACTCCTGGTACATTAGCGCAATCTTTTCCTTTTCTCCACACACCATTTTCTTGAGAAGGAAATCTTGATACTTGTACTGCTTGAATCTTTACAGCCTACTTCATCACATTTGAAGTAAGACAATTAAAAATTGTTATTTCAAGGTGCACGGATGGCTCAGTCAGTTAAACATCTGCCTTCGGCTCAGGTTATGATCCCAGGGTTCTGGGACTGAGTCCTGCATCAGGCTCTCTGCTCAACAGGCAGTCTGCTTCTCCCTCTCCCCTTCCCCCACAACTCGCTCTTTCTCTCTAATAAATAAATAAGATCTTTAAAAAATCAATATTTCAATGTAGCATTTATACTCATTTTATAGATCAAAACCCATTAGTGTTCAAATGAAATTTAATGAAAAAAATCTTGAATAAAACATTTAAGAAGTTCATCATTTTGATGCATCAGGTGCAAGAAACAAAACCCAAAAATCAAGTGACCTAAAAAGAAGATGATATTTACTATCTCATTTATTAAGAAATGTCAAGGTGGAGCATTCCAATAGCTGTTTAATTTACTGCCTTAATGACATAAAACAATGTTACTTCTAACTTACTGCCTGTTATTTTCACTATGGTGGCATAACCCTTCTCACTGAGCTAGCCAGCACTATTCCACAATTTCCACAAATACCAGCCAACTTTGAAGCTAAAATTGTCACTATATCTTCCTCTGTATATCCATTAGCAAATAGACCATTCTCAGAAGCACCCAATAGGCTTCTGTTCCTGAAAATATGTTATGTGTGGAAGTTTATTGTTTTATCTTCAAATCAAAAATAATTATGGAAGGTATGCTGACAGAAATATGTTTATATTTTAGCCATTAAGCTATTTAAAATATGCCCATACAAAGGTAAAATATAAGTCATTTATCAGCAAACACTGAGCCGTTTGAAGGTACCAGCCATTCTCAAGGAATAAGGCACTCTGGATACAGGAGAATAAGGCTCGGCTCTCATAGGGCTTATTTTAGTAAAAGTTGGCATTATATTCAAAAGGACTCCAAGCTGGTATGTACAAGACTTACAGAAAGAATCAAAGAATGCATTTTGGAGGAGGTATGTTAGAAAAGCAATAAGGAGGAAGACTATAATAATAAATCTAAAATATATCCCACATCCTAGGGGAAAAGAAGGGGTTCCCATAATCTTAAGATCGAAGTGGAAAAAAGTGTTTTCAGCACCAAGAAAAACTAATGCTTTAATATTGTTATCTCCAAATACTAGCTTTATATTCAGAATCAAATTCAGCAGATGAACTGCCCATATTTAATTTAGGCAGTTAGAAAGTATATGATAAAATTGCCATCATGTAATTATCTAAATCAACATGGAATGAACTTTGAGTTTTTGAACAACAAAAAAAGAGATCTATATAATCTATTTTTTAAATTCAATTAGCCAACCTAGAGTACATCATTAGTTTCAGATGTATAATGTTCAATAATTCATCAATTGCGTATAACGCTCAGTGCTCATCACATCACTTGCCCTCCTTGATGCCATCACCCAATTACCCCATTCCCCCACCTTCTTCGCCTCCAGCAACCCTCAGTTTGTTCACTATAGTTAAGAGTCTCTTATGGTTTTTCTCCCTCTCTAATGAGTTCCCATTCAATTTTCCCTCCCTTCCTCTACAGTCCTCTGCTCTGTTTCTTATATTCCACATATGATGGAAACCATATGATAATTGTCTTTCTCTGGTTGACTTATTTTGCTCAGCATAATACCCTCCAATTCCATCCACATCAATGTAAATGGTAAGTATTCATCCTTTCTGATGGCTGAGTAATATTCCAGTGTGTGTGTGTGTGTGTGTGTGTGTGTGTGTGTGTATACCACATCTTCTTTATCTATTCATCCGTCAACGGACATCTGGTCTCTTTCCAGTTTGGCGATTGTGGACACTGCTGCTATAAACATGCCCCCTTTGGATCACTACATTTGTATCTTTGGGGTAAATACCTAGTAGAGCAATTGCTGGCTCATAGGGTAGGTCTATTTCTAGCTTCTTGACAAACCTTCATACTTTTTTCCAGAGAGGCAGTACCAGCTTGCATTCCCATGAACAGTGTAAGAGGGTTCCCCTTTCTTTGCATCCTTGCCAACATTTGTTGTTTCCTGTCTTGTTAATTTTAGCCATTCTGACTGGTGTGAGGTGTATCTCATTGTGGTTTTGATTTGTATTTCCCTAATGACAAGTGATGTGGAGCATTTTTTCGTGTGTCTGTTGGCCATTTGGAGGTCTTCTTTGGAGAAATGTTTGCCCATGTCTTGATTGGATTACTTGTTCTTTAGGTGTTGAGTTTGGTAAGTTCCTTATAGATTTTTGATACTAACCCTTTATCTGATATGTCATTTGCAAATATCTTCTCCCATTCCACAGGTTGCTTTATAGTTTTGTTGACTGTTTTTCTTGCTGTGCAAAAGCTTTTTATCTTGATAAAGTCCCAAAAGTTCATTTTTGCTTTTGTTTCCCTGGACTTTGGAGACATGTCTAGCAAGAAGCTGCTGTGGCTGAGGTCACAAAGGTTGCTGCCTTGTTCTCCTCTAGGATTTTGATTGATTCCTGTCTCACCTTTATGTCTTTCATCCATTTTGAGTTTATCTTTGTGTAAGATATAAGAAAATGGTTCAGTTTCATTCTTCTACATATGGCTATCCAATTTTCCTAACACCATTTATTGAAGAGACTGTTATTTTTCCATTGGATATTCTTTCCTGCTTAGTCAAAGATTAGTTAACCATAAAGTTGAGGGTCCATTTATGGAATCTCTAATCTGTTTCATTGATCTGTGTGTCTGTTTTTGGGCCAGTACCATACTGTCTTGATGATTACAGCCTTGTAATAGAGCTTGAAGTCTGGCATTGTGATGCCACCAGCTTTGGTTTTCTTTTTCAACATTCCTCTGGCTATTATGGGTCTTTTCTGGTTCCATACAAATTTTAGGATTATTTGTTCCAGCTCTGTGAAAAAAATTGATGGTATTTTGATAGGGATTATATTGAATGTGTAGATTACTCTGGGTAGCATAGACATTTTAACAATAATTAATTATTCTTCCAATCCATGAGTATGGAATGTTTTTCCATTTCTCTGTGTCTTCCTCAATTTCTTTCATAAGTGTTCTGTAGTTTTTAGTGTCTGTACACTTTACCTCTTTGGTTAGGTTTATTCCTAGGTATCTTATGGTTTTTAGTGCAATTGTAGATGGAATCAATTCCTTAATCTCTCTTTCTTCTGTCTCATTGTTAGTGTGTAGAAATGCAACTGATTTCTGTGTATTGATTTTACATCATGCCACTTTGCTGAATTCCTGTATGAGTTCTAGCAATTTTGGGGTGGAGTCTTTTGGGTTTTCCACATAACGTATCACGTCATCTACAAAGAGTGAGAGTTAGACTTCTTCTTTGCCAATTTGAATGTCTTTTATTTCTTTTTGTTGCCTGATTGCTGAGGTTAGGACTTCTAATACTATGTTGAACCACAGTGGTGTAAGTGGGCATCCCTGTCGTGTTCTAATATATTTGGCAATCTGGAAGAAATGGATACATTCCTGGAAATTTACAAACTATCAAAACGGAAACAGGAAGAAATAGAAAACCTGAACAGACTCATAATCAGCAAGGAAAATGAAGGAGTAATCAAAAATCTCCCAACGAATAAGAGGCCAGGGCTAGATGGCTTCCCAGGGGAATTCTACCAAACATTTAAAGAAGAACTAATACTTATTCTTCTGAAGCTGTTTCAAAAAAATAGAAAGGGAAGGAAAACTTCCAAACTCATTCTATGAGGCCAGTATTACTTTGATCCCCAAACCAAAGACCTCACCAGAAAGGAGAATTATAAACTAACACCCCTGATGAACATGTATGCCAAAATTCTCATCAACATACTAGCCAAAAGGATCCAACAGTACATTAAAAGGATTATTCACCACAACCAAATGGGATTTATTCCTCAGCTGCAAGGGTGGTTCAACATTGGCAAATTAATCAACGTGATACACCACATTAATAAAATAAAAGACGAGAACCATTTGATCTTCTCAACTGGTGCTGAAAAAGCATTTGACAAAATACAGTATCCTTTCTTGGTTAAAATTCTCCACAGTGTAGGCATAGAGGGAACATACCTCAATATCATAAAAGCTATCTACAAAAAGCCCACAGTGAGTATCATTCTCAATGAGGAAAAACTGAGAACTTTTCCCCTAAGGTCAGGAACACGACAGGGATGCCCATTCTCACCACTGTTGTTCAAAATAGTACTATACAATCTATTTTAATTAATTAATTAATCTTTTACATATATTTTGTTTATTTCAATTCAGTAGAGGGTTCTTATGAAACTCTGAATTATGTTATCCATTCTCCCTACTCCAGCTGAAGAGACATTTTTTTTCTTAAAAACATGTATTTCTTTTTTTTAAATCTGAATAACCTTCCCTGTTTGAAAACTCTCAAAGGATTCCCATTGATCTTTTTTTAAATTATGTTCAGTTAGCCCCTGTGTAGTACATCATTAGTTTTTGATGTAGTGTTCAATGATTCATTAGTTGCATGTGACATCCAGTGCTCATCACAACATGTGTCCTCCTAAAAACCCATCACCCTGTTACCACATCCCCCCACTCCCCCTCTCCTCTAAAACCCTCAGTTTATTTCCCGGGGTTCCTAGTCTCTCATGGTTCTTCTCCCTCTCTGATTTCTACCCCTTCAGATTTCCCTCCCTTCTATGGTCCTCCATGCTATTGCTTATGTTCCATGGATGAGTGAAACCATATGATTATTGTCTTTCTATTTTAATTTAAAAATTGATTCATTAAAGCTTCCAAACAGTCCTTATGTCTAAATCTCTGTTCTAGAGTCTGTTACGTTTGTCATCATACGCTGGAACGTCATGTTTGACTACTTGAAGACAGAAACATTTTTTTATAACCACACTTTTCAAGAGACATCAGATTCTACAGGAGACAAAACCAAATAGTAGATCAATATAAAACAAAAATTACAAAACCATTTTTTTTCTCCAGAGCTCTCATACATTTTATGTCAGATAGCCTGTTGCTAATACTTCATTAAGAATTAAATACCCCAATAAATACTTAAGGTGGAATGCTGCACACCTACATAAAAAATTCAATGTTGATGTAAATATTTGTCTGAGAGCTAGAATTATTATAAATATAAATACATAAAAAATAGAGCATCCAATGTTTAGTATTACCTGTACCAGCTAAACATAAAATGCATACTATGTTCTTTTCAGGTTAAACAAGTGAGTTGTGCATCCCCAGATATATTGTATTGACTCATCAAGGCCCCAAGAGAATATCACAAATTTTATGTACATCTTGTTCTACAACTTCTCACAGACTATCTCATCTAACTGTGTGTGTGTGTGTGTGCAGTTCTCTAAAAAAAGTCAAAAGAATAAGTCACAGTTTACCTATTTTTCTGTACTCCTTCTACAGCTGGTCTATCAGAAGAATGAGCAGACTCATTTTTATGGAAAGGAACAAAATAATCTTAACTTTTGAAATAAATGGAAACACTAGGGCCAGTTCAAAGCATGAGTAAGCTACCTCTGAAAACATTACCTTGTTACTCCACACTGTACATCATGTAATGCAAAGTGCCTTTTTAGTAACACACCTATATTCTTAACATTTCCATTAGAGATTTCAATTAAAGTAATGTGGTTTCAAGTTGCAATTATTTTAAAATGTATGGGGAAGGGAATGGTAATTGTGATCAGCTCTATTTTTGTTGTTGCTGCTCCTTAGTCAAAGACAAAGCATTCTGTAATAAAAAGCAGCAATACTTCCTGAAATGAGGGGTATGCATGTTGATTCTATGGACAGTTGCAAATTCATTTTGAAAAAAGCATTTGCTTTGATATCTGGTGTTTAAGGACTAGAAATAGCTGTGTCCAGTTTTAAATAAACAGCTGTTTGAGGTTTCTCTTTTGATAACATCAATTAATATAATTTTTTTTTACTAATAAATGGAAAGGATTCTTTGTAATTTTATATATGGCTCTTAAGTTTAAAAAAAAAGTAAGTTTAATCCTGAATATTTTAATATTTTTGTAATTATTCCATATTTCACTACATGCAAAATACATTGTATGCAATTGTATGAAATGCGATCTAAGAAATTATTGATAACCAAGGGATTATTTTCTTCTATTTTATAACCTGGGGTTTGTTAACATCTGCTCTTATAAAATCTATTTTTAGAATACATTAGCTAGTATCTTGGGTCCTCAGGCAAAATTGAAACTTAAATCTCTCATTTTAAAATATCTTATTGTAATTTAGTACTGATTTTAAAACATAGTTGTATAAAAATGTGTACAGCTTCACAATATATTTAATGGGGCTAATATAACTCACATCAAAATCAAAAAGACCAGTCCCCAAACTGAAACTATGGAAATATTAGTTCCTTAATAAAATATTTGCAAAAAGAATGTATCATTGTAATAAAAAGAATAATATGCCATTAGGGTTTATCAAAGAACTAAAATTGTGGTTCCATCAACTGTTTATCTTTTACTATATCTTAACCAGCACAATTCATAAAGGCAACAAGTTATAAGCATGTATATTGGAAAAGAAAAACAAATCCTCATTATTTTTGGACAATATGATTTACAAACAAGAAAAATCCCAAATAATAATGATAATAATAAATAGAACTAATAGAGTGTTTAGGAAGATAACCAAATAATTAATCTATAAAAACAAACAGTTGCCTTACTATCTATCAGAAATAGCTTATTAGAAAAACATAATTAAAAATTATTTAATTTGCAATGGCATCATAATCAATAAATATCTAAAAATACACCTGTTTAGATATGCAGCTATTCTTTAAAAAGACATAATAGTAGCCACCAATTACTTTGAGTGAGCTGGACATGGTGGTATGCTACTCAGAAAAGAACTTTTGCCCCAATTGTCAGACGTTCTATAGATATCCTCTAGCTGTCAGGTGCCTTCGCAGAAAAACAGTTTGTCCAACCTTTTACAGGGTGGCTCACATCCAGTTACTGATAAAGGCAGTTATATAAAGGTTCCATCTTCCGGACCAGCATGGAAACTTTGTGCTGAGCAACACTGAAATAAAGGGAGCAGGATCCATTCCACATGGGTGATAGAATGCAATTTTGCCCAAGTGCCCATTCTAGACTGCAACAAGTTGCTTTGTACTCTGTATCTGTACTCTGAGGGGGAAACACAGAATTCCTCATACTTGATCTGAAACTGGGAGGTAAAAGGGAAAAAAGTAAGAAAATAGCCTTGCAGAAGCTTCTCCTAAGCCTCACCTGCTCTCATGTCCTAGGAGGATCATGTGTCTCATCAAGACGCAGACCAACTGTGGCTCAAGCCTTGTCCATGTGGCTTTGTACACCAGTCACTGTCACAGAGCTCCTACCTCCATCACCATCACTCCTTGTTGAAGAAAATGCAAAAGCTTCTCCCTGCGCCTGTCAGGACCCCACCTTCCCTCCGCCATTAGGCTTATAACTTGCAAAACCAAGCTGCAGAATACGGTCTCCCCCACCCCTTTTCCATAAGTGTTGATCCCCAAATACTTCATAGTAGATATTCTCTACACTGAATAACGTTTTAGCATCTGTGTATGAAGATACAATTTTAACAATGAGCTAAGTATAAATCCTTTATATATTCTATTATATTTAATCCTTATACAATTCTTTTCATGAGCCCACAGAAATTGTAAGTAATATCCTCAGAGTTTTAGTAAAGAAGTAGAGTCATGATGTCATTCCTGCTGTGACGTGACAATGTTATGGTGTCTCACGACATGAGAGATCTGTACACTAACAAGGGCATTACTCAATAAAATTTTTCCCTAATAAAAATGAAGTAAATAAATAAGTAAATAAAATGAAAGAAAGGAAGTTCTTGAGGGTAAAATATGAAATAAGAAAGGCTAATAGTTGATAATTATTGAGGCTAAATAATGGGCACAAGTGTTCATCATACTCTTTTGCCTATTTTTGTGTCTGGTTGAGATTTTCCACAATAAAGAATTTTTAAAAGAACCAATAATTGCAAACTATTAAAGTCGAGATATATAAAATAGAGATCTAGCTACATAGATATATGCAGCTATTATAATTTTAAGGAAAAATTATGGTAAAATACAATTTTTCCTTGGTATAAAAATGTCTTTAAAATGCAATCAAAACAGAAGCTGTATTGACAGAATAATAAAATTAACTTCTTTAAAATTTTAAATTTTTCTACCAGAAGAAAGCATATGCAAAAATTGCAAGAATTGACAGCTTGAGGAAAAACTTACATCCTATATAAAAGGTCTTCACTATTCAGAATAAAGGGTTTCTAAAAACCGACAAGAATATGACATTCACTGGAGGAAACTTTTGCAGGTGATGAAAATATTTATAGCATATTGTGGTGATGATTTCATCTCCAAACTCATCAAGTTATATAGATTAAATATATACACACAGTTTTTTGTATGTCAAACCTACTCTAATAAATTAGTTTTAAAAACAAAAAAAATGATTCCCAATTAGAAAAAAATGCTCAATTAATTTTAAACAGAAAGTATTCAGAATAACATTTAAATGTAAATGCATAGGAAAAATCTAGAAAGAGGGGTGCCTAGGTGGCTCAGATGGTTAAACGTCCAACTCTTGGTTTTGTCTATATTCTCAAGGTCAAGTTCTCAGGGTGGTGGGATCTAGCTCCACACTCAGCAAGGAGACTGCTGGAGATTCTCCCTCACTGTCTGCCTCTCCCCCTGCTAGCACACCATCTCTCTCTCTCTCTCAAATAAATAAATTAATTTAAAAAAATAAAGAGAAAGAAAGAAAGAAAGAAAGAAAGAAAGAAAGAAAGAAAGAAAGAAAGAAAGAAAAAAAAAAGAAAGAAAGAAAGAGAAATATCTAGAAGGAGGTATACCAGAGCAATGGTAGTGCCTAATTCCAGGAGGGGGACTAAGATTCACAACACAGTCAAAGAACAGAACATCTCCTGTAATTTAAAAAAAAAAAAAAAAGTTTTTCAAAAAATGTAATATTAATCTTATTTTTTTTTAAGATTTTATTTATTTATTTGACAGAGAGAGAGAGACAGCCAGTGAGAGAGGGAACACAAGCAGGGGGAGTGAGAGAGGAAAAAGCAGGCTCCCAGCAGAAGAGCCTGATGTGGGGCTCGATCCCAGAATGCCGGGATCAAGCCCTAAGCAGAAGGCAGACGCTTAACGACTGAGCCACCCAGGTGCCCCCCCCCTTTTTTTAAAGATAATCTTATTATTAAAATAGTTTAAGAAAATTTTCCTTTTAAGCAAAAAATATATATGAAAATTCTCATGGTTTATCCTTTCAAACTATTGACTTCTCCTGCACCCAGTTGTCCTTTTCAGAGACCATTACATTGGTATGTTGTATAATTACCTACAATACTGTTCTAGAAACCATATTAACAAATAATAGGTATTTTCATAAGTATATATATTCATAATCATCTTTAGGAATATATGTAATATACATACGTATGCACATTTAATCTATAATATACATGCACTGTGGTTTTGTATAGGGTATCTTTCAAAATGTGCCTTTATCTGTGTTATTTGATTACTTTTAGTTCCAATTCACTTAAAAATACCCCTTAACTAAGTATAGTGAGCACTCTAGCCTAATACTTCCAGTTTTGAACTTTATTATAAGGCGCTAAGTATACAAGCATACCCAAGAGTATTTATAAAAGGGACACATTGAAGCAGAAAATACACAAAAACCCTAAGCACCCCTCAAGCGGAATTTCGATAAGTACAATCACGATGCAGCTCACACACCGTGTCTCCTTCCATGCCCCAGGAGGGACCACGGCAATGTGTTCACATGGTCATACATTTGTCACTTGATACGAGGTGACCCTCAGTGGTCTCATTGAAACCATCTCTCATGACAAATTAGCGTCAGGATTACAAATTAGCATACCTAAACCCAATATTGGGGTGGACATGGGGGTCTGGTATCTAAGTGCTCAACCTAAGATGTCTCCGGAGAAAAATCTCACAGCTCCCTTCTCCCTTTTTCAATTCAGCTATTTAATGAAAGAGAGTTGGGAGGTTTGACAGTGGAAACATTTCTTCATTTCTTCTAGTATTCAGGCACCCCTCTTTGGAATGGAACACCTTTCACATTGCGATATATCATTTGAAATTTCCTTTTAAAAACTTGGTAAGTGTATAAAACTAGAGATGCTTCTCTGTGCCTCTCTGCAAATAAAAAATATCTGGAAGAATGTTCCCCCCAAAATGACCCAGTCACTTCTGTTGGAGGGATTTTGCTGAGTCTTACTTTTTTTTTTTTTTTTTTACTCTTAAATGTGAAATAACATTTCAGGAATTTTCTGTTTTTCTCTTTAACCACTATAAACTATGCGACTATTTTCTTTTTGAAAATAAAAACTGGCCATAAAAGTATGTGATATCCCTGGAAGAGGCTTCTAGTGATTAAACAATTTCTCAGGTATTATTTAATTCTCATAGTATCCTGAAGATAAACAGGATTATATTCAGCCAAACTTAATATATTTGAAGCAAAATATGTCACTAAAATTCAAAAGAATAATTATTGCCTGAAGTTACTTCTATATCTTTCTATCTTTGGTTGGCCTCGTTCTGAGAATATTACAGAAAAATTCAGGCAGACAACATGAACAATGACAAGGTCATGATTGGGAAGCTTGTCTCTTAACTTGGCCCTTCTAGAATCTAATTCTGAGGAAACATTATTGAAAGCTCATTTTACTTTATCTTCCCTAACATTTTTGTGACAACCACATCCCAGTATTTAATAAGAAAAACTTACCTACCATGATTCCACCAGCAGACTTTTCTTTTTCTTCCCCCTGAAATGTAGTTCACTTCTTGTCTTTGCATGTTATCTCTTTCTTGAGGGGGGAAAAATAGTAACACCAAGAAATTATTTTATTAAAAGTTAAAAATGAACTCTTGTTGTTATCTGAATGATCATGACAAAACATCCATCACCATTATTCTTTCTCATCTATATTGTATGTGGGAAATTGAAAAGTTATTGAACATTCATGTATTTTAACTTTCTTGTGAACTGACTGGACTGGGAAAAAAATAAAATTTCAAGTAAACTCCTTCTGAAAAACCTTCCTTAGTGAGACAGGCATTTCATTTAAAAAAGTAAAGATATAGAGTTTTTAAAGTTGTAAATATTTTATATGCTTTAAAAATTAAGGGAGATTAAAAAAATAAAGTGTAATATTCAAATCTGAGCTTATAGTTTAACCATCTGTTTTAATTATTTTTTTCATATAGATTACAAGCTAAACATTGCCATAAAACTTTCAGAATTTTTTTTTTTTCATATGAACTAAAAGCTACTGCGTACCAAAAGAAAATTAATAGACCTAGCTTGGATTTACTATTTCAAAATCATAATGAAAGATGCTAATACAAAATCTTAAGAGAGGCCAAAATAACATCCAGTGTTATTATGGACTATATTTACTTTGAAGACCACAAAACAGCAGCGATGGTCTCAACTTTCTCTGCTCCAGATGATCTCAAGAAAGGCTTGCCATTAAGTCCAAAACAAGAGCAAGAAAGAAGGAAATGTCTGAATGAATCATCAATTGTTATAATTCTCTCATTTTCCTTGACAATCTTCTTTTCCGCAGTTTCTCCTGCACTTATGTAAGGACAGGATTCCTAGACACATGCTCTATTCACATATCTAAACAGACCACCTTTCCTAACTAAACCCTAAGTGATACACATTCCTATTTCAGAATTATAAAAAACTTTAATAAGTATGTGTCTGAGAATCAATGAGATACAATAACTTTTTTAGTTTTATCATTTACTATATTGTCTTTTAAAATTCTAATTTCATTTATTTATTTATTTATTTATTTATTTATTTATTTATTTAACAATGAAAGTCTTGCCAGCCATGAGGAGTAAATTGCATTCTTCAAGTTATTCAGGAAATTAAAATCTTAGCTAGAAAATGACTCTAGGCTTGTGATTTGAGGACAATGTTTCTTAAATTTTTGCAAGAGAATTGCAGACATCAGAATCCCCTCGGGTTCTTATTAAAATTACTAATTTCTGGTAATCATTTATTAAAATGACTTAGTTCTGTCTCAGACCTAATAAATTGGCATCTTAGAGGGGTTGAGGTCTGAGAATATTAAATCAGTGTCTATGCCCAGATGACTTGCCAGATGCCTGAACATTGAGGAGCATTTAGGTTGGTTATGTTGCCTAATTCTGTTTTCCATATTTTTAAGCAATCCATACATAAGTATTAACAAGACATGACATTTCTGTTTCCTATGGAGTCTAAAAACTCTGTATTGTTTCTAACATAATAAACTATGCAGTAGTGGTTAAGACTCTACCCTCCCCCACAAAAAGTAGTCTCCTCTACACACATATTTTACCTTTCATTTCATAAATATTTTTCTTTGTAAATATTTATTGGTTCTAAAAACTGTGGGTAATAATAATTCTTAGCACTTCTGTTAGGAATCATCTTATTCAATTAATAATATTTTTACTCATGACACTTGTAAATATATATATATATATATATATATATATATATGGTAGAAAAATATATCAATTAAAATGTTAATAGTTTCCTCATCGTTATTGTCATGTTATAAACAGGACATTTATTTGTAAAATGATTGCATTTGATTAGCAGAGAATTTCAGAAGAAATCAACCCTCAACTTTCCACTGGGTTATTCTTAATAAATCATTACATTCGTCATAAAGAACATACCACAAACTTAAATGGCAGGCAGAATTCTAAGACGGCAGCACTAATCCCATCACATGGGTCCCACCCTCATGATCCCATTTAATTACCCCCCTAAGGCCCTATCTCTAAGTACTGTCACACTGGGGGTTCGGGCTTTGTGATATCATAGAAAACATACATATTAGTTTCTGCCCCCAATTCCTGGCACAGAGCTCCTAAAACCCACATAATTTCCTAAATGATAAGAACACTAGAAGCATCTTTTGTTCTAATATTTGGTATTTGGCTCCAGTTCCTGACACAAAGTTCCTAAAATCTTTGGAATTTTCTGGGTGATAGCACTGTCTTCTGTTCTGATGAATGTCTTTTGTCCTTTTGAAGAGGTGATGGTGTAGTGGTAAGGGGGCAGTGTTGTAGGACTGATCCTTCAACCTGTGCCATCTGATGCTATCTTCTGGTGGATAGTGTCAGAATTGTGTTAAACTATAGGACACCCAGCTGGTGTTACAGAGAATTGCTTGGTGTGTGGGGGGGAAAAAACCTACATGAATGTGGTGACAAGAAGTGTCAGAGTGTTCTGTGTGAGTAGAGGAGAAACACATTGAAAGAACAAAGGCTTCAACACGAAATTTGGGGGAGATACAATCATTCAATCCACAGCAGGCACTGTATTGAATAGAAGCTATTGAACTCCTAGAGTCACATTTTCCAAGATTAAAATTGTCATAAAAATATCTATTTTAGGCTTTTCAATAAAATTTTAATATCATTATTTTAATCCACTTAATTCTGTCTACCCCATAGGATGTTTAGGTCTGGAAAAGAAAGGAGGTAGTACAAGCAGCATCTTCCACTATTACACTTTCTAAACACATCATGAGTTACGTGGATGCAAATTAAACCTAGGAAAAACAATCCTAATTTCAAGGGTATGGATTCAGAGATCCTATTGATGTGCAATGGGAAACAAATGGAATTAATATATCTCTCTGTGGTGAAAGAAAATATCAGTCTGGACTTAGGTAGGACTTATACCTTATCCTCAAATCTCTTGACACAAAACAACTTCAGTTCTTTGAAGATAGAAACTCTATCAGGTCATGAACTATTTATAAAATATTGGCTACCTTTAATGGCAAAACTGTTCCACTTATAGGAAAATATATTTTTTATTTTTAATATGAGAGAAGATTATCTCTTTCACACAGAATACAAATCTGTGTTAGGCCATTTATGCATCTCCACATATTCTAGCTGCTATTTGAAACTTAGTACTTCCCCACAAGGTCCAAGATGGCTGCTCCAGCCTGCGCTCTTGGTATAGTGGTGAGCATACCTGTCTTCCAAGACGGCTGCTCCTTTCCAGCCATTGCACTTAGATTTGGACAATAGGAAAGAGTAAGACGTAGGAGAAATAGAGTGGCCTATATTTTTATTTTACTAAAATTACACCATTTATTTTTAAAACTAAAATAAGTGATATGCAATAAAGTGTACAGATTTAAGTGTGCATTAAGTGATGATTTATCACAAAATAAACAAATGTGTAAATATTTTTAATATTATTAAAAAAATATTAATGGCAACCAAGAAGCCTTTTGCTTATACCCCTTTCAAATGCTAATCTCTTTGATTATATATATATTTTAAAAACTCTGAATTTATTCTAACAGTATAGATCAGTTTTGTCTGTTTTTGATTTTATGTAAATGGAACGATACGGTATTTATTTTTCAGTATCTGTCTTATTTTACTCAAAATAATGGTTGTAAGATTCATCAAAAGTTTGCATATAGAAGCAGACGTATCATCATGACGTACTATTAACTTCCGCAAATATATTATTAGTCATTCTAATGTTATATAGTCATTCTAATGCTGACAACTTGGGTACCTGCAATTTTTCAGACTTGAATAATTACAAATAATGCCACTATGAATATTCTTGTACACACCTTCTGATCAGAGAGTCATATTTGGGAAATAAGTATGAATGTGAATATATAAATATACGGATACACACATGTATATGTATATGACATGTCTGTATGTTTGCTCCAGAGCTATCAAAAAAATCCAAAGAGGTAGTTCAAGAGTTAAGTGAATTCTGACTGGAAAGTGTTGCATTTGTCTTTCCACCCACGGGTTTGGGTAACTAAGCTGAATACAATGAGTGAATCCACAACTGTCACTGTATTCCAATGATGAATTCTTCGCAGCTTTAAGGAATTCCATATGTATAGTTTCTCCGACAAAACTTGTAAAGAGCAAATGTTTACAAATGTGTATTTAGGGGCTAAAACCCTTTTCACAAAGCAAAGGTGCGATCCATCCACCTGGATTCTATGAAGCTTCTGTGATCCCAACATCTTTTGACCTCAGCTTCAACACAATGATTTCTGAGTCCCGATTCTCTTTCTGTTACCTTTTCAGTCTCTAGGAGTCATCGTTCCCAAATTGCCCATACATGTTGGGAGGAGCTGATGTGGTTGGAGAAAATATGGCTATCAATTTCACCTTTTAGTTCAAAGTGGTATAAATGTAAAACCTGTGAGGATTAAAAGAACACAATCAATCCAAAAGAGATCGTCGGCATTTCATCAAGTATTAAAAGGTCAAATAGTGTGACATCCCTACATTAAGGAAATTTATTTAAGAAAATTCAATCTACTGAGAACTCTTAACTTTGAAATGTGATAAAGGTCATAGAACAAATTATTTGAAAACACTGCAAAAGTAGCAGTTGTTTCAAATCCACTAATATTTTGGAGACTTTATGTTTGCTGCACTCTCTTTTTTACCATATAGTCCCTCCTCCGTAGGCAGTATCTCTCTCCCACTGCAATAAAATCACATTTCAAAGATCATCAATAACCTCTTTTCTGAGTATAACATCCTCTTTAATTTTTCACCCACCCCAGTCTCTTTGCAGTATTTGAGACTATTTGCTATCACTTTTTTTTTTTTAAGATCTTACATCCTTGGCTTTTTTGTTATCTTTTTAATCTCTGAAATGTATCTGTCTATTTGCTGCAACCTCCTAAACCCCCAGTACGTACTCTAGGATCTTGTCACACAAAACTTGTCTTATTGTTTCCCCTTAATAAATCTGAAACTTTGTAAAAGTTGTTGATTTCCATGAAATATATTCTTCCTCCTTCTCATCCCTATACACTTTTGATGACCTTGTTTACCAATAAAATTCCTAGTCACTTTTCAAGATCCAGGTGATAGTTTTTCTTCTCTATGATGACTTCCACTGTGAATGTAGCAGAATTCTTTCACAAAGCCTTATTCTCCAGGCACAGGAAAGTACCCGGCAAATAAGCGACATTCAATTTATGCAGTAGATCAAACAAGGGCTTTAGGTTCAGAATTCCTATATTAAATTTTAACTCTCTTATGTATTTAAAATTAAACTGGTAAATCCTTCTCTGGAAGCCTTTGCTGCTTCATAGGAAACAGAACTAATAATAACTTTCCTGCAAGACTTACATGAGCTAATGTAGGGAAATCAACAAGGACAATGTCTGGCACTTAATAGATCTGTAATTGGTTGTAAATACTGCCAGTACTATTATTTCTCTGTTCCTCCACCTCTTCTTAATAGTAATCAACAGCTGAATAAATGGAAATCTTAAAATTTCCCTTCTTTGTGAAGTTATATCACGAGTCAAGATAATTACTTTTCTAGCTAGAGAGAAACATGGGTGTGATACATTCTCTGAAATCTACTTGGAATTTGTTTCTCTTCTGTTAGAGGAGGTCATCAAGGGAACATAGCCACTGGGTGACCAGTTAGCTGGATCTGGGCAATCAGACCTCCTCACTCTATCCCTTGTCTTTGAAAAGTATGTTCTGCCCACACTTTCCACAGTGGAAGCCATTTTCAAGTATGGCCTTGCAGAGCAATGTATTGTTAAGCTATTGGGCTGGTATACATAACTGAACCCAGGTAAGACCTCTTATAAGTGTTTAATATTCTGGCAGGTGAGTGCAAAGATACACTTGTCTTAAGGCCACAGAAGATAAGCTTCATCTGTAAGTTCCCGTGCTTATTAAACCTGTCCCCTGCCAATTGGGAGAGGCCTGCTTCTTTCTTTGGTCTCTCCTTGCCTTTGGTGTTCGGATTTTAAATTTCACTCAGGAAATTCCTGTTTGTGAACTGACACTCACATGATGTATTTAGTGGTTTATGTTCTTACTGAATCCTCATCAAGTCAAAAATAATGAAAATACAGTAGCTTCTCCATAGATATTGGTTTATCCTTACTCTACGATACCATCTTCTCCCACTGTAGCGACGTGATGATCCATATACCACAACAACCAAAAACCATCATCGTGGTAAGTAGCAGAAGAATGTAGAAGTTTGCTTACAGATGTGTTATTTGCCTACTTTTTCTTTTTCTTCTTCCCTTCCCTTCCTTGGGAGTTTGAGGCATTTGATAACTTATAGGAAAACCAATTAAATTGTTAAAATTCAGGCATATTTACCAGTTCCTATTCCAGACATTTAGTAGGACACTTAAGTTAGTGTAAGTTTTTCTTCCACAGTGACCACTAGCCAGGCAAAAAGAAATTACATATTACAATACATATTGTTTAGCGTTTAGGAAAAGATGGGCACAAATCTCTGACCACAATATTGGCTAAAACTACCTAAGGGGAAAGATAGGATATTGGAGAGTAATACTTGTAAATGTCTAACTGGAGAAACAAAGGATCAGAGAAGTAGTGTGAGAACAAAGGAATAGGAAGAGATGATTTAGCAGGTTTAGGAAGGAATCATGGCTCTGTCTCTGACTGAAGGACAAGAGAGAAGGTGGCATATTTGAGTCTTTTGCTTTTCAGAAAATTCACACCTTATTTGATTGGAATAACAGTCTTTTGCAATAATTATAGTCTTTTTCAGTCTGTAACACTGCTTGTACAGAACAATCCTCCAATTTCCCTTATTTCTTCTTAAAGAAATGCTTTGCTTATGGACATCTAATTATATTAAAGACCCAAATCAAAGCCATGAGGAAATTTGAGGGTTACTTAGCAATTGGAAAAATTTCCTAGATGACTAACATTAATAAATGCCAAAGTCCAATGCTCTATTTACCCCTTGAAGAGTTTCTTCTTTTTTTCTTGAAAATTTTCTAACAATATTCTAATTATCAACATCCAGTACACTAACTCCCAAATTGTGAGAACACAAATTTGCAAAGAAATAAATCTTAGTAACTCCAATAATTAAGACTTAGTAGTTACCAGCATTTTTATCTACTGGTGATAGTCATTTTGCAAGGTTAATGAATTTTAATTTGGATGCCATTATCTTACTCTCTCTGCTCTTTTCTATCTGCTGCACAGAAAAATTCAATCTATTAAACTCAGTATGGGGCAAAGCCACAGTGACCTGCTGGTAATTGCTGGTTGGCAACGTTGCACAATAATTAGTCCAGAAGAAGTCTGTCCTGGTTGATCTGACATGGGAATCTAGTGAAATATCACAAAGGTTACTGAAGAATACTAAATCAGAATTTGAATAACGGTAGTCACTCCAGTGATAGAACAGTCATGTTATGTTTACTTAAGTGGGGGCAGCATGGTGATAGAATCATGCATAACCTTCATCACAGGCAAATTCATTAGCTTAGACTCCTCCAAATCCATTTGGCAAAAATTGCAAATCATTGGAGAATCCACTTATACCATAATAAGGGAAACCATACTGATCCATTTGCTATAAATTATAGAGTGCATCCTCTCCCAAGCCCTTTCCCATTGTGTATACCCACATAATCTAAGATTGAGCCTGACCAGAATGGAAAAAGGAGATACTACTGAGACAATAGACACATTTCAGAGTTTTATGTATGGCATGTGCAGCTGTGGTAAAAAAGTAACAACTGGTCATCTTGATGAGAGAAGTACGAGAGTGATTTTTACTCTTTTTGTTACTATTATGTACATTTGAAATTATTTCAAAAGAATTACTGAAAACCATTTAGATCCCAAGGATTAAAAAAAAAAAAAACCTTCAAGCACTATGAAGTAAAATAATAACAACAATAATAATAACAAATAGTCAAAAAACCAAACCTGTCATAATAATTTTCTTTTCAATCAAATCAACTTTAAAATCAAAGAATAAATAAGATCATGAAGTATAATTACACTTATTATTGAAGAAGTAACTCAGCGAAAGCAATACTTAATAAATGTGTAATAATAGAAAAAGAAAGAATGCATTTAGGATATTTGAAAAACAAGTCTTGATTAATTTTATTTTAAAATAAAGGAAAAGAAAGGAAAGAAAAGAACTGAAGGCTCGTATTGTGGGGGCATGTACAATTAAGGAAGTGCGTGACATGAAAGACTTTTTCTGTTTTGATATTGACCAGTACTTCAGGAGAAATGTAGACCAGGCATCTTTTGAGGTAAATTATGAACTTTAGGTGTAAAATATGAGCAGCCAAAAAGCTGCTGTCTTTGATGCTGATTACAGCCTGGCTATGGTCTCATATTCCATCCTATCTCAAAAGACATGAGAAGCATCCCGGCTGACTCCTGAACACTGGCACTTTCCTCTGTAATCATCTTCCACATTCTGACTTCCTACCAGAGAAAGAGAAGATGAGCAAACTAGGTGTTCAGGTGAGAGGAAAGAACAGACAACAGATTCTATTAATGAATTACAATGAATAATAAGAAATCAAGTTAGCTATTTTTGTTGTCATCATACTCCATTTTGACAAAAATATATCACTTTCTTATAGCACTAATATTCTCATGAAGATTCTCTCTCACACACATATACACAATTATTTGTTGAGAAATACGAGTTTCTTTTATTTCTGCTATTAAAAAGTTTACATTTTCAATGTAAATTTCTTTAAGTACAAGGACAGCGAGTTGCATGATTTTGTGGCCTCTCTCATTTATGAAGTGTTTAGTAATTAACCTGTCAATTATGATCATAGATTTTGTTAAATTTAGCCCTAATATCCCCCACTTTATTTCATCCAGGCATAATCTTAATACTGTCTCAAAATCCAGCTCAAATGCTAATCCTCCATAAAGATCACAAGAGCATACCTGCAAAAAGTGACCAATCCTCTTCTGGAAACAGAATGTTTTCCAAAACTTTGCTCCACAGAACATTCTGACCCTTGAGATGATTTTTTTAATTAATTCTATTTTTAATTAAGTTTGGAAAGCACTATATATTATAGCCTCTCTTTTAGAGATTGAAAAGACAAATCAGTTATTAAAAGTTCTCAAATTCCCTGAAGTAATAATCCAAATTAGCTTGATTAAATCCAGGTACCATTAAATGTACTTGGCAATGGAAGGTTTCCCACATCCTGTAAGATTTATTAACAACTACCTGAACCGTATTTCATGTATCTCAATTTAAGAAATGCTGTATTATGGGGTCGCCTGGGTGGCACGGCGGTTAAGCATCTGCCTTAGGCTCAGGGCGTGATCCCGGCGTTATGGGATCGAGCCCCACATCAGGCTCCTCCACTGTGAGCCTGCTTCTTCCTCTCCCACTCCCCCTGCTTGTGTTCCCTCTCTCGCTGGAGGTCTCTATCTCTGTCGAATAAATAAATAAAATCTTTAAAAAAAAAAAAAAGAAATGCTGTATTATGGAACATAGATAACATTGATTGGTTGTTAATGTATACACTTGTCACAAGCACACTATAGAGGCCCAAGACACAATGTCAGCTTTATTCAATCATAAAGCAAGGGTAACATAACCATAAGGCAGTTTCAGGATTCCACACAATGACATTTCATTACGCATTTCACTTGACTTCATATGTATCACACAGAGCAAAGCACAAACCAAAGTCACACTACAAAGATACAAGAAGGGGCAAGAAACTAACCAACCCAGTGCAAAGTCTGTGAATGCGCAGTTGCGGTGAAACCCTTGTCCCATCCAGGGCAGCTCTTGGCGAACGCAACTCATTATGTTCTGGTGGGGGAGGGTCTCTGTTATGCTCAAAGATCAGTCGGGCAGAGCCTTCAGTGGGTGTTGCCTTTTAAATGCAGTCAGATGCAGAAGGGTCAGCATCTGGAGAGTCTGACAGTTGGCTGCAAGAGTCCTCCCTTTTTGGAGGAGTTTAATCAGTCTTGGGCATTTGCAGCCGCCTTCTGGTTCTAATGATTATCAGCTCTTGGTTCCGGCAGGCACTCTTGGTTTTGCTGGCTATCAGTTCTGGGAGCCATCAGCCCGTTCTGGTTTCGGTGATATCTGGTCTCAGCTCAACGCCCTTGGCTACTTATGTCACTGCTTGACACGAGGGACTCCATCTTGATGTCTACAATACTACTTCATGACATCCTTTATTGCATTGAAATTGACTGCTTTCTTATTTAGCTTTTTACACTTTTATGAGCATTTAAGTATTATCTTTTTCCTTAACTTTCCCAAATACCTAGCGAAGGTATTTTATATGAAAATTCTGTCTATCTAATCTATCTATCCATCCATCTATCTACACAAAGAAGATGAAGAAAAGCTACAAATAAGAAATAATACTGCATTTAATCCATTAAAATTACATTGAAATATCTCAGACAAAATGGTATAAAGAACAATATAGGGAATAGTATATCCTATCACTTAGCTTAAAAAATAAAACTTTAGACTAAAAATTGAAAAGCCCTGTATATCCTTCTCTGGTGGTATTGTTATGCTTTCTCTTTAGAGGAAACCACTATCCTCAAGTTATTATTTCCCATTTTCAAAGGCTTTTTTGATAGTTTATTACAAACCCTATGTTCTCAAACAGTAGTGTCAACTCATCTATTTTATAGTTTATATAAATTATTACCCTGCATGCATTTTTATTAATTCTCTTATTCATAATTATACTTTGATATTTAGCTATACTGAAAATATTCATAAAATTTATGCACAATTAATGCTGAATAAAATTGTATTATATAAATATGATATATGTATTCAATCTTCAGTTGATGTATATTTAAGTATTCCAATTTGTTGGTACTCGACATAAAACTTCTGTGAATAAGCTTAAACACAGCTCTTGTAAGTACTGTTGAATTCATTCCATTATACTTGTGATAGCAGACTTTCTGCACCATACTATATGCATACCATCAACTTTAATTGTTTACCACTTACTTACTGGGTAACAACCTCTAAAACATTGTAGCATAAAGCAACAACACTCACAAAATGGTCGGTTGGCTGGGATGACTGGGAGAGGGAAGACAGCTAAGATGGCTTTAAGTGTTGAGGTGCCTGGATCCTCTGGCTTGTGGGCTCATATATTCCAATCCAGGAGTCAATACATTACACATGGCAAATGAAATCTGATCCAAGGCCTGATTTTATATGGCCCATGAGCTATGAATGTTTTTCATTGAAGGGTTGTTTAAAACAAAAACAAAACAAAACAAAAACAAAGTAGAAGAGTTTTTATGTGATCTTCAAAGTCTAAATTATTTGCTGGTGGCCCTTTACAGAAAACAAAACAGAACAAAACAAAACAAAGACTTTGCTGATCCACCATGATCAGCTAGCTGGGGCTTCACATGGCAGCGTCCATGTTCTCAACAAGCGAGGGAGAGGGCAAGCCCCAGGCAACAATTTCCAATGTTTTGCTTGAGTTAAGGTTGCAAATGCCTCATAGGTGAAAGCACTTACTAGGCCATCCAATAGAGACCCAGAGAAATATGGTTAATTCAGTCATTATTACAACATTCTATCACTAGTGGGCATGGTCACCTGACTTTTCAAATTTCTTGTAATAATGCATTTCCTCATAAGTAGTAAAGAGAGCTTTCTATTGTTCCTTACTCTCTTCACTACTTGATATTTAGAGACTGAACAATTTTTGCTTAACAAATATGTATAAAATTGTATCTCATTGAGATTTTCTTTTGCATTTCCCTGAATATGAGGTAGAGTATCTTACCATATGTTTATTCAGAATTTATATTATCTATTTTGTGAATCTTTGTTCGTATCTTTTAAAAAGCTTTATGTTGGTCTTTTGAAAATGTTAGCCTTTTTCTAATTGATTTGTAAGAAATTATATATATATAATTAATAAATATATAAATAATTAATATATATTTATTTATTAATTATGGGCCATATATGTCCCAAATAATTTATTTCTATGTTTTGTCTTTTGTGTTTAACAGTATATTTTATATAGATAAGTTTACAATTATTATGAAGGAAAATATATCTTTTAAGATCTTATTTCCCTTCCCAAGTTTATAAAAATAGATTCTTATAGTTACTTCTAATATTTTTAAAGTTTTTCTTTTCATGTTTAGATCTTAATTATAATAAGCATACATTTTTGTAAAGCCTTTTTATAGGACTCCCATTTTTTCCAAGGGAGGAAAAATTGACCAAATATTAATTGAAAATTCTGTTAATTTTACACTGATACAAACAGCAATTTTGTCAAATATGTCCTTTTTTGGTAAAACTGCATCTGCTTTAACTCTATTCTTTCTAACAGACTATGTTTGTTCTCCATTTCAATATATCCTATCATGTGGATTACAATAGGTTAAGAATATTTTTTTGTAAGACAAATCTTTGTATCTGTTTTGTTTTTATTTTTTCCCTAGAATTTGCCTGTCCATTTTGTTGATCTATGGTGATGTTTGGCACAAACACACACAAACAATTTTTTCAAATTTTAGGAAACTTTCACTGGGATTGTTATTAGAATTATAATGATTTATGGTTTAACTTAGACATGTACCTATTTAAGATATTGAATGTTTCTATGTGTGAATATGATGCATGTTTATATAGAAACTCTTTAATGTCTTTTAACAAAGTTTTATAATTTTCAACATTTCAATGTCATACTTTGTAACTACAGGGATTTTATGGACTAGAATCTTGCTCAGTTTTAATAAATTATTCATGTGTATTTTAGAAGAATATGTACATAATATAATTTATGGATACAAAATTTCACATATATTTATTTGATCAAATGTTAAAATTGTACCATTTACATCATCACTATTTTTTCTTATTTTCTCTCTACTTCATTTAGGAATTGCTGAAAGAATATTTTTAAAAATACCAAAGTGAAAGCATGATTGTGAATATATTAATTTCTTCTTGAGTTGCATCACCTTCTTTCATGTTTCTTTACACACTTTGAAGATGCAATGCAAGGTGCATTGAAGTTTATTGATAATTATATATCATGAATTGAACTACATACCATTAAGAAAAAAAACTCCTTTTACTTAATGATAGCTGTTTTACCTTAGAATCTAATTTGTTCTTAATATAGCTATTTTAGATTGCATTGTGTTCATATTCATTTGGTATATATTTTTCTATCTTTTAATTTATCTTACATTCTCGGAATATCTCATATATGTCATGTGATGGGTTTTTTAAAATACAATATTAAATGCTCTGTCTTTACTGGTAAATTTAATACAGTTACATTTATTGTGTTTACTGGCAAGTTAGGATTCTTTTCCGCCATCTTGTGTAGTACTTATTTGTTCTTCTTCTCCTTTCATATATTTGTATTTTCAGAATCTATTTTTGAGATAATTTTACAAAATGAAAAAAAATTTCTTCAATATTCTCTTTTGTTTAAGTGTTGAAGAAAAGCTCCTACTGTTTCACTTCAAAATAATCTATAACCTGGTTTATCATTCTGTTCTATTCAAAATATAAAGCCAAAATTTTAAAATATGGTTGTTTTCTACTCAGGACTGGAAAAAAAATTGTAATAGCTTAACCTGGGACTAAACTCAGCTCCTCAGTTTTTCATCTATCAAATTTTTTTTCTTTTTTCATGCTGAAAACTTCTGATATTTTATTATCTACTACCCCATCGCCTGAGAAAAATACCAATATACGCCAATCTCCCTCTGATAATGGTAATGTGGGGCTACAAGTCTTGATATGGTTGGGTTATTCAAGTTCTTAGCCCTCTAAACTAAAGTATGTGGTGGGGGAAAGGGGAAAGGAGGGTGGACTGTGATGAATGGCAACTGTGGGAAAAGGAGTAGAAGATGGAGGAGTAGGCGATATTGAAGAAAGAGCCAATCAGTATGATGATGGATTTCACTTGAGGGTGCCTTGGCTCTTGCTCTTTCCCATAAAGACTTCCTAAATCTGCTCTGCCTTTTCTACAATACCTTTTGTGTTCTCTCCTTTCTTTCTTTGGATTGATCAAGTCTTTCATTCTACTTTTTTTTCTATTAGAAAAGTATTATGACATATTTTTTATTTATTCATGGATGTCCATTAAATTTTAACACTCTTAGTTAATTGAATAGTATAAACTTAACTCAATTAACTAAATTCTTCTCCCAAACACTAGTATAATAGCTTATTTGAATATGCAACTATTGGTTGATAACAAGTTATATTCTATCAAAATTTTGATTATAATGATATTATACCTTGTGCTTATTTTATTATTATAGAGGTGTTTGCTTTTGTATTCCTTAAGAGGTATCCCCTCCCTCTTTGAACAATTTTAACAAGATCTCTTTTTTGGTGCTTTGCTGTTTTATAATGATGTTCCTAAGTATGAACATTGTATCATTTTCTATGGTCTATTTGTGGATTTACAGGTATATCCCAATCTCATAATTCATGTACTATGTCAGTTTCAGAAAAATCATCAGCCCAAATGCTTTGCATTCTGCCTAACACCATGTTTGGTCTGTTATTTTCTTCTGGAACTCCAACTAAACACATATTTGTGCCATTCTACCCTTAACTTATCATTGTCTCTTAATTTATCATTCCCAACTTCTTGTCTTTTTTTTTTGTGCTGAATCCATGTGGCATTCTGTGCAGTGCACATATATGTCTTCAAGTTGATTAGTTCTCTTTTTGGTTGTATAAATTATCTACATTGTATGCAAATTAATTTGTTATCTATCTTTTATGTAAAATTGATATACATTTTAATTGCACTATTAGTAAATTCTAGAAGTTCTATTTTCTTTTTAAGTATGAGTTTTTGGACAATGTTACATTGTCTTCTCAACTATTTGGTTAACCTTTTGCTCTTTTGAACAAACTATTTTGCCTAATTTATCTTAAAATTCAAATAGCTGAAAAATATTGGGATCTGATGTTTATTGTCTCTGTTGACTCTTCCACTTTGAGCTTTCCTTCTTATGTTTGAAATTCTGACTGTGCAATGAAGTAAACTGTTTTAATGTATGTGAAATCTGAGAGGCCCATGTTGAAGATGCTTCTTCATAGAGGATTTTTGTTTTTTTCTGCTATATACCCTAGGTTCCCCACTCACTCTCAGTCAGTAAAACTAAACTCATTATCAGCTTACAGATACCCAACATGCTGGGAGTTCAAAGTCTAAACACTTAACAAGATCGAGTTCAAAGTCTAAATACTTAAAAACTCTCGAGTTTCAATAGATGGGAGAAACTGGATTCTCATCCAGAAGCCAGGCATCCTAACTAGGTTTCCTTCTAGTTCCCCTTTCTCTTTGTGTGGATCTTTTCTAGTCCTTACTTTTCCAGAGTGTGTGACCCTTCAAAAATGTAAATGAATGTGAGGCCTCAGATCGACTTTTCTACTTTATTCTGGCTTAAAAAGACAGGCTCTTTTAAAATCAAGCCTGTTTATTTAGAAAAATTGGAAAAGATCTGTAAGTCAACTAATGCCTTATACATACATTATATCTCATGAGTTTATATGTGCATATATATGCATTTCTTTTGTCTTATATTTCATACATATGAACATTTATTTTACATTTCATAATTCTGTGTATGTGTATGTTCAGAACAGAAAATGCCTCACATTGCTACAAACAACTTTCATTTACTCTTCAAAGAAATTTTTATTAAAGTTATGTACTATTGAAGCGGGACAGCTGGGTTCTTGTCTCACGGAGTCAAAGAATGAATCTCGCGAACAAAGGAGAGTGAGTAAAGAGATAGAAGTTTAAGTGAAGATACCGAAAAAGATCTCAAGAGTGAGAAAGGTCCGGGATAGGGCTGCCAAGGACAGCCTTTAGGGTTGGTCTTTTATAGAAAGCTAACCAGGGAACTTAAATCCTTTTAACTTGTATTTATATCACCATTGAGCAAGGACTAGTGGTAACACCTTCAATAGCTTACTTCTTTTGTAAGGTCTGGTTATTCTTTGTTGATCACAGGTGATTATCATAAAAAAAGACACCCACCCCACACAACCCACCCCACACACCTAAGGCAGGGTGGTTCTTCACCCCACATGCCTAGAGTAGGGTATTCCAATTTGTCCCCTTATCTCTGGTTTCCCCATACCTCCACGTTTTTGGTATTTCTGTGAGCTTGATCACATAGCCCCTTATCTATCACTCCCTACCTAGCCCCACCTATCCCTTACTCACCACATTAAAATTAACAAAGGCAGAACTTGGGGCACCTGGGTGGCACAGTTGGTTGAACCTTGGACTGTTGGCTTTGGCTCAGGTCTGATCTCAGCATCCTGAGATAGAGTCCCACATTGGGCTCCTTTCTCAGCGGGGAGCCTGCTTCTCCTTCTCCTGTCTCTCTCTCTCTGGCAAATAAATAAAATCTTCTTAAAAATAATAAAATAAAAAATAAAATGTGTTCTAGTGCTATTTCAATATAAACTGATTTAGCCCATGCTCCAAACCTTTGCCCCAATGGCCAAAATGTATTTTTAACATTTTTCTCCTTGGATATATTGACTCCCAGGTACTTGCTTAGTGATACGACTTTATAATAATTTGGTCCCCAAACCAGACAAATTTCAAAATTCTCTGAGATTAATTAACCTCTTATTCCCCAACTGATGCACCATCAGCATATGAACATGGCTTAAAGCAATTTATATGCATGCTAAGTATTGCAGAGATTGAGGCAATTATCCCAGTTAGTTATCTACATTGATTAATTTCACCTTCAAGTTGCTCTCTTCTTCAAATCATTTGATGAACATACGCAGGTAAAGGATCCAGTTAAAATTGCAATTCCTTCCATTCACCACGTATTACTTTTCTTCCTTCAGAGAAAGAGAACTCATCTGAAAGATTATGATTGGAACTGAGTAAAAGCCTGTCATTCAAGTAGGATAGTGATTCTCAGCTTTAGCGTGCCTTAGAATCATCTGGAGCACTTGTTCTTATTAAAAGAGAGATAGCTGGACCTCATTCCCAAGATTCCTGATTCAGTAGGACTAGGGTGGGATCTGAGAATTTGTGTTCCTAACAGGTTCCCAGGTGATGATGGTGATGATACTGCTCTAAGGACCACACTTTAAGAACCATTGACCTAAGCTGCTTTTAGAGAATTGGTCACGTAGCAACATTGAAAAGAAACAAGAATATTTACAAATACTCCTATCTTCAGCCTTACCATTTTTTAGAATGTTGAATCAGCTCTATTAAATAGCTTATCCATTAAAAATATTATTATAAAATAAAAGAGTCCAAGAAACTACAAGACAATTTTCATGAATCAGTTAGGTATATACATAGATCATCAAGTCAACATTTTCAGTTCTCCTTGACAGAAGTAATTGACATCATGGTCTGCTTAAGAGGAAAGCTGACTTTTAGAAACTTCTAGTAATGACAAATTTATGTTTGTGGAAAGAGGCTGAGGACAGAGGAAAGGGCACATACTGTCATAATGAGACATTCATGTGGTATCAAAAAATAGTCTGGAAGTCATTAATTTTGGGACTTCTCAGATTTCTTCCATTTGGGGGTCACCACATAAAGTAGTGGACTGTCCAGTTCAATTGAATTTAAAATTAACAAGTTTTTTTTGTTTGTTTGTTTTTAAAGTAGGTTCCACACCCAGTGTAGAGCCCAATGCAGGGCCTCAACTAATGACCCTCAGATCAAGACCTGAGCTGAGATCAAGAGTCAGATCCTTAACCAAATGAGCCATCTAGGTTCCCCAAGACAACAATTTTTTAAAGATGTTATTTACTATTTATTTTTTTTTAAGAGACAAAAGCAGGGGGAGGGGGAGGGACAAGCAGACTCCAAACTCAGTGTGGAGCCTGACTTGGGGCTTGATCACATGACCCTAAGATCATGACCTATGCCGAAATCAAGAGTCAGACACAACCAACTGAGCCACTCAGGCACCCCCCAGAACAAGTATTTTTAAGAGGTTGTTTGTTTGTTTGTTTGTTTTAACCGTGAACATGTCCCAAATATTACATGGTGCATACCTTACTAGAAATAATTTGTTATTCATGAGATCCTCAAATTTAATTGGGTATTTTTATTTGCTAAGTGTGGCAATCATATTCTCATGGGCTTGCTCAAATCAAAGATTGGCAAAGTATATGGATATATACAGTTATGAGTAAAGTGTTTTTCAGGAAAATAGAACTTGTTTGAGTATTAACACCTTCACATTTGTTGGAGAGGCTGAGGAAGAGATGGTCCAAAAGGAGGAAAGTTACTAATCAACCTCTGGAAATATTAATAGGGTTGAAACAGTCAGAACTAGCAAGGAAATCTTGGAAGCCAGGCACGTGCAGCTGCATGAAGGATAAGGACTGTGAAAGAAAACTAGTAATGAAGCTTAGGGAAAGCTCTTGCCTCTCTGCTTCAGAAGGTGAACCTATGAGAACCAAGGATATTATGGCCAATTGATTAATGGAGATACAGGATAAAGATCAAGAGGTCAAGGGCAAAGTTTGAATTAGAGATATAGATTTAAGAATCCTCCACTATACCACAGTGCTCCCATGCCTGGTCTTAACCAGCACTGTTACTAGTTTTTGAATTATAAACCTGTTAGTAAGAAGATGGACTTAATTGAATCCTCATAGCTGTGACAGGGTTGGTCTTTTCAAGACACTGAAGTTTTTCCACCATACTTTGTAGCAAATAGGTTTGATTCAAAGTCATATAGGGAAAACAAAGAGCAAAGAGTCAACCACTTTGTTTAAAAAAAGAGGGAGGGGGCATCTGGGTGGCTCAGTTGGTTAAGCAGCAGACTTGGTTTCCACTCAGGTCTGCTTTACACTCAAGTCATTTTCTCAGGGTCATGAGATGTAGCCCGGCATCAGGCTCCGAGCGCAGCAGGGAGTCTGCTTTAGGGTTTGCTCTCTCCATCTGCCCCTCCTCTACTTGCTTGCTCTCTCTAAAATAAATAAGTAAATCTTTTTAAAAAAAAGGGGGAGGATGGAGGTAGGACATTTAATTTTGGGGTGTTTGTGTACCTTTTTAATCCATACTTTCTTATGAAAACAAGATTGAAGGAGTTGAGGTGAAGACATTCAACTTTTTCATTGCCAGGTATTTATTGTTGATGAAAGCAACCCTAAGCCCTCCATTTTTGGCATAAGGTCAGATTTTATAAAATCATAGAATTGTATTTTGGTTGGGGCTCCTGGGTGTTGCAGTCAGTTAAGCATCGGACTCTTGTTTTAAGCTCAGGCTATGATCTCAGGGTTGTGAGATCAAGACCCATGTCAGGCTCCATGCTCAGCACAGAGTCTGCTTCAGGATTCATTCTTTCCTTCTGCCCCTCATGCTGTCTCCCCCTCTTTCTCTCTCAAATCAATCAATCAATCAATCTTAAAAATAAAAAAGAATTTTGCTTTAGTTAAATTAATTAATATGTAGGTAAATATAGATATAGACATCTACCCACAGGGCATCTTTAGGCCACATACAGATATAGAGATAGAATTAGGTCAATAGAAGTTACAGAGCCTCTGTACAACCAGAGACAAGGTTAGCACATTCGTAGAAAAGTGACTGGAATTTTCAAACTTATAAAACCACAATTTTTACCCACAGATGTGCAGGTAGTCAATATAAGTTTCCCTTCTCTCTGGAAGATAAGAGGCTGAAGGATAATCCAGGGTTAAACAATAAACCCCTCGCACCTGACCCCAGCCTCCTGAGACAGCAGAGCAGTCAGGGTTCTGAAGAATGGCAAGGCCTGAGATGTGAAAATCTTGGGAAGTTTGGTTGTGACACTTTGGTGAGGCCAATGATGCCAAACACTGCCTTCCAGGGGATGGTCAAAAATTAAGAATTTGTTACTCATAACAGAACTTCAGTGAGCTGATTAAATTATCCATTCCTGAGAAATGAAGCCATGAACATAGGATAATCTCTGGTTTACCTTACCAATAACATTTGGACTAGGTAATGATCAGCAGAGAGAAGAAAATTTAAAAACTTAGCAAAATTGTTAAGTCAATATAATTTTATTAATTGTTTTAAATATAATCTCTTTGAAACTAAAATTAATGAACTTCTTCCCAGAAAATTAATAACATGTTGAATTTATATTTAAATTTGGAACACTTTGTGTTGCTAGCATTTTCCTCTTGGAGAACATTTATGCTGGTATTCATTGCAAAACCTCTAATGGGTTAATTGGATAAGGCAGCAGTATAAGACAGAACAGAGTGAATTTTCCAAGTAGCTTTGGACTTAATTAGATATAATGATTATTTTTATATTCTAGCAGCTAAAGATAAAATTCTCTTTGTTTATAATATGAAAATATATGAAGACAGAGTATCAGGTTTTGAAGGAGTTGCTTCAGGAAAGTAGAACTGCCCTGTTGAAGTTCACCTCTACTTGGAAAGGGCTTCCAGCCCTCAGATGCAGTAGACAATACAGCAAAGACATACAGACTAAGAACAGAACTGGAAGGGACTTTAGGAAGGAACACTATGTCCCACTCCTTAAGCTGCACCAGTTTTCATTCCCACCAATGGTATAGCAGGGTTGAGTTGTTCATTTTAGACATTCTGACTGGTGAGGTGGTATCTCATTGTGGTTTTGATTTGTATTTCCTTGAGGCCGAGTGGTGTTGAGCATTTTTCCATGCGTCTATTGGCCATTTGTATGTCTTCTTTGGGGAAACGTCTATTCATATCTTCTGCCCATTTCTTGACTGGATTTTTGGTTTTAGGGTGTTGAGTTTGGTGAGTTCTTTATAGATTTTAGATACTAGCCCTTTATCTGATAAGACATTTGCAAATATCTTCACCTATTCCATAGGTTGCCTTTTAGTTTCATTGACTGTTTCCTTTGCTGTGCAAAAGGAATTCTTTTCTTGATGAAGTCCCAATAGTTCATTTTTGCTTTTGTTTCTCTTGCCCTCAGAGGCGTGTTTAGCAAGAAGTTGCTGCGGTAGAGGTCAAAGAGGTTGCTGCCTGTGTTCTCCTCTAAGATTTTGATGGGTTCCCATTTCATATTTAGGTCTTTCATCCATTTTGACTTTATTTTTGTGTATCATGTAAGAAAGTGGTCTAGTTTCATTCTTCTGCATGTGGCTGTCCAATTTTCCCAACACCATTTGTTGAAGAGATTGTCTTTTTTCCATTAGATATTCTTTCCTGCTTGTGTACCCTTTTAACGAAGCAAAGAAGATTTCAGCCTCAAGGGATGATACATTGTGGGGAAGTGATTAGGAAATATATGGAGGAAGTAACAGAAGGTAAAAGTTATAAAGGTAAGACCTGTTAATGCAAACTCATCTTGGTAACTTTCTGTCTTCAAAGATAAGAATTGTTCTTTTCTCCATGGCAGGGAGGTGAAGGGGTACCTTCCTCAAAGGGAAATGTATGCCCTGCTTTTAGGCAGATAAGGGTAGGGCAGAAAACTCTTCCTGCATCTGTTGATTCTCAATTGTCTTCATCTCAAAATAGTTCTTATGCCAAAGAGGCATATTTTGGGGTGGCATATTCTGGACCCCTTCAACAAAAAGAATTTGCTGACACCAGCTTTAAAATATGAAAGCCTTTAATTAAGGGAATATAGGATAATATTCTTAAGTCTCTAGAGTCAAAATAACTTTTCTCATCTCAGCACATAACTTAATTTCTTAGTATCCTCTTAAATCATCTTTGACTACTTTCAAGTTTAGCAATGCTCTTTTTAATATTCTTATTATATGATTTCATCTAGCATATGCCACTATGATATTTCTATTGGTATATTTTTAAATAATTAGAATATTCCATTTCCAGTTAGAGATTATCTTAGCCCTTCCTGCAAACCTGATTCTGAGCGGACCAAAGAAAAACAGAACAAAATCCACAATATATATGTTAAGATTATAATGGGAGTGCAAGCATAGGGAAACAAGAAAGAGTGCAAAAAAGAAATGACACAGCAGTGAGGAAAAATAAATAAAAGAAGGGGCATCGCCAACCTGGTCATGACGTTGTAATAAGAGTGCTTGACTGCTCTATCTCAAAAACTAGCTTCAGAGAAGATTACCAACTACTGCAATTCTATGCCATCTTAGAGTGGGGGCAGGAAAGAAGGAAACAAGAAGACCACCTTTCATTGGTCCCAGTTCAACCACAGGCTGCCAACCCTCATGCATGGCATTCACCGTGAAAGTTAGATCTCAAGACAGCAGCAGGGCCTCCGTGGCACAAGCAATACATTGTATGTTTAAGGCAAATGAATAAAAACATGGACAAATCACTTAGACATAATGCTAATATTACTTTCCTAAAGTCAGAATAATTAACTGTAACTCTTACAGTTAAAAATATCTCAGAATACAGAGTAGTGAGGGAAAGCTTCAAAATTGCTCCTTTCTGCTTTTTCTTAGAATGTACTGTCACAGGGGTGCCATGGTGGAGTTCAGTCAGTTAAGCATCGGACTTCAGGTCATGATCTCAGGGTCCTAGGATTGAGCTGCATGTCTGGCTCCCCACTGAGTGGGGAGTCCGCTTCTCCTTCTTCATCTATCCCTCCCCCGCTCCTTCCGCCTCCCCCCACTCATTCACCCACACACACTCTCTCTCTCTCTCAAGTAAATAAATAACATCTGGGACACCCGGGTGACTCAGTCAGTTAAGCGTCTGCCTTCAGCTCAGTTCATGATCCCAGGGTCCTGGGATCAAGTCCCGCATCTGGCTCCTTGCTCAGCAGAGAGCCTGCTTCTCCCTCTGCCTGCTGCTCCCCCTGCTTGTGCTTGCTTTCTCTCTCTCTCTCCATGTCAAATAAATAAAATCTTTAAATATAGATAGATAGATAGATAGATGTACTGTCCATATTACCTTGAAGCCAAGATTTGCATGTAGATCGAAATATGTTTCTCGTAAGTAATATGAGAGCCCAGAGTCAGACAGAAAGAAGCCAAGTCAAATTGTCTCTCATCTTCAAATGAGTTTTCAGATACCTGTGTGGGTTAAATTGCATTGCTATTTCATTTTAATCATTTTGGGAGGACTAATTTTTTAATTAAAATTTTTATATTTTAATTCTAGTTTAGGATTTTTTAAAAATTAAACCATTAGATATTGTAGAACTCTAATCTATATATAAGTAAACAAATGTTATATGAGAGATTTGCACTCTTTGCAAAGGAACTTTTATCCCATAAATTTTAATAGGGACATAGATTTTATCAAACACCAAAACCCAAGAATGCTGCCTTTTAGTCCATTTCTATTGAAAGCTGAATTTCATGGAGCACCATGAACACCATTTTTCTGGTAGTAGACAGATAAATGAATAACTAACTACCTACCTATTTAAGTATTAAAATATAAAGTTATTACCATGAAAAACTGACAATTTATGATTAGAAAAAAAAGCTGATTTAGAAGTTGCTGATGTGATATGAAATTACAAAAATTATTTTCATTTCATAAGTTGCTTATCATTGTAGAACTAATAAGCATATTGCATAGAATTCCTACATATCATTTCTGTAATCCTAGATTTAGTTCTTACAACGACAATGCTAAACTCTGGTTTTATGCTCTTAATTTTTTAAAATTACTATTGATGGCACGGTAAAATTGTCTACTCTCAACTACATACAAGCAGAAAAATATAACATATTTAAATTTTATATTAAAAATTTGAAAATTTTTGGGGCTCAATCGGCAGAGCATGCAACTTTTGATCACAAGTTCATGTGTTCAAGCCCCACGTTGAGCATGGAGCCTACTGAAAAGAAGATTAAAAATGTTTAACTTTAGGGGTGTCTGGGTGGCACAGTGGTTAAGCATCTGCCTTCGGGTCAGGGCGTGATCCTGGCGTTGTGGGATCGAGCCCCACATCAGGCTCCTCTGCTATGAGCCTGCTTCTTCCTCTCCCACTCCCCCTGCTTGTGTTCCCTCTTTCGCTAGCTGTCTCTATCTCTGTCAAATAAATAAATAAAATCTTTAAAAAAAAATTTTAACTTTAAGGATTTAATTTTTTATAACCTAAAACCATCTATAATTGGAAGGTTACTGATAAATTGTTTTGTAGAAATGATTTTTATATGCAACACTGAAAATGCATTCTACTAAATGTTTTGTAGTCTATAACCATTCAGAAACAAATTTGGGATAGCTTACAGATATTAATAATTCATCTTATGGAGACATAAACAGATCAAATTAAGTAGTATTCTACTGACTTGATGTTTCCATCAAAAATGTTTTATGTTATAGGCAAAAAAAAATATGATGATGATATCAAATAAAGACAGATATTATATTGACTTTACTAGGAAAATAAAGGCTAGGAAAATTCCCTTGTATTTTGACTTCATGAGAGATGATATTCTTCATGAGAATATAATATTATGTCAAAAAATCAACTTTTTCTCTTTAAAAATCAACAAAAGATCTTTAAAACTTTGACAGATTTACTTATTACAACTTGATCTTTACGGTTGCTGAAATTATTAACTAACAGATAACACCTCTTTTGTCACCCTTTCTTGACAAAGTTTCCTCTATGACAAGGTCATAGAGGACTCAGTTACATTTCTATCGCCCACATACCTAGACAAAAAATTATTTTTCAAAATGGATGTTTCTCAACATCACATAGTAAATACTCAATAATTATTAGTTTCTATGAATAATTTAGTTATGCATACTCTTGCTCATTGGATGAGGAAACTGTTTATCTTAAATGGTAAATGACCATAGCTTGAGCCTAACAGCTTTAGAATTTCTGAGCCATCTGCAAAACTACTGTTGTGATCTTTAACAAATATATTTGGGTTGTTTCTGTGTCCAGGCACTATGCTAGGCCAGGTGATATGATGATGATGAAGTGCCCATAGTTTTAGTTCCTTGGGGCTTCTGCTTACCATTTTTATATACTTTATGAAAGAAACAAACAAGAATTAAGTTAAAGAATGATGTGGGTGTGCCTCCTTTGGGAAGGTGACTAGAAAACGCCATTGAAGATAGAGGTAATATTGAACGGGAGAATTACAAATTGGGAATGGGATACATACAGGAACCAAGGAGGAAAGAACAGTGCAGAAAAGTGGGGTAGACTTAGGTGGTGTGAAGAATTTAACTGTGATACAGTTTAGATGAGGAATCCATAGCACTGGATGACATTGGAGAAGTAGACATGACATTGTATTTTATTTCAAGGAGAAGAAGGGAACATTGGCAGTTTTGTAAGCATGAAAGATACATGATACTATTTATATTTTTAAAGAGTCACTTGAGTTGCTGTTGATATTGAAGAGTTGCAGTAGAATTCGGGAAGCATTTTATAAGGCTGTTATAATAGAATGAGGAGTGGCAGAGGGTTTGACCAGGATGGTAGAGAAGTTTATGAGACGTAACCAATAACAGCAACCAGGATGGTAATAGTAATGATAATTTATAGCAGTTGAGGATATTTGGAAGAATAATTCTAATGTTACATATGAAACCTAAGTTACACAAAGAAACAAGTGATACCATTTGATACCTAAATCATCAAGAAAATAGTGTGAGGATAATGGCCTAACAGTGCCAATGAAATTGAATGACTGTGGCAGTAAGTTTCTTGAGCAAATGTTGTGGTCAGAAAGCAAACTTCCAAAGGTGGCCCAAAATGTGGAGATGACAAATCTAAATGGTGGCCATGTCAGTAGATAACTGAGTTAACCGGGAGGGAAAGAAGATGGATAGACCGTGACCAGAGTGTTAGGTAGTTAATCCCTGTGAAGGTTTAATGCACGATGATTAGTGACAGGTGGTAAGAGGAAGGAGGACAAAATCTTCAGTGAATTAGGTGAAGTTACCATGAAGTTAAAAGTATAGGGTTATTGGATTTTTAAATCGAATCATTCAGCTTTAAAAGCAGTCTGGAAGTTGAGGTCGTAAACAAAATTGCAATTGCCCATTGAAGAACTGTGAAACAAAGCAATCTCCCGATCTCTAATGTGGAGATCATTATATTTGATTTGAGATTATGTAAATGCAAGCATAATTACCTCAACCTTAGCCTGATGAAGCCTTTTGAAAGGCTTAGAAAGAAAACGCTGAGCATAAACAAAGTATTACCATTATAAAAATCTCCAAATCTCTAACTGGAATACAATTTATGTTTCTGGTTTTGTTTTTATGAGCCCCTGTAGCACAATACACAATTTCACTTAAATAGATAGAAAACACTAATATGATTTTGGAATTGGTCACTATACTTTATTGATCTATGTCAAAAATCAGTGTTTTCCTTAACAGAACAATGGAATTATTGCACAAAGGAAAAGATTGCTTCAGCTTGGATTCCCTACCAAGTCAGGTAATTAAAACTTACAAACAAATTGCTAAGTGTTTTTCATGGGACATAAATACTGACATAGAAGATAACACATCTTTGAACAGCTATCATATAACAAGACTTGAGCCAAAAGAGGAGATGTCATCTGGTGTCTCCAATTTGATATATAAGTAACCTGTGATTTCATTTATCACAGAAAAATCCATACATGTAGGACTTTTAGAAAGTTCAAACTATGGGTGATCATAAAGCTAGTGTCACCTGTGACTCAGAGACACTTCCGCTCTAAGAGCCTCCTGATTCAGAACCTTTCCTATTTTTCTTCACTCTGTTTTTCCTTCTCACATTTTCCACAAACCATCATCTGTTTAAAGGACATAAAGCAGAATGAAGACATCTTAGAGTACACACTCCAAAACAAATGAGTGACCAAAATTCATTCTACTTTACATTTTGGTCAGTTCTTTGGGTTCTTTCCTAAATATTGGCGAGTGTTATGTAACATTACATAACAATACACATAATTAAAACTATGGTTTCATTGCTTACTATCCATTCTTGAACTACTAATTTGAAAGACGGTAGTTATTTTTTATATGAGAGGAAAACACTGAGAGAGAATACTTGGAGATCCAGGAAGGTGATTTTGAAAATATAGTGTTATTTCCATAGGTTTATATTCCCACTGGAGAAATTCGGTCATTTCTTAACATTGTGGAATCCTTTACCTTCCAATTTTTTCCTTCCCTTCCATGGGGAGGTTGGTGAGTTTCCATGTAGCAAAAGATGATCTTTCTCATTCTTTATTTTTTGAATTACAGTGATGAAACTTAACTTAAGCATGCACTGTGAAAATGTATAATGAAAATTGGAAGAGTTTAGTTGAAACTTTGATTAAAATAGCGTTGATATCATATAACTATAGCTAGAGTAGAAGCCATTTATCTGTTAACACTGTTGCTTTAATTCATAATTATAAGTATGAGAGAGAGCTGTCTAACACATGTGCGTCTGTCAATCTTAATGCTTTACGATTGCTATAAATAGTAATTAAGGGAAGAATTGCTAGTTTCTTTTGTGTTTAGTAGATAGTTCATAAAAATAAAATGGTATGGAATGACAGAGTCTAGATCAGAATGCCATAGTAGTTAAGAGTTCAAGTTCTGGATCACTTAAAATTGGACTTAAATTCTATCTTTCTCATTTATAGGTATATAATTTTGAGAAATTCAATTAGTTCCTTTCAGCCTCGGATTCTTCATTTGTAAAATACTATCATTGGAAATAGATTTGTGAGAATTAAATAAGTCTCAGGTACAAAACACTTAGCTTGCAGGTAGTAGTAAACCTCAAAAATTATAGATACATAAATAGTGTGTGTATTCATATGTGTATTTATACATATATTCGTAAATGCAGTCACATAACTAGATGGATATCAAAAATTGGTTTTGTTCATAGAATTTGTATCACCAAATAAAATTATTCTACTAAATGACTTATTTCATTTAAAAGACATAAAAATTTCAAATCAAAAGAGGTATTATTTAAATATGTTTATGCAGGAAAATCATTATCTACATTAGATTCTATGTTAATTTTCAGAAAATCAGTTAAAATTAAGTTGGCAAAAGAAATTTAATTTACCAGGTAAATAAATTGTGAATCTAATCATTTACTTTTTTTGTGTCTGCTTTGCTGTATGTTTTTCATATTATACATTTATATATCCCTGGGTCACTACAAAATGTAGAAGTGCATGCTAAACCACATTCAATTACTCTCAGTATGGTTTTAAAATATGCTGTAATATTGCCTTAATCATACTATCTCAATAACCATAGCAGCTCACTGTACAGCTTTTAGATAAAAAGGAATTTTACTCAATTGCCTCAAAGTTTAGTTGATTTGAGAACTGTGCATATTTAGGTCACTGATAATTTTCTAGAAATGATGTCTGTAAATTTGCAAGTTCACAGGCTCACCATGCCTGTAATTTACTTATGGTTGAGATCTCTAAATCTAATTTAAATAAGTAGCTGCTTTCCTCAATGAGCAATTTTATAAAGAAGCAACTATTATATTAATGCCCATCTGTGTAAGAATTATTTAAATCACTATGAAGTTTTTAAGAACTTTTCTTAGAGAACAGATATAGCAAACCTTAAATAGCAAACTGAATAAACAAATCCTTCTAAGACTTGCATTTCACACAATAACATTTGACATGCACATGATATACTTTATTATCTGAAAGATAAATTATTTCACTCTATAATATGTGTTGAGAATAATTTCTAAATAAAAATTATTTCCACATTCTATACTTTTCTTCTGTGTGCACATTAGTGGTCTCTAACTCTGGTGAGGAGATATCCTCCCTGATTAATTATCAGCAAAGTATAAATTAAAACAAGAATATGTCACCAAAGTTTGAGAATACTGAGTGTTCTTTTTTTTTTAAGACTTATTTATTTATTCAAGAGAGAGAGAGAGAGAGTGCTGTCCACATGCAAGTGGGAGGGAGGGACAGAAGGGGCAAAGGGAGAGGGAGAGAGAAAATCTTAAGCAGGCTCCATACCCAGCACGAAGCCCAATATGGGCTGGATCTCACGACCCTGAGATCACTACCCTGAGATCACAACCTGAACCAAAACCGAGAATTGGACACTTAACCAACTATGCCACTGAGGCCCCCCGAGAATGCTAAGTGTTCCTAAGGATATACTGATACAGGCACTTTTGTACTTTCCTCTTATTATTTTTCTGATATCCTTTGCGTGGGCAGAATTCTTAGGTTTCTAAGCACTAGAATTCCAGCATTTGATACCAGAAGACAAAAGCAGTCCTAAAAAACTTAAACTTACAATATCGAGAAAGAAAAGTACTGTGAGAATTATTTTAACAAACAATATGGGGAACGTAATGCCCCTTCTTTATTGCACTGTGTGCAGACTCTCTTACATGTATTAATTATTATCAGGCAAAATAGTAATCTCTTATTTTTCAGATTTAATGTTCTCTCTAAATTCATAGTGGGCATTATCTGTTCACTATCCAGGTAAGAATATTTTCCATGCACACTTTTATGGCTCCAAATCATGCAACATTTTCTAGACATCCACTGAACAAAGACTATTATTCCCAGTGTCATTAAAATACTTTGTATATGTTTTTATACCTTAATTTCTAGAAAGGCCACCAGCCCATGAAAATATAGCTCAGTCTTAATCTGGTATAATGTGGAGACTTCTTTTGGGGGGTTGGATTTGAAAACTAAGCGTAAGATCCAATTTTTCACAAATGCACATGGTAAGTTCTTGCTAATTAGGCAACATATTTCTCTTGCTGATTAAATGAAATCCATCAAGCAATTGTGTAAAATCATTGTTTTAAAGTCACTATCCCAGTGACCTTATCATTAATTTACCTTATTACTCTGACTTGTCCTAGAATGTTTCCTAGGATCATGGTGTGTCCAGCAGAGCCAGAAATCCCATGTGATGGGACCATTGTGGTTCTTCATGTCATGGTTGTATGGCTCTTTCCCATAAGGAAAGTCAGGAAATAACTCATGGCTGAGGTACCATAATTCATAATCTAAGAGTTAGATAAACTGCCTAGAAACCAGGGATAAATTTAGGTTCTACAAATAAAAAATAAACTTTTTCAGATTATCATAATTTCCATATAATGCATAACTCATTATATCCTGCAAAAGTTGAGTTTTTAATACAGCTTAGGTTTTATTAGAAACCTGGTTTTCCAGAAACACAGAAAAATCTGGGTATAGTAAAATAATCCAGGGACAGGGACTGTTAAAGGGAAGGCATTTTTAACTGACTAATGTAAAGTAGGAAATTACCACTTTGTGCAAAGTAGAACTAGTTACTACTGATAATTTTAAAGAAGATGTTTCAACTTCAGCTGTCCCATTGCCACGCATACATGCCATCTGTACTGGGGATTTCCCCCCCAGTACAATTTGGTAATAAGAGCAAACCTAAACTTAAAGGCATTTAATTTCTATCTGGGTGTTGATAACACAGAGAAATAATGAATTAACATCCTATCTTTGTGCTCTTTTAGGCAATAGTACAGTAACCACAACTAGACAATCTCTATTGATTTCAGTGGGAACATTCTTACTATTAGGAATTCTGAACCAGTAGTCCAGAACAGAAATTTCAGCTCAAACAGTGCAGCAAATAGCATTTTTCAAGACACTTGCTTACTGGCCTGTTGATGGTGGTCATTAGGTTGTTTTCTTCCATGGAGGAGAGAGAATTAGCAATCTTGCTCAATCCCGCATTATTTCAAGTAAGGAGACTTTTATGATGAGAAAGTCAGTTTTGTGCTGCGACTAGTGAATGAGGTAAATAAGACTTACACTTAGTATATGGGGAGAAGTGAGAGGGAAGACAAAAAGAAAAGAAAGTATAGTCTCCTGTTGACAAACAGGCAAGAATGCTGTCCTATTGGGAACTTTGCTAACCACACAATATGGGACAGAACTCACTCAGAGAATGTTCGAATCATGGAAGAATAAATTTGTAGCATAGAGCTTAATTTTCCTGGCCATCAGGAAGATGTGAAATTAGAAGGTCTACAAGCTACTACCAAGGTCTTTTTTTCATTCATCACCACCAGACTAGAATTCAAGTGAGAGGTGGGTTGCTGATTCAATTTCTAAAAAGAAAAAGAGAAATTAGTATTATGAAGTTGTTTAATGTTAATGGGTACAGCTGTCATTTTCCACACAGATCATCAAGACAGTACATCTTCGGGGCGCCTGGGTGGTGCAGTCACTTAAGTGTCTGACTTCTGGTTTTGGCTCATTTCGCGATCTCACAACCACGAGGTGGAGCCCCGCTTCGGTTCCGCGTTCAGCATAGAGTCTGCTTGTGACTCTCTCTCTCTTTCCCTTGCCCTCTGCACCTCCCCACCACGTGCACACTCTCTCTCTCTCTCTCTGATAAATAATCTAAAAAAAAAAAGATAGTACATCTTGGCACTTAGCAACCCATCTATACAGCAAACCACGACTAGGCTTTTCCAGTGACGTTCTAGTGATGTTTCCAGCTGCAGGTCTTTATTGTGAACCCGATTATCCGACGTGTACCTTGAGGTTCAAAGGAGTAGGGAAAAGACAACACAAAATCACACAGTGGCAGTACTTTCCAAACCTTTCTATGTCACTATACACGGAGTGACAATATTTATACGACACACTGGTCTTGCCAGATGAGGCTGCCCAGGCCACAGGTGAGTAGAGCCTTGCACTCTGCCTGGCCCCTCTGATGCGTCTCATCACACTACTTGGGAAACTCTGATCTGACGTGGTCTGCCACATGACTATTCCAGCCCACGCATCAACACTTTATATATATTAAAGAGAATCCATAAATCTTCTTTTGCTGCAGCTGCTGTATTTAATAAGGGCTATAAGTGGAACATCTGGTCACTTAAAAACACTTCCTACATAGAATTTTAAAATGTTGTTTTGGAGTTTCTGAGTAGCCATTTCAGATGCTCTAGGCGGTGACAGTGCTTCTGAATCCAAGAGAGATTATAACCTTCTCTCCCATCAGAACTGCAAAGTGTATGCCCATATTGTCAGAACACAGATTAAAATATTTCGGAAGATGGGGCGCCTGGATGGCTCAGTCGTTAAGTGTCTGCCTTCAGCTCAGGGCATGATCCCGGCGTTCTGGGATCGAGCCCCACAGCTGGCTCCTCCGCTGGGAGCCTGCTTCTTCCTCTCCCACTCCCCCTGCTTGTGTTCCCTCTCTCTCTGGCTGGCTCTCTCTCTGTCAAATAAATAAATAGAATCTTAAAAAAATATATTTCGGAAGAATCTTGCTGATGGTCACTGTGTCCATTTTTATTCATGGTTATGCTTTATCCTTTATTTATTCTGGATAACATAAATGTGCTCCAGATTTTTTTAGGTGAATAATAGTCCTGAACATATTTTCAAATAGTCTCTGAAGGGTGAAGGGGAGGTAAATGAGCCACTTTCTTCATCTTGAGAGTCCGCTCCCCCAACACACAGTTCGTGTAATTGACAATAAGACAGTTCTTGATTACTATTAAGTCATGCTGAAGAAACTTCGGGGCATCGCGAGCACGTTCAATTCTTCCTAGCGTCATCTCTGCACCATGTGCTGGGAAAGGATTACACTATAGAAATGAGAAATGAATACTTTGGTATTTTGAGCCACTACCTGAGGAGAACCAAAGATGCTCTGTGTGGGTGAAACAAAAGATACAAATTGTCTTTAAAGTTTCTTTGTCTTTCTTCTCCCCTTCTTTTTATGTGTTTTTAATTTAATTAGAGAAGGGCAATATCTGAAAGAGTTAGCAAGGGAGAGTGCTTTGTTGATGAAAGAGAGTGGGAATAGCCTGAGAATGAGGAATGAGCACAGCCTTGGTTGTGTTATTAGGCAGAAAACAATATTTTTTAACAGCCTGAGTAGAAGGTAACATAAGTACCATTAACAATTTAGCTTCTCCAGAAGTATAAAAATACTCATTACTTTCACAATTTTTCTCAGCCAAGAAGTACCCAAGGGCATTATGAAAGGGACGATAACTGATACTTTTTAATATGTGAGTGTACACTGTCCGGGAGAGCTGCCGCTTCCGCCACCCGAGCGGAACGCAGAGGAGTCAGGAAATCTCAGGAACTCACGAGCAGACTGCTGACCAGGGACCAGTTTTATTTCCTTTCCCACCTGCCAGTCTTTTCCCTTTTTTCTCTGTTATACATAAGCTTTACTACATTTTAAATACATTGATTTATACTTATGTACAGCCATATAGAAACATATTTAAATATTATTTATAGATCTAAAGCATAACAGTAACAGGGAGATCTATCAAAAGATAAAGCATATCAGAGCTTCATAATATATCCATTAAGGTTATTATTTTTAGTGTCATGAAAAATTGCAAGAAAATAGAGACATAGATAAATATGTGGGGATTTTACTTTTATTTTCTTTCTTTTGAACTTTAATTCCCTCAAAAGACTTTTTATAACGTAAATACTATCAATGCTTTACCTTTACAATGCCTTATTGTATCTGTCGAAACTCACAAAGCAATTAGGAAGTTAAATATAAAAATATATTTATGTAAGTGCATATTTAAATCCATAGTTAATTATTAACTAATAATGTTATATTGCTAATAATGAAATATCAATTTGTTATTTTATGTAATATATTCCATTTAATGTCAGTAATTCATTGCTGAAAACAGACATTCTCCATGCGACTGTAGATAGGGAGACTATTTCCCTTTATTTTTTATTTTTTTTATTTTAATTCCACTGTAGTTACCCTACAGTGTTAAATTAGTTTCAGGTGTACAATATAATGATTCACCAATTCCATATATTACTCGGTGTTCATCATGATAACCTTAATCCCCTTCACCTATCTCACCCATCCCCCTACCTACCTCCCCTCTAGTAACCATCAGTTTGTTCTCTAGAGTTAAGATCCTGGGTTTTGGTTTGTCTCTCTTTTTTTACCTTTGCTTGTTTGTTTTGTTCATTTCTGAAAACAGACATTCTGCATGAGAGCATAAATAGGGAGACTATTTCCCATTATTTTGAAAGGAAAATAATTACAATCCATTTACATGTCAACCCTCATCAATTTCTTAAAATATAACAAAACACAGAGCCATACTTTTATATAAACTGCAAACTATCATACTTAAGTATAATATTGTTGAAACCATGACTTTCTGGTCACCAAAAAATTCAGTTGTTATCCACCAACTGTAGTGGCCCAGCAATATCCAATCAAAGCCAGCTGTATTTGAGGCACAGGACCCTTTGGTTGAGTCTTAGGGCGCTGTTCCAACCATCCGAATGTGACTCTGGTGTGCCTCTAAAGGATTCACCACAAAATTTGGAGGAAAGAACAGAGATTTCCCATATGCCCTCTGCCCCTACACATGTAGGCTCTCCCTATTACCAACAACATCAACAACATGAAGGAAGATGTGGTACTTAAACACACACACACACACGCACACACACACACTGGAATATTATTCAGCCACGACCAAGAAGAAATCCTGCCACTTGTGACAACATAGATGAAACTTAAGAGCATTATGCCAAGTAAAATAAGTCACACAGAGAAAGACAAATACTGGATGGTATCATTTATATGTAGAATCAAAAAAAGCTAAATATTGAAAAACAGAGAGTAGATTGGTGGTTGCCAGGGACTGGAAGGTGGGGAAATTGGGGAGATATTGTTTACACTATGCAACTAATGGATAAATAAGTCCTGGAGATCTTGTGCATAGCATAGTGATTATAGCCAACGATATTCTAAATTTTAAAGTTGCTAAGAGACTACATCTTAATTGTTCTCACCACAGAAAGAAATAATAATTATGTGATATGATAGAGGCTAACTAACACTATGGTAGTAATCATATTGAAATATATCAATATATCAAATCAACACATTGTATACCTTAAACTTACACCATGTTATATGTTAATTACTTCTCAATAAAAAAAAAAAATTACTCACCAGAATAGTGTATTTGATACCAAGGATGAACCTACACGGATACATCATAATCATCCAAAGTCCTTGGTTTACCTTAGGGTTCGCTCTTGGTTTTGTACATTCTATGGGTATAGACTAATGTATAATGACATATATTCATTATTATAATATCATACAGAGTATTTTCACTGTCCTAAAAATCCTCTGTGTTCTACTTATTCATCCCTTTTTCTTCCCCACATTCAACTCTTGGCAAACGCTGAACTTTTTATTCTGTCTATAGTTTGTTTTTCCTTTTCCAGAATGTCATATAATTGAAATCCTACAGTATGTAGTCATTTCAGATTGGCTGCTTTCACTTAGCAATACACAGTTAAGGTTCCTCCATGTCTTTTCATGGCTCAGTAGTTCATTTCTTTTTAGTGCTGAAAAATACTCCATTGTCTGGATGCCCCGTAGATGTGTTTATCTGTTCACCTAGTGAAGGACATCTGAGTTGTTGCCAAGTTTTGGCAATTATGATTAAAGCTGCTATAAACGTTGCTGCTGGTTTTTGTGGGTACGTAAGTTTTCAACTCCTTTAAGTACCAAGCAGCACAACTGCTTAATTTTCTAGTAAGAGTATGTTTAGTTTTGCAAGAAACCACCAAACTGTCTTCCAAGGTAGCCATAACACTTTGCATTTGGCATTGCCAAAGTTCCAGATTTGGGCCATTCTAGCAGGTATGCAGTGGTGTTTCATTGTTGTTTTTAATTTCCCTGAGAATATTTGACATGGTATAATTTTCATATGCTTATTTGCCATCTGTGTATCTTCTTTGATGAGGTGTCAATTTTCAGTCCATTTATTAATCAGGTTGTTTGTTTTCTTATTGTTGAATTTTAATGGTAGTTTCTCTATTTTAGATAACAGTTCTTTATCAGATGTGTCTTTTACAAATATTTTCTCCCAGTTTATAACTTGTCTTCTAATTTTCTTGACACTGTTTTTACAGAACAGGAGTTTTAATTTTAATGAAGTCTACCTTATCAATTATTTCTTTCATGTGTTTGGTGTTGTATCTAAAAAGGAATCACCTAAATAAATAAATAAATAAATAAATAAATATAAAAATAAAAATAAAAATAAAAATAAAAAATAAATAAAAAGACATCACCATACTCAAGGTCATCTGGATTTTATCATATGCCATCTTCTAAGAGTTTTATAGTTTTACATTTATGTTTATATCTATGATCTGTTCTTTTTTTTTCAAAGACTATTTATCTATTTATTTGCAAGAGAGAGAGAGAGATAGCCAGAGAGAGAGAGCAGAGCAGGGGAGAGAGGGAGAAGCAGTCTCCCTGCTGAGCAGGGAGCCCAACCTGGGATCATGACCTCAGCTGAAGGCAGATGCTTAATCGACTGAAGCACCCAGGTGCCCTCTATGACCCATTCTTGAGTTAATTTTTATGAAGGGTGTATGTCTGTGTCTAGACGTTGTTTGTTTGTTTTTTTCCACATGTGGATGTCCAGCTATTCCAGCACTGTATTGAAGACACTCTCTTTGCTCCATTATATTGCTTTTGCTCCTTTGTCAAAACTGAGTTGACTGTATTTATGGGGGTCTATTTCTGGGCTATCTGTTATTGATGTACTTGTCTATTCTTTTGCCAATACCACACTGTCTTGATACATAACAAGTCTAGAAATCAAGTAGCATCAGTCCTTCAAGTTTGTTCTCCTTTACCCCTTTTCTTTTGATGTTTACATTTGCACAAGAACTATTCTTACAGGTGGGCCTACTTACTCAGATTTAGACAATGACTTTAGAACAGGTTTGCTTTTGAAAACCTGTCTCTATTAAGAAAACATGTTTCTAAAGATAGAGGAGTAGTTGGGAATTGTGGTGTTTGTTTTTATGTGTCCATTTGGCTAAATTATAGTGACCCGTTACTCAACCACTAACACAATTGTTGCTAATCTAGGTGTTCTTGTAAAGGTATTTTCTACCTGTGATTAATATCGACAATCAGTAGGCTTCCAGTAAAGGAGATTATCCTCCATAGCAAGTAGGCCTTATAAAACCAATTTAAAGGCCTGAAGAGCAGTTTTCCCTGAGGTAGATGAAATTTCACCCTTGAAGTGCAACCTCAACTTCTATCCGAGAGTATCCAGCCTACCAGCCTGCCCCATCGATTTCAGACTTGCCTAAGCAGACCCCACAATCATGCAAGCCAAGATCAAGTCACTGAGGTAAATGTCCTTACACACACACACACACACACACGCGCGCGCGCGCCCGCGCGCGCACAGGCATTGCCTCCTACTGGTTCTATTTGTTTGATGGATACAAGAGTTATATTAGATATTCATTTCACCCTTGTTATATCATAATTGACCTCTACCTGAAATACCAAATTATTCCCTTGTTCTGAGCTGTGGAGAGGCAGCTGGAGTTCCTGATACATGGTGTAGATATGCCTTCTGTATTTCTATTTAACAAACCTATGTTCGATAAATGAGTGAAACCATATGCTAATTGTCTTTCTCTGCTTGACTTATTTTGCTTAGCATTAGAAGTAGGAAGATGGGTAGGAGAAGGAAGGGAATGAGAGACTGTGGACTCTGGGAAACAAACTGAGGCCTTCAGAGGGGAGGGCGGTGGGGAAATGGGATAGGCTGGTGATGGGTAGTAAGGAGGGCACGTATTGCATGGAGCACAGGGTGTTATATGCAAATAATGAATCATGGAACTTTACATCAAAATCTAGGGATGTACTGTATGGTGACTAACATAATATAATTAAAAAAAAAAAACCTAAACCATGACTATTTTTAAATGAAAGATAATTAAAGTTGGAATAGGAAGCTCAAATGATTGCTTTCTAAATATGAAATATGAGATAATTTGCTTAATTTTAAGGATACTTTTTTTTTCTCCTCTTACTATCCCAAATAAGCACTGGGACAATTCCTTAAACACCTTCCTTAAAAAAGGTGTATTTATCTGTATCATTCTATCCAATATGCACTCATTCCTAGTTGCTGTCGTATTTGGTATTTCAATTCTTCAGTGCCACTTCTCGTTAATGGACTGAGTCAGTTACTGTCATCTGATGGCTTCTGCATTGCCATCTTACTTCACGAACTCATTATTTTCTAATTACTATTCTGTGCTTCTGTTTGAGTCATCAGTTTTTAATATTCCACTTAATTGACTCCTTTGTTTAAATGTTGAAAAAAATGGTGCTAAATTTATCATTTATCTTATAAATTCTGATATAGGAGAGTTTAATTTGGTTGTTCTATTTTCCGAATAGAAAAGCTAAAGAAACGTTTTCTGTATTCTATTCAAATTTCTATCACTAAAGTCATTCTTATACCACGACCTTTCAAAATATTCTTCAAAGACTTCAGAAACATTTACATGTATACTGGCATTTGTTTATTATGAAACTTCATGTTATGCTCATTTTTTAAAATCTGTAACCTTTCAGATGATATGTATTTTTAAAATCTTAACTCAGAACTTATTTCTTACGGTTAAGTCAAGGATAAAAAGAGAAGTCAAAGGATTGGTAATAAAATGTCAGAATATGTCAGGGATATATCTTTAGTTTAAAAGCTGAAAAAAATTATTGGAGAAAATTGTTAAAGAAAATCCAATTTCTATGGCATTTGATATAATCTTTCTCATAAAAGATAATACAATTTACAAAATGTAAGCAGGAAAATTTTATTTATTGTTATTATTTTACTACAAATAAAACTATGTGTTATTTTTTTAAATATAAGGCCAAGAATCTAAATGGTAGTAAATTAACATACTAATTTGAATACCATTCTCATTCATGAAAATGTCCTTAGAACAGACAGAATTCAAAAGTATGAGTTGATAATTTATCTTCAACTGCCCAATGTATTGAGTCCCAAATGTTAAATTTATTCCAGGAGATTTTAATGACCAATGGAAAAGCTTCAGGAAATTCATCACAATAAGCATGACATAATGGCACCTTTATTCTCCTTTTACATATATCTTTGTAGACACAAGACTACTATGTGACTTATACCTATGAAAAGAGATTTTTTAACTCCATGTTCATCCTAGAGTATTAATTTTCAAATCTTTTAAATCCTACACAAAATGCTTACTCTAATTTTTAGAGTACAACCACAGGCTAGGCAGGTCTAGATTTTGAGAGATAGCCAAAATATAGTGGGTGCTACTGAAACCGAGCCGGAAAAAAAGAAATTAATGATCTCAAGTATCTTGAGGATGAGAGATTTAAAGTCAGCCTTTCTTTCTTTTTTCCAATGGATTTCTATTATTGAACTTAACACACAGGTAGGACAAAGTTCTATGCAGCTTATAACCAACTGGATATTTTAAATTTTTTTCCAAATTTTCTAATTTTCCAGAGTATATTGATAATTTCATTACTAAGAAAAGAGTTTCAACCACATTTCGAATAGGGGGATTGAAGGCAGCCTGAATCCAAAATGTGCAGCGGCTTCTCTGGAAATAAAATTTCAGTTCACCTCCACTAAATATAAGATTTCTCACTGAAAGCCTCATATAAGTAAGTGGACAAAGAGCAGCAGTGCTTTTGCTGTTGACAGAAAATTCCTCCGTATCTATGTGTGTACCTGTGTTCTTAAGTACTTAGGCACTCTAGATTTCCTAACATGCTTAGCAAGGATCTGCAAGAGTTAATTCAGACTAGAAATACTAGTGATTTAACAACGATTACTGTCTAGTTCAGATATTAGGAATGGGAAATAGGATTCATTTATAAATTAATTAAAACTGGGAATTATTTAGGAAAATTCAGAAAACCAAATATTTATGAGGATATTTGGCACTGGTTTTTTATATATATATATCAGGGATATATCTTTAGTTTAAGTTAATACTTTAGTAAAAGTTAGTATTCTCTTGGCTATCTTAAATATTTCAGACTAAATTTAGTAAGGAAATAAGTCCCAAAGCATTTGTCAGATTTTTAGAGAGCACTGAAAAAAATAACAATAGATTTCCAGAAGGAAGGAAGGAAGGAACAAAGGAAGGAGAGAGAAAGAAAGAAAGAAAGAAAGAAAGAAAGAAAGAAAGAAAGAAAGAAAGAAAGAAAGAAAGAAAGAAAATGAAAGAAAGAAAGAAAGAAAGAAAGAAAGAAACAAAGAAAGAGAAAGAAAGAAAGAAAGAAAGAAAGAAAGAAAGAAAGAAGGAAAAAGAAAGAAGAAAGAAAGACAGAAAAAGAAGGAAGAGAAAAAAACATAAATGAGATATGGAGGGTGGGTCTTCTGGCTTCACACAACAACTAATCGGCTGAAAATAGCCAATGTCAGTTGCTCTGATATCTATTTGTTTAGGGAAACAGCATTATGACTTCATTTCATGGTTAGAGATTAATAAATGAAAAGTCCAATTCTTTAAATCTAACAACTGATATAGTAGTTATTTTTCTAAATTAAGAAATCTTTTTTATAATCCCTATCTCTACCTCATGCTTTGCAAGTCCCATTATTGTTAAAATGTATTGATCCTTTCGATGAATTTAGAGAAAAACCGGCTAATACACATTGCAGAATTATTTGCCAACATTATTTTATAAACACGTTTTTATTTTAACACGTTTGTTGTGGTATATTTGACATACCTTAAATGGCGTGTATTTAAATTGCACGAGTTGGCAAGTTCTGACATGCCCATACACCTGTATGCGATGAATCACTAAAAGTTCTGCATCTGAAACTATTACACAGTATGTTAACGAACCGGAATTTAATTAAAAACTTGGAAAATAAAAAAAAAAGAATGGCCAGCAGGAGGCAGTGTGCCACAGTGAGAAAGGCATCCATCAAGTTCCCTACCACCCATTAGCTAAGGTGTCTTTAAATTCTCAGAGCTGTAGTTTTCCTGTACATACAGAGAAATATTCTCTTACTGAGATTCTGAAAGTGTTAGGGTCAATATATGTGAAGTGGTTGGCATATATTGCCAAAGTGAAGTGCTACGATGTGAATGTTAAAGGTTCTTTTTAATATTATCATTTGCTGCTGGGCAAAATGAATTTCTTCCTTGGGTGAGTTAACGGCTATAGAAGAGGCAAGTTAACGGCTATAGGAGGGCACTTATAGAATTGAAATTGGTGATGCAAAATAGAGAGGTTTAAACTCTATATTTTACCATGGTTTTTATATTATTTCATGTTCTTAAACTAGATATTACTTAAATATTACATAGGGTAAAACGTTAAGGTTTTCTCAGAATATTTAAGGCAACTTGTTTAAAACAAAATCTGTATGGATACTATACAAAAATAATTTAAGTTTAATGGAATAATTCCATAAAATCATTATTATTTTAACAAATAAGAATTCTAGAGAACAATAAAAACATTGTTGCTAGGGGACAATAAAAATTTTACACAAATGTAGATCCATGATAAATAGATAACAACCACATCTGTGCTTTTTCAGTACTGACATGTGTAACATAATATGTGTCTAATTGGACCAGTAAAGATAATGAGGGAACTCAGTGAGTGAAGTAAATGTGAAGTAAATAGCTTTAGAGTTTTTCATTATGCTGCTTTGAGTTCTGTTTTGGGCAAAGCCATTCTTTTCTTACATAAAGAAAATTTTTTTATATGACCAAATTTTAACCTGTGCTTTTAAATTAAAAGTTTCTATGAATTATAGAGTTTTTTTTCCTCTCCAGAATGATCTAAAATTGACAGATATAACAAGTATAGTTTTTAAAAATTAAGAATGGAAATAATTTTTTTTAATAAAACAGTTTTGGACAAAGCATTTAGGACTTATCTGGATCAAATTTTAGTTCTGTTGCTTAGTATCTGTAACAATAAACATGTTTGTTTTTTTTAATCTATTAATAACCTTATTGTTATGTTGAGTAATTACATTACAGGGTATTTGTGAATTTAAGGAAAAGAAAGTTCCAACAAATAATGCATGACCAATATGGTAGCTACTGATTTGATAAACAAATTAATTCCTAAGACTAACAAATTTTTATATTTTAATTGGGGATAAAATAAGATTTGGAGTCTCCCCACCAACAAGAAATAAAAAAACTTAGGGATTATTTAAGTCAAAAAGATTATGCCATAGAAAAGTTTATAAAATAACATCATTAGGTAAAACACTAAAACAAATAATTAAAAAGTGGTATTTTATTTTTCCGTTCTGTTTAATTCAACAATCATTTATTAAGAGTATAATATATACCTTATTTTGTACTATTCTGCCAGGAGTGTAGAATAAAAAGATGGCAGATTCTTACCTCTGTTAGTTATTGAGTTAGAAATGCAGTATTTGAGCACTGAATCAATAATGTTGCAGCAAAACTAGATTTACATCTAAAATAAGAAGACATATAAGAAAATACATGATAATATAAGTGGATTTGAAAGCAAAAGCTAAGAAGGAAATGTCCCAATGCTCAATTCAAGCATATGTGTTCTGGATAGTCATTAGGACGGAAGGGAGACATAATACACGTTACAACCATCTGAGGAAATCTCATCATGGAGTTGGGTTCACCCGAACTTCAAGGAGTGGTCAGCTTAGGAAGAGCAAAATGCAGATCATCAGAAGAACAAACATAAAATGTCCAGAAAATTTAGAGATGAGAAAATACATATTGTATATTGGGTGAGAGTAAAGAAACGGACTAATGTATGAGAAAAAAAAAAAACTTTCAAAAGTAATGGTAAGGTTACACTACTGTGAAAGATCACATGTTTGAATATGATTTGAACTTGATCTGAATGGCAGTGTGAATCCTTATGAGTTGTAGTAGAAAGGTATTATCTATTCCTACATTCTACAGTAAGTTTGATTCAAATATGTAGTAAACATAGTTGACTATATATTTTACATTGGATAATATGCTGAAACATTGTATACCCTAGATTCACTGTATAATCAGAAATATAAAAGGGGGTTCTGCATTCCCACTAGATTTCTCTATACCAGCTAACTGTCTAAGGACAGTTGGGTCGATGCTGGCAGGGGCTCACCTGTACTTCCGTCTCACTAAAATAATGGTCTACGGAAATTGCCCAAAAATCTATTCTTAAAGATTTGTCCACTTTCCTAGGCACACTCCTATTAATCTGAAATCAGTATCTATTATTTACTTTTGTGGATTTAATAAAAAAAATCCATGTCAACAGACCTTTAATAATAAAAATTCTATGTTACCATTTTATTAAAGTCTATTTTAACATGTGTGGATAAATTAGGCTTAGAATCTTGAAGATTAATTTCTTTAACTCAATAATCTCCCCTGTAGATCAGGTATTGACGAATAACTAATAATGCAAGGAAATTTTTCTTGAGCTTTCACATATTATCATCTCTAAAGTTATTACACACTTATTAGAACCCAACCTTCCTTGTTATTACATTAACTGAAGATCAGTTTGCTAATCTCTAAATAACACAAGAGCAAGACAGGGATAATACAGATCATCTCCGCGTTCTAATCACCAGACCGCGCTGATGTCTAAGAGGTTGTCAAGACTTGTGCATTTAAAGTCAAGGTTAATGCGATAACCTTCATCAATACAGCAGAAGAACGGCCAGCAGGAGAGACATAATGACGAGCAGCTTACGCCACCGTAGGCAGTAGCTTCTTGAGAAGAGCTTCAGCCTCTCTAGCTTGCTTTTGAATTTTTTTTTCTCTTGAAGATATTTCTGTATAGCCAGTGCTGGGACTCCCAAGTCTCTGACTTCCTGTTAAGTGTCATGAAAAAACATTTTTTTTTTCCTAAGCAGATTTAGGAAAGGAAAAAAAAGCTATTATGTATCTTTAGAAGCCAATTTATCTTTTCTTTGAAAAACTGCAACAATACAAAATTGCCATAGCATTTCCCAAATGCAGAAGTTGTACCAAGAAAGTAAAAGTCCCAGCAAAGTATCCATGTAAATGTCAGACCCTAACCTTCTTCCCCTTCATGAAAACAAAATCTCGAGTGTGTATATTTTTATTTGTGCATTGATTTTGTTACTATTTCAAACTGAAAGGTCAGGGAGTTTTATCCTGGTGATATATCCACCAGTTATGTTAACTCATTAAGTCAAGTGTATTACCAATTTGTTTCCAATATATACGAGAAAAACAGATCTTCTATTTGAAGTTCTGTGCATTACCAGTGCACCCCTCTTCCATAAGTGAGAAACTGAATCACAGAGCATTTGTTCAATGCTATTGAACATTAAATATACTTAATAAAAAACAATTTATTTCAAAACTAATTCTGACTTGGACCTATGCGGTCCATCAGATCTATCTACTGCTTAATTTTCTTATGAAATATTCATGACCTTTCAGTGCGTTAGTTGCTAAAATTATTTTAGTTTAACTCCCCCAAGATTGGTAGAGTTGTATTTCCCAAATGTTACATCAGGATTTTCTTTTTTTGAGAAACAATTCATGAGAATAGAGTTAGAGAGAAAAAAAAATTGGAGTTTAAGTGAAAGTTAGTAAGTTAATATTATTAAATCACTATTAAGAGTGGTAAGAAACCATGGCTTTAAAAAGATTATGTCATTATTTAAAAAAAATAGAGGAGTCTGGAAAGATCACTTAGCACTTAATCAAGAGCATTAACATTTAAAGTTAAAAAAGTGTGGGGCACCTGGGTGGCTGAGCTGGTTAAGCTTCCGACTCTTGGTTTCAGCTCAGGTCAGGATCTCGGGGTCCGGGGATGGAGTCGGGCTCCACACTGGGCACAGAGTCTGTTTAGGATTCTCTCTCTCTCCCTCTGCCCCTCCTCTCTCTCGCTTTCTCTCCCTCTAAAATAAATAAATAAATATTTTAAAAAATTAAAGTTAAGAAAGTGTGAGGTGACGGGTGTGTTAATTTGGTGGGAATTCTTCTCTCATATGTACATATGTGTGTGTGCACATACAGTTATATATACACATATATGTATTATATATACCTATATAATTATCAGGTTGTGTACTTTATAATGCAATTTTATTTGTTAATAATACTTCAATAAAGCTGGAAAAGAAACTCTTTCTCAAGTTCCTTAGTTCAGTTATTGTATTTTTCAACTGAATTTTTTGAGGGTTTCTGTTGCTTTCTTGGACTTCTTGTTTTGCCCATGAATTATTTTCCTAATTTGTTTAGTTGACTGTCTGTGTGTTCTTGTAATTCACTAAACTTCTTTAAAAGAATTATTCTGAATTCTTTATCCGATGGTTTCTAGATTTCCATTTCTTTTGGATCGCTTATGAGAGCTGTACTAGTTTCCATTGGTGGTGTCATTTTACCTGTTCTTTTGTGATCCTTGATTCCTCCCACGGATATCTGTGCATTTGAGCAATCGGGTTCCATTTTTGGAGTTTATAGGTCTGCTTTGGCAGAGATGGATCCTCACCAGTCTGCTCAGTTCGGGTTTCTAGGTATGCCTGCTGCTGATGCACTTGGGCAGGTAGGGCCCACAACTATGGTCTTTTTTTGGATGAGACAACTGAACTGTCTGAACTGTGAGGTCAAGGTTGGGGGGTTGTGAGCTGGCTGAGAACAGCTGACTAGGACTGCTGGTTTGATTCCCAGCCCACATGAGGCTGTAAGATGGGCTCTGTGGTTGCCTGTATTGTCTGGTCAGGCTTGCTAGATGGTCACAACTGGGTGTTAAATGCAGCAGCAGGTGGGGCTATGCATTAGTTTCTCTGCCCTGGCAAGGCAGCAGGATAGGATCCAGAGCCTCTATGGCTCATTGTTCGGGAATCCAAATCAGTCAAGAGTGTGCAATGAATTCTCTGGTTAGGTGAGGCCACTGGTTTTGCTCTGCAGATGGGGAAAGCCATGGACTGTGCTTCTGTTTAATGGCCACGTTAAACAGGGCTGTTGAATGGGCTATGTAGCTTCCTGCGTGCTCTGGTTAAGTTCTCTGGTTGGGCAGCCTGAATGCTTAATGCAACAATGAGTGGGTCTACAGATTAGTGTTCCTGGCCAAGTGTATTAGAAGGAGCGATAAAGCCAGTAAAGGCTCTTTGTTTGTTGTCTTAACTCAAGCCGACTCACTCCCCAAGTGCCCTGGCTGAACCGGGCAGCTGGCTTCGCTCTGCAGACTACAGTTCTGCCTGCCAGGGCCTCCCAGGGCCTCAGCTCAAGTGCTGCTGGCTTATGCAGCTTCTAGGTGTTTTTGCCAGCCCTTCTGGCCTGTGTAGGATGGGAAAGGGCCACTCCAGGCCTCTCCCAACTTTTCCTGAAGAGGCAAACTAGTGGGGAGGGGCCAGGAGCAACCCTCAGTCTCAGCTGTAAATGAATCCCCCTGCCTGGGAATAACATGGGAACCCTCCATGCCCAGGGCTGGCTTTGCCTGGGGGCAATGGGCTCCGCACGGCCTCCTTTCAGCTCAAGCATTGCCAATTACATATCTTCCAAGTGTTCTCACCAGCCCTTCTGGCCTGATGGGGCCAGGGAGTCCCAGGGGGTGGAGCTTTGTTTCAGCTCACTTGCCTTAGAAGGATGGACAGAGGCCATTCCAAGCACCTCCCAATTTTAAGCTGCTTGCCTCTCAGGATTGGCTTGGAACTACGCTGAGCCTTGACTGTAAACTAATCCCCCTGCCTCAGAGTAGCGGGAGAGCCCTCCATGCCTGGTACTGGCTTTTTCTTTGGGGTGATCAGCTTTTCCTGCCTGCCTCTCACCAAGGATTGCAGAGCTGTGCAGCTTCAGGTGCTCTTGCTAGCCCTTCTGGTCAGATGGAGCCAGGAGACACTCCCCTCGCTGGTGGGGCTATGACTCTGCTCCTTGCCGGTGTGTGGGCAAACCAGGCTTTGGGGCTGGCAAAACCCTCTTGTGAAAACCCAAATCAGGCAGATCTGCACTCCAGCAAGTTCTCTGGGCAGAGTCCACCTCCAGTTTGGTTCTGCAGAAAAGCAAAAACACTAGTTGAGATCACTATTGGGCCCTGCTGGTGTGAATTTTGGCCCAAGATCCATGTGCTGGTTGTTGCAAGTCCCTTCCCCCTTCTCCGTCAGTCAGATTCCCAGTCATTGAACCCCATGGTTTCCCCTGCAATCCCTGGGATGAAGCGGCCCACAATGCTGAGTGAGCTGGTTGTCCTTCGTGGGCTCTTTTTATTTCCACTGGAGAAACCGGATTATTAGTGAGAAGTATAATAAAACCGAATTCCGCAGCATCAAATTCTATGCAGATTATCTAAGTGTCTGGCAGCCCCCATCTTGCCAGGAACACATTAGGTGAATCTAGTTCAGGACCTACTTTGCTTCTGGCAGCTCAAGTCCGTGGTTTCTGAAAGCATACACTCTTTTCCCCCATCTTCTACACTTGCTCTTGCATGCAAAAGATAGCCTGATTGTTGCTTCACAACCTAGGTCATTTAACACATTCTGCGTAGAGTCACAAAGAGGACATGAGGAAACAGGATTTTTTTTTATTTATTTCAATCTTGGCTTGATTCAGAATGAAACAGACGGTGCACTCTCGCCTAAATGAACACCGGAGTTTTGCAACATGAGCCGAGCAAATCGGGGCTATATATACAATGGAAGAATGGGAAGGCTTGCAGTGGCAAACTAATTTTAGGGCACATCTTTTAGAGCTATTAGGTTCATTCTTCGCAAGTGCTACAGATCCACAAGTTCTGTAATTGCTAAAAGGTCTCCCTATGGGTCTCCATTCCCGAGCGGAGAAAAACAATGGGTTGTGTGCAATAGCATTTACAAACTAGTTGTGAAAGTCATGGTTGTGGGATCAGATGAATAAAAGTGGGTGGGCAAAAACAACATGCCTTCAATCAGGACTCCAAAAAGAGTGATTTCTCTCCAAGCTGCCTTTGTTTAGGAAGGATTGCAAAGCTGTGCTCCCACTTAATTATTGTTGCAGACTTTGCCTCTGCTTCCAGAGTTGGCATGGCCTCTGCTGGTTTCCGGTGCGATGCTGCCAAGTCTGCTTCAATTCCTTTTACTGAGTGTTGGCTCGCTGAAAACTCTCCTGGCAGTCACCCAAGCGCACGCATATGCCCGGCCACACTGGTGCCAAATTCCCTCCTAAATGTCTACCCTCAGGTGTCTTTGCCTTGTTATTGTGTGTGCCACTGAGTTTTAAGGTACAGTTCCAAAAAAAGAAAAAAAATCTTAATCCAAAAGGCTGATTCATTTAATTGGATGATGAGTACTCTCGCCTTAACTTTCTGGTTCTAGCGATCCATCGAAGTATTATTTCTACTACTGTGTTCTTCATATATAGATAACTGTTTCCAAAATTTGACAACAATAAACCACAAAAGTAGATGACTTTGAGAAGCAAAGCCTAATTCTATCTACTACACTTTGGGCATGGCTCCACAAGTATTTTTGTCTTATGTTTGACTTACTATAATACCTTGCTTCAATGGAAAGTGGTTTAATGTGATTCTAATTGCCATCACACTTTCAAGGGCTCTGCTTCTTGGAGAATCATATATGTTCATCTACACAGTGGTCTGATTGATCATTGGCTTCGTGTGTGGCTCTGTTCAAGCCCTCATCCCCCTGCAAGATTTCTGCAAGTCTTCCTCTTAATCGTTCTCTCTCTAAATGTGACCTGCCAGGTTATCATCTAATCTGTTGTGAGGTGTCCCAAGCTCTCTGTTACTATTAATAAATCCCTTGTTTATATGATTGCATTATTTCAAGTATAAACTACAACAGCTTCAAACTTATGTCTATAAGAGAATTGTCATTTCACTCACTGAAGTTCTCCCATGCTTTTTTAATAGTGAGAGAAGAGATCTGAGTTAAAGTTGGAACACAAGGGAGAACACATAACTCAGTCTAGCTCTAAACTGACACCTTCCCAAACTTTTCATTAGCTCTTTTTCTTGGTCCCTAAAATCAGAGTCAAAACTCACTTCCAATAAAACACTTTCAAAATTAATCTCACTATAGCTTTTGAAGAATATTCTTTCCTACTGTGTTTGCTTCTTTACCATAGGCTAATTTTGATATCAAGTTTAACGAGAACATTATTTTTCCTTCATCAGATTTCTGAACCATATGGACTGTGTGCTTTAGAACGTTTCCCTATCACACATTATGAAAAAAAACAAAACAAAACAAATAAAATGGTGTGTAAAAACCAAGCTTTGTTTAAATAATACTAAATGCGGAATCTGACAAAAACCTCAACATGTATTTAAAGGAAAAAATGCAGGAGGCCTACAGCATTTTGTTTCTGAGTTGAAACTAAGTATACAAATATAAAAATAAAAACCAAAAATAAAATCTTTGATAAATCCATATACTTTGAAAGAATATTTCCTCTCTCTCCCTTTCTCTTTTGCTCTCTCTCTCTCTCTATATATATATATACATACAAATATGTATTTTTACTTCGATTTGTATATTACAATTTCCAAAGTCTTGAAAAACTTGTAAATTAAATGACACTGTAAAAGAAGTTACTTAGGGCTGTGACAATTTTTATTATATTATGTTAGTCACCATACAGTACATCATTAATTTTTGATGTAGTGTTGGATGATTTATGACAATTTTATGTGTCAGTTTGACTGGATTAAGGGATATCCAGATGGCTGACAGAACATTATTTCTGGGTGTGTCTGTAGGGGTGTTTCTGGAATAAATTAACATATGAATTGGTAGACTTTGTAAAAAAAAAAGATCCCCTCCCCAAGGAGGGCAGGCATCATCCAAACCACAGAGGGCCTGAATTTCCAAAAAAAAAAAAAAAAAGGAAGAAGAAGAAAGAAAGGAAGGAAGAAAGAAAAAAAAAAAGGTGGAAGTAGAACCAATGACTTGGGACGCTTACCTACTCCTGCCCTCAGACATGACCATTCCTGGTTCTTGAGCCTTCAGACTCAGATTGAGACACACCATTTTCTCCTCTGGTTCTCAGGCCTTCAGATTGGGACTGGAACTACACCTGACTTTCTGGGCTTCCGGTTTACAGACAGCAGATTGTGAGACTTCTCAGCGTCCATAATCATGGGAGCCAATTCATCACAGTTTATCTATCTATCATCTATCTATCTATCTATCTATCTATCATCTATCTATCTATCATCATTTATCTATCCTATTGGTTCTGTTCCTCTGGAGACCCCTGCCTGATACAGGAGTAATGGGGGGAAAGTGCCATTTGAAATACTTGAATCAATAGATGGTTTTTAGTCCTTAAGTTATTGAAATAATCGTATTTGTATCTAGAACAAAGTACTTGATAAATATCAATTGACTATAAAATGATGAACGAATTGATCAATTGAATTTAAAGTATAAGCATATAATATTATATTTTAAAATATACCCAGGATTTTTATTAATCAGGTATAGCCAGACATGCAGATATGGAGATGACTGTCATGAAGGAAGACATTTATACCCACATGGAGGAGGCACGCCATACCATGCAGGGCCATAGCAGGAAGCCCCGGTGTCAGTAAGGAGACAGAAGGGGCAAGCAGAAAACGTAAGAGCCTTTGCTGTGGTTTCTGAATGAGGGAAAGGGGTAAGTTAAGAAGGCTTGAATTGGTTAGTTTGCTACTTTTTATGGCCACTGGATTGCAGAAGCTCTCCTGAGTTGTATGGTACTTGACCCTGGCAAAATTAGGACCCCAGACTACTGGCCTGGAGTTTAAGAGCCTGATGAGGGCTGGAAGTGAGGGCTTTGACTGGTTAGTCTGCATTTGAAAGTAAACCTCCCAGGTGAACTGTTTTCTATCTCTAGGGATTAGCTAACACTGGGAGAGGCAAACCCTTCCGGTGTCAGTAAGGCCCCCATATTGCCAAGGCATCAAAATATAAAAATATGCTTAATACAGATTAGAAGAGTTATTGTCTATTAATTTTGCTTGCTCAGTCTCTCTCTGTTTTGGTGTGAGAAGGTTCCCATATTCATTTAGTGCGATTCTGGTAAGCCTTTTCAATAAGCAGCCCTACCGTGTCTGCCTGTCCTGGTATCCCACATGCTTGACCACAGTGATTGATCTGTTAATAAGCACATGATACAACACTTGTCAGAATCTTTATCTAGGATTTTTATGGTAAGGGAGAGAAATAGAGGAAACACACAGCCTTATGATGGAAAGAAAGGGAGTGCAAGTGACAAAGAGTTCTGACGCCATTGTTTGAATTCCTGATCCAACTATGCCGGACAAAGTGTTCCCCCCCCGCTGGACTTCGCAGTTAAGGATAAGACAATAGATTGACTTTTTTCTTGGTAAATTTTGAGTTGATTTTATCAATTTACAATGAAAATAATTCAATGATACAATATCTTTAATTTTTTGCGCCAGAAATCACAATCAATCCCAAGTAACAACTCCAAATCTGAGCGCAATTAATGTCAAACATTCATGAATGGCCTCAGCCAGTTCCTCAAAGAATAGACAAATTTAATTCCTATAGGATTCCCCAGTGGATTCTCTATCAACATGCACTAGCTACCAATTAAATCTGACAAGACTTCATTCTGTAAGAGTTGACATCACAATATTATTGCAAAAGATATAGCACTCTATCTACATTGCTATGATGTATAGCTAATTAACATCAATAAAACAAGACTGAACATCTTGGTGTATAGTATTTTAATTATATTTATAATAAAATATTTATTTGTATTTAAAATAATGTTGGGGCCCCTGGGTGGCTCAGTCAGTTAAGCTTCTGCCTTAGGCTCAGGTCATGATCCCAGGGTCCTGGGATTGAGCCCCATGGGCTCCCTGCTCAGCAGGGAGCCTACCTCTCTCTTTCCCTCTGCCCCACCTACCCTACTCCATGCTCTCTCGCTCTCTCTCTCCTCTCTCTCTGAAATAAATATAAACTCTTTAAAAAAATAAAATAAAATAAAATAAAATAAAATAAAATAAAATAAAATAAACAATGTGATTTCCAGACTTGAATCTATCACTTCATGTTGTATCCCTTCATTTCCATTTTAGTTTTAGTGAAAGCCCGTGTGTGTGTCTGAAAAAGTGAAGTGAATATGCTAATGAAAATAGTACAAACTGGAGAGAAGAAATAATATTAAGTACATTCTGGCTTCTATGTTCTAAAATGACACTTAAAATATAGTCATCAAAGATTTGAAAAATGGAACTAGCTCTAGAGATCTATGCTGTAGGAGGTGGAGACAAGGCCGTGTCAGCAAGGCTAGGGGAAACCTTAGTCCTACCCTCCTTTGTATTTCTCTGTCCCTACGGCAACAGGAAATCCCATCTCTTCTGCTCTGTTGTCTCAGCTTAGAGTGAAAAAGATTATGATTCCCTGTAGCCTGAAAATGATAAAAGATTCTTTAGATTTGGATCAAGAGATACTTTCCCTAAATACCGCCCCACCTCTGTACACCCCAGCCCTATACACTTCTATACAAAACGTTTCTAGTCACAGTTCTAAAAACATTTTTCTTGCACTCCATTTCAATTTTCCCAAGTCTGACACATTTCTAAATTATTCATATTTTAATTAGAAGACTCTGTCGGATCACTAAAAGTTTCTCGCCCTTATTAAGGACTGCTAGGATCGTAAAGCATCGTTTTAATAATGCACCCCCTAATTAAAGTGACTTCTAATCCCATGATGTGGCAGGTGGTGATCTTGTCAAAGCAGAAGGGTTACGTTGTCACACTGGTGCCTCTAAATTAGTCTCTACTTGAGGTAGGCACCCTAAAGCTCCACAAAGGACAATGTAAAAGTTACATTACTGAACACTACTCTGAATGAAGCCTGTTCTAAGCACGAGGTACCCCTACTGGTCTGCATATCTGTTCAGTTAGCGGTCCTCTGATCCAAGAAGTCTTCTTCTTTCCAGGGAAATTGTCGCACAAATCTTACAATACCTGGCTCCACCCAAACCTAATTTATGGTACCGCTTACACGTCTGAAGTTGATGGACAGGTTGTAATACCAATAACAGCGTATGAGTGTTGCCATTACTGCGCATACTTACCAGGGTTGGCTGAATCCAGTAAAATGTTCTCCTGTTGCATGTTCCTCGTTAATAGTGAAGTGAATGTCAGTTATTACATTTATTGGCCATCTGGGTTTTCTCTTTTGCAGATTGTTATTTCAGACTTTTTGCTCATATTTCCATTGCGTCTGCTGTCCTACCCACTTCACTTTTCAGTTATCGATTTTTCGTTGACTGTTTACTTTTTCTTTTTAGTAGCTTCATGTTTCTTCTCTTTTTCTTCCCCTCCCCTTAGTTCTTAATATCTCCCCGCCAGAAAGAAGGGTGTGATGGTTAATTTTATGTGTCAATCAGACTGGTTCACGGGGGCCCAGATATTTGGTCAAGCATTATTTCTGGGTGTGTCTGTGAGGGCTTTTCTGGAAGAAATTAGTATGAATGGGCAGACTGAGTGGAGTAGATTGCACTTCTCAGTGTAAGTGGGCACAATCCAATCCAATAGAACCAAAAGGCAGAGGAAGGGAGAATTCTTTCTCTCTTATCAACTCTTGGTCCAGGACATCAATCTTTTACATGCCCCTGGACTGGGATTTACACTGGTTGGCACTCTTCATTCTCAGGCCTTTGGACTCAGAATGGAACTACACCACCGGCTTTCCTGGATCTCCAGCTTGCAGACGGCAGATTGTGGAACTTCTCAGCCTCTGTAATCATGGGAGCTAATTCTTTCAAGAGATGGATAGAGAGATAGATAAATTAGATAAATAGATACATCCTATTGGTTATAGGATATATATAGGTTACTTATGTGTGTGTGTGTATGTATATATGTATTCACACAGTATATGTTGTAGTCTCTTTGTCTTAGAGTTCTCCAGAAAAACAGAACCAATAGGATTTATGTACCCTATACATTTTACATATTTTTATATATAATATACATATTTTTGTAAATGCATATTATATACATATGTATATATGCATATAATGGAAACAGAACCAATATATTGGTTATTATTGGTTATACATTACATATATATATATATATATATAAACAGAAATTACATACATACATATATATATATATAACAGAAACAGAACCAAGAGGGTATATATATTCTATATATATCTATAGATACATATAATACAAATTATAGGACTAATACAAAGAGACTAATAATAGATTACATTAAAAAATAAAATCTCTTTTTTATTTAGTTTAGTCTGTGGATTCGTCTAGATGTCAGTCAATCTGCTAACAACACATGTCACTTGCCACTGTGTGACCGGAGCTAAAGATAGGAGCAAGCAAATGACATGATTCCTCTCTCATAAAGCTTAGATTCCATTAAGTCATCCTATAATTACACTTTGTGAAGGATACCTCCTCAGCTTACAAGCTTGAGGAATTTCTTTGGCATTTTCCATGTGTACAGTCTGAGAGTGTCCGTGGAGAGTGTGCTTTCTCACTGGTCCCTTAGGAGGCACTGGGACTCAGGTTTTCAAATTTCCTGTTATTTTTTCTTTTTTCCTCAAACTACTAAACGGATCTGAGCTAAAAGAGAAAAAGATGATTATTTTAAAAAAATAACTTTAACTTGAAATCCGTTTTAGCAATTACATTGAACCCAAATTTGTCTACCTCTCTTTCATCTTTAGGTTTTTAATGGTGATAATTTATATAACCGGCCACTCAGTTTGAGAGAAGAGTCTGGGTTTGCACAGCCTACCTGGGAGTGACCCCTCTCATACTCGGGATGACATATTGGCCTGTGATTACTATGGCCCTCTCAGCAGGCTGTACCGCCGTCAGGAGTTTGATTGTCTAAATCATATCAGCCTGGGATTTCCTCAAGGACCAGAGTGCTTGATTCTCTTTCAGGTATATTGTTCCATCCTAATGCAGTTCCTGGCAGATATTCAGTGATATCGGGTAAAAGAATACAGGAATTAATTTCATGTATATTAACACCCATGAAAGAATTGCTTTCTTCTGCCACTTTATTTGGTTCATAGACACTTTGAAAATAGCACAATCTTTGGACATCAGAGATGCAGGGGCATGTGTATCCTCAAGCTACTTCCAAATATATTTTCTGAGTAATATTTTTAAATAAAAAGAGGGAAACAGCACTTATCCCCATTGCATCCCTCTCCATCCCCTTCAAAGAGGGTAACATTGGGGAAATTATTGTGGGAAAGTCAATTGACTTTGAACTTACAAACCAGATGTTTACTTTCTATCACTGCTGTTTTTTCAAAGTCATCTCTGAGGATTTCATTACTTTTTAAATTTGTACACCATTCAAGGCAGTTCTTCTTCTCCTTTCCAAAAATGCAGAGATTGGTCAAATAACAATAATAACATTAATATACTTATCAGCCAAAAGCAGGTCGAGCATTCTCAAACAGAGGGGGTGCATGTGATCGCTAGGATGTCTATTTAATGTGTGGGCAATGCTGAGTGGCTCATTCCTTCAACCTGACATAGCCTTGACTGCAGATTTCCAGGAACTGATTGAAATCCTGATGTACAAAAAGAGAACGGATTCTTCCTGATTGAGACAGTTTCTGTGTAAGAGAAGCTACCACAAAACACTTTGAGTCCTGGTATCATTAGAGTGAATTAAATGAGAGGTCATCTTCAATAGTTGGTGAGGGTTGAAGTTCCAAATTCCTGGAAAAGAGGTTTGGTAGTAGCTCCTTTGTCACCGTCTCCACACATTTCACTGCTCTTGGGGACCTAGTTAGATGTGCTTTCCCACCAGGTAGGTGGAGAACTCCCTTTGTAGGCGCCACAATAGAAAGGTTTAACACCACTTTCTCACCTTCATGACCTTCATGACTATTAATCTAGTTCTTCCAAGTTCCCTCTCCTGATGGTCTGATCTTTGGCTCTGTTTCAACATCAAATATCTTTGATTGTTTTGTTGTCACTTTCTTTAGAAATGTGGAAATGTATCATTAAATGAGAACTCCATTACACTTCGTGTAGAGGTTACAGGCCTACACCTCTAATGGATAGTGCCGTGAATTCATTTTTTCAAAAATATCTTTTACAGAGTAGTATATAACCTGTGTCTTTCCTAATAGAAATAAGTCCTGTTCATGTATCAGGGTATTTTATAATTGCTTCTGCAAAAACATTATTGATTATTTAATTGCCATCTGGTGAGAGTCATTTCACATTAACATGTTCGTTCGTTATGTTTGCTTCCTCAGAATGTCCAAATCAATACTATAATCAGTATTTTTTGACCAAATGTGCTATATTAGTGAACAACAAACCAAGAAGTCTAAATCCTATTTATTAAAATTATTTGCTTAGAACACAATCCAAACTTTGATGCAAAAGGTACACCTACTGAACAAGTCACAAACCTCTTAGCAACTTTAGTAATGACAATAAATGTTGTCAACAATTAAAAATTTTATTTTATGGGATTCCCCTCTTGTCTGATTATGAATTTCTAGAACATGAATATTTGTGTTTTGTCTTCTCAATGTTTATCAATTTTTATCCTTTATAAGTTACTGTTCTTTCAAGTACTGCAGTGGGATAAGTATATTTATTCATTTCCATTTAACATAAATTATTTAACCTCTATAGGTGCCAGTACCTGTCCTAGGCACTAAGATAAAGCAATGAATGACATATACTGATTCTCTTCAGACAGCTTAAAATCTGGTGGGGAGGTTTAAGCAAGGATAAGAGAGAGACCCAGGTGAGGAAAGAATAGAGTGGAGTCTTGGAGAAGGAATTAACATGGAGTTCTCATGACATCAGTGTGTCAGATGGTGAGAAAATTAGATGTTTAGATTTCTTTTTATCAGTCATCTAATATTCCAGTCATATCTAGGACACTAGTTATTGAATTCTCATATCTTTCCCATTGAAATCTTCTGGGACACCTGTGTGGCTCAGTCACTCAAGTGCCTGCCTTCAGCTTAGGTCGTGATCCCAGGGGCTCAGGCGTCAGGCTCCTTGCTCAGTGGGGAGCCTGCTTCTCCTTCTGCCTGCTGCTCCCCCTACTTGTGCATGCACACACTCTCTCTCTCAAACAAATAAATAAAATCTTTAAAAAAAAATATTCTTCTGAAGTTAATATTTCAGGCCTAGAATTTATTAGTTATTTCTTTCGTGTAGGCAGTGCAAGAACGATGGGTTTAGAGTTCAGAAACTGGGCCTCTATTTTTTTCCCTTTACCCTCTTAATGAACACATTTGAGGGGAAATTGGATCAAATTTTAAAATTGTGAAAGAAAACATATTGAAACCATGTTGTACTATGAAAAAAAAAATTTGTTCAAAAATATGATATCTATTTTCATTCCCATCTCTCAAGGACAATCAGTACTTACTAGAAAATTCAGCCATTCATGAAAAGCTCATTTTGGAATCTCGTTCAACTTAGCGAAGAATGTCCAACTAGCCCTCCTGAAAGTTGACTGGTGCTGGGTCATGGTTAGGGGTGGTTGTTACAGCACCTGACAGCTCTGAGGGTCGCAGACACTTTCGGTCCTGGCTCTCCTCTACACACGCTGCCTGAGTGGTCAACCTTCAACTCCACAGGGCAGCAACTTCACATTTTACAGACTTCAGGAAGTTAGTGAGCCCTTGAGGTTGGGAAACCAGTGAACGTGTGATCCTATTAATAACCTGCCATTTACACCCAATTTATCTTTATTTATTCATTTCAGAGCCATATGAAAATATCCTAAATTTCTATTCTTTCTTTAAAATTTTTGTTACTTGTTTGATGTTGCTTCAATGGCAAAGAGTTTTTCAGGAGTTTTTGACATAGTTTTGTCTGTATTTTCAAATGATCCGTCAAAATGACAAGGGTTTTGATAGCGTTTTCATACATAGGGTGACGTAATACTTCATGTTTTTATTTCTTTTTTTTTTTATTTGAGCGTAGTTGACACACAATGTTACATTGTTTCACGTGTACAATGTAGTGAGTCAGCATCTCTATATGTTAGGCTATTTTCACCATATGTGTAGTTACCCTCTGTCACCATACAGCACTATTACAATATCGTTGACCATATTCCCTATGCTGTGCCTTTTATTCCTGTGACTTATTACTGATGTTCCTATTTACATTTAAAATTAATGACACACAGGGGTACCTGAGGAGCTCAGTTGGTCAAGTGTCCAACTCTTGATTTTGGCTCAAGTCATGATCTCAGAGTCATGAGATTGAGCCCTGCATTGTGCACACTGGGCACAGAGTCTGCTTAATACTCGCTCTCTCTCTCACCCTCTCCCCTCCCCACCTCTCTAAATAAATGAATTAATTAATTAATGAGTGAATAAATAAATAAATAAATAACACACATGAAAACACATACACTCTTTTTTAAGATAATTCATAATTGCATTTAAATGGGGTCTTTCCCATTAATAAACATTTTGTACTGAAGCTCCTTTCTTCACTTTCAAAATACTTTTATTTATAACTTGAGAAATGATGACTTTGAACCTGACATATTTATTTGGGTCAATGTCATTGCTATTTCTTAGTGTTCTAGCTTATTTTAATAGTCCATGGCTTCACATTCCTATGCACAACTATGAGTAAACTTTCACATTTTCATTAAGAAGTTCTGAGGTTGTGATAATCTGATTAAATGTTTAACATAGTTAATTTTCTACATATATTTATTTCTGCATTTTATTATAGTTTTTGATAGATATTTCTTTAGTCACCACCACTTATTTGATATTACTTTTACCCAGGTTTTTCAACCAGCTTTGTTGAGGCATAATTTTAATACAGTACAATTCACCAATTTTCACTGTTCAAATCATCCTATGTAGAAATTCAGTAGCCACTAGCAAAATATTTTTATCAACCCCAAATTTTATTTCCTTCCCCATTGTCGTCAATGCTCTCTCCCCCCCTCCCTGAATCTGGCAAATTCTGATCTTCTTTCTAAAATAATAATTTTGCCTTTTGAAAAGTATTTTTACATAAACAAAATCATATGGTATGAAGTCCTTTGTGCTGGGCTTCTTTCACTTAGGATAATGCTTTCGACATTCATCCGAGTCGATATTTGTATCAGTCACTCATGTCCTTTTATTTCTGTGTATTCCCCTGGATGGATATAGTACAAATTATTTATCTGTTCACCAGCTGGGGGACATTTGGATTCTTCTCGATTTGGCTGTTATGAATAAAGATACCGTGTGAACATTCAATGAAGTGTGAGATTGTGTGGGTTTAGGTTTTTATTTTTCCTGGTTAAGTAGTTAAGGATGGAATTGCTGTGTCATATAGTAAGTGTATGTTTAATCTCTTAAAAAACTAACAAAGTGTTTTCCAAAGTGGCTGTGACATTTTACCTTTCTAGTTGTTACACACCCATGCAGACATTAGTCTTCTTTAATACTAATCATTACAGTATGTATGTAGTTCAAACTCATTGTGGTTTTAATTTGCTTTTCCCTGATGACTAACGATATCAAGCATTTTTTTTTTTTTTAAGTAGGCTCTATGCCCGTCGTGGAGCTTGAACTCCTGACCCCAAGATCAAGACTCACATGCTCTACTGACTGAGCCAACCAGGCGCCCTGATACCAAGAATTTTTAATGTGCTTATTTACTAATCCTATACGTTCTTTGGTGAAGCCTCCGCTCACATTTCATTTTATCATCTTTTATTTCTCTTCCTTTGTGTTGTCGCTAAATATATGCTCTGCATATATTCTAGATTTAAATTCATTTTCAGAAAATCTGTTTTCATACATATTCACCCAGTCTGTGGCTTGTGTTTCTATTGATTTCACACAGCAATTTGAAGAGAAAGAAATGTTAAATTCTGATGACATCTAATTGAACATTTTTTCCTTTCATGCTTTTTCATGTCTCATTTAAGGAAGTTTTATCTAATCAAAGTTTACCAAGATTTTCCTCTATGTTTTTTTTCCCAGATTAATAAATTTATCTCTTACACATAAGTTGACCTTTTAATTTCTGTATATTTTTAACGTTAGACTTGAAGTTAGGGGCACCTGGGTGGCTCAGTCATTAAGCGTCTGCCTTCGGCTCAGGGCGTGATCCCGGCGTTATGGGATCGAGCCCCACATCAGGCTCCTCCGCTGGAAGCCTGCTTCTTCCTCTCCCACTCCCCCTGCTGTGTTCCCTCTCTCGCTGGCTGTCTCTATCTCTGTCAAATAAAAAAAAAATAATAAAAATCTTTAAAAAAAAAAAGTTAGACTTGAAGTTAAATATTTTGCACATTGATATCCAACTGTTCTAGCACCATTAACTGAAGAGGTTAACCTTTCCTTCATTAAATTGCTTTGAAAACTGTGTTAAAAATCAATTAAACATAAAATTTATGGATTCTGTATACTGTTCCATTGATCTATGTGTCAATCTTTACACTGATATCATGCTGTTTTGAACTTGGGTAGTCTTGTCTACGGCCATACCACCCTGAACGCGCCCGATCTCGTCTGAACTTGGGTAGTCTACATTCTCCAACATTTATTTTTTTAGTTTTTATTTTATTTTATTTTGTTTAGAGAGAGAGAACACACATGGGGGGGCAGAGGGAGATGGAGAGAGAGAGAATCTTAAGCAGACTCTACACCCAACATGGAGCCCAATGTGGGGCTCAATCTTAACCACCCTGAGATCATGACCTGAGCCGAAATCAAGACTCAGACACTTAACTGACTAAGCCATCCATGTGCCCCTGATTGATACTGTTCTAAAGATCAATATTAGTAACTTTTTCATATGTAGTACTTCTGCTAATATTTTCATTTCAGTTTTCTTCTGTGTTTCAGTTAGTCTCTATTTCTATATATTTTTATTGATTGATCGATCTTTTACTCTGAAGTTTCTTTTTTTAAGATTTATTTATTTGAATGCGAGAGAGAAAAGGGGAGGGGCAGAGAGAGAAGGAGAGAGAATCTCAAGCAGACTCCGTGCTGAGCACAGAGCACCATGTGGGGCTCCATCTCACGACCCTGAGATCATGACCTGAGCTGAAATCAAGAGCTGGAGGCTCAATGGACCGCAGAACCCGGGCAGCCCAATTCTGGAGTTTCTAATCTCCTGTTAATATCTTCCAGGTGTTTTCATTTCAGGTAGATATTTCATCTCTAGAAATTCAATTTCATTCTTTTTATACCTTCCATTTTGCTACTCCTTATGGTTCATTTATTCTGTACCATCTTCAATATGGGTTATATTTATAATAGATGTTTTAATGTTCTCTACTGCTAATTCTATAATTTTTGTTTGTTTGTTTGTGGGTCTGCTTCCATTTGTTGCAATTTTTCTTGGTTATCAATCATATTTTTCTGCTTTGTTTCATGGTGGTTAGTTTTCGTTTAGATGTTGGGCATTGTGGATTTTATGTTTTTGCTTCTTGGGTGTTTGGCCTGGTCCTTTAAATATTGTTAGTTTTGTTTGGGACACAGTTGCCTTGGGATCATTTTGATCCTTCTAAGACTTGCTTCTCAGGTTTGTTAGGATGGTCAAGACAAACACTTAGTACAGAGCTAATTTGTCCTTATTACTAATATAATACTCTCCTGAGCACTATACACTATGCCCTTTATTCTAGTAAGTCTTCCACTTTGGCTGGTTGGAATATTAACTTTCCCCAGCTCTTTGTGAGTTACAAGCATTATTCCACGTTCCTTTCCAATACTTCTTTCCTTAACTTCAAATATGCCCTCTCATGTATGCAAAGTTTAGTACTCAGACAAAAATGAGAAGTGCCCTATTACAAATATGCAGGTTTCATATCTGTCAATCTCTCTTCTCTAGCATTTTGCGCTGTGTAAATGTTAACCACTTTGCTCTTCCAAACTCCAAACTCTGTCTCCTCAGCTCATCAAGAATTCCAAACTCCAATTGGTCCCCCACAATCTGTATTTAAGTCTGGAAACTATCAAAGCAATAAGCTAGAATAATAATGGGGACTCATCTTTTCGTCATTGTTGTTTTACTCAAGAATCACTTTCTCATACTGCATGTTGCCTATTCTTCAATATTTAAAAAATGGCTATTTCATATACTTTGTCCACTTTTCCAGGTTTTTCTTTCTTTTTTTGAGATCAGAAATAAATTTCATTTCTCTTACACTATTTTCACTGCACACAAAAACCAAATTTTAAAAAATGTATTATAGCATGTATTTGTCTATTTCTTATTTTACCGTGTAATTAGTTTCAATTTCTATTCATAGTGAAAGCATATCCTAAATGATAAGATGCCAAACTGCCTGTGTTTAGTTGTGCTTTGCCAATTATTTGTTAGGTGAACTTGGATAGGTTTCTTAACATCTGTGTGTCTCAGTTTCCCATAGTAGCAGGTGTTGAGATGAATAAATTAGTTGACATGTGTAGATAAAGTGCTTAAAGTTGTGTCTGTCATATATCAAGATATTATTATTATCTTTAGTTTTGTTATCTACTCATTTATCATTAAATCAGAAAATCAAAACCAATTCTTAGTATGATAGTATCTGTGGGCACACACTGTATTTTGTTTTTATGATTTTTAAAATCCACTTTTGAATAAGTTCTTTCAGTATTTTATTGTTTTTAATAGGATTTTTTTTTAAAGATTTTATTTATTTATTTATTTGACAGAGATAGAGACAGCTAGCGAGAGAGGGAACACAGGCAGGGGGAGTGCGAGAGGAAGAAGCAGGCTCATAGCAGAGGAGCCTGATGTGAGGCTCAATCCCATAATGCCGGGATCACGCCCTGAGCCGAAGGCAGATGCTTAACGACTGCGCCACCCAGGCACCCCTCTTTCAGTATTTTAAAATAAGGAGGCTCACTATTTGTTGTTGTTGTTTCAAGTTTGTATTTAAATTCCAGTTAGTTAAAGTGTAGTGTAATATTAGTTTCAGGAATAGAATTTAGTGATTTATCACTTATATACAACACCCAGTGCTCATTACAAGTGCCCTCCTTAATACCTATTACCCATTTAGCCCAGCCCCCACCCACTGCCCTTCTAGCAGCCCTCGGTTTGTTCTCTATGGTTAAGAGTACGTTTATGGTTTGCTTCTCTTTTCTTTCTTTCCTTCCTATGTTCATCTGTTTTTTCTTAAATTCCACATATGAATGAGATCATATGGAATTCGTCTTTCTCTATGGTTAAGAGTACGTTTATGGTTTGCCTCTCTTTTCTTTCTTTCCTTCCTATGTTCATCTGTTTTTTCTTAAATTCCACATATGAATGAGATCATATGGAATTCGTCTTTCTCTGACTGACTTATTCCACTTAGCATAATACTCTCTAGCTCCATCCATGCCTTTGCAAATGGCAAGATTTCATTCTTTTTGATGGTTGAGTAATACCCCATTGTATAGTTATACCACCTCTTTTTATCCATTCATCATGAATAAGTGGACATTTAATCCATAGACATTTTGGCTCTTTCTAAATTTGACTACTGTTGATAATGCTGCTATAAACATCAGGGTGCATGTGTTCCTTTGAATCAGTATTTTTGTATCCTTTGGGTAAATACCTAGTAGTGTAATTCTCGATCAGAGGGTAACTTTTTGAGGAACCTCCATACTTTCATCAAGATATTTCATCTTGATGAAATCCCAATAGTTCATTTTTGCTTTTGTTTCCCTTGCCTCTGGAGACATGTCTAGTAAGACGTTGCTATGGCCAATGTCAAAGAAGTTGCTCCCTGTGTTCTTCTCTAGGATTTTGATGGTTTCCTGTCTCACACTTAGGTCTTTCATCCATTTTGAATTTATTTTTGTGTATGGTGTAAAAAAGTGGTCCAGTTTCATTGTTCTGCATGTTGCTGTCCAGTTTTCCCAACATCATTTGTTGAAAAGACTATCTTTTTCACACTGGATATTCTTTCTTACTTCATTGAAGATTAGTTGACCATATAATTGCTGGTCCATTTTTGAGTTTCCTACTCTGTTCCACTAATTTATGTGTCTGTTTCTGTGCTGGTACCATACTGTCTTGATCACTACAACTTTGGAATATAACTTGAAGTCTGAGTTGTGATGTCTCTAGCTCTGCTTTTCTTTTTCAAGATTATTTTGGCCCTTCAGGGTCTTTTGTGGTTCCATATAAATTTTAGGATTGTTTGGTCTAACTCTGTGAAAAATGCTGGTGGTATTTTGATAGGGATTGCATGAAATGTGTACATTGCTTCGGGGGTAATATGGACATTTTAACAATATTTGTTCTTCTAATCCATGAGCAAGGAATGAGACAGGGATGCCCACTCTCACCATTGTTATTTAAGATGGTACTAAAAGTCCTAGCTTCAGCAATCAGACAACAAAAGAAATCGAAGGTATCCAAATCAGCAAGGAAGAAGTCAAACTGTCACTATTCGCAGACAGCATGATATTCTTTGTAGAAAACCCAAAAGACTCCATCAAAAAATTGCCAGAACTGATACACAAATTTAGTAAAGTTTTAGGACACAAAATCAATGTACAGAGATCTGCTGCATTTCTATACATCAATGATGTAACAGCAGAAAGATGAATCAAGGTATCGATCCCATTTACAATTGCACAAAAATCATAAGATACCTACGAATAAACTAATCAAAGTGGTGAAAGATCTGTACTCTGAAAACTATAGAACACTTATGAAGGAAATTGAAGATGACACAAAGAAATTGTGCTTCTATTTGTGAGTAGTTAATATACACAAGCCCTAAGCTAAAGAATTTAATATACAACCCCAGTGAATCTTCATGGGATGCCTATGACATAAATACTATGGATAGCTACACTCTACAAATGTAGAGAGTGAGGTTCAGAAAGGTTAAAGGATTTCCCCAAGGTGTTATAGCTGTATCATGTACACTGGAATACAAGCCTGGTTCTCTGTGATTCTAGAACCTGATTTGTTAGTCACAATGTGATTTTATTAAATATAATATATAAGTAGAATAAACATAATTTTTGCTTTGCATAGTTCTGCTTCATACCTGTTATCATTATTTAATTTTTAATAGTGTCCATGATCACTTGCAAAAATGCACTTTTGTGTGAAAAATTAAATGTTCACTCTATTTATAACAGGTATTATTGACTGGCATGATTTGTAAGGAGTACTTAAAATCTAGGGAGAGATTTATACTGTTAAAGAAGGTGAAGTCTGTAATGTCATTTACAAATGCTTCACTGATTTTTATCACTTTGACTTTTAGAGAAAAATGACATAATGATGACACTTAACAGAGATTTGTTAGAATTTAGCAATTTGTTATTTAGCGATTCCAATTCTGCTACCAGGTACCAAATCAGACAGATATTGAAGAACAAAGATTAAATGAGGAAGTGGACTTGGTCAGATGCTCAGCCCTCCTTCTTTCCTCCTCAGCTCTGACTGAGACAGAACTAGAACAAATGTTTAGTAAGAATCTATCATTAAGTGGCTCTTTTGAGGACAGAAAGGTGGAAAAAAGAAGGAAAAATAAGAGCGAGAGAAAGTGAATGAACTAATATAGAAAAGAAATGAATATCCCACAAAGTGTTCTTTGAATTCACATCAGAACTATACTGAAGGAAAGAAGGAAAGAAAGAAAGAAAGAAAGAAAGAAAGAAAGAAAGAAAGAAAGAAAGAGAGAGAGAGAGAAAGAAAGAAAGAAAGAAAGAAAGAGAAAGAAGAAATATAATCATTCATTCCAGTCATTCCTAAAGAGTGAATTGAATATTTAATATTATCCTATGCAAATGTTAAAAAAAGATGATGAACACAAAATAAAGAATGTTCCCAGAAGAAAAACCACTATACCATTAAAGATTGTCTAAATTATTTTATCTGTGATGTAAAGGAAAACAATGCACTTTTCAATAAAGGAAGTTTTGACTGATATACCAGTAATCCTTAAACAGCTCATGAACTGTCATAAAGCAAATGGAACAAAATTGCCTTCACTGGGGCCTTTGTTGTGTTGTTCCTTTTGCCCAGAAATTGTACTTCAAATATGCATATGGTTTTCTTTATCTTGGTTATTGAAAGTCACCTTCTCAGTGAGGACTTCTACTGCCACCATATTTATATTGCTAACTCTTGCACATACACACACACACACACACTCTAACCCCCTCTATGTTTGTATTTCCCCACTTAACTCTTATTTCCACCTAATATGGCATCGATTTTTCTTTTGTTCTTCTTGTTTTCTTAAACCTACTCAAATGGGAAGCCCAACAAAGACAGGATTGGTTTTGTCACCTGCTAATTACCAGTACAAAGGCCAGTGCCTGGAGGTGTTTAGTAAATACCTGCCACATCCATGAAGAATAAATGAAGGCTTTGTTGTGCTTCCATCTGAAGGGTTGAGCAAAGTCATAGGGAGTAAACTGGGGGGTGGCCCAATTCGACTCATCACATAAAATATTAGCACTACGATCTGTCTCTTTAGGAGAAAGTATCTGCTCAGACCATGACTAGAACATTCCCGAAGTGACTGTGTGAACAACTGACAGGAATAATTTTTAGACTCAGATTGGATAAGCAGTTGAATTTGAGTTTTGTTTCCTTTAATACAGGGGGTTTGATGAATCATGAAATGGATCAAAAGGCATTCTAAGCAGGCCTGCAAACAAATTACAATATTAAGATGAAGAATGTCTTTCCCATTTGATCTTAGGGCTTGCTTGCTGGTTATTTCTGTGCCTTCCCCAAAGACTTGCTTCTACGAAATCTGAAAGATAAAGATTGAGCCAGCAGGGAAGGTGAAGAAGGTCTGGACTCCGGGAGTAGAAGGTGAGGACAATAGTAATGCAGGAGGAGTGGTGGCCCATGAGATTTTGCTGCCCTAAGAAGACACAGTTGCGAATATAGACATTTGTTCTGAGAGAGAGAAAAGAAAAAGAAACCATTTTACATGAGCTTTTATTTTTCCAACACTTTGAAGTGTACAAAATCATCTTTAGTTTTTAAATATTACTCTAAAATACTACTGATTCAGTGCAAGAGTTTCAGAAAATAAAAAACTCGAGTCTCAGCACTGCAGCTTGAAACAGCAAAGACCTGCGTGCTACAGGTCCTCAAATCCCCTTGCTGCCACAGCTGCGCCAATTTACTTGAAAAATGGGCAACCTTGGGCTTTCAGCCCATCTTTAGAGACAACAATTTGTATACAACACCTTACAAATTTTCCAGACCATTAGCTTATTTATTTTTGCGTAGCAGCTTTACCAGTTTGGAAAGATATTTTGCCTATTTAAAGCCCATAAACAAAAAATAAACAAAATATGTTATATGCTTAACATTTTTAACATTCAGAAAAATGAAACATTAATTTGTCTTTTACATAAAACTGTTTCACATTTGGCTCAGTGCTTCATAGATTTTTCTGTGGTTTTCCAATCAGACTAAGAGTGAAGCATTTGCTGATTCATTGTAAGGGTGAAGGCCTCATATCCTATGTATTTTCAGGGAAGAAAAACCTTTCTGGCAATAAACCAATGTTCATCATTACCCTGAGGTGAATGCTGTTTACATTGTATTAAATTGAACAGGGAAAGATTGTGCTTAAGACATGGCAGGTCCATTAGGATGAAAATGAATGCATTCAATTTTAAGGTGAACTTTCTCACTCAAACCTTTGTTTCTAACAATTAATAGTCTTGGAAGATAATACTTTGATGATGTACTAATAAAATATACTTGTACAATAATGTATCATTATTGCACTTCTATTTATTTCCAACATGACAGGCACTATGCATAATGACTTTGCATACATTATTTCTAATTCACAGCAACTTGGCCAAAGAGATATCACAAGCCTTGTCCTATGGATGAAAAAACTTAAGTTCAAAAAGTTACTTTGAAGAAGCTCAGATAGCTAAACGAGGAATGAGCAGCATTTGCAACTAAGTCTTGTTGACCTCACTTGTTACAATTTTTATCAGGAGTAGTTACACGTGATGCTACTATATCATATTTAGAGTGAAAATGAGAAAAAGCAAAGAAAGAAAAATAATGAGGACCCCCACACACATACACGTATGTATATGTATACACGTGTATATATATACACATGTGTGTATACACATTTAAATAGTAGTTATTGGATAATAATAATGATGAAAACATCTGAAATGTGAGAATCACCAAAATGTGACACAGAGACACAAAACAAGCAAATGCTGTTGGAAAATGGTACCCATAGCCTTGCTCAACAGATTTACCCCAAATCTCTGATTTGTAAAAAACACATTATCTGCCAATTACAATAAGGCAAAGCACAATAAAATGAGGCATGCCTGTGTTTGTAAATTATGTAGAAATTAAAGATATTTCAAGAGAAAAAAAATCACTTTTCTGATGATAGCCAAGTATGGAAACTTAAATGTTCTACAATTCAAACATTTAATTTTGAGTCTAAGTTGAGATTGCTGAATGAAATTTTTCTTAATGTCAGGGCACTTGAGGATCTCAGTTGGTTAAGCATCTGCCTTCTGCTTAGTTCATGATCCTGGAGTCCAGGGATCGAGCCCCATGTCAGGCTCGCCTCTCAGAGGGAAGTCTGCTTCTCCCTCTCCCTCTGTCCCTTCCTATGCTTGTGCTCTTTCTCTCTCTCTCAAATAAATAAAATCTTTAAAATTAATTAATTAATTAATTGATTGATTTTTTTCTTGATGTCTAAACTAGAAAAAAAATCACTGGAAATAAATTGAAATAGTTTATTAATTCATACTTATGTTTAAAAATGCCAACTACTTGTATAAATCAAAAACACTCACTGGAAGTGCCACATGAATATAGGCACAGGTAAGTCTACTATAAAACAGATTCTTAACTATAGAGAACAAACTGAGGGTTGCTGGAAGGGAGGGGACGGGAGGGGGCAATGGGGTAAATTGGTGATGGGCATTAAAGAGGGCACTTGTGATGAGGACTGGGAATTATATGTAAATGATGAGTCACTAAATTCTACTCCTGAAACCAATATTACACTATATGTTAACTAACAGGAATTTAAATAAAAACTTGAAACAAACAAACAAACAAACAAAAGTGAAGGAGAGATAGTGTCTATTTCTGTCCTCACCACAAGTAAAAACTCAACAAACTGAGAATCTACAACCTTCTTAGATACAGAGAAGCACAGCTTAATGGGAACAGAAGCCACTGGACCCAGTAACTGATAAGATTTAAATTGTAACTAGCAAATTGCTGGTGATTCAGTGTGAATTAGAGTTAAAAAACTACTGGGGCTCAGTCTTGGGGGCTCCCGCACTTTTGTAAGTTTTATAACTCCAGGAGCCCTATCAAAGTGCCACAGTTAAGATCAGACAAAAATCCCTTTATACTCCAGGCTTGCAGTGAGAAAAAGTAGCCATTTTTTAATAAACCAAGGGGGTTATTTATTAAAATAGCCATTTTTTAATAAACCAAGGGGGAAAGTAACATTTTAAGATGGATTTCCAGTGTTCTGTTCTCCTTAACAACATTGACATACCTAACTAAAAAGCTATGGAGGAAATTACATTACGATGGCCTTGTAGAAAAGTCTTCTACACTTTCCAGATTAATCGGAGCCCATCCTCAAGCCAGAAAACAACCAGGAGAAAAATCTTCTTCCTAATCCTCATGAGCTTCTGTTCCTATGGAAACCATGCAATATTTTCCACACATCTGCTCATTCATTTAGCATCAACATTATTCAGCTTTTATGAAACATCACCTGTGTACTGCACAAAGTCCTGTGTTACGATCAGGAGATTAAAAAAAAAGGGGGGGGGGCGCCTGGGTGGCACAGCGGTTAAGCGTCTGCCTTCGGCTCAGGTCGTGATCCCGGCGTTATGGGATCGAGCCCCACGTCAGGCTCCTCCTCTGTGAGCCTGCTTCTTCCTCTCCCACTCCCCCTGCTTGTGTTCCCTCTCTCGCTGGCTGTCTCTATCTCTTTCAAATAAATAAATAAAATCTTAAAAAAAAAAAAAATACAACACAGTCCACATCCAGGGAAGTAGTCTCAGTCTCCCACAATATCAGCAAATAGATTTCCTGTTCTTCAGTTAAAGTCAAAATAAATCTAATTATCTGTCTCTTTCTAATCAGTGTGTATGTGCGTTCAATTCCCTTGAACAAAACAGTCATGACTTGAATCTCAGTATTTTTTCTAAAACATAATTGGATTAACTTAAATGCTGTAAAAACTATAGTTTGAATAAGCAGTAAAAGGTACTACTTAGGAGCAAAGACTGTAGCCAGATTGCCTGGTTTCAAACCGAATTCTTCATTTCCTAGTTGTGTGAACTTGGCCAAGCTACTTAACATTTCTGTGCTTTATTTTTCTCATCCATACTGTACATGGCTCAGGGTAATGGTACGTACCTGGCAGGGCTGCTATGAGGGTTCAAGTGATGTGAAACTTATAAAGTAGCCGAAACAGTCTAGGGACCTGTTTGCTGCTCCTGCTTGTCCTCTTGTTATTACTGTGGCTGTCACTGTAGTTTTAATCCCAATGGGCAACAAGTTAACTTCTGTCCATATAATCAACAGGAACAAGTTTTCACCATCCCGCACCATGTTAACCACTGCAAACACTGATTATTTGGTAGTTACGTTTGTACTGGGAGCCCTTCAATAGTTTATACCTATCACTAAATAATATCTTGCTTTGGGGACACAGACCTACACTGTTTTGTGATAGTCACTAACACCTCATTAAGCACAGTTTGTAAGGTCTTTTTTTTTTTTCCAGCTAGAGATATATGCAAATATTATGTATTCTCATTGCTCAATTAAACCTAAAACGACTGACACGGCACATCAGCTCGTCATATTTCTCCAAGTAGCGTAGCGTAGCGTCGGTGTTCCATCAGCTTTATGACAAGGAAATAGCAGAGCTGGGCATCTTCCAGGAGACTTGCTTGACTACTTCAAGTCCTCACACATACAATCCTCAGGATTTCTCCAGAGGAAAAAAAGTAAAATCTTTCACGGTTATGCCTTCTACTCCCTGCTGCATCTTTACATCTCTGTGAATCTTGATTCAGGATAAGTGCGTCATTAATCTTTAACATATCAACCCAAGAACACAATTAAAGTCAAACAGAATAATGAGTGGCGTTAAAGGAGTACAGAGAAGCATGCCTAAGAACGCATTCAACCACCATACGCTGCATAATTACACACACACACACACACACACACACGACACACACTAATTGCTCCGATCCAGAACTTTTAACTCTTTGTCAAAGAGCAAGTGTTGGCAAACCTTTTCCATAATGGGCCAGATAGTAAATAGGTTCTGCTTTGTGGGCCATATGGTCTCTGTCACAACGACTCCGCTCTGCTGCTGTGAAATGAAAGTAACCACGGGCAATACGGAAATGAGTGAACATAGCTGTACCTACCGAAACTTTATTTATGGACACAGTTTTAATTATACAGATTTTTCATGTACCTATATTATTCTTAAGTTTTTTCAACAATTTTTTAAAAGTGCAAAACCAGGGGTGCCTGGGTGGCACAGCGGTTAAGCGTCTGCCTTCGGCTCAGGGCGTGATCCCTGCGCTCTGGGATCAAGCCCCACATCAGGCTCCTCCACTATGAGCCTGCTTCTTCCTCTCCCATTCCCCCTGCTTGTGTTCCCTCTCTCGCTGGCTGTCTCTATCTCTGTCAAATAAATAAATAAAATCTTTTAAATAAAATAAAATAAAATAAAAATTTAAAAAAAATGCAAAAACAATTCATAGCTCACAGGCCATACAAAAAACATGGCAGGCTCAATCGGGCCCACGGACTATAGTTTCATGACCCCTGACATAAAAGAATCAGAATATTTTAAGGTTAACAAGTTAATATAGGTCCTACAGCTGTGACCAAGAAGATTAACTAGTAATATAAAATGTCTCAAGGCATAGATTATACCATCAGTTTTATTTTTTTTTTAAGATTTTATTTATTTATTTGACAGAGATAGAGATAGCCAGTGAGAGAGGGAACACAAGCAGGGGGAGTGGGAGAGGAAGAAGCAGGCTCATAGCAGAGGAGCCTGATGTGGGGCTCGATCCCAGAACGCCGGGATCACACTCTGAGCTGAAGGCAGACGCCTAACCGCTGTGCCACGCAGGCACCCCTATCAGTTTTATTTGTATGATTTATTTATTCAGGGTTCTTTAAAAAGAAAAACATTTATTTATTTTAGAGAGAGACGGCTTGAGTGGGGGGAGGGACAGAAGGAGAGAGAGAAACTCAAGCAGACTCCCCGATGAGTGTGCAGCCCCATGTGGGACTCGATCTCATGACCCTGAGATCATGACCTGAGCTGAAATCAAGAGTTGGACTCAACCAACTGAACCACCCATGCGCCCTTATTCCACATTCTTACTTTGACCTCAGAAATCATATGTTGTCATTTCACAGACACCACTCACTAGTTTGATAGTCTTGAGTGAGAACATAATTTCTGGAATCTATTTTCCCAAGTGCAGTATATGGTAGAGGGATTATATCAGTTCTGCTAAATTATCCGTGTGCATCCGAATCATCTGTGGAGAAACTAAGGGTTAACACTAAGGGATGTGGCTCTGACACGTGATTTCGAACCAATGGCTGGGGTCCAACACTAGCGGTCTCTAACATCCGGATCTATTTCTGCTCAGTAAACCGAAGGATTTACATTCTTTATGCTCACGTTGACACAGTCCTCAACAATGTAGCAATACTTCAGAAAATATTAATTTAGTAATTAGTAGGAACCCTTTACACAAAAATCCAGAACCATTTACTTTTTATTTATGACGGCAAAAAAAAGAAAAAATATATTTCACTTCTGTCAACTTACTATAGAGATGGAGAGAACAGAAAGGCAAAGCAAAGAAACAAAGAAACAAGCCACACAGTTTTCATCTCAGTAACTAGACCATGGGAATTCCAAAGGAGGAAAAAAAGCAGCAGCCTTTGTCTGTGTTTTTCTCCGTGTTTCCGGAAGCCCCTAGCTGTCCACTGTAGAGTACTCTGCACATGGGCAACTGCAACATCATTTCTCTGCCTCTAATGACAGTTCATCCAAATATGTAAAAATAAAGTACAATTTAACAGTGTATTTCATTTTTTCATTTGTTCTTAACTTTCCACCGTTTCAAAGTCAATATCTTGTCTACACTCGTCCACTTGATTCCATTGTCAACTGTCAACTTTGCAAAAATAGTCACCAAAAAAACTAAGATGATCAAGCAGTTTAGTGTTTGCAACTTCTTGCAATACTGAACACACACACACACACACACACACACGCCCCTTGACAAAACTGTAATAATGTCACAACCTTCGAAAGTTTGGAAGGGAGAGGTTTAGAATTTTATGGCCTGGGCTGAGTGATTTTAAAATGGGTCTTTTAGAGCAGGAAACTGATTGAATTTGGGAAGAGTTTATGAATTAATAGTTTTGAGTACATTAGGGAATAAGTCTTGGAGGGAGTTTTGATAAACTTTGGCCTTGATTATCTATTAAACAGTATCATCTTCAAAAATAAATGAAAAAAAAAAAAGAAAGAAAGAAAGAAAAAAGAAAAAGAAAGAAAAAAGAAATGTCCCTGTGAGCAAATACCTAAATTATGCTTGCTTGTTTTCAGTATTGTTTGACATAGGGGCATGTAAATATACTCAGCACCCATATTACTTAACACGGGAGCAGAACAGTATGCCTGGTTTAAGACAGTGACAGAAAAGTACGCTTCTATTAATTTTCACTGGCCCTTTTGGTCATGCTTTAGCTAAGTTGGAAGACAGACCATTATGTTATGGGAATATGGTCACTATAGATCAGCACTACTGTTTGATGCATCAGGGTCACTGTAGAAAAATGGCCCCCTAAAGATGTCTACTTCTTCACCTCCAGAACCCATGAATAGGTTAGGTTAGATTATGTGGCAAAGCAGAATTTAAGGTTATAGATTTATCAGCAGATCTTAAAATAGGAAGACTATTCTGGATTATCTAGGTGGGCACAATACAATCACAACGGTCTTTAAAATAAAGAGGGTGGGGAGAAGACTTCCAGCAGGACAGTGTGAGGAGCTCTGGGGCTATTGAAACTACTGAAAATCATTAAATTTTTTCCCAGGGAAACTACGGAAAGTTATTAAAAATAACAACAACGACTCCCTAAGAGCAACATCAAAGGTTTTACAATGTAGAGTGGGGGAGATAGATATCACTAAAATACCAGCCCTGAAGAGTGGGAGACCAGAAGTATCCCCTAAACTTACAGTATATTATTTCGTGTCCAGTTTGCACCAAAAAACTGTGAAGCATGCAAAGAAGCAGAAGTAGGACATACATTGGAACAAAAGCAGGCAACAGAAAAGGTGTGCAAGAGCAACCAGATGTCAAATTTAACAGGAAAAGACCTCAGGATAGCCATTATAAAGATGTTCACAGATATAAAGGAAACCATAATTTAAAAAATAAAGGACAGTGTCACACCAAATAGAGATTATCAATATAGAGAAATTATACAAAAGAAAAAAATGGAAGTTCTGGAATGGATAAAATAACCAAAGTGAAAAGTATATTAGATGGGCTCTACACTAGACTTGAATCAGCAGAAGAAAGAAAGAAGCAAACTTAAGGACAGATTGATAGACAATTGTCCCAGCTGAAGAACAGAGGGGAAAAAAGAATGAAGAAAAATAAACAGCTCCTCAAGAAATTTGAGACAGGCATTGTGTATATAAACATCATAAAATGGAAGGATAAGATGAGAGGAGAGAAAAAAGGAACAAAAAATAATATTCACAGGACTAATGGTGGGCACCTGTATGGCTCAGTCAGCTAAGCATCTGCCTTTGGCTCAGGTCATGATCTCTGGGTCCTGAGATCCAGCCCTACATTGGGCTTCCTGCTCAGCAGGGAGCCTGTTTCTCTCTCTCTCCCTCTGCACCTCCCCACTGCTCATTCTCAATCTCTCTCTCTCAAATAAATAAAATCTCAAAGGACTAATGGCTGAAAATGTCCCAGTCTTATCAGAAAATACAAAATGTGCATGTCAAGGAAGTTCAATGAATTCCAAGTAGGAAAATGCAAAGGGATCCACAAATGGACACAGCATAGTAAAACTGTTGAAAGTCAAAGATAAGGAGAAACTCTCAAAAGCAGGAAGAGGAAAAATATCTCCTTACTTACAAGGGGACCTCAGGGAGATTAATAGCTGATTTCTGAAGATCAAGAGTATAGATTGAAGGCAATAGGATATCATATTCAAAATGCTCAAAGGAAAAAAAAATGACAACCAACAATCCTCTATCAAGCAAAGCAATTTTTTTTTTTCGAAAATGAAGGTAAACTTAAGACATTCCTAGATAAACAAAAACTGAATATATCGCTAGCCAGATCCATCTTACAAGAAACACTAAAGAAAGTACTTTGGGCCAAAAACAAAGACCCCAAACAGTAATTTCAATCCACATGGGAAAATATGAGCTCCAATAAAGGTAATTATGTAATTATAAAAGGCAATATAAATGCAAATTTTCTCCTTTGTTCTCTTAACTGACTGACAAAACAATTGTATAATATAAATGTTTTTAATGTATCGTTAAACCTACAAAATAGAAATGTAATTAATATATTTGTAATATATTTGCTGATAGCAGAATCTCGGAGGTGGAGGAAGAAGATCTGTGAAGGGAATGACTATAGAATGTAAAGTAATAAAGATAACAATGTGTGTTATTGGGTTGCTAATATCAATACATATAAATATACAATAACAATACCACAAAAAGAGGGAAAGAGAGAATTAGGCATTAAGTTAGGCATTAGTCAGCTCAGGCTGCTATAACATAATACCATAGACTGAGTGGTATAAATAGCAGACATTTATTTCTCACTTCTCTGGTGGCTGGAAGTCCGAGATCAAGGTGTCAGTATGGTCAGGCTCTGGTGAGGACCTCCTTCCTGGCTTGTTGCCTTCTCTGAGTCCTCAGATAGTGGAGAGAGAGCAAGCTCTGGTCTCTTTCTTTTTTTGTAAGGACACTAATCCTATCATGAGACCTCCTCCCTTATGACATCATCTAAACCGAATTATGTCCCCAGGTTCCACTTCCTAACACTACCACATAGTGGGTTAAAACTTCAAAGTATGAATTTTGAAGGGCACACAAATAGTCAATCCATAGCAAGTTAATCTTGCAAGTATAACAAGTATAGCAAGTTATACCAGCTATAAAGAAATATTTCTTTATCTCTGCTAAAATTAACCTAGCATACATCTGAAACTGATTCTGGTAAGTTAAGATGTATATGGTAAGGCCTAAAGAAACCACTTAAAAAAAAACCTCAAAGGATATAGTGAAAAAGTTAAAGTAGTTAAATGCTTCATTAGAAAATATACACTTAACACAAAAGAAATCAGTAAAGGAAAACAACAACAAAAAAAGCAAAAGACACATAGAAAACCAAAATCTCTTTGAATTTGAATATAAAGATATTTAATAAAATACTAGCAAATGGAATGCAACAATACATAAAAGGAATTATACACCATGACCAAGTGGGATTTCTTCCACAAATGCAAGATTGGTTTGACATACAAAAGCCAGTTAGTGTAATATATCATATCAATAGGATTTTTTTTTAGGGGCATCTGGGTGACTCAGTCAGTTAAGCATCTGACTCTTGGTTTCAGCTCTGGTCATGATCTCATGGGTCTTGAAATCGAGCCCAGCATGGGTTCTGTGCTCAGTGGGGAGTCTGCTTGGGATTCTCTCCCTCTGCCCATCCTTCCTGCTTGCATAAGAGTACACTCTCTTGCTCCCAAAATAAATAAATAAATCTTTTAAAAAAGATTTTTTTAATTACGTGATTATCTCCAAAGATACAAAAAAGTGTTTGACAAAATCTGAGGGACAGAAACCAATCACAAAAGACTACATATTATATAAACAAATTGTGCAGAATAGAAGAAGCTATTGTGGCAGTAAGTAGATTATTGATTGCTTTAGGGATCTAGATGGTGGGGAATAATAGCTAAAGAATATGAGGTTTCTTTTTGAGATAATGAAAATGTTCAAAATTTGACTGGAATAGTGGTGTACGTATCTGTGGATATACCCCAAACCATTAAATTTTATCCTTTAAATAACTGAAATGTATGGCATGTGAATTCTGTCTCAAAAAAATGTTAAATACACAGACATGCAAAAGAAGGAGACGGAAGAGACAAAGGCGGATATGGATATGTGATGGCAGAAGCAATGTCGGAGTGAGGTCATGCGAGAAGGGCTCAGTTTGCCCTGCTAGCTCTGAAGACAGAGGAAGGGGCCATGTGCCAAAGAATGTGGGAAATTTCCAATGTCTGGAAAAAAAATCCATGAAACAGACTCTCTGCTAGAGCCTCCAGAATGAAATGCAGCCCTGACATGCCTTGTATTTAACCCAGCAAGAATGGTACGAGACTTCTGACCCAAAGAGTTGGAAGATACTGTATTTGTGTTGTTTAAGCCACTAAAATTGTGCTAACTTGTTAGGACAGCCAAAGAAAAGTAATGAAGATTAGTAAAGATTGGATTAACTGTGATGGTCATTTTAATATGCCAACTTGGGTAAGCTACCATCTCAAGTTATTGAATAAAACATTAATCAAGGTGTAGCTGTGAAAATACTTTGTACACATGGTTATAGCTGATCATCAGTTGCCCGTAAGTACTGGAGAATGTCCTGAATGGTCTGAATAAGACTGATTCAATCCATCACAAAGCATTAAAATGGAGCTGAGGCTTCCCTGAAAAGGGATGTCACCTGTGGACAACTTCAGTCTGTGCCTTGAGAGTTCCAGGCCTTCTGACAGCCTGCCTACAGATTTTAGATTTGTCTAGCCATTAGCTGATGTCCCATGACCAACCTCTAAATGTGCATCTACTGATTCTGCTTCTTTGGCTCAACCCTAATGCATACTGGCATGAATGAAGTTTTCGGTAGTGGCTGTCCCAAAATCCATTTGTGTCAAATTGGTTGGATGATCATTCATTGGAACTTTTCATGGGACAACAGCTGCATAGCATTTATGCCAATGACTGAGCAATAGGATTTGTCTCAGGATCACACATGGAGGTACTGTAACCCAGAAAAATAGTAAGAGAAAGATAATGATCAGAGCCCACAGTTTATTTCTAAGACAGCAGCCGAGAGAGTCTAAATTAAAGCAAGAGAACAAATTTCCTTTATCTGAAGTGCTCACAGACCTGATTTAACTAGGTTAATTCAACTGGGTATTAAACAAATCACTCAATTTCATTTATTTGTTTCATGGATCTTTTTTGTTATAGTAAAGCAACCTGAGGTATCTAAAGGATATAAGTATGATCTGAAGGATATATATTACTTTCTCCCAAAATAGTATATGCCCTAATCTCAAGGCCAATGATATATCTAAAACAGGTTTATTTTTAACTACTGCCTGTCCAATTTCATGACAGTGTTCTAAAGTCATAGTGACATTATCTAGTTCTTCTTTTATTCTACGAACCATAAAACTCAGAATTTTATTCACTTTGGGGGACTCTTTTAAAGCATGAAATGAACTCTGGGGAAAAAAAAATTCCCTTTCAATCATTAAAATTATCAAACTGAAGTCCCAAATTTTCTCCTTTTTGATTCAAATCATCTAAAGATCTGTTCTGGGGAAAAAGAGAAACTGAGAGACCAAAAGAGACATTGGCTGAAACCATTGGCCTGGATAAAATCAGGCAGCCATCAGATCACAGATCTCTTGCAGGTAACGCCCCCTAGGCCATATATGCCTCAAATCCAGTAACGGTCATTAGTGCCTGTCTAGTGATTTATTTTCAGCCAAAATACCACATACTGTGGTGTCAAATATTATTTTAATGATTTCCTGCCACCCCTCAAAAGTGGGCCAACATTAGGAAAAGTCATTTTTAATATACAAAACTTCAAGTAGATCTGAAACAAAATGCCTGGAGTTAAGACTATGTAATCCAGCTCTCTTACAAGACCTATGAAAGGAATACAACCTTTAAATAGACATCACTTGTGTCTTATTTTTTCCCCAGGTCTATTTCTGTGAACATTCCATTGAAAAGGCTCGCTGAGAAGGAAAGGAAAGGGAAGGGAAGGGAAGGGAAGGGAAGGGAAGGGAAGGGAAGGGAAGGGAAGGGAAGGGAAGAGGGAAGGAAGGAAAGAAGAAAGGAAGAAAGGAAGAAAAAGAAAAGGCTAGCAGTTACAAAGGTCATCTCTCTAGATGTGATGGGATGGGTATTAGGGACTTTCGGTTTTCCGGCCTGTCGTGCTTGCCATTCTAAAGATCTTCTGTAAGTCAAGTCCACTGATCCAAGACACTAACTTACTTTAAAAAAGCTGTTGCTATAAAAGGAAGCTGTCTGCCATCCAATGAAACTGATAACAAAATTGGTCGTTCGTTTATTTGTATTTATTAGCAAAATCTCAGGAAATTGCAGCAGGGCATATAATAAGTAGACACTCAGGCTGCACAAAACAATATTAAGGGTAAGGACTTTATAGATACCATAACTATCATAATTAGGAGCCAATATGTATATTAACAATCCAGAACCTTAAACGTGCAAAGAGACAAGAAACTATTTGGAAAGCCAACAAATAAAAGCATTCAAATGAAAGTGTGACAATCTGTATCTCTGATTATCTTCTTCCGTGTGCCTTGGATCAATGACTTTCTGCAATCATCAACTTGATACAAAAATCTTAGGTTGAAGCTCTCTCCCTGGGGATCTGCTTCTGGATGATTCCTAAAAATCCTCAGCTTGAAGTCTCTGGTTGGAACAGTTTTCTAGGATTTGAGGATGATTTCTCTTCCCTTGTTGTGGGATGTATATCTGAGAAACAAGCATATTTCTAAAGTGTTTACTTCTGTGCTAACTAGTTACAATACGTAATAAGAAATTTTGCACTAAATTCAACGAGTTATCTGATGTCTTTTCCAAAAGACAACATCTCAATGTTTAAGATCACTCAACTGTTGTCTAGGAAGATGCTGAAGAGAGTGTATCTGTTGATGGTAAGACTAGGTAAATACCTCGAATCCCTCGTAGGATTAGGCAATGTCTGCTTGTATTAGAAGATGATCTAGAATTAAAGCCAACACTCCCAGGTACAAGAGGCAGCCTAATGCTAAATCAGAAGAGAAGACTCAGTTACCCCTTAAAAATGGCTAATTCCATTGTCATTAAAACAGTGCCAATTCCATAGGAATTCCTATAATGTCTGAAAGCTTTGTTGATGTTTGTCTTAGCTTAAGAATTCATTTTTCCCTTCTAGCATTCCTGAAGACTGGGGGTCCTGGGGCAGTGAAGTTTCTGAATAAGCAGCAAAGTATTGAAAATCTCTTTAGTGACAATCCCAGTGAAATGGATATCTGTCACTGAAGAGATTGGTTGGAATCCCCAGACTGGGAAAACAGAATCAAGTGATATTTTTTGCCAGTATCAAACTCATAGCTCTGTGACAAGGAAAAGCTTTCATCCATCCCTAGAATAAAAAAAAACACTGACCAGACATATTCAGAATCCACTGTGGGGGATAGTGGCATGAAACATACCCGGAGAGGTTCAGAAGGACTCTGAGATTTGCACTCTTGCCCTTGTGTCTTCCTCACATTTTCACCAAGACTGTGCTGACGACTGGTGAGACACTTGTCACAGACAACATCAGTACTTTTAGTCAGACTTTGTCCGTTGACCACAGTGGCCAATTTGTCCTTTCTAGAGTGACCGACTTCATTAAAAAGAGTTTTTTTAAGTGTCTACTTGAGGTTCTCTGGTGCCAACAAGTGTTCATCCTGAAAGTGCCAGAGATTATTCTCATGGAATTTGCAAAGACTTTTCCCCCCAATATCTCTTTCTGACACTGGAGTTAAAAACTGCATTTTATAATACCCATTTTATACCTTTCATGAGGGCTAGGATCTTAGTGAGTGCTGCCTATTTGAAAAAAAAGGACCAGCCAGGAAATTTTTCATTTTAACCTCCACATGGTCTTTTTGTGTGTGGATTTTACCTTTAGATCAGTCACCTCTTCAGGAAGCTTTAGGATTTAAAAGTTTTTTAACCTATTGACAATTCTTACTTGGGTCCCTGTGTAAGATCAAACACACTTATTTCCAAGCATTCCCAAACCAGGGACTACTTGATAAGTACACACACTATCGGTATAAATATATTAACCCCCTTATCTATTGTAGTGAACAATGAAACATGCCACCTGGGCAGATTTTTTCCTGGTAGGGGGTCATGTACTAGGAGTGAGCTGAGATCCATTGAGGCATATCTTGCCTGATAGTCTCCTTTATCTATCTTAAACCATGAGTCATCAACAAGCAAGATTAAATCTGGACCTTTTTTTGTAAGCTTTTCCAATAAATCTGTACAGAGCCTGGCAGTTTTTCAAAAAAATGCTAGGAAGTTATGATTTTTTCTTTGTTCAGGTAATGGGAGGAGACTAGAAAGATTTAAAGTATTATGAACAGAAATTTATGAAGAGAAAATAATAAGATTTATAGAATATAAGCCTATTTTTTGAGAAGTATTGTGTATTTCAGTGAGCAAAAGAGATTGTACAGCATGAGGGACTGTCTAGTTGAAGGAGGACTTTATTTTATTTTAAATTTTATTTCTTTATTTGAGAGAGACAGAGACAGACGGGGGAAGGAGGCAGAGGGAGAGGGAGATGCAGACTCTCTGCTGAGTAGGGACCCCAACTTGGGGCTTGATCCCAGGACCCTGAGATCATGACCTGAGCTGAAGGCAGATGCCCAACCAACTGAGCGACCTAGGCTCCCCTGAAGAAGGACTCTAAAATAAGGTAGCATAGGGTTTTGCTAGTTTAGATGCAGCTGCTGTTACATTGAGGCAAGATGGGTAAGATTTTGCCACCAGCTCAAGTGAAAAGCTGTAGTAAACGGATGATTCCCATGATGTTGAGTCATAATATCAAGGGCTTCTCCATATCACCACACCAGTAGGTAGGCAGGTCTGTGATTATAAGGTAGGCTCAAGGTTAGGAGTTGTTGAAGTGCCAATTTTAAATTGTATAATCGCTGGTCTTTTCAAGTTCCTGAGGAAGAACTTTGGTTATTAAGGACTTAGCTAAGGCAAATATAGGCATGACAATTTTAGAAAAGTTGGGAACCCATTCTCAATAAGAACCAATGAGATTCAAAAATCCTCTTAATTATCTTTTTTTTTTTACTGTAAATGTTTTATTTTTATTTATTTTTTGTGTTTCTTTTTTTTATTCAAGTATAATTAGCATACAGTGTTATATTAGTTTTAGGGGTATAATATAATGATTCAACAATTCTAGACATTTCCAGGGCTCATCAAGATAAGCGTACTCTCAATCCCCTTTGAAGTGACTGAGCGTGTTTGAATTGTTTGTAATCTGTCAGAAGTGAGGTGAATATCTCCTTTGGCTAAATGAATTATGTCCTTTTACGTAAAAATGCAAACTTTTCTTGGGAAATCTTGTATTCTTTTGGAGCTCAAACAGAAAGGAAATAAATGTAGTCAGTGTGCTCACCCCATGATTAGAACATAGCAATAGGGCAGCCCCATAAGAATATGTGAAGTTCTTAAGAATTCTGATAATTCTTTATTTTGATAAAGAATTGTGAATGAAAGAATGCCTTAGTAATCAAGATACACTGTTGATGTTCCCAGGAAAAGGCAAACAAGTATTGAGTATTTACCTGAAGGACACTAAAGAAGTCAGAACACATATCTACAACTATAATTTGGCAGAGAGGATAAAACGGTATTTGTATTCAGTACCACAAATTAATGTAGAATGACTATTTCATACAGCCATGAGTTACCTAAAACACTGATATCCTCTATAACAAGTTTCTTGACTGGGAAGATAGAACTATTACATAGATAAATGCAAGGAATGGTGATCCCCTACTCTACAAGTCTTTCAAATACGGGTTTTAGTCTTTTTTTAAATTTCTAGTTTTAGAGGGTATTCTGCAAGCTTCCATAAAATTGTGGCTGCATCTTTCTGAACCTTTGTGGATTTAGCCCCAGTGATTATGCAAATGTCAATAGAAATTTGGCCTCACAAGGAATTTACCACTTTGTGGAGATCTTAAATTTGAGCTTCACTTACGCACGTGGATATTAAGTCAATGTCCAAAGTAGCTATAGGCTGATTGTGAATAGGGTGTATTTGGAGTTTTCCAAAATATATAATCAAACAAATAAGATTCCATCAGAGTATTTAATCTGACAATTCTATTTGCATAGATTAAATTGGCAGAAGTGATGTCACAAGGGAGGAAAGAATATCTCTCAATGATAAAGTCTGAAAACGATGGTTGTAGGATGAGAGGTGGGGGAAACTAGAGCATTATGAGAGATACCTGCCCATTGATTAGGTTTTTGACTCTGAGGAAGTTGCGTTTGGTTAAAGGGCGGAAGGTAAATACTTTGGCACCCAAATAGATCACACATTTTCAAGTTTTATTTTTAAACATTTACATAACATTTCTCATTGTGACTTTAACTATAAAATAGTAATTCAGGCATTTGGTTTTCCTTCAAGCACCATCGTTGATCATCAACCTTTTTTTTTTTCACTCAGTATCTTAGTGTAAAAGAATTATTTTTCCCATATATGTTCCATTTAGCATATCTACATTTGTCTTTATCAAAAGTCTCCCTCACCCTAATGATTAATAACTGGTGTGGGAGCATTTAATTGCTTTACTGTAAGGCCAGCAACTCATATTCTGGATTTTTGTGTGCTTTTGTCCCAAGGCTCTTTCAAAATATCCATGGAGGTGCTAGAAATCTGGTAACGGGGCTAATTCTCATCACAATATTCTCTTGATACTATATTCACTGTTTCTGGCTTATGGCTGTTTACAAAAAGAAAGAAGACCTAGGTTTTCATGTGCTTCAGGATCTCCTGCCTAATGCTATCTAAGGGTGTTAAAAAATATCAAAATTTCCAGTGGACTCATTCTTTCTTTGCCTGTAGGAGCAAATTAGAGTTCAGTCTATTTTCACAGTAAAGATGGCGAAGATAAGCCTCCATAATACCTTCAATAACATCTGCAAACAGCTCTTCTAAACTCCTCTGGCTTCTAGTGTAATGGGTAGACGTGGGTGGGCTCAAAGACTCTCACAACACCTGCAGGTAATTCCGACTGTCCCTTTTCCATCAATTGCTTGTACTTGAGGTCTTTCCTACCTTAAGAAAAAAATAATATAGAGTTTGGAGTTCTATATCCTCCTAGAACTGTTCTAACTTCTTCTGTAAATTTTGTTCTTTCATATTTAGGTTTTAGAAAGCTCTTCACAAGAATGACACTAAGGCTTAAAATCAGCCATAAGGAGTTTGCTCTAATCTGAAGGAGATTTAACTTTAAAAGGCAATTGAGATATGAAGGTTTCTTGTTGAACAGAGGTGAAAGGAAATAGGTCAGAAGAGGGCGTGGTCGGAGCAGAGAGTAATGTAGGATTATAAATGGAGGGAAAAGGAATACTGGAATCAAGTCTGGTAGGTTCAAGTTATGACTTAGGGAGATAAAAGAGAAAGATAGTTTATATTTTTCATGTGTTTCATTGACCTGACTACAAAACTTTTTACAGAAACAATTTTGGAATTTGAATTCCTTTTGGAAATTTTCTCCTCTCAATCAAAACCTACTGAACATTGGATGTTTTATTCTAAGTCCCTTCTCAAATGAATAATTTAGTTCACATGGAAGTTCCTCAAAGTGCCCACTGTAATTCTAAATTATCTTTGGAGAAATTGTGTGATTTAGAAGATAAGTACATAATTAGAATTATATGTGAATACATGAAGTAAGCTGAAATCTGTCCCAGAGAGAACATAGACTTTGAGAGAGATAAATCCAGCCAAGTCTGGCAACAAATATCATTTTGGACACATTGCCATACCTTGAGCCCTCATCTAATTGATTAGCTGTCTTTAATTAAGGAACTCATCCATTCCTAACACTTCTAATATTCAGGAGTTTTCAAGAGGTTTCTTTCTGAACCAAACTCTCACAGACAAATTTAGACAAGGCTGTGGCAAACTCTAATAAGATTTTGATAGATGATCCAATGCAAACTTTCCCAGTAGCACCTGTCTGACATGGCTTTCAGAATTCATCAGCCCTTGGGGTGAACTTAAGGGATGGATTATCAAGTCTATGTCTATTTCCTTCTCTAAGAAGTTGTTTTATAAGCTTAGAACAGAATATGACAAAGACCAAAAAGAAAAAAAAAAATTAAAGCCACAGGAATGTGTTGTGAGTAAAAGGCAGTTTTCTTTCAAGGATAAGAATTTCAAACCTGGACACCAATCAAGTTATTCCAAAAAAATTTCAACTCTCACCCCAAAAGAAACAAGCATATAAACATACCTCATGTGTAGAAGTTAAAATAGGCTAAGCACAGGGTGCCTGGGTGGCTCAGTTAGTTGAGTGACACCTTGATTTCGCTCAGGTAACGATCTCAGGGTAGTGAGAGTGAGCTCCATGTCTGCATCGGGCTTTGCACTGGGTGTGGAGCCTGTTTGGGATTCTCTCTCTCTCTCCCTCTTCCTCTGCCTCACCCTCCTCCCTCTCTAAAAAAAATAAATGAATAAAACAAAATAAATAAGCTAAGGAATTTGGAGCTTAGAACTTGAAAAAAAAGGAACTTGGAGCTCATACCCAATGTAGAACTAACTTCAATATAGCAGCTGGAGAGATCCCTAAGAGAAGGCTCAAAGGACTTCTAGGGAGAATGCTGTTTTGGGTTGAGGATCTTGACTTGTGATAGAGAGAGACTTTCCACTGATCTGTGAAACTTCCAGGATTGCAGCTAAATCCCGCCAAGACCGAGAAGACAACCAGAAAATCACATTGATCAAGCAAAACAACTTTTAATGACGTACTACATGAAGGGAGGATACCACCTTAACAGAGTCTTAGTTGTGTCCCAAACAGTGAAAGTTAAAGAAGGTTGGCTATGGTATCCTAGACCCTGTACTGGGCTATTTTAGGATGGGTCTTTCAAATTAGGGAACTGGATAGATTGACAATATTTATGACTTAATAACTCAGATTGGTGAGCACAACAAGGTGAATTGAGTCTTGATGAGCATTCTGCTAGTATTGATAAGGAAATTAATGAAGGTGGTCACCCTGAGCTTTCAGGAACAAGTATTTCCTGGGGAAAGTACCTAAGTTATTTTTGTTTGGTTTCAGTACTATTTAACCTAGAAATGGGAAAATATGTTTTTTTTCAACACAGGAAAATAATTCATATTGGTTTTAGTCCTATACATAAAGCTCTGGTGTTCTCAATATGTTAAATTTATTTCTCCTACTGATAATTTTTTCCCCAGTTATCCATTAAGAATAGATTGTGTTTTCAGTGGTTACCCAATACTGCATTCTTTTCACCAATTACAATCACCCCATGCCTCTGATTTTATGAAAATTTTAACAATAAAATTTAGGATTTCAGGAACATTTGTTATTTTTTCTGTCACTCTTGGCTCCACAAAGCAAGACCAAACCAAATAATAATAATAAATATCCAATTTACAATCATTGAGTATTAGGTCAGATGTTTACCCAGATCCTTCATCTAATCTCCTCAAGTAAATATAATTTCATAAATCCTCTTGATAGTCTCCTTTTATGCTAAAACCTTTCTTTCTCACGTCCCCACACTTCCCTACCAAAACCATGGAAGAATACATACCTCATTTTCGATTCTTCTTCCCTAAGCATCGGGGCAGTTAAGAAAGCACAAAATTGTTAAGGCAGGTTTTTGTTTCTCCTCAGCATAATACATAACCAAGATTCTTGGCTCTCCTGACCTCTTCTCTACCCCTTAAAGATCCCAATACATCTTTTCTAGATCCTGGCAACTCTTAGTGTGTTCATACACTTTTAGCTCCAAACGTTCCAGTGCACTAAACAGTATTAGCTCTTTATGTCCTCAGCAGATGAAGATTTTCTGCTTCAATGGTATTTTTCAGTTCACAGTGAATGTCTAGTCTCCAAAAGAGAAAGGTCTCCAGAAGACCACAAGACTTTGGCACCCAGAGGTTGAAACTTCGCTTTCAGGCACATAGCTCTTCCTATCTAAACACTTATTTCAAGTTTCTTAATGGCAAAGAGTACATGGTGCTCTATGTCTCCAGGATGGAGGAAGAAAGCTGTCTTGCATGCCTGAGTACTATCATAGTACTGTCCACAAGACATTCCAGTTTTTAACACCCCTAATATAAATATCTGTATTGCTATTAGATGCTTGAGAAAACAGACTTACAATGGTTAAAAACCTGCCTTAGGCCACATATCTAATGAGTAACATGGCCAGATATTGGAAGACTAAGCTTTGCTCATTATACTACTATTTCTTGTTTGCTGTCATCTTCTATGAACCCTTACTTTGTGTAAAGATTGTCATCATCATCATCATCATCATCATCATCATCATCATTTACTCTTTCATCTATCAGAGGTATTCGCTAGGGTATTCTTTTTTTAATGAGTTGTTGCAGACTTTCTCTTCACTTCCTTATTTGAGGATCAGAATGTCATTGACTTCAGAATAATATAACATTATTTGGTATTTGGAGGGAGAATTAAAGGGTTAGGCTTTATTTATTTGAGAGATATGGGGGAAGGAAAAACTTTTAAGCCCAGAGCCAACAAGTCAAATTTGGCATGTTCCAAGGAAGTGAACCTGACTTTTATTTATTGATTTATCTTTTAAATTAATAGACTTAAACTTTTTTTTCCCCTTAAACTGTTATTGGTTAACAGAAAAACTGAGTGAAAAGTACAGAGATTTCCCATTTATGACCTCCTCCCCCCACCCCAGTTTTCCCTATTATTAACATCTTGCCTCAGAATGGTATGATTGTTAAATTAATGAACCAATATTGATACATTATTATTAACTAAACTCCATAAATTACATTAGGGTTCATTCTTGGGGTTGTAAATCCTATGGGTTTTGACAAATGTTTAATGACATGTATCTGCCATTAGAGTATCATATGGAATACTTTCACTGCCCTAAAAAATCCCCTGTACTCTACCTATTCATCCTTCCTTCTCTTTGTAGGAATTCATGACAACCACTGATCCATGCAATGTCTCCATAGTTTTGCCTTTTCCAGAATGTTACATAGTTGGTACAGTATGTACGTAGCCTTTTCAGATTGGCTTCTTTTGCATAGTAATATGCATTCAAGTTCCCTCCATATGTTTTTATGGCCTGATAGCTCTTTGATGTTGTTGCTGTGGTTGTTGCTTTTTTTTAGTTTGTTTGTGTTTTAGTGTTGAATAATATTTCCTTGGCTGGTTATACCGTAGTATGTTTACCCATTCATCCATTGAAAGATATCTGGATTGTTTCCAAGTTTTAGCAATTACGAATAAAGCAAATATAAACATTCGTGCACAGGTTTTTGTGTAGACATAGGTTTTCAACTCATTTGGGTAAATACCAAGGAGCACAATTGCTAGATCATATTTTATGAGTATGTTAGTTTGGTAAGAACTGCCAAACTGTCTTATACTCTTTTTATTCTTAATAACAATAAATGGGAGTTCTTGCTGGTTCACATTCTTGTTAACATTTGGTTTCATCAGTGCTTCAGGTTTTAGCCATTCTACATAGGCGTGAAGCACTATCTCATTGCTGTTTTATTTGTAATTCCCTAATGACATAATTTTGCACACTTTTTCATATGCTTATTTGCTATCTGTATATCTTCTCTGGTGAGGTATCTGTTCATAGCTTTTGCCCAGTTTTTGGTTGGATTATTTCCTTGTCGAGTTTTAAGAGTATTTTTTCCCAAAGCATTCCTAGGATTTCAAAAATGACCAGGCTACCTAGGTGTCAGAAGCAGACAAACACTTTAAGTATAAACTGTGACAGTTGTTTTTTTTTTCTTTTTGTAATGCAAATAGCTGATTTAAGCTTTTATTGCCAACACATCCACTTCAAAGAGATATCCTCTTCAAAGATGAGTATCTGGCATATCAACACTTTGCCAAACACACCAGATAAAGAGCCAGGCCATCTTCCCCTACAAACATCCTGGTTGATTTCAATAACTTACCCTTTGGGCCATTTGTTTTTTTCTCTGCCTGGGCTTTAAATTCTGACTCTCCTGGTTTTTATTCACCAATAAAAATTGAGCCCATGAAACCCTACATCCCCCACTTTGGTACCAGAAAAAGCAGAACCCCAGGTTGGTGTGTTTTCTTTCTCTCTACCTGTGGTCTTATTATGTGGCTCTAGATGTGTTGTGTCATTTCTAGGTCCTATAAGTAATAAAGCTTTTTGTTTGTTTGTTTTCAAAGTTTCCTGATGGTTATTGCTGAAGGGTATCTTGCAATAATAACAAGAAACACAAGGGCCAGTTCAGCCACAACATTGGTTATTGACAGGCTGAGACCAACACACAACAGCACATCAGGCCCCAACATGACCCTTTTCATGTAAATGGTTCTCAATTTTTTTTTCACAATGACTGTTTATTTGTTTGTTTTCTGGTAGATTTTCTCCCATGGAGAAACAAATCACATATTTGTACTTAGTTATAGCTTTTAAATTAAAATTAGACACATGATTAACAAAAGAATTCAATTCTAACCAAAAACAAAAGAATGAATTATTTCAATACTACTTTGTGAAAATATTTTTGAAAGATTATATTTAATAACTGGAACAATTCTGGATACTTACTATTGCTTAGAGTTCCAAGGACTGGTTTGGAAAAATTGATGTAATATTGCATAACCCACAGCTCCTAAGAAATGTCTTGGTATTTTAAATAAGCACTTAAAAAAAATTTTTTTTTTAGATAATTAGTACTTTTTGATCCATAGATACAGTTTCTATGGAATGGTTTGAACCATTCTTTGCATCAACACAGATAATGCTCTAACTTAGATTTTGTTTTCAGTATTTGATTAACAATGGTGTTAGCAAATATTAACTGAACTGCTGCTTTCTTGACAATACGATCAGTACTTTCCGTGAACTTTGCTATTTGTTCCTCTAAATAGTCTGAGAGGTAGGTATTATGGTCCATATTTTATAGATGAAAATACTAAAGCATTAATAATAGGATCAGTATGAGAGCCCAGATCTGCTTTTCCCCTTGGCTCCAGTCAGTCTCTCTTCTCCCAATTAATGATGTGTACTCCTACCATAGTAATTTATATAAAACACATGTGCAATCATGCCACCGTTGCTTTGAAAAACTTTGGAGGCGGTTTTCCACTTCCCTGACATGTCGAACTCCCTAAACTGTAAAAGGAAGGCCCTAATAATTTACCTGAATGTAGCTGTTGATTTTACTGGCCGAGATCTATGTCAGAGGTACATAGAAAATTTTATAAGAACAGAGGAAAGAGTGATTTAAGAGTTTAGAGCTAGAATATATAACATTTGACCTGGATCCTGAAAAATAGATTAGTTTTTACCAGCAAAAAAAATTATGGGAAAATTATTCAAGGCAAAAAACCCATCACTTACTAAAAAATTACTGTTTAGGGGCGCCCAGGTGGCTCAGTCGTTAAGCGTCTTCCTTTGGCTCAGGGCATGATCCCGGCGTTCTGGGATCGAGCCCCACATCAGGCTCCTCGGCTAGAAGCCTGCTTCTTCCTCTCCCACTCCACCTGCTTGTGTTCCCTTTCTCGCTGGCCGTCTCTCTCTCTGTGTCAAATAAATAAATAAAATCTTAAAAAAAAAAAAGAAAAGAAATTACTATTTAACACATGTAGATCAACATATATAGACATAGATAGATCGTGATGAAAGTATTAAATATCACCATCAGAAGACCATCACTTGTAATAGGGAAGACTATGCACAAATATGTAAACTGAATGCAAAGTAAAACAAATAAAAACCAAGAGTTGGTACACACCATGGTCTTCATTTTGTTTAGAGCATTTCAATAACACCAAAATCAACCTGCAGCAGATAACATACAGGATAGTTTAAAACAAAATTCTTCCACTACACCTCTGAATAATTAAGCAGCATATCTAAAGTTAACAAAAAAAAAGCATTCCTGTATATATAATGCGTGTGTATAGATACACACACAGACATAGTGTGTGTATCTATACACACAAACACACATATATACACATGTACACTAGTAGTATAATATATATATTATATACAGGATATACACACTCTGGTCTGTGATCATCTTATAACTAAACCCTTGATAAATGTAAGTGGTTCCTGCTTATTGGCAATTAACAAGGGAGCTGAGGTATGAATGGATAACTGCTCTATGCTTAGCTCCCCCTTTTAAGATCAATGAGACCTATCACCTGTCATTCTCCCTTCCGTGATATCCCCAAGACAGGAATACATAAGAAAACAGAGCGATAGGAACACAGGACTGCATACATTTGAATTTCAAGTGTATTTGGGCCATACACGTGAACGTGACCCAAAGAATCGGGGAAGGAACTCGGAGTAAATCACTGAGAGCAAGTTTTGGGGGATGTTCTTTTGTGCAAAATGAGCAGATGAAATGGTTATTGAACTGAACCCACGTAGTAAGCGCTAACCAAGTCAGTTAACAGACAAATGCCTGATCCCGCTATACACTCAGTACTACTATCCCGGGTGCTGTGGGGAACACAGAAGGAGGAGACAGGCTTAAAATCTTTTTAGAGAAAAAAAGACTAAGACATGTGAAATAACGCTTTCCTAAGTGATAAACCCTTGAGGAAACATCAACATAAAGAGAAGTAATTAGTTCCAAAAACACTCATATATGTAGAGATTTTATCACATGAAAAAAACTTTCATCTTCAAAAACAGCCGCCATTTTTCCATTTTTGTGTCTCTGTCATTCTTTTTAATTGATGTATTTTTCCTTCGATTGAAAACCGATAAGATATGTTTTCATTAACATTTTTGTTATGACGGTTCTGATAAAAAACTAAATGACAAGTCAGGAATGTATTATTTAAAGCTTGAATTTAGTCAATCCAGAATAACTAAGAATAGATTTTTATAGTAGCATTACCAAAACCTTTCCAACAATACAGAAGAGAAAGCAGCATTTTAGAAAGATTATTTCCTTTGTGACCTTAGCTTTTACATTAATTTACGTCTTCTTTATGGGTTCGTTAATCAAGTTCTATAAATATTATCTCCTCATCTATGAAAAGTTCCTATGCATAATAGGATGTGGTGAATCTGCATAATTCCTTTTATGAACGTAGAGTAATTGACTTTGCATGAGATTTTAAAGAATTAAGCAGAGCAGACTCTATTCTTAAAGGAAGATGAATACAAATCTCCTCCTCATTGGAAATTTGGCACTAGTTTCACAGCTATTAATTACACAATAAAAAATTACAAAAGTAGCTTCTCACAATATTATTAGGCTAGTTATTAAACTAAATTCTTTCAATGCTAATGCTTTCAGTTTTCATCTTTCTTAGTTACCGCACAGCATTTCACAAGGCTGATTTCTTTTTGCCTCCTGACTTAGGGAGAAGTTGTTTGTTGAGTAAATCACACCACGAAAAAGTCGATTAAAAAAAAATTTGTGCAAAAGAGTTTAAATAAGTGTGTGTGTATATGCAGTCCATACACTTCAATTTACAGACTAAAAATTGTAACCCTTTTCTCTCCTCCATGTTCTTTTTTCTTTTTTTAAAGATTTTATTTATTTATTTGAGAGAGAGAGGGTGAGCATGGCAGGGGAGGGACAGAGGGAGAGGAAGAAGCAGGTCCCTACTGAGCAAGGAGCCTGACGCCCTGGGGCTTGATTCCAGGACCCACAGATCATGACCTGAGTCAAAGGCAGACGCTTAACCAACTGAGCCACCCAGGCTCTCCTCTCCTCCATGTTGTTAATCCAGTCTGTCATCAAGTCTGGGCACCTCCTTGGAAATGTCCCTTCAAGTTGTCCTATGTCCTCTTCACTCCGGTAGCTCCTTCTCACCCTGTGACTGTCAACGAAATGGTGATCATGCCCCAGTCTGCCCCACCAATACATTCTTACTGCTACTGCTGAATAAATTTGACTAAAACACTCTTTTTTTCATTGAAATTACTTGCTCAGAGACACATGAGGATTGACTGTGTTTTCTCACATCGTAAAAAAATCCTTTTCCCCAGGAACGTTAATCTCTGCTCCAGAAAGATTTCCTGTGCACATCCTCATGCCCATCTCTACCTTTTCGGAACCGTCACCACAACCTGCAATGTCTTCCTCCTCTAGAGTCAGTAAATGTGCATCTGTGTGTACGTGTGTGTGTGTGTGTGTGTGTTGTGTTGTGTGATACTTTCTGCATATAAAGCTTACACATTAAATCTACAGTTTACATATAGATTCCGAGAGACCAGACTTTCTATGAGTTTTCATTACAAGCGTGTCTCCTTTTCTGTCACAAAGTCCAGGGCTGCAGCCCTTTTTCCACTGTGACCACGGATTCCATGGTCTCTCCCCCCCCCCCCCCCCCCCCCCCGCCAGTCATCTGAAACTCCCGGGAGGCTGCAGCTTTACTAAAACCATTCAAACCACCAGCTCATGCCCTGGTCTGTATTGCTCCCAGTAACAACCGACCCGCTCTGATCTGTAACAGGTTGTAAATGTCTTATATTGGAATTTGCTTAATACTTCCCTAACTGCTATTTGATTTAATCATGCCAAAAAGGTGTAAGATTGGAAAGTTGATTATTATTTTTCATTTTTGGAGTCAGGAAAGAGAAAATCAAGAGATTGAAGCTTCTTCAAGATCGCAGGGCAGATAAGTATTAAAAATAGATCCTGTAAAGTCAGGTTCACATTTTTTTTTTCCTTAAACAAAATCTGACCCCTGCTGCTTCCTAAAGAAACAAACCTGGCCTCTATTTTCTGTACTGACATTTTTTTAAGCGTCCTTTAGATAGTTACGTCAGCACTTTGCTGTATTCAAATAGGCCAAAAACAGTTTGGTTTTAAATGATCTCTATGCCAATGTATGAGTTCAAAATTTGAGCTACTAGAATTACTACTTCACACACACAGACACACACAGAAGGAAATGATGAGCATCTAAAACCCAATACAATTTTATTTCCTAACGGGCTGAATGGAGCATAAATATGACAAAGCGTGCTTTGGAGAATAATTACCAGCCTACCTTCCAGACAATATCAGGTTCTGCGAAGTCAGTTGGAATATAAATGCAAAATACGTTGCCAAGAACACATTTAGAGAAAAGCAATAATAGTTACTAAAACAGGCTATTAAATTATCTTTTAATAACTTTATAATAGCAGTGTGATGCTGTGGAAAAAGTCTGGGATCTCCAATAAAAATCATACATGTTTGATTTAGAAAAAATAAATACAATTTAAATCAGATCAAATTCTATAAGGAGTACAAGAAAGTGGATTTATTCTGCTACTGTATCTGCTGAAAATAAGGAACCATGTAAACAACTAGTTCTTACAAATTACCAAATATAAGATTCGTAATAAACAGGAAAATACATTTATAGCATGTATGTATAGAAGAGAGGGGCGATATTAGTATATTAATGTTTTTATATTGAGATTTGATTTAGGATGTTGTAAATTTTTAAATGTGGTTTAAATTGGAAAGGGAGCATGGGTATGTGTATTTTATTAGGAAGGATTTTAATGTTTATATTATTTGGTATTGTCTATCAGTATGTTTTAGGTGCTAGCAGCTCATATGTGGTGTTGATAACCTTAAATACATTGATTGAAAATAAAAAGGAAGGCTCAATGATTGACATTTGAGCTAAGCATATATGAATATATTGTGAGTTTGCATAATCACGGCATACGTACAATTGTCTCACTTTGAAACACAGTGCTCTAGAAAGTAGATTGCAAAGATGGCCCTAATTTGTACTTCCTCCTATTTCTGTGCTTCACCATGTACTTTGTAATATCCTCCATGGAGTGATGAGAAATGTAATTTCTCAGCCCTGGGCTTAGCCAAGTGACTTGCTTCGGCCAGTGGTGTGTTAGGAGCTGTGACATAAGTAGACACGGGAAAGAGGCTTGCAAGATCAGGTTTGCTCACTCTTACTCCTGCCATTGTCATGCGGTAGACACACTCAGCGTTGCTTATTGGGCCCAGAAAGAAGATGAAGGAGACACAAAGCAGAACAAAGTTGTCCCAATGACCCTAGCTAAAGCCAACTTACAACAGCCAGTAGCTCTCCTTCCAACAGATATGAGTGAGCACATCTGAGATGAGCCAAACCCCAAACTCAGAACTTGAGAGCTATTATAATTAATGACTGTTGTTTTAAGCACGGAATTTTGGCGGTGGCTTACACAGAAATAGCCAATTGATGCAGTGACGATATGACTTCTCAGATCAAAATTTCATTGTGCACAAATGAAGAGAAAATGGAGCAGCTGTCTCTGCAAAACAACAGAAACAAAGCTGCTCAGAGAATGTTTTTTGGGTTTCTGCCCCTCACAAGATTGCAGTGAAAGTGATCAGAGTACAAAAACTAAGACTAGTTTTCTCTACAGTTTTCTAAGTTACATTGCCCGTTCATATGACTTTTCTTATGTGACTGTCAAAAAAACATAGCAGATGGGGCACATGTTTTCATCCACTTTTCAACAGATGCCCTCCACCGGAGTCAACATTAAATCCAAGGCTTCTCAATCCTAGTTCATCCTTCCATCCTTGACTTGCCTGGGTTCATTTTTACACAATAGAATGTAACTAAAAAAAGCAAAACAGGAAGCCCAAATGACAGTGGCAAATATAAACAATGCTATCACATGTAGCAGGAAAAAAATTACATATCTGAAGATTGCATCAAGCAGATTCATTCAAGACCATGGCTCAGGCAAAGGGCAGGTTTCAAGAGCTGCTCGGAGTTCATTTTGCAATATAAGCCCAAAGCACCATCCTAAACCAGGCTTCCTGGTCACCTGCATGCCCTAAGCCCCCTGAGGGTAGTTTTTGCTTGCAAAAAAATTAGGATCACAAGAAAGCACAGTTAAAACACAGTTGGGGGGGCGCCTGGGTGGCACAGCGGTTAAGCGTCTGCCTTCGGCTCAGGGCGTGATCCCGGCATTATAGGATCAAGCCCCACATCAGGCTCCTCTGCTATGAGCCTGCTTCTTCCTCTCCCACTCCCCCCGCTTGTGTTCCCTCTCTCGCTGGCTGTCTCTATCTCTGTCGAATAAATAAATAAAATCTTAAAAAAAAAAAAAACCACACAGTTGGGAAGAGTACACCTTTACAAAGAGGATGACATCAGTGTCTGAGTTCTAGAATCAGGGTCATTCTCTTAGAAGATGCCAAATACATTGTATTTATAGTTTATCTATGTCCTCACATCTACAGGCATATTATTTAGATAATTCATTTCAGTAAAATACCTTCTCGTGATGATATTGTACAGCGTGAATTGAGAAGAAAATGAACTAATCCCACTCCAAATTTTTTCCATACAGAATTACTTTCCACATAAGTAATACAATATTCTATCTTCCAAGCACTTGTATGAAAAAGAAAATTCATGTGTGACTGTTGACTGCCTGTATCAAATATAGTATAGGCAAGTGAAAGAAGGTTTTTTTAAGAAATATGTAGATAATTTGTATGTTAAGAAATAATTCTTGAAATATCTCTATTGTTTTATTTTACACCAATAATTGGCACAAAATTGGTCCAAATGTGTCTGGTTTAGAAAAAGGAAAATCAAGGAGAAATGTAGCAGGAAAACTTCATTCAGAGTACAATGACAATATCCAGAAGTCCCAGGTGGCTGAAGAAGGAAACTTTACAGAGAAGTTTGGGCTTCAGAGACTGTAAATGCCACAAGCTATTAAAACTGTAAAGATTGCTTCTTGAAACTGTTTATTCCTGAAAGTGAGTGGGGAAATCTTACGGCCGAAAGGAAACAGAATAGAATGAGCTTCCAGTGTCTTGGGATTCGGGGTTTGCTTTTCACCTTATTTTCTCACAGTAGAAGATGAAAATACAAGAGTTTGGCTCAGAGATCCAAAAGGGAAGAGGAGTTGCTAAGTTCAGGTGGAAAGGCCAGAGTCCTGTTTGTTTGTTGTTTTGGGCTTTGGTATTTATTGACTTATTTATTCATTTATTTTTCATATATATTTATGTATTTTTTTTTTGTCCATTTGTTTCAAGTTTTTATTTCCAGGTTTGTTTTTATGTTCGCTGGCATTGAGTTGATTGTTTTGATGTGTGAAAACTCTTCAACCTGTGTAATTGTGAGATCCTGGAGGGAAAATTTCTAGAAAAAAAAAAAAAAGAAAAATGCTCTGCTTTGCACAGATTTTTGTAGAGCTAAAGTACTATTAATGTACATTCAGTGTTATGCTGCTTCTGCTCAGAAATAAAAATATAAAAGAGGTACGACTGGTCTAAACTTATTCTTTGAGACATTTTTATGTATTACCATTGTTTTACTATTATTATATTTTTGGAGGTGAGAGGTTGGAAAAAGAATCAAATAAATTATCATGATGTGTCTAAACTTTTTTCTTTTTTCTTTCTTTCTTTTCTCTTTAGTCTCGTGTCTCCTTAACACTTCTTCAAGGTATCTGTTCTTGGGACATCTTCTGCCAGGGTCCCTCTTGTAGGCAAAGTAGTTTTATTCGTTAACTGTCCCAAAGCGTCTGTATCTTAAATACTGAATGGAAAATAGCCCAACTGCATCTGGGAATTTAAGGTGCAGGGCTTTCTTTCAGCTTTCCTCCAATTATGTCCTATAGGCAATTAATAGTACAGAATGCTCCAGGTAAGAATGAGTTTCAGGGACGCCTGGGTGGCTCAATTGGTTAAGCATGAGATTCTTTTTTTTTTTTTTTTAAGATTTTATTTATTTATTCGACAGAGATAGAGATAGCCAGCGAGAGAGGGAACACAAGCAGGGGGAGTGGGAGAGGAAGAAGCAGGCTCATAGCGGAAGAGCCTGATGTGGGGCTTGATCCCATAACGCCGGGATCACGCCCTGAGCCGAAGGCAGACTCTTAACCGCTGTGCCACCCAGGCACCCCAAGCATGAGATTCTTGATTTCAAGTCAGGTCATGATCTCAGGGTACTGGGATCGAGCCCTGGAAAGGGCTCTGTGTTCAGCAGGGAGTCTGCTTGGGAATCTCCCTCTACTTCTGACCCTCCTGCTTGTGCACTCTCTCTCTCACTCTAAAATAAATGAATCAATCTATTTAAAAAAAAAAAAAAAGAATGAGTCTCAGAAGTGGCAGCAATGGTAATGATAAGGATGGAGAGGAGAATTCAAAATTGTATATTTCATAATAAAAATCATAATCACAAAACACCATCACTCAGAAAAAAAATGTAGAATGTCTTCCCTTAACCGAGAACTTTAAGCAAACTGCCACCCCACCAATCCATTCCCCAAGTGAAAATGATTTAAAGTACCTCAACTGAGACATAACCTGTTTCTGGTTCTCCTGTTTATTTGTGATAGCCCATTCTCTTAGAAATCATATAATTTGTTCCAAGGGTGGTCATCCTCCAAGCCTGAATATTAGGTATTTTGCTCTTATTTCTCTCCTTTCTTTGATGAGGAGACCATTTCTCCCCTAATGACTCTGAAATTTACATCTCTGCCCTAATTTCTTCTTTCTTTGTTCATTTAGATTTGCTTTAATTCAAATTCTACTTTATGCTGTTTCCCATTTTAGAGAACCATCACATATGTAAAGATTATCATTATTTCTTACTCTTAACCATAACCTCTGCTTAGCTTGTCCCACACTATAAATGGTGGCACAAGTAACCCTCCAAACAGTTTGCAAAGTTTACTGTAGAAAAGGAGACGAATTCTTTACTTCCAGTTTTCCAGTTGGTAATGATATATCAAATGTTGTAACAACCTCAGTCAAGATCCACAATTTCAGTACATCACATAAGCAGTAACCCTTCTTTACTTACTTTAAAACTCTCAGATCTTCATGCACTGGTCACACATCACCACTTGTCCTTTACAAAGGCCATAGTTGAGTTAACTCAAATATTAACCATGAGCTACACAAATCTTCAACTCACTCCTTCACTTACGAGTGTTTACTCTCTGCCATTCCAGACTTTCCTGTTCTGAATTTTACTATAACACAACCTGCCTTTCATTTTTTCCCTATTGTCTCAAAATGTGTTTAAGTCTTACATTCTTCATTGAGTATTCCATAAAAATATTCTACTTGATTCTGGTCACTTTAAGACCTTATCATCTCACATAATCTTTAAAGAGAAGCTTGGCTCAGTATGTGACTTTGTGTTTTCTATGTAAGCTATATAGCTGTATTTTTGAAAAATATCCTTTCTTCCTGAAAGATATTGTTAAACTTTCCTAGACATTGTGCATGGGAATTTGAATGGTAATATTTTCAAAATAAAATAAATCAATTTTAATTTTTGACACCAAATAATTTTTTCAAAGATTTGGGAAAGTAAGTTTTCTCTATCTCCCATCTCTATGGACTCTCCATATAAAATATGACTATATCTGTTCTAGTGAAGAGTTTCTTACTCAACATTAGAGATCAACCTTTATTCACTGAAACCATTCATTTAGGTATCCAAAAAATATTTATTGTCCACCTGCTATAGCCAATGATGACCTTGAGCTGTCTCACACATTGAGAACAATGAACTCAGACATCTCCCTGCCCTTGAAGAACTCTTGTTACAGTGGGAGAAACAGAAGGTTGGTGGAAAAGAGTGAAAGTAAATCTGTTAGGAGCTGAAATGTATCCCTGCAGAATTCATATGTTGAAGTCCTAACTCCTAGTACATCAGAATGTGACTCGATTCGGAGACAAAACTCTTAAGACTGATTAATTTAAAATGAGGCCATAAGGGTAGGTCTTACCTCAACCTGTCTGGTGTCTTTGCAAGAGGAGGAGATGAGAGCATGTTGAGAGACACCAGGGATATGTGTACACAGAGAAAAGGCCATGGGCAAGCCAAGAAAGAAGCCTCAGAAGAAACCAATTCTGCAGACACCTTCAGTCTCAGACTTCTAGCCTCCAGAACTTGAGAAAATAAATATCTGAAGATCAAGACATCCAGCCTGTGGAATTTTGTTACTTGGCGGTAGGGATCTACTTGGAAACCCATAGGTGGTATGGAGATTTGAGAGCTTCAGTGAGGTCTTCACAGAGCTTCCCTTGTCTGACCAAGAGCAGAAACACCTGGGAAAAGAGCTATCATAAATTCCCTCCCAGGAAAACAATGATGAGTAAACCTACCATAAATTCCCTCTCCGGGGGAGTTTCATTTCCATGAACAACAGGGAAAAACCACTCACACCTGCATAAACAAATATATCACAAACTTCCCTATCTCCCATCTGCTCTAAAAACCCATTTTTCTTTGTGAAGAAAATGATTTGTTTTTCCCATAGAAGCCTTTTCTCGCCCCTCTCTTTCTCCTACTAAATAAGGTAAGGTATGCCTTTATCTTTAGCCACTTAGCAAGCTAGCTATTTCTTTTGTTGGTTCTCATATACACACATACATACAAACCTGTTTTCTCCAGTTAATCTATTGCTTAGACACTAAAAGGAATAAACACTAAGAGGGTGGAGCAAAAATTTTCCCTCTGCGACGAAGCCCTAGCAATCAAATCTAACATCCAATAGGGATGCATACCACAAAGAGAAGGAGACAAGGGGACGGAGGCTATCCATGAGTTTAAAGGCCATCGGAAATGCCTTTGAAGAGGTGACATTTGAGCTGAGACGTGAATTAAAAGATGATTTGAGGGAGCTGACATTTGAGCTGCTAACCGAATTACAAGATGATTTGGGGAAAGATGAACTATAAAGTGCAAAGCCCTTAAGGCAGGGCAAGCTTGATGTGCTCTGGGATTGGAAAGGCCAGAGTGAGCGGAGCAAACTACCATCTGGGAAGAGCGAGGGGCCACTGTCGTGGGGCTTTGTAGGCAGGATAACGAGTTCTCTGTTCCTCGTCACTCTGAGGCAAGCTGATGGAAGACACAAAGCAATACAGTACAGTCAAGATTAAATTAAATATATATATATTTATATATATTATATATAATATAATATAATATAATATATAAATATTATATATTAAATTATATATATGTGTGTATATATATATACACGTATAATAATATACGTGTATATATATATATTTAAAAAGGCACACTGAGAGGATTTCTTTCTCTAAATACTCCGCAAGGATCATGTTGAGTTATCTTGTTCGAAAGGGAGTAGCCATTTTTTTTTCAAAATCCTATTTGAATTTCAATCCTTACCCACACCTTTCAAATAAAAATGGCAACATTATGCTTTATGGAGAGGAAATTCACTTCTAAACCATCTTTTGAAAATGAGCAGCATTCCCAGAGATAAGCTGTACTATATCTCTCATCTTTTATCCCATTTACATCATATTGGTTTTGTATTTTGTAGTCATTAAAAACCCACAACTATTTGGCTAATTGGACTAGAGAATAAGCATAATGGATGCTTTCAACTGATAATTTGTGAGTTTTTGCTTACATAACTTTTCTTAATATGGCGACATAATATGGAAAACACTGGTACAAGGATCTATCAGAGAGTATTAATTTAAAAATTGCTTGTTGCTACTAAAGTACAATAAATGAAGTATATTTGGAAGGAAATTACTCCGAAGGAGAATATCAGGCCCCTAATATAGAGTCTTTAGCATGAGAGCCGAGCATCTGACGATGTTACATTTTACATCTCTAAGTAGGAGCTGTTAAAGTTCAACTTTGTTTTTATTATTTGGTTATCAATTGGATATATTATAATCTAACATGAATGCTAATCACATTCCCATTTGATTTATTATGTAAACAGATTTAAAGGTCACTCACAACCGTAGGTTGGCAAGTAGATATTCACTAACAGCTCTGCAGGAGCATTTTTGCAATGATGGGCTGTAACGCTTTGGTTTAGTAAATACATTCTTCATAGAAATCCAGTTGGTGTTTGGGATTCAGTAATGTGTCTATGCGGTATGTATTAATTCTTATAATATGAACATCCCAAGGCTCAAAGTAGCTGTGACTCTTTAGAGCAATTGGTTTCCTGGGCTATTTTGCCTCGTAATAGGTTGTTAGTTATAATAATAGACTTACTATCTGCCTTCGTCGTCATATTTATTGCACTTAAATTTCTTCTCTGACCTAGGTCTTTTACATCAGGCTGTCATTTTTCCAATTTAATTGCTTTGCAAAATGTGCAATTATAGGACTGATCAAAGCTGTCAGGTACTGAAATTCTTGGACTTAAACACATTTTTGTCCCCAAACTAAGAAGGTTCTTTGCATAATGAGAACTGCAAACTCGTTGTTCACTTAGAACACAGAAAGGAGACACAGAATGGGCAGAAATTTATTGTGAACTTGACTTCGTGCCGGGCACTGTGCCACTTGTTTCGTCTTCATGGAATCTTCACAACGCTTGCTTGAGTTGGTTATTATAACACAATATAATTCACAGTATCAGCCTTCTAAAAATCAAACTGATATGTGATATGTAAATTGCTATCCACAAGGAAGTAAAATTTGTTGACCCAAAGTCAGTAGAATGAGAACATGTTTAGCTACTTTTCTAGCAATAATAACAGAAAAAAATAAGTCATAATAAATGAAAAAGTAGTGGTTATAGTTGTTAGTTTTCTTACAGTTTTCAAAGCTTTCTGTACATGTTCTCACTGAATCTTTCTCCATTCTAAATGGTGGGCATTAACCTGATTTTTATTTTATAAGTAAAAATATTTTTTTAAGATTTTATTTATTTACTTGAGAGGGAGCAAGACAGAGAGAGTGTGTGAGCACACAGAGTAGAGGGCAAGTGCTCTTTCAAAACCACAAAATCACTTGCAAAATGAGTGCTTAAGCCTAGGACTTTGATATCTAAATATTACCTTTCTTATTATAACATTTGAGGGAAATTATCGATCTTTACTAAGACATCCCACAACATACTTTGGTGAAAACTTTCTAGTTAAAATCAGAAGGCAGGTCTAAAAAAACAGCTTCTCCATGCAGGGTTAGCTCACATTTTTAGCACCTTTCTCTTAGCTTTCACTACACTCTCCCTTGACGAGGTCAACTTGCTCAGACCCCCAGGACCAAGCACGTAGCCCCTGAGAGTTGCTTGGGATGCTTTTGTACTGTGTGCCTCCTCTATAATCAATATCAACACACTAAGACGTTTCCTGTATTTTATTGTTTAAGTAATGGTGAAAATGTAGAATATTTTATGCAAAAACATTTTACTTGATATTCAAAACATAGATCCTTAAAGAAACAAAACATTACAAAAGTGATTTATAATGTTCACATTCAAATATTTCCATCACCAAAGAACATAGAAACACAAATCATTTCCTCGGTTAAATAACCTATACTTCATTCTCCCTAATTACTATCTAGATATTTTTTTCAATAGTGTTCTTATAAAATAGTAACACTCTATTGCTAGAATCAGAAAATTAAAATACTTAGGCAAAAAGAAGTGGAGAAACTAGAATGAACTAAAACACAATTCAGGGTAAGAGCAGGTTTTCTGAGGTTTTGCTTTGTTTTGGTTTGGTGTTCAGCATGTGAAGACAAGAGCTCTTTGGGAGGGGAGATTTAAACTTAGATTCTCAGTGAACTCACAATAGAGAGAAGGGATAAACATGAAAAGTATATTGTTAGTTAGCTATTGGAAAACACTAAAGAACTATGCACTACTCACTTTCATAAGATGTATTATATAGCTAAAATACATTTTGTCAATGATGAAAAATGCTTCATAATTATCTGGGTAGTATTAAGTTTTCCAAAGGTTTTAGAAGACATATTTTCGTTATCTTTATCATCTTTAGCCAAAGAGCCAAATTCCCCTAGAGATCGGTATCATTCGAAATTTCAATCCCTGCAACATCTCAAATCTGTGTTTCAGTCTCATAGATGACAGATTGCTTGAGTCTCTATCAGATCCAGTATTTTTCTCTCGTAGTTTAAATAATAGGTTGCTGCTTCAGATCAATATAGCAAGCAGATTAAGCCGTGAAGCTCAGAAAGATAAAGGCATTCTGGTGCTATCCATCTCATCCCACAATCTTCCCACCATTGCTTCCAGAATTGGATGTATGCCTTCCTGAATATCAGATGCATTCAATCATAAATTATGAGAATAATAGACAATATATTTACAAACATTCACTATTTGCTTTTTGGTACATTTGTTCACTTACATCTCGCTTCATTCCAATGATTTATATATTTCATAATGAATTACTGAATGTTTTATTTTGACAAATATCAGTAAGTGTGTACTATATACAGCAACCATTATGTAAGTGTTGGGATATGAAGATGAGCAAAATTAGCAAAAATCCTTCCACTGAGGGAAATTAGAATCAAGCAGGGGCCAGGGAGCAAACATTAAATGAAAAGCCACACAAATAAAGGCAAAACTACAGTTCTGGTAAGTGTTAACCTTATATTATTAATATAAGGTTCTATAAATGCTCCTAACAGGGGGACCAGAACGAGTCATGTAGCCAAGTGGCAAGTGTCCTGTGTTGATTGAATGGAGGCTAGAAAACGGGGTTAAATGGTACATCAGTGTCCTCGGGCTACTGCAACAAAGTGAGTGACTTAAAACAACAAAAATGTATTCCCTCACAGCTACAGATGCTTAAAGTCTAAAATAAACGTGTTGACAGGGCCATGCTCCCTCTGAGACCTCCTCCCTTGCCCCTTGCAGCTTCCAGTGTTCCTTGAATTGTGACAATTTAACTCCAATCTCTGCCTTCCTCGTTGCATGGCATTCCCCCAGGTGTCTCTATATTCTCTTTCCTCTGTGCGTGCTGTCTCTGTGTCTGATTTCCCCTTCTTGTAAGGATAGCAGTCATATTGGATAAGGGCTTATTCTCATGATCTCATCATAATTTGATTACCTCTGCAAAGACATTATTTCCAAAAAAGGTCATATTCACAGGTACTGGAGATTAAGACTTGAACATATCCTTTTGGAGGATACAATTCAACCCATAACAAATGGGGTGGACAGTATTTCAGGTAAAGGCTCTGTGGCTGGAGAGAACCGGATGCATTTGGGGAACCGAAGGAAGAAAGTGTATGGTTAGATCAAAGAGAAACATGTCATGGTATAAATTTGCTAATGAAGTCAGGTATCTGGAGGCCAAGAAAAATCTAATCAAAGCATTTGAAAGGTTTGGAGAGCAGATGGCTTAATTTTTATATTACAAACATGCTTGGCTCCAGTGCTTAAAATAGGTGTATGACTATGTGTCAGGCCATCTAGGAGCATTTGATGTGGGAAGGGGAATTTGGAGAGACCAATTAGGAAATCTTTGGAGTCGTCCAGATGAGCGACAAGGGGATTGGGATCAAAACCCACTGGGAAGTAAATTTATAGATTTTGAGATGGATTATTAAACTACATAAGGAAGATGGAAGGGTTAATATTGACTCTCATATTTCTAAATTGTGAAATTAGAAATATGATGGTATTGTTTTGGGGGTTAGAGATAAATGTTTGATGAACCAGATTAAAGAGAAGAGCATGAGTTCAAGTTTGGGTATGTTGAGTACAGAGTTTCTTGGAGAAAACCAAGAAGACATATCTTGCAGGCAGTTAACCAAATATGTGGAACTCAAAAGAGATCTCTGGAGCTTAAAAAATTTTCAGGCCATCAGAATAACAAAGTAATTGAAACTGTTTTCTATAGGCAAGCCTATGTTTGTAATTTGTTATTTAAGATCAGTAACAGTGGGGTCGCCTGAGTGGCTCACTTGGTTAAGCAACTGCCTTCGGCTCAGGTCATGATCTCGGGGTCCTGGGATTGAACCCCAGGTCATACTCCTTGCTCAGGGGGAGCCTGCTTCTTCCTCTCCCTCTGCCCCTTCCCTCGCTCATGCTCTCTCTCTCTCAAATAAATAGATAAAATCTTAAAAAAAATTTAGTAACAATGTTATGAAAACCAATTAAAAACATTAATTCATTTTTATTGAGAAAAATTCATATAATATCAAATTACTCATTTTAAAGTGTGCAATTCAGTGGCATTTAGTATGTTCACCATATTGCACAGAAACTACTTCTATCGAGTTGCAAAATATTTTCATTATTCCCAGAGAAAAACCTGGATACATTCAGAAATTCTATTCTCCTCTTTCCCCAGCCCCTGGAAAATACCAAACCACTTTCCGTATCTACGGACTTACTTATTCTGGATATTTCACAAAAAAATCACATATTGTATGTTAATTTATATTTTGTGGTGTTTCCTTTAAACACTAAGTAACAGTATCACAACTTGGAGAATAAAATTAACTTACAGCTTTTACAATCCCTAGAGGCTTGGTTTCATGTGAACTTAGATCAAATAAATCTAGTAAAAATAGTGTTCCTTTATTTACAGCTAAGAACATACAGTTGAAAAGCATCTCCTAGGGTGGAATTAGAAAGTGTCGCTAAAATAAATCCGTTTAATTAATTTTGCAACATCCACATATTTCGCACTTAAATAGTACTTACTGTGACCCAGTATTATTTTAAGTTCCTTACAAATACTAATTCTCTTTCTCCTCATTTCCGCTCTCTGAGAAAAGTAGTCTTATTTCTTGTTTTATAGATGAGGAATCTAAGGCACGAGGAGATTAAATAAATCACCCAATTTAACACAGCGATTCAGTGGAAAATCCACTCAGCCTGGCTCCAGCATCTATTGTCTTAGGGTGACATAACTGTTCTTATTTGCTGACTTCCCACTTTGTGAAAGGACTATCTATTACCAACCATTGCCATGGGACTTTTGGTGCCAGGGAAAGGATGAGTATATTTCCCTCTCCCAGTGACTTCTGGTTTGGCTTCATGACATATTTTGCTCAATGAGATGAGCAGATGTGTTATGTACAAGATTCCGAGCAAAGACTTTAAGAGCCCTCTCTATGTGTTTCCATTGGTTCTCTTTATCTTGGCACAAAATGGCATATTTGAGATGGTGGGTGATCTTTCAACCTAGGGCTTATAACAACAACAAAAAAAAAACACATGGAGAAAAAAACAAAATGGGAAAAACAACAACAACAAAACCCTACACCCCCTAACATGCAATGTGAGAAATAAACAAAATGTTGTAATCTACTGTGGGTCATGGGCTTATTGTTTCCACTTAGCTAAAACTGATCATTATAGTTCTTGACCACTGTACTCTATTTCCTTTCAAGTGTCCTGCTCATTTATCAAAGATCAAAGTTATACTTTTTTTTTTTAAGTTTACTTACTTTTTTAAAAGAGAGAGAGAATGAGCAGTGGGAAGGGCGGAGAGAATCCCAAGCAGACTCCGAGTTGAGCTTAGATCTCGAGGTTTGATCCCAGGCCATGGAATCATGACCTGAGCCAAAACCAAGAGTCAGATGCTTAACGGATTCAGCCACCCAGGCGCCCCTCAAAGTTATACTTAAGACATTGAATGATGCTTTATTTCCATGGCATCACAACACCATTCCTTCTTGACAGTGGACATTGTTTCGGCAATTGAATTTTCTCATTAAAAAAAAAAAAATGTGGGGCGCTTGGGTGGCTCAGTCGTTAAGCGTCTGCCTTCGGCTCAGGGCGTGATCCCAGCGTTCTGGGATCGAGCCCCGCATCAGGCTCCTCCACTGGGAGCCTGCTTCTTCCTCTCCCACTCCCCCTGCTTGTGTTCCCTCTCTCGCTGGCTGTCTCTCTCTCTCTCTGTTGAATGAATAAATAAAATCTTTAAAAAAAGCATGTGTATTTTCAATGACCACTGAACAACTGGGGTATCCTCTGATAATGTTAATGAAACTTCTTCCTACAAAAGTCAGTCTACCTTCAAAACTTCAGTATGTTTTAAATTTAATGGTTTATATTTATTCTTAGACTTTACAAAGAATTTGAAAAGTGGACTCCTTTGATTCTTACCATATGATTTTATTATCAAAACCCAAATGTTCAAGCAAAAATCTTTCATTTTGCCTTGTTTTTTTTTTTTTTTAAAGATTTTATTTATTTATTTGACAGAGATAGAGACAGCCAGCGAGAGAGGGAACACAAGCAGGGGGAGTGGGAGAGGAAGAAGCAGGCTCATAGCGGAGGAGCCTGATGTGGGGCTCCATCCCATAACGCCGGGATCACGCCCTGAGCCAAAGGCAGACGCTTAACCGCGGTGCCACCCAGGCGCCCCTCATTTTGCCTTGTTAATGGCAGGCACAAGCACCTACTTATTAGGAATAGTTTATATTTTTCTATGCTTTTTTTTCTGTTTCTTTTTCTTTCCCTTCACAATTCTCTTTACTTTTTTTTCAACAGTGGCAACCACGGCAAGAACACTAAGACACAGCACAGATTCTGGCATGTTACAAGAATTTAATTGAGTTGTAAAACATTCATTATCGAATTTTTGATCAAATAAATGAATACATGTACCAACCTATAAAAATGGGCAGGCACTGGGGTGCCTGGGCGAGTCAGGCTGTTACGCTGCTGGCTCTTGATTTCAGCTCAGGTCACGATCTCATGGTCATGAGATTGAGCCCCACGTCGGGCTCCATGCTGGGTGTAGAGCCTGCTTAAGATTCTCTCTCTGGCTCTCCCTCTGCCCATTCTCTCCTGCTCACCCCCATGTTCTCTTGCTTTTTCTCTCAAAAAAAAAAAAAAGCAAGCACCTAGCTCCAACATTCAAGAAAAATGGGGTAGAAAGAATGAGAAAGGAAATAAAGAAATTTGATTTACTATACTTTCTTGATTATTTTCCTCTGCATTTATTTTCTATAAAAAATCCATTCACTTTTCCTGTTGATAAGAACACTTGAATTCCCAGACTTCCTCCAATAAAATTTTTTTAATGATAGACTCTGCCAGGTTTTTCTCCATTTCTGACATTATCAGCATTCTATTCCTAAGTAAAGGCAAGCAAGTTATTAATTATCATCAACAGTGGGTTACATTGAGAATCAACATGCAATCAAAGCCAGCCATCTATGTAGAACACAAGCTATCATCAGGACAAAGCCGTTGTATAAAGCAGGTCAGAGATAAGTGTAGCAGACATCAGGTTACAATAATCTAAGATTGTGCAGCATTAACTATTTTTTACCAAGGCCAAACCACTTACAGAAACAAAGACCAATCCACTTTACCATATCATTCAAGTGATGACCCAGCTGTAGAGCAGGGTATGTACAAACCACTCAACCATTTCCAAAGACGTCAGTGAGTCCTGAGGACACATATGCTCTGGGGGTGTCAGGGCAGCAGAGAAACTATTTAAGAATTGGTTTATCTTCTTGATTTTCAGCCCTCACGTTTATAAAGTACCACTTCAAACTGTAAGTTTCTCCTCTCAACTTATTGTCTGTTACATTTTCTTTCCTCAATTTGATTTTATCTGCACGGTAGATTTGATTTATATTGAAAAAGATCTACAAAATTATAGAGTACCAGAAGTGTTTGGATTATGAACTATCTTGCAGGAACTCCCTCTTGCTTCTTTTGAATAATAATGATAACACAGAAGACAGATGGATCGTATAGTCCACTGCTTTTGTTGAGTTATATTTTATACTCTCTCTACTGTACAGTACTATACTATATAATGCTGGTAAATAATATTAGCCCTCTAATTACTTATGCTCTTTATATTTAGCTTAAATAGACCTAGACAGCTGCCTTCTTCATTTAGGTAACCACTATATTATTTATTGTTTCACAATTTTAGTCATGGAAATCAGCAAAGTACAAAATAACCTTTAATTTGAAAAAGAAATCCATACTATTGGAATATTAAAGGACTCTTAGATAAGCCCTTTAATGAAATATAGGATGAAAAGTCAAAAAGGCAGATTTTCATAGCCCAGTGAGAACAAATAGAGTTATAAAGTCCACAAAATCTTGCATTAAATATATGAGCATTACTTCAACAAAATACTAGGAGTAAAATAAAATAACATTATAAGAGTTTTCTGTGCCTCCACCTAGGTGTTAATGATTCTTTGTCCTATTGTTATTTTGGATACTATGATCTTCAGAACCAGCTTTGTGGTTGGTTATTCTGCTGATTCTAGCAAACTAACAACATCCATCGCTCTTACATTTTGAAGAGTCAACCATGGGAACATGAAGTGATAGTTTCAATAACAATTATTTCCCATCCCCTTCAAACCTATGAATCTGAAAAAGAATTATCCTGACACCTGTGCTAAAACTATTTTTTTTCGAAGGCCAACAATCTCTTCCTCACTAACAAATCCACTAGTCTGATGACCCATTGTACAGATGTGGTTCAGAGATGGGAGCACAGAGGCCTTGCTGATCTGTGGAGACAGGAATGGGAGTTTGAAGCTACTGAGGAGAACTGACTTGTCAAAAAAAGTACCAGAAAGACAGGATACCCAGAGAAAGAGATCCAGAAACCTGGAAATCTGTATGGAATCTATATAAAGCTCTGGCTAATCTTTAACTGATTCTAAGTACAGATAGGCAGGATAAAACTTCACAAAACCATGAAAAAAATTAAATTAAAAAAAGGAAAGAAAATCTACTGAAATGGAGCTGGATAACTGTTAGGCCTCATGAAAAGATGAAAAATATTTGTGTGCAAACCAGCCAGCATGGAGAGAACACTTCTGCATGACGGATTTTGAGTAATATCCCCCAAATATTATACTATTAGAGAAGAGGAACTCTAGATCTAAAATAAAGGCAATTCTAGAACTGCCCTAACACCATTGAAAAACAGGATTTTAATAAGTATTTTGATTGTTTTTAATAAGTAAATGAACTGCCCATAAGAACCAAACTCATCACTTTATTACATAAGGTAATAAAATAGAGATACTCAACATTAGGCATTCTTCATATCTAACATGCAAAAACAAAAATTACAGAATGTAGAAAATCAGGAAAATGTGACCAATAAATATGAATTGGGGATAAATAGGGAACCTTATTAAAGATATGGAAACTATAAAAATTAACTGAATGGAAGTTCTACTGTTAAAACATACATCATCTAAAGTGAAAAATTTTTTGGCTGGATTTGACAGCAGACTAAACCTCTAGAAGTAAACTCGAAGTGACTTTGAAGATAGATCTTGAAAATATCAAACAAAAGCAAACAATGAAATAAAAGTTGGAAAATAACTGAACAACACCCCATTGATCTATGGGATATTTAAGTCACCTATGTGTGATTAGAATGCCACAATAAGAGAGAAAAAAGAGAAATCATTGAAGAAACAGTGGCCCAAAGTTTTCAAGGAATTGCAATAAATGGGGCCCTGGGTGGCTTAGTCAGTTAAGCTCTACCTTTGGCTCAGGTCATGATCCCAGGACCCTGGGATCGAGCCAGCATCAGGCTCCCTGCTTGGTGGGGACCTGCTTCTCCCTCTGCCTCTCCCCACCCCCGGCTGGTGTTCTCTCTCTCTCTCTCACTCTCTCTCTCCCTCTCAAATAAATAAATGAATAAAATCTTAAAAAAAAAAGAATTGCAATAAACACTAGGCAACATAAACACACAAAGCCACCTCAAGGCCAATCATAATTAAACTGCTGAGAACTAATGACTGAGAAAAAATATTGAAAGTAGCTAAAGGAAAAATCTAGGTTACCTGCAGGGGGGAAATCATTAGGGATAATTCATAACTTCTTGTCAGGAACAATGGAGACAAAACAAGCAAAAAAACAAACAAACATTTAGTAACAGCATCAGGTCCTGAGAGGAGGTGGGGGCGAGGAATTGATCTAGAATTCTGTACCCAATCGAAATTGAAAAAACTCAACCTAGAATTCTATAGCCTTAAAAAAACAAAAACCAAAAAAATATTTTCAAATAACAAAGAGAGAATTTGGCACCAACAGACCTATTCTACAAAAAGTGTTAAGGAAAGTTGCTCAGATTGAAAAGAAATGATACCAAAATGGAAACACCAAGAACTGGAATGTACCAAAAATGATAAATATGTTAAGCTTAAACATATTTTTCTCATTTTAAAAACTAATTTTTAAATTACTCCTTGAAACAACTAATAATGGTAAGTTTGATGATAAAGAATACAAGAAAGAAAAATATGTTGGAGGATACCAGGACTAAAAGGGGGAATGACAATATGCTGTTGTAAGAATCTTACATCGTATGTGAAGTGACATAGGATTTCAGTGGCGGCTGTGATAAGTTAAAGATATATATTGAAAACCGTGCAGAAACCAATAAAAAACTAAGGTGAAGATATATACTAATTAGACAGTAAACACATCAAATGTACTAAGCTTGGAAGACCAACAGTTCTTTGACGTTAGGACCTCAGAGGGATTCTACACTCCAGCTTACCAATAGGTGAATGAACAAGTTTACTGAAGGCAATTGTTGGGCTTAACAAAGTTTTAAGAAAGGTTTTGAGGACACAAAACAATTAGGAAAACAGGGAAACTAGAGTCCTGGAATCAAAAGACTAGAAGCAGTAAGTAGGATGTTTGTACCAATGTAACCAGAAGCCTTGGGGTTGTATTGTCTGACACCAAAGAGGAAAGTCTCGCCTCATATAGGCAACGAGAATTCAGAGTAACAGACTACCAGTTAAACTAACTGTGATGTTAGTTTAACTAACGAGTGATGAGAGGAAAACCAGCAAGTTTTGGGATGAGCTGACTGGGCTGAGAATAAAATGTTGGAGATAAGATGAAAACATAGAAACCTAGAAAGTATTGAGGGTCATGGGATGCCATCATCTCCGGAAACCATGTTGTCTCTCAAACCATAAATTTGAGTAGAGAGCCAGGTTATCTTCAGTTATAATTTTCAAAAAACAGATGCTTTCTTTCTCAGCCCTTCTTACTGAAGTAGGTTACACAATGTTCTTTATATACAAAGAGCTACAAAATATGAGCTCAGTAGAATTTTTTTTTATAACAGGTATGATTGTTGAGATATGTTGTATTTTCCAAGATCATGTTTCCAAACTGTGGCTGAGTTTTCTAGGACTTTCTGAATTTGTCAATATGTGTGGGAAGGAATTGCACCTAGATCTTTTTTTTTTTTTTTTAAATGATTTTGAAGTCCTCAGTAAACTGCTGAAGGAATTGGTACCAGAGATGGACTTCTTTTCTTCCAGCTGAAGAATATAGAAACACATGTTGGAAAGGAAGAAATATTTAGGAACTGAATGCCAGCTGTACATGTCTTATAACAGAATGTGGAATTCATAATGCTTCTCTCATTCCGGAAAAAAAAAAATGGCCTCTTGGTAAAGGAATGCATCTTGCAATCCCTAGAAAGGAGTTTGGCATGAGATATAATTCAAACATTATTTGAAAAAAAAATCGAATATTGGGAAGTGGTGAGACTATTAAGGTAAACCAATAATAATACCACTTGTCTTTTCTAATTCCAGCAATCCTTGTGAAAATCAGAAGTATAACCTAACTTTGATCAAATTAGATTTAAGAAATCTGTTCTCTTTCCTTAGATAAGTAGTTAATACACAGATAATCATTATGTTTTGTTTTTATTAATCTTCAAATTTAATATGCATGTTTTATATGCTATCTTATATGGATGACATTTTAAAATAAAACATTAAAAAAAATTAATAGGTCAGGGAGGCACCTGGGTGGCTCAGTCAGTTAAGTGTCTTCCTTCGGCTCAGGTCATGATCCTGGGGTCCTGGGATTGAGCCCCATGTTGGGTTCCCTGTTCAGCGAGGAGCCTGCTTCTCCCTCCCTCTGCCTCTCCCCTCTGCTCATGCTTTCAATTTCTCTCTCTCTCTCAAATAAATAAAATATTTTAAAAATTAATATATCTGCTATAAAGATTATTTAGATTGGTAAGCTTTGCATGTTTCTGAGGAAGGGTAGGAAGAGATTCCATATAAAAGAGTCCTCAAAAGTTATACACCTGCTTGCAGTTACATAAAGGAAACATAATCAAATTGTGACTCATTCAGCGTAGAGCAGGTGTGCTGGATGATAAGGAAGGGGCAGCTTCTGTGATGTAGGGAGGTGAGGTTGGCAGCAACCAGTGGACTTCTGGGATGTGAGGGTAGATCCTAGGCCCCATCTCCCTCAGCAAGGATTCACACGTCTTCTGCACATTGTAACCCACACAGATGCTTCACTTAAGACCTAAGACTTTTCTAAGTAAGCTTCTCTGACCAGGTAGTAAGCTGTAGTAAACTTTTCTAAGTAAGCTTCTCCCTCCCCAGGTAGAATTAACAGCTCCATCCTGTGCCCCCTCGTTTTACTTTATATTCTTCTGAACTCAGAACTTATCAAGTCTACTATAGTTTGTATGTGTGCATACATGTAAAATTTCTCTCTGGATATATTTTGAGTACTTAAAGGAATTTAGATACTTAAAGATGAGTATCTATGTAGTTTCTCTATGCCAGTGCCTGAGTACCTAAGGTGATAAATGTGTAAATGTACAGAAAGGAATTTTCAGTGTAGCTCCTCATTGTTCTTACCTGTTTTTTGTTTTTGTTTTTTTTTTAATTTCCTCTTCATGCCTGTCTTCCTTTCCTGGCAAGTTTTTTTTTTTTCACTTTATCTATTCAAATCTATCCTCCATGATGGCCTCTCTGAGAATTCTAATCCACAATGGTCACCCCTCTTCTGAAAAACCACAGTGCTAATACCATGTGTCTTAGTCAGCTCAGGCCTGAGTCACTTAAATAACACGGGCTTATTTATCTATCACAATCGTAGAGCTCGGACGTCCTAGATGCAGATGCTGACAGATTAGGCTTCTGGTGATGGCCTCTTCTTGACTTATTGACAACCACCTTCTTACTACATCTTCACGTCATAGCTCGTCCTCTCCTGATAAGAACACTAATCCCATGATGGGGGCTCCACCTTCATGACTTTATCTAAACCTAATTGCTTCCAAAAGGTTCCATCTCCAAACACCATCACATTAGGGGTTCATGCTTCAACACACAAATTTCAGAGAGACAGAAACATTCAATCCATAGCACCATGTGACACGCCACCTGACACACAATATAAATATAGCTGATGGTTAGAGATCTGAAGACATCTACCCTCCCTTCACACGGGCACTCATAGTTGAGAGCACTCCAGTCATAGTCTTTCTGGCTGTTTGCTAATCCCAAGTCGTGGTCTACAGCAGAAACAAATATCATGCAGCAGATTGTTTGGGTTTTTCTAATCATATATGCAGTAATAGTCTTGGCTCAAAATTTCCTCTTATTCTCAATGAATGGATTTCTCTTAAGAAATATTTCACTGCAAAATTATTTCATGCAAGTTCATCCTCAAGAGATCTGTTTCCCATAGTTTTGTCCTTCTCATCTGTCCCACCCAACAAGCAACGGCATAGATAGATAGATAGATAGATAGATAGATAGATAGATAGATAGATAGGAGATAGATAGAGATAGATAGATAGATAGATAGATAGATAGATAGATAGATAGATAGATAGATGATAGATAGATAGAAGATAGATAGATAGATGATAGATAGATAGATGACAGTCAGGACATGTGTATGTATGAACATTATGCTCTTCTACACTGGTAGTTACAGACATATGTGATTCCAGTGGAGATGTGAATGAGCACTTTATGAAAATTATTAAAACATTCTGAAGAACTCAGAAGCTGATAAGAGAAGGAGCAATCTAAAAAGATGTTCTTTTTCAGAATTCTAAAATAGCACAAAGCAGAAAATCATGACCATTTCATCTCAATAATATTCCAGTAATTTGTAGTTGAAAAATCAGCCTTTCAGTCCCCACTGGCTTCTCCCCTGACTCCAGCTCTTGGCTAATACCAAGGGCACAATGGAGAATGCAACCCTCTGACCATTTCAAGACTCCATAATCACTTGGAAAAGAGCTAATCCCTGAACTCAGCCTTTAGCAGGTAAATAGAAAAAGCAATCTGTTTTAAAGGCTAAAAAACAATCATAATCTTTATGTGCTTTTCTCAACTTCAGTACAATTTCATTTATAATATGCTGGAAATTTCAGTGGAAAAGGTATACTTTATGAAGTAGAAAATTGTATTCTTTTATTTTCCCAGAATGCTCCTTCTATTACTAACCTCTGATTCTGTTAAACCCCACTGTGATATTTTTCCTGCTATAGAGCCTATGAAAAGTGTAATTCCTTAGGAATTTCATTAAGACCAGCCCATGAACTGCCTCCTGACTTTTTTCCTGCGTGGACAGTTTTCTTATCATCTTCTCTCCTCCTGGTGCTCACCCCTCCATTATATCTGAGGAGAGAAATCAGATTTGCAATTTTCTGGGCAGTGAAGAGGGAATTTCTCTTTTCCAGATTTCTCTTTTACACATTTGTGAATTATGCTAGGTTCCCCCAAGACAAGGTTTTAAAGATTTGTTTTAATTGGAACTGTAGTTACATATAAACAATTTTTGTATAGAAAGGGAAAAGAATGATGATGGCCACTGCATTCCAATATGAAATTAAGAAACAAGGAATCTATTCACTTTCTGTACTCTTGGAATAAAAATTGGGTTGCCATAGATTGTGATGATTTCTCTCATGTGCACTTTCTCCAGTCTCATCAAGTTGTATACATTAAACATGTGAAGTTTTTTGTATGTCAGTCATACCTCAATAAAGCAGTTAAAAAAAAAGAACTGGACTGACAAACTATTCATATAATTAATCTGTGCAGCACTTAAGGAGAGACCACATTTCTAAAATAAACTTGTCAAAGATTTATTTCAGTTTACTATTAAATAGAAAATATTCTTAATTATTAAAGTATTGTGGACTCACCTTTGTGTGTTTTTTGAAACCCCCATCCCCAATTTATCTGCAGTGATCCGGAGTCAAAGCCTCCCTACCCCTAAACCAAGACCTCCTCAATGTCCTGCTCACCTCATTAAAACGACAGTTTTCTCCCATATGCCCTATTGGTTATGGTGTGTTTTCTGAGAGAAATTTGGTGACTGCTCCCAGGCCCCATCTTCTCTGGCTACCAGCTCACAGGCTTCTTCGCCCACTTGGATGGCACAAGAGCCTGGAGAGGCATCTCTCTAACAGTGTGACACCTCCATACCCCCCCCCACCCCACCGGGCTGCTGGGGGTCTGTTTGCATGTTGGCTGAGAGTTTGTACAATCACGCTGCCTAAACCATAAGCTCAGAAGCCTGGTCCTTCCAGAAACCATCCAGACACCCCTGGCATTCAGCTCCTAGAGCCCTCCGGAGACTGACGTCAGATAATCCTTCGGTGGACTGTAGCCCCTCTTACATGCAAAGCCACTTAACACCATAAACACTGTGTCCTCATCTGGGTTGCTGGTTGCCTGGCCAGACTGCAGAAGGAGACGAGACTCTAGGGCAGGAAAGATTCCTGTCCTGTTCCCACTGTCCATGTGCCATCAAAACTCTTGCTGTTGCTTCTTCTTGTCGATTCAGCTCCTCTTGGCTAAATATAACTTCTCCAGGTTCCTCCTGTCTGCACTGTTGAAATGCCATACCCATTTGGGATTCAGGCCCCTTAAATCTCGACTCTACCTAATTCCCAAGCCTCATTTCTCACTACCTACCACATCATTCTGGGCTCTCCTGCTCTCCTGTGGTCCCTCCTAGATCCTCCTATCTGCCAGCTTTTTTTGCTTTCTGATCCTCTGTGAAGGATGCTGTCCCTGCCCAGCTAGGGTAGCTCCATCTCTTTCCTCTGTAGGCATTACTTGAATCTTCACTTGTCTTGGAATATCTGTCAAGAGCCCTGAGACTTGCATGGGCTCCCATGCCATAAAATTCAAAAAAACCTTACATTTCCACTATAATACTCATTTAATTAAATTAATTCCCTATTTTTTGTTGTACTATAAACCCCGTAAGAGATAGGACCACATTTATTTTTCTTTACTATCCTTTGATACTTAATTTAGTCCAGTTATATAGTATGCCCTTCAATGTATACTTGCTGAATGAACTGAAAGTGGTGAGGATTTTACTTGTGTATCATACTCAGGAATTCAGCTAGGATGCAAACAAAAATATCTAATACGTACCTTCATTCCTGTGGTATTATCATAGCCCTCTTTATATTCTATGGTTGCTCTTCACACAAGAATGTTCTTCACACAAGGTGACATATTGTTTGATGAGCTTACCATCACATACCTCTCCGTTACCAGAGGAATACTATAAAAATTACAAATCTTTTAATATATAAAGCGTAGATGTCGGGGAGCCAGAAACTCCATAATTCCCACAATCGGGATTCAAACGGGGAAGCAAAAGTTCGGGCAGAGAAGTTCTGAAAATTGGGAAATGGGGAATGAGAGAAGTCACCAACCAATCAACCTGAGAAACCATACACAGTCAGCCACTGATAAGGAGCCATGAAAGGTAATGCAAAATTCTACAGAGAATTCTTTGGGTCTGCAGCAAGGAACTTGGGATAGGTCTGGTTGGTCAGCAACAGGGAAGATGAGCTGGATAAAGAGCACCGGGATCTGGGGGTGTGCTGGAATCTTCTGGTCTGTGTGAGTCTGTCACAACCATGTGACACCTTCAGAGATCAATGGAAAAATGCCTCACTTCTGCTCTGCAAATCTCACACAAGTATCTTTTTTGATCAACTCTGCCAAAACCACTTCAAAATGGATATTCAGGGAAACATAGATCAAGTTGAAAGTATAATTGTATAGCCTATCCCCTTTTATTATAGGCAAATTTCAAGGGACACACACACACACACACAAAGATTAGCTTGATAATTCTAAATGAAACAAAATTATAAACTTAGGAAAACTTTCAGGAAGAGTTAACATAATAATCTTCACTGTTTAACATTGCTATAATAGACATTTAGTAAAATATTTTAAGCTGTTTATCTGTGTTATCTGCTATTTCATACCAAACTACCCCAAAACTTAGTGACTTAAAACAACAGCAATAGTGTATTTGCTCACGATTCTTCAATTTGGTCAGGGCTTGGTGGAAATGTTCCAAGTGGGGAACATCATGCTGAGAAGCTCTACTGGGGCCACAGATCTACTTCCAGGATGGTTTACACACAGTATTGGCTCTCAGGTGGAACTCAGCCCAAAGTGTGGTATTAGCCAGGACCTCAATTCCCTCACTATTTGGGCTTCCCCACAGCATGGCTGATGGGTTCCCTAAAGGGAGAATCTGAAGTGCCAGTCTTCTGAACAGTTTAAGCCTGCCATCAAGTCAAATCTACTATATTCTATTGATTATAGTGGTCATAGGTCGAGCTAAGATTCAAGAGGTTAAAGAAGTAGATTCTAACCACAAATGGATTTAGAGACAACCAGTAAACAATTGTGTAGGTATGTTTCCAAATCATAGTATGTAGTCAATTTACTAGGTAAGGATTAAACATATCTATTATAGATATGTGGTAATTAATATTTCTCACTTAATAATTGCTAGAAAAATTCATATGTACACTGCCCTTACATTTCTATGCAGTTTTTAGTTACTTCTCTCTGATTTTTGCTATAGTGAGAGACAGAAGGGTGAAAAGGGTAAGAGACTGGACTCTGGGCAAGTCACCCAAGATTTAAATCCAGATTTGACCTTAAACAAATTATATGGCATATCTATGCCTTGGTTTCCTACTTGTAAAAATGATGCAAATAATAATACCTACCTCATAGACTTATTATCAGGATTAGATAAACTATATATAAATATATGTAAGTAAATAAGTAATATGTACATCATTAATAAGAATGCCTAACATACTATAATCAATATTTAAACATTTGTTATCATTAATACTTCTTTCTATAAACATTTCTTGAATTTTAGATAAATAATATTATGGCATGTTTAATTAGTGAAATGCAAAGTAAAAACAATATGACAAAAAAAATTTTTAAATTCAAGTTAGAGGGGTGCCTGGGTGGCACAGCGGTTAAGCATCTGCCTTCGGCTCAGGGCGTGATCCCAGCATTCTGGGATCGAGCCCCACATCAGGCTCCTCCGCTATGAGCCTGCTTCTTCCTCTCCCACTCCCCCTGCTTGTGTTCCCTCTCTCGCTGGCTGTCTCTATCTCTGTCGAATAAATAAATAAAATCTTTAAAAAAAATAAAATAAAATAAATAAATTCAAGTTAGAGATCACCACATAAAAAAATATAAAAACCTACAAGGACTGAGTTTTCTTTTTTGATCAAAATGCAAGTGATATGAGTATACATGTGTAGATTTCTACATAATATATATAGAAAGAGATAAATCTACTTAGAAGACTGGTGATGAAATATAGAGATGTTTCATTATTTTTGGAAATCCTTCACGTTTCCATGGTAAGGCAGCGTGTTACATTATCAAATGCATTGAATCTAGTAACAGACTGCCCTGGTTCAACCCAAGCTTTCACATATCCTCCTTTCTTGACTTTGACTTTAGTCCTATGATGTATGATTACTGTGTTTCCATTTCCTCACCTGTCAAGTAGATAAAACGATAATTCCTATTGCATAAGTTATGAAAATGGTATAAGCTCCCAAATGTAGAGTACACAGAACACTATCAAATACTAAATATACCAAGCTGCTACTATTATTATCATTATCTTTAGCAGCATTTGATGTATAAGAACGTAATACAATTGAGTATTAAAACTTTCACAATCGTGTAAAATGTGGATTCATGTAGAATTTATGTTCTACTTTACCTTTTTTTTCATTTCATCCACCGCTCACATATACACACACAACGATCACATAGAAACATTTTAGCTTCACCCTTTCCTTCAAAAGGTTGAAAGCTTTAAATTAAAAAAAAAATAAAGGAACTGTTTTGTCAATTCAGAATATTCCAATAGCATTCATAGTTTATATGGCACTCCATCTTTGCATGATGCTGTTTCAAAATAAAAAATAAGAGCACCTAAAAAATGAACTTGTCGAAATGAATGTAACTCACTGTTTCATGAAGTGGGGAGGGGAGGGATATTCTGTGCACTGACATAGGATAAGGGCTGCAGATTTTCCTGGTTGGTGGGACAACTGTTTAGGAAATCAGACTACAGTTTTCACCTTATTGTTCTTGTGAAAAGTTAGAGAAAACCATATCCTATTTAAATGGGGCAGAAATACAAAACGTTTCTGAATTGTTAACTTTGGAACTTCCAAACCCTGGGGAGAAACTAATAATGGAGTTGCTAATTAAGTTGAGAAATATTTTCTACAATTGCTGGAAGTGAAATATAAGAATAGCATTGGTGATGTTGGGGGAAAAAATCCAACAAAGCCTTGTGTATTAGTTTGCTAGGGCTGCCATAACAGAACACTGCAGACTGATTTAACAGAAATTTCTTTTCTCATAGTTCTGGAGGCTCGAAGCCTAAGATCAAGGTGTCATCAGGTTTGGTTTCTCTTGAGGTCTCCTATCTCCTTGGGTTGAAGATGTCTGCTTTCTCCTGGTGTCCTTACATGGCCTTCCCTCAGTACATGCGCGTTCCTAGTGTCTCTTTGTATGTTCAAATTTCCCCTTCTTATAAGAACACCAATCATATTGGATTAGGGCCCATATTATAGCCTCATTTTAATCACTTTTTTTAAGACCCTATCTGTAAATATGGTTACACTCCCAAGTATCATGGATTGGAACTTCAACATACAAATTTTGAGGGGCACTATTCAGCCTAAACATCATGCATTTAGATACTAGAGAACTCTAATACAAAATCTGTATTAGTCAGTGTTCTCCAGAGACACAAAAGCAAAAGTGGGGGGTGGGTAGAGAGAGAGAGATTTTAAGGAATTGGTTCACACAATTATGGATGCTGATAAGTCCAAATCTGCAGAATGGACCAGAAACTCGATCTAAGGAAGAGCCAATGTTGCAGTTCAAGTCTAAAGGGTGTCCCCTGGTAAATTTCTGAATTGGTTCCCTGAACTGTGGATTTAGGGATATTATGGTGGAAAAGGCCAAGAGGAAACCACTAGAATTGCTTCTACCCAGAAAAACAGTAAACCAAAACAATACTGTATTCCTGGAGGGATTGCAGACACTATTGCCACCATCAAGAACTTGCAAGATGAAGGGCTGGTGATTTCTATCACTTCTCCATTCAACCAGTCTATTTGGTCTGGGAAGAAGACAGATGGACCTAGAAGAATGACAGTGGATTATCATTAATCGAACCAAGTGGTACCTCAAATTGCAATTATTTTAACAGATGTGGTTTCATTGCTTTAAAAAATTAACACATCTCCTGGTACCTACAATGTAGCTGTTAATCTAGCAAATGTTTTTCCTCCAACACTTTTCATAAAAGTATGTCTGGAATACAGGATATTAAAGGATATTACCATTCTCTGTGATTAAAGTCAGTGAAAAACCACAAAAGCCTAATCCACGCGGGACTAATAATGAACTAGAACCCTCAGAAATAAAAGTTTGGGTCACCTCACCAGGTAAAGAACCATGACCAGCTGAGAAGCTTGCTGAGGACAAAAGGAATACAGAATGAATATTGGGAGAAGGTAGTTTCAAATACCAGATATGACCACATAGCCAATGACAGAAATGAAAACTATAATTATCATGGTATTTCTTCCACATTTTGTTATGTGTGTGTTTGAATATGTATTTGATAATGAATAGGTTTGTGCATGTGTATCTATATCTATCTATATGTATATCTATCTCTATCTTTGTTTTTTCTTTTATTCTCTTATTCCCTTATCATGTAACATGAAGTGTATTGAGTATATCATAGTATTTATAACTTTATATCATCGTGCTTAAGTTACAAGATATCAAAGAGAAGAGTAAACATCACCCAAAGACTTTTTGTCTTCTCTGGAGAAAGAGTTAGTTCATTTTCAGTTGTACACTGGATAGTTGTATCATGTTAGGTTGAAGTATGACCTTTTTATTGTCTTTATTTGTAGAGAAGTATGGCTTAAAGAGATGCGTATGGATGCCAAGTTGGCAAGGGATGAATTTGTGATGGTCCAATTTTTATGTCAATATGGGCCACAACACCCGGATATTTAGTCAAGTATATATATTCTGGATGTTTCTGAGGCTGTCTTTTGGATGAGATTAACATTTAAATCTGGATTTTGAGTGAAACAGATTGCCTTCCATAATGTATGTGGACATCATCCAATCAGTTGAAAGCATCAATAGATCAAAGACTGCTCTCCCCTGGACAAGAAAGAATTCTGCCAGCAGGCAACCTTTGTATTTGAACTATATCACATCTTCCCTGGGTCTCTAATCTACCAGTCTACCTTGCAGATTTTCAACACACACACACACACACACACACACACACACACACACACACACACACACATATACACACACACATGCACGGGCAGAGTTTCAAGCAAATCTAGGCAAGTGTGCTGGTCATTCTCCAAATCCATTCTACACCCACTCCTTTCTGGTCTGCTCTGTCAAAGGGACAGGTGAGCCAGGATCCCTGAGCTTTTGCAGCATGACCTGCCTCCTTTCTAGGAGACCTGATGACCCAGGTGATCTCCGGACGCTTCTGGACTTCTGTGGGCTGCTGGTGGAGCAGCAGAAGCAAAAGGGCCACTTGAGAAAGGCCAGAATTTGGACTCAGTCTTAGCCCACATTTACCTGTTATAAATCATCTTGGTCTTTCTCTCAGCTGACAGAGCTGCCATCCCACTTTCTTGAACTCTTTTCTCATAACAAAGAATCTCTTTTGATAGGAAAGACTGGTTCTCTCCAATTCTTTGTTCATTTATTTTGCCAATTTCTTGTAAAAGTTGCATCTCTGTTACATAGACTTCATGTTTCTATACATGTTGGGAAATTTCTTCTCTACTTCTAAGCAGTGTATTTCCTCCTCAGCCAATTTTCGCTGAAGTTATGTTACATGTTTTTGATGCAGGCAGTATTTGAAGCTTCAGCAGAAGCTTCTGGATCTTACTTTCAAACTGGGACATTTTCAGACTGCAGATACTTGCTTGGTTTGTACTTTTTATTTTTCCTGTAAGCTCTTCATTCCTTTGATGTTCTTCACATAATTTTCTGGATATTTCTTGTTTTTTTCTCTTTAAGCCTTTTAAAGGACATATTGAAGTTAACGTCATGAATGAGACTCTTTAGATCCACTTCCGGCCAGCAGACTGGATGGTAGCCACGTTCTACTTCCCTCCATTTCTCTGCTCCCAAGCTCCTGTCATCCATGTGATTTCTCACAGTATCAGGAAACATCTGGTCTTCCGCATGGTTTCAGCCAGAGATTTTAATTGTCTCACTTTATCATTCATGACCTGTTTCACTTGTGCATTTGAATATTCCTTCTTTTCCTCCATGTTCTTTCTTTTCACACACTTTTTCTTCCCTCCTGCCATTTCTTGGCTGAGCAGTTCTGGACTTTGCTAAAGATGAGCATTTTCATTCAAATCTTTTTTTATTTTCTTCTGAAATTGTTCTCCATTGTTCTGTAATGCTTTGATGACATCATTAACATCAGTCGCTTGGGAAAGTTTATGGGACTTGCTTTTCTGTCCTTTGTCAAGAAAGACTATCCCGTCATCAGATGAAGCTTTGTTCAGAATTTTTAGTGCCACCAAACACGGAACTTGTAATATTGAAGGACTCGCCTTCACTACAGGTGACTTGAGGGCTTCAGTGACTTCTCCTTAAGGAGACCAGGGACTTGTCTCAAGCATTCATGCATTATCAGTAGAACACTTGAAAGCTGCTCCAGGACTGGCTGAAAAGACATCTCAGTGGCAGGCAACACATCCTTCATGGCTCTGAAGGGTTCTGCAGTTCTGCCTCCAATTACCAGTGTCCACAGCCCCAAGTGACCACATGAAACCTTGTGGAGCTTTCAGTCTCTAATGTGTATGGGTGCCCAGCAACCAGAGCAATCCAGAAGTTGGGCTGGGGGAGGAGGAGGACAACCAGGTTCTAGAAAAGTGCTTCCTAACTTTGACTCACTGCATGAATAAAAAAAATTATATTACCTATACACCAGGGGAAGTGGAAAGGGCTGATTACAGCCTGGAGCTCTGCCATTCTAGGCCCCACCTTGCTCTACAGCAAACCTAGAAGGTCAAAGCAATCTCATGCCATACCCTCTTTTGTGCACACAAATCTGTCATAGTGGTGGGGCCACTTTCATGAGTGAGGCCCATTCTCCTGCTTTCAAGTTTCCTCTGATTTTGCCTACAAAGTTCCCAAGTATCTCCCCCCTCTGAAGTCTCCTTCTCTCCTTCATGTTTGGTCAAGGCAGTCAGGCAGGGGCAGAGGATGAAGGGTGTCCCCATAGCTATTAACTAAGAAACTTGGATTTTGATCATAAGAACTCAGAAGAAGTCAATTAGAAATGGCAAAGTCTTATTTCTGTGGAGCCAGTATGTGTCTGGTTGATCCAAGTGTTCCTGGAAGGGGGTGACCCTCTCATGGGGGAACACAGTGACCCAGGCTCTTTCCCTCATGTGGCCCTGCCATTTTTAGCACATGGCTCCCAAGGTTGTCCTGGGGAGTCTCCAATCCACCAATTCATCTTCAGAAGTGTACCTCCAGAGGTGCCTGGGTGGCTCAGTCCATTAGGCATCCGACTCTTGATTTTGGCTCAGGTCATGGTCTCAGGGTCCTGGAATTGGGCCCCAGGATGGGCTTTGTGCTCAGCAGAGAGTCTGTTTGAGATTCTCCCTCTCTCTCTGCCCCTCCCCCTGCTTACTCTCTCTCTCAAATAAACAAATCTTAAAAAAAAAAAAAGTATACCTCCACCCTTAATTGCATTTTTTTATTCTTTATAATATGTTCCTAAAATAATGGTATGCTTTCAATATTCCTATTTTCTTGATTCTAGATTTATGTCTCCAAATCTGAGAAGCAGTTGCTTCTGCTCTTGGATACCTAATATTAACTCTGGAAGCACTATATTGTAAATTTCCAGGCAAACAAAAACAACAAATACCCCTTTGTTTTAATGAGATTTTAACAAAGCCTTAGCATATTATTTTGTTTTCACCTTTAATGAAAGTAATCAATGGCACATGAAATTTTTTACAGTGACCATGACATTTCAGAGATAATGACAAACAGTCATTATGGTGCTCATTCAGTAACAATGCAAAAATTCTCTTACTACACATTTTATAGGTACAATATCATTAATGTTTGTCAATCCTTCCAATTTTTTTAGTCACCAATAGGGTTAGGAAACAATAGGTCTTCTACATTTGCCATTCATAAGTGTTGACTTTCCATCACCAATAAGAGAAATAAGACAATTTAATTTGAAAATGCCCAGAGTATTTGCCAATAGATATAAACACATAAAGGTCAAAGAGATCTTCAATAAATAGTCTTTCACTGGAGTAAAGACTTACCCTGGGAAAGCCATAAATGATCTTAGAAACAAACAAACAAACAAGGACTCAAAAGGAGTAAAACAATATCAGAAAATATGGGAAATAAGGGAGGGGGAAAGGAAGGAAAGAGAAGGGGAGAAAAAGGGAGGGGAGGGGAAGAGAGAAGGGAAAGTGGCAGAAGGAAAGTAGGAGGGAGAGAGGGTTAATTTTGATTTACAGAGTCCCTAGCATACTTGACAAAGAATAACATGACTAGTGTGGCAATATAAACATTATTAGATGTAAGACTTCTGAAGTAAGAAAAATGTAACCTAAATTCTTCAAATCCTTGTTTTTAATAAAGCAGTAATTTTTATTACTGTTTGACTTTGTGGCTTTCATGTTTGATCACACCAATATCCAAAAACTACCCTTTGATTTACCTACTCTAATATTCAGTTACTATTTAACCCAGTCAACTATAAATTTCCTTTAAAAGACCATGAAAAAAAACCATGATGATTGAGCAAAGCTAAATCCATTACTTGTGAGAGAGATTTCCACTTTCAGATGTGCCAATAGTGTCTCAAAAGGGGAAATTTAAGGGATGCCTGGGTTGCTTGGTTGTTTAAACATCTGCCTTCAGGTCATGATCTTGGGGTCCTGGGATTAAGCCACGCATCAGGCTCCCTGCTCAGCGGGGTATCTTCTTCTCCCTCTCCCTCGGACCCTCCTCTCCCACCCATTCCTGTGCACCTGCTCTCTCTCTCTCTTGAATAAATAAAAAATATTTTCTTTATAAAAAGGAGGGGGGTTAAGATAGAACATTTATGATGTTTGGGGACATGGTTTTGAATCAGTTAAGACAAGTTTTTCAAGGTAGAGAACCAGGATTTGGATTTGGGAAAGTTCACAGGATAGTAGTTTTAAGACTTGGAGAACATAGTCCCCTGGGTGAGTTTTGATGAGCAAACTGTTACCTTAAAAAAGACAGCTCTTTTCCCACATGAACAAACTGTTTGCTTGAATCATTTGGTTAACAAAAATTTTCTAAAGTAGTGATATTATTTACTGGCTTTCATTCTGGTATGCCAACATAAGAATTTCCTGTGGCAAACCATTGCTAGCTTGACAGGTGGTCTTAGTTCTCCGTCTTCATCCAAGTTAGACGTCTGAGTAGCCTTAGTCCAAGCCTCTTCTCTCAAGCCTCCGCTGTCCTTTCAACCATGACAAGTTGTCCAATTCTCAGAGATTTCCAATTTCCTGAGTCAACTTTTCCATGGTGTATTTGATGTCTCCTTTTGATAAACACCTCGGAAAAAACAAACGTGGTTCTCTAGAACAGTGGCCCATACATTTCTTATAAACTATGGTTTGGGATTTTTTAAATGGTTCACAATTTGTTTCTTGATAATTTTGCCATTACTAAAAGTCTACAATGAACTATAATTCACAGAGAGAAAGACTTCTAGTACATGTATATACATACACACACGTGTGTGTCTGTGTGTCTGTGTGCATGTATTTCTAGTTTATATTGGAAAGGTTGCATTTTCAATCTCACTCACTGGAGAAACTATATATAACCCCATAATATGAAATTTTATAATTGACTATTTGATTTGTTTGGAATAATTTGTGTCAAAAAAAAAAGTTGCTTTTGGCTATCTCACGAGAAAGTCCGTGTGCTGTCTAGATTCCAACAAGGGTGAGATAAATCATACACACTTATCTGGCTTCTGATGTGCTGCTTCAGGAAAAAAAAAAAAAGCTAAATATATCTTTCCCTTCCTTTCCTTTCAATTCAAGTAATTTTCCTTTTGGATGCATGCCATTAAAAGAAAAAAAAAAGGTGAGTAAAAACAGAACGTACTTGATGAAGGCAGAATATGATACAAGCTACCAATTTGGAAGGCATTGAGTGAAATCTAATTTTAACATGTAAAATCAGAGTAAGAGCCAAGAAAAGATCATTTTCATTTCTTTATTTGCCCAGCAAGTTCATGATTGTGACTTTATTGAATATTTAATGCATCAACCTCACCATTTACCATAGAATATTTTGAAAGCAGCTACAGCATCTAAAGATACAAAGCCTCAAGGAAGGATATGTCGAGGAGCCCCAGATGCCATGATGAGTAGGAAGCAGAGATTTCCCATGGACATTCCTCACCCTGAATAATGCTTTTTGACACTGGAAGCATCTAGTGTTTAATTATAGATTTCTAAGACTTGTTTGTAACATACAGGCAAATTAATATTCTTATAGGTTAAAAAAAAAGATACTTCACACAGGAAAGCTTTGTGAAGTCTTTTCAGATTACATTTATTTCCATGTAATAAGCCCTTTACTTTAGATTATTTTAGCATTTACATATTTGGGCCAAAGCCTCTATAATACACTTGCTGATGAATTGTCTTAAGGTTATTTTTCCATCATTCCTCACACATACGTTGTCTTTCGCTGGTTAGGTTGACCCCCCCCCCCCCCCGCCTCTCACCCCAGAACTGGAAGAATGTCTTCTGCGGCCCATTTTTCCTCTACAGCGAGTATTATATCCCCACTTTATGAGTCACTCCTAAAGGACCAACTTTTCCCTTAAAAATCCTGAGAGAGTGAGTTCACAGATAGGCATTTTACTCTTTTCAAGAACATTCTAAACACCTCACAGCCTTGTTATAGAGCGACTCTAAGGGTTCCTGCCACAGAAAAATTATCAAAAATCAACACTGCAAATTCTGGTCTGTGAACACATAGGTGTCAGTCAAAATGTTATGGAGACTGGCAAATAAAAATAAGGAAAGAGTAGTAGGTTTTCATGACTCTAAGGTCTGAAATATAAAGGGTTCTGCTTTATTCTCAGATTATGTTCATTAAGTGCTGTTCTTAGGCGTTACTCTCCAGTAGAGTTGAGCAGCTCAGGTCTGTTCTGACTGGTCAATTAGTATGAGCACCATACCAGTCACTTAATATTTTGAATATAACCGAGGGAATAAATTATGTTTTCATCTATTAAAAGTTCTTTCTTCTATGAAGCAGTGGCAATATTAGAGTTTAGTTATTTTCTATTATTTTTTCTTTAAAACAACATTGACAACTTTTCCTTAGTCCTCTCTCTCTGTAGTACAAAAATAATTTTATCAACCCACAAAGTCTAAAAGCCTGGGAGCCACACGAAACTCCTTGTTTCACCTCTCTACAACTCCTTCTTTACAAAAGTAATGTGTTTATTGCCTAGCTTCTAAAATTTTATCACATTGTTCAGTTTTCATGCCTGCATAGAGTGTCCTAGAAACTGAATGGAAACAAAAGGTTTCAAACTCAATTTCCTTGCAAAATCCTAGATGTCTAGAATTTGACATAGGAGTCATGCCATAGAACACAATGAAAATAAGCACAGCTACTAAAAATAAAACTCCATCTATAGCTTTACACCTTATGCACCTTCTATGCACACTATTTTAAATGTGTTATCAAAAATTCCAGGTACTGAGATTATGTTGACACATATGCTAATTTCTGCCATCGGATATCTGTGCTGGTATAATTAAGACAAAATATATTTTATTATCAGGGAATAGATTATCAGGGACTCATAAAAGCTTCAAGTCATCTAGCCTAACCATGTTAAGTGTGGCCGCAATGCCCGTATTTAGTTCTCTGGCCATCTTATTTCTGCACGCATAATACTGAAATACCCACCACCTCGCACGGCTTCCCGTTACAGGCTTCTGAAACTCTGCTTTAAATGGAAACTGAGTCCTCATCTATGAGCAACAACTTCATCTGCAGTTTGCCTTTAATGCAACACAGACCTCATAGTTCTTTTCCACAAATATAATAGTATTTTAAATTTCTGGGATACTATCAGTTCGCTCATAAAGGATCAAGTCTATTAGAAAATCTGCCACCAGGAATTGCAAGCCGCACCCTAAAGTTGGTTTCTTTTCTGAACCCCAAGCTGTGGAATGTTTTTCACTCTCTCGGAGTGTTTTAAACTGTCTGTTTTCCTTGCAAAATTCCAGAGCACAGACTTGCTTATTCTTAGGCCATATATTTCTGCAAAGTGAGACTGGATCATCTGCCTCGCTTCATATCTCACATTCTTGTTTGTTGGCGCCTTTTAACTCATGACCCACGCACCTGCCTGTAACGTATAAATCTTGTGCTAACTGCCAAAAGGTAGGGGACTTTCACTTGCAGGAGACTTCAAACCCTTTAGCTTTTTTGTTTTGCCTTGTTTCTGTCTATGTTACTGTCTTACCAGCTTTAATGAGCTATAATTGACGTTGCATACGTTTAAAGTGTACGTGTTGGTTTGATACAGTTATATAAACCCTTTAGTTTTTGCTTTCTTTTATTTTTTTTTTCCCTTCTGTTATTGATCTCCATTTTTCCTTTACTATCTCTACTGGGATATCACTCATATCGGGAAATGATGATACCCGGAAGGGGAAAGTTATGCTCTCCGTCTATCTAAAGACATGTCTTTAATAGAAGGCCTCCTTATTTGCTGACCTTATCTTCATTTTTTTATCCCCTACTTAAATAGGTGGCATCATTAGGGGAAAACTATAGATCATGGACACATTTTCACTGACTTGTTTCTCTTTTGCCCCATTTGTAGAAATGCTCTTCATTTTTAAATACAAGACTCTCAGTGTCTATGTGATAGTTAATTTTATGTGTCAACTTAGTTAGGCTCTGGAACCCAGTTGTTGGTTAAAGACCAGTCTACATATAGTTGTGAAGGGAATTTTTAGATGTGATTAATATTTAAATCAGTGAACTTTGGGTAAAGCATATTACCCTCCATGGTGTGGTGGGCCTTATCTAATCAGGTGATGGCCTTAAGAGCAAAGACTGAGGTTTTCAGGAGAAGAAAGAATTGTCCTCAAAACTGCAACATAGAAACTCTGCCTGAGTTTCTAGTGAGGCAGGAGACATATATATATTTCGTTTCTCTCTATATAGAAAGAGAGAAAAAGAAACAGCTATATATATGGAGAGAACCCTGACAAACACAGTGTGTATATATTTTGATGTATGTGTATATGCAGATACATAGATAGATGGATGGATAGATGATAGATAGATAGATAGATAGATAGATAGATAGATAGATAGATAGAGCCTGCTATACAGGTAAGCAATACAGGTTTAAGCATACCATTTTTAAGTTAGTTAAGCTAATTAGTATACATGCATAGTTCAGCATTAAATAATACAAGAAAGCATATACCAAAAAATCACACAATCCCACCCCTTTCCAAGTTTCTCAGTCTTTTGGTTCCTCTTCTTAGGTTAGCTATTGTGACCAGTGGCCTATGGATCTTTTCAAAGATAGCCTTTGTACATACAATCATGTATATGTTTTTATTTCCACATAGTAATATATTATGCAAAGTGTTTTGCACCTTTCTTTTTATTGTTAATATTTCATGAAGATGTTTCCATATAAATACATATAGAATGATCTTTTTTTTCACAATTCGTTACCGTAATTTTTTTTTTAAGATTTTATTTATTTATTTGACAGAGACAGCCAGTGAGAGAGGGAACACAAGCAGGGGGAGTGGGAGAGGAAGAAGCAGGCTCCTAGTAGAGGCGCCCGATGTGGGGCTTGATCCCAGAACGCTGGGATCACACCCTGAGCTGAAGGCAGACGCTTAATGACTGCGCCACCCAGGTGCCCCTGTTACCATAGTTTTTTAACTATTGAAATTCTTTTAGGAAATTTCTAACTCACTGCTATGTCATACCATGCTGAAATCACATTATTCTAAAAAGGTGGGGGGGGGAGGGGTGTGAAAGTTATAGCTTACCTTTACAATATAATCCTAGATGTGGAATTTCTGGGTCAAATATTTATGTACTTTTTAAAATTTGTGAAGTAATGCTATGTTATTATTAATATGACAAACATTTTATATGATTAATATATCCTGGTAGCACTCTGATATTTAAATAACATTTATTACTATTTGGTGTCTACGGTCCTCTATCAGTACAGGATACTATTTTTATCCTTGTGTCAAGCAATTAATTTGGAAATTTGTGATTCCTTATATTGCTATAATTTCCAACTTGCTATTAATGGAGAAAATCACTGAAAAAGCCTTTAAAACAAGTCCATTAGTTGGGGATAGGCTATTAAATTCACTGGAGGAGGTACATAAAAGAAGAGTGAAAATCTTATTCTTAGTCTTAGTGAAAATATTTTGAATTGTTAGATAAACCAAATCTCATTTGAGATCTCAAGAAGTGATTGCAAGAAAAAACAGAGTTGCTTTGCCTAAGAATAGATTCATTTTATGTTTTGATTTCCATAAAATCCTAAGAGGAGGAGACAGACAGGTGTTTGATGTGGGTTTTGTTTTAGCTCTAACCATTCTCCCTTGCCTCTTCTTCACCACCAGGGCTTTTGCCAATCCTTCTGCCCCTGAGAAGTTTCTTTTTATTTTGTCAATTTGAAGAGAGAGAGATCACTGTACCTGTACTGACAATGACTACACTTCATGGCAAGTTTCAGACACTCTAGCCAAGACACCAGAACTGCGGGGCGATCTAAGGGCAGGAGAGCCGTGTCCCTTTGTGAATTTCTTCCTCAAACTTTCCCTTCAATCCACCCACAGACCAGTTCATTTTATTTCCTAGATAGCCCTCACATCTATCCATTCTTTTTTCATTTCTGCTGCTTTCCATAGACAGCCTTGCCCTTGTCTTCTCTCCTTCTCCTTGCTAACAAATCTCCCTAAGTTCATACTAGTCTCCCTTCTACTTAAAACCCTCTGCTGACATTCCTGTGCCCTGAGAACAAAGACTAAACTAAAGGCCTGTCCCAGGAGGAAGGGAGCTGGAGCCCATCCCAGTCCCAGCACCACCACCCCTGGTTGCTCTTGTGAGTGCCGGGGTACTGAGGCAAGATGGCCATATGGCTCTTGTTTGGGACAATTCATTACCTACCAGGGGTGTGTCCAACTGTGGTCATTCCTTCCCCAGGGGTTGTTGTTTAAGCCACAGAAAACTGCACCCAAGCTTGTTCAATGTCTGTTCTCTCAAGTGTCCATGATGCTGGGACCCAAGGGAGGTGAAGGCTTTGTGGTCAAGCTCTGCGGCCTGGCCAGGTCCTGCTCTGTTGTTGAGGACGTGAGGAATGTTCTTTCTCGGTGCACAATCCATGATGGGGCTGCAGGCGTTCATTTTACCCACACTAGAGAAGGCAGGCAGAGCAAGGAGGCTTTCGTTGAACTTGAATCAGAAAATGATAGAAAATGGCCCTTAAAAAAGACAGGGAAAGCATGGGACACTGGTATATTGAGATGTCCAAGTCCCACAGAACCAAGAGGGATTGGGTGTTGAAACGCACCCGTCCAATCAGTGCTGACACCACCAACGCCGGCTTTGTGTGGCTTTGAGGACTCCCGTTTGGATGCACCAAGAAAGAAACTGCTCAGTTCTCATGGCTGGAAATTGTGCCAAATGGGGTCACATTGCCCGTGACCCTAAGGGCAAGATTACAGAGGAAATCTTTGTGCAGTTTGCCTCCCGAGTTAGCGAGAAGGCCCTAGAGAAGCACAGGGAGAGAATCGGGCACAGATATATTGACATGGTCAAGAGCAGTCAGGAAGAAGCTAGGTCATACTCAGATCCTCCTCTGAAGTTCTTGCCTGTACAGCGGCCGGGGTCTTATGACCTCCCCCGCACAGCCAGGAGGTATATTGGCATTTTCCAGCAAGCGGGCCTGGAAAGGATGAGGTCCGGTGCTGATAGTGCAGGCTATGGGGGCTATGGCTTCCCCACGCATCTCTCTGGGAGAGACCTCAGTTACTGTAGTCTCCTGGGCGTGTACGACCACAGGTATGGAGACGGCAGCTTCCCTGTCCAGTGTACCACTGAACGCTGCATCCACGTGAGAGGGCTGCCATACACAACCCCCGAGAACGACATTTACGACTTCTTTCCCGTCAACCCTGGGAGAACCCATTTTGAGATTGGCTCTGAGGGAAGAGTGACTCGCGAAGCCGATGCTGAGTTTGCCACTCACAAACAAGCTATGGCAGCCATGACCAAAGACCGGAACAACATGCAACACAGCTGTATAGAACTTTTCCTGAACTCCACAACTGGGGCCAGCAGTGGGGCATATAACAGCCAGATGATACAAGGCATGGGGGTGTCAGCCCAGTCCACCCGCAGTGGCCTCCAGAGCCAGTCTGCGAGCTGCTGTTTCAGGGCTGGCTCTGGAGGCCAGAACAGCATGGGTGGATATGAGCATTTGAGTTACTGCAATCAACTTTTCACAGGCACCCAACAAGCAGTGAAAAGCAATTAGGACTCTAGAGGAAGCTGTGGGACCCATTTTGCACCAGGAGTTGTGAAATCTGGATTTAAAAACCACCTCTTCAGTGTTTTCTCATGCAAACTTTCTTCTAGCATGTGATAATGAGTAAACTAAACCTCCTTTCAGCTTTTCTCAATTAGCATTTTGGTAGTGTACTTCAGAGTGATGTTATCTGAGTTAAAGTAGTTTTACATACATTAAATGGATCTTTTACACCACATCACTGAACACCTTGGGGAGGAATGCTTTTTTGGAAAGCTCAAAGTGTTAGATCTCTAATTCAAAGAGGAACATTTCTCATGTTTGTTTATTCTAGTTTATTTTCCTTTAAAATCTTTTAGGTTAGGTTTAAGCTTTTAAAAATAAGTTAGTTTTGAAAACTGAGACACATGGCTAATACTGTAGGAACTGGTGATGCCTTGACTTAAAACTGGCTTTGTGCTGTGATTTCCTTTCGGGTGTATTTTGCTAAGTGAAACTTGTTCTGTTTTTTCATTAACTGATTTTTTTTTCTTAAAATAAATTTTTTTCACATACACGAAAAACTAAAGTAACAATAAAATAAAAACTAAATAATAATAAACTAAAAACTAAATAAACTAAAGTCCTAAATATGATCTTCTAAACTGGATAATCTGGCCACTGACCAACTCCTCAGCCTCATATGGAAATACTCTGTCTCTCGTTTCATTCCCGAATCTCAAGGCTTCTCTGAGCCCCTCCTGTTGCTTTAAACTCAAATGCATAATAAGGTTGTTAGCAAAAATAGTAAAGTAAAGACTTCCAAAATTTTTTCCATACAAGAAATGACAAAACTCACAAAGATTTTTGAGAATGAACTTTTTCAAAACTCTGGAAATGAACAAGATACTGTCAGTAATCCAAGGAGTGTTTATTCAGGAAAAGTTACTGAATCTTGGTAAGAACAGCAAGAATTATAGTGATTTAATTTGCCCTAGGCACATCCCCCCATCCCCAGTTCTGAGATAATCTTGAAAATCAAAAGCCCAGAAACATGGTGAAAATCTGAAGCCTCGTAGCCCCTGGAGATGGCAGAGTGGGACCAGAGCGCCTTCAATGTCTCATTCCAGAAAATGATTATTTAACTCTCCAGTCATTCTCTGGAAGAACCCCCTTGCAAGTCTATTTTTAACTAACCTGACTCTGAGCTCCCTGTGTGAAAAGGTTTTGCTCCAGTGCATTTGTTTTTGAGTTGTAAATCTCTTCTTTTCTTTTACTTCATTTAAGATACAACTGCATAAAGAAATGATTTTAAATTTATGTTGGTGAGCACACGGTGCATAATAATGGGATTTGTAGGACAATAGCCGTACAGAGGAGAGGAGAGCGAAATGAGTTATGTAAGAGTAGAGTTTTTGTATATAATTGAAATAAAGTTGGTATTAATCCTAACTAGATTGTTATAAATTGAGATACTAGCTGGACTCCCCAAAGCAACCACTAAGAAAATAACTCAAAAAAGAAATATATAAAACCTCTAATAAATGATAAATCACCCAAATGAAAATGGGCAAATTATTTCAATAGATTTTTCTAAAAAATATACAAATGGCCAATAAATACACGAAACGATATTCAACATCACTAACATTAGAGAATGCAAATCTAAATGGCAACGAGGTCATACTTCCCACTCCTAGGATGACTATAATAAAAAAAGGCTACCGATAATAAGTGTTGGGTGAGGCTATGGAGAAAATGGAAGCTTCATACATTGCTAGTGGGAATATAAAACGATATCTCTTACATTCTGTAGTTCCGCAAAAAATTAAGTATAAGGTTATCATGCAATCTAATAATCCCGCTCCCAACTATATGTCCAAAAGAATAAAGAAATACATGTTCACACAAAAAATTGTACATGAATGTTCATAGCAGCATTATTTATAAGAGCCAAAAAGTAGAAATAAGCCCAATATCCATCACCTGATGAATAGGATAAATAAATCCAAACAAATATTACTTAGATTCACAAAATAATATTTAGATTTATAATACAATATCTAGATTCATAAAATAATGAAGTATTAATATATGTATGCTACAATATGAATTAACCTCAAAATCCTTATGCTTAATGAAAGAAGCCAGATACAATGGCTCCATATTGTATGAGTCTATTTATATAAAATGCCCAGCATAAGCAAATCCATTACAACAGAGTAGATTAGGGGATGCAGAGGGGGCAATAGGGAAGGACTGGTAAGAGACGTAATCAGGGTTTATATGGGGTGATAAAATGTTCTGGGATTAGTAGTGATAGTTGCACAATCTTATGAATATACTTAAAACCACTGAATTGTACACTTCAAAAAGGTAAAAATTGTGTTTACTATATCTCAATTAAACTTAACTTTAAGAATGTATATTAGACCTCAATTTCATAGCATTTGTCAGAGTTGAATTTTATCTTTCATTTGTAATCATTTGAAAATACCTTTTCTCTTACTAGACTATAAGCTTCCTGAAGACAGAGACCTGATCTATTTTTGATTAGTCTTATATACTCAATGTTTAATTCAATGCATATCTCATAGTGAGTGCTAAGTAAATACTAGTTTTATTAATGAATAGTGAATAAAGTGGTTATGGCCCCAAATGATGTCTGGCAAATGGACCAAGGGCAAAGAGGTTATATGTTCAAGCTATATATAAGATTTGCTTATGTAAGTTAAATGGTACAGTGTCTTTCTATTTCTCCACCTGACATCAGACTATAGATTGACGATCTGCACTTTGCTTTCACTATAATAAATACATTATTTAAAATCATTTCACTTGGTGCACCTGGGTGGCTCAGTCGGTTGGGTGACCAAATTTTGATTTTCACTCAGATCATGATCTCAGGGTTGTGCAATCAAGCCCCGCACTGCGCTTGGTTTGCTCAGTGGGGTGTCTGCTTGGGATTCTGTCTCTCCTTCTTCCTCTGTCCCCTCCACCCCATGCTCTCTCTCTCTAAAATAAATAAACGAATCTATTAATTAATTAAAATCATTTCACTTGATCAAATAGAATTCAGACACATAATCACAGGCTTCTGAAATGGATACTTTTTCAGGGAGAAAACAACAGACTGTAGGATCTGAGAGTTTTTAGTAAACATTATTAATAGATGTAGAGTGAATACAATAAATGCAAAAGAGGCAAAATTATATCTTTTAGACCTGAAATATGAAAATTTCTAATAATAAAAAGCTATTGCTAAAAAATTTTAAAACAAGTATAGATGTCTTATGTAATAATTTCTTTAGAGATTTTATTTATTTATTTGAGAGCAAGAAAGGGGGGGAGGAGTAGAGAGAGAAGGACAAGCAGACTTCCCACTGAGTGCAGAGCCGGAAGCAGGACTTGATCTCAGGACCCTGAGATCATGACTTGAGCCGAAACCAAGAGTCAGAAGCTTAACTGACTGAGCCACCCAGGCGCCCCTTATTTAATAATTTTTAATGAGCATTTGCTGAATGAAAACCTCAGCTATTTGAATTTTGAGAAAAAGCAAATGCAATACATGTACATTGACATTATTTCGTTAGCTGGAATCTTAACCATTCATGTAACTTAGAACGTCTTGGTATAATCTGAAAAATGATGCAGCAAAGAGACAGTTTCTGAAAATTGATTGGGCAGAGAATCATCAAAGGAAGTAGAAATGTGACTCTGCCCACTGTCAAGTTATGAAACAGGTGAAGCTGTCTGATCTGGAGCAGGAAAAAAAAAGATATCAAGAACAGAACCCTGGCTTCTTTTTCACTCTCACATTGCCTCCTTTCCTCTTTCTGCAGACTCTAGGAATATTTCTCATGTGCACACTGGGTTCCAGGAAAAACAAAAGAACCTCAGACAGATAAAAGTAGTCAAGGTACAAGAAATGTATCTGTCCCTGCAAGAGACAAAGTTCGTACTGGGGCTCCCAAGGGTTCCTATGACAAGTTGATACTAACTAGGACACTTCCCACATCAACAGAGACTGAAGTAAGCAAAGGACATTCAAAATACAAATCATTCTTCTTCACCGATGAACTTCTGGGCAATCCAAGGACAAGTGCTTATCCCCACCCCCGAATTTGTGAAGGCTAGGGTAAACTCTCCCCAGAGGAATCGATGAAAAAAGATTCTGGGTTCTGGGTATGGAGAGCAGGGAACTGAGGAAGTGGGTTGTCAGACATCTAGGGTCATATGTTTTTTCCGCCTTTTTTGAAAGGAATTTAAACAGAAAAGTTCAAAGAACGATATAGCCACAACAACACTAAGATGAAAAGGCATTTGACATCACTGAAAATAGGCTTTTCCGGTTTCATGTAGCATGCATTCACTTTTGTTATGATATAAAATTTTCTACTTTTTGGTCGGCTTTTTATAACTTTGTCAAAACTATGCAGGAAGAAAAGAGGCCGCCTGGTTCTGTATGGTCTCTATGTATCTCACTCTAAAATATTGGGAAATGCATAAACTCATAAAAAAACCTACCATTTCTAGCAGTGACAGCAAGGAGTTTGCACATAGTAAAGAACAACATAGTCTATCCTCAGAGGGTTTGCAGTCTAGTGGTGAACCCAGAATACGTACATCAAAAATTAAGTCATTGACTTCATTAATCACAAGTCATGGTGATAGCATTTTCCCTTGATATGATGTGGTGAGAAAGACATCTCACTCTGTGTTCTCCTTCCCCAGAATCCATAAACCTGGTTTAAAAACATTAGACAAATTCCAACAGAAGAGAATTCTACAAAATACTGAGGAGCACTTCTCAAAGCCGACAAGGCCAGAAACAAGGAAAGTCGGAGCAACTGTGACAGCCCAGAGGGATCTGAAGAAACTGGACAACTAAATGAGAGGTGATGTCCTTGACAGACCCCTGGGAGAGAAACAGTACACTAAGTAAAAACTAAGGTCTGAATAAAGCACGGACTTTACTTAATAATAATATATCAATGTCAGTTTGTTAGTTATAGCAAATACACCATGCCTAAGGTAAGAACTTGACCAGTAGGGAACACCAGGCATGGGGTATAAATGAAGTGTGTACCATCCTCAAAACTTTTCTGTAAATCGAAAACCAGTCTAAAATAAAAAGTTTAGGGGAGCCTGGGTGGCTCAGTCAGTTAAGCATCTACCTTAGACTAGGGTCATGATCTCAGAGTCCTGGGATTGAGCCCCAAGTCCAGCTCCCTGCTCAGCAGGGAGTCTGCTTCTCCCTCTGCCCCTCACCCCACTTGTGCTCTCTCTCTCTCTCTTTCTCAAATAAATATACAAAATCTTTAAAAAATAAAATACAAACTTTAAAAACATAAAGCAAAGGAATACATAAGTCTTATAAGAAAAACACAAACCTATAAAGCTATGTGTAACTTTTCATCCAAACTTGTGTTAATCAGATATTATCTACTTGAAATTTGTCTTTAAAATTGTCTCCAGGGGCGCCTGGGTGGCTCAGTCATTAAACATCTGCCTTCAGCTCAGGGCGTGATCCCAGAGTCCTGGGATCGAGCCCCACATCGGGCTTCTCCGTGGGAGCCTGCTTCTTCCTCTCCCACTCTCCCTGCTTGTGTCCCCTCTCTCGCTGGCTGTCTCTCTCTCTCTGTGTCAAATAAATAAATAAAATCTTTAAAATAAATAAATAAACAAACAATAAAATAAAATTGTCTCCATTAACCAAACCCACTTTTTGTGCAAAATCTAGCTTTTTCCCAAGATTTCTCAGCATTCCCAGGCAGCTTCAGTACATACAGTCATTTCCGGTTGCAAAAGTCCTTTTCTGATGAATTATTGATCTTATTTTGGCTTCTCTCCTGTGACCAATTTCTTCTCTCCTTTCTGCTAAAGAATTCACATATTCCCTCATTCACAAATACCACTAAAACCTAAAAGTCAGACTTATACCCCCTCACAAACCTCCCCACCTCCTACCCAAAAGCTCAGCAGCTGCTTGGATTAAAAATAGATTGTTTTTTGTTTATTTGTCTAAGTTGTTTCAATAGAGAAGCCCCTGAAGTAAAGGCCTATAGTATTATATTCACAATGTTTGTATAATACATGTAAGTAACACTGAAAGTACACAAATGATCTCTTCCCATTCTCTGGATACAGAATGTCATCAAGTTTCATGTTCATAAATCAGTATAAGATGGGCACCATACCAACAATGAACTCAGTATCTTCTCCATAACACCCCCTCACCACCAACAACTTTCTGTTAATCAGGGTCCTGGTGGGAGATGAATCTTCTCAGAGAAGAGACTATTTAGAGGTTTGAGAACCAAAATGGAGACAGCAATAGTCAGGGATTGGCAAAACAAGGAAGCCATTGCCACCCTGGGGCTTGAAGGGGCAAGGAAAGGGGGCAGTGGTATCAGATCCAGGTGCTCTCAGGGGTATCGGGGCTTTGCAGAATCCCATGCAGAAGAAGGAGGGAGGAGAAGAAGTACCCTGCTCTCTCTCTCCTTCTATTGCCCACTCTTCTGCAAGTGCTTCCCACTGACCAAGGCCAACTGGAAAAGGAAAGAGAGAGAGGCTCTATGGGAACCATTCTTCTGTGGCACGGGGCAGGAAGAGAGGAGCAGAGGATGGAAAAGAACCAGCACATGGCCTCACTGTAACTACCAAAAGGACTGGGATACATCAGCCTTTATTAAAAATTGCCAGCCCCTCTTCTTAAGACTGTATTTCATATCCCCCTATCCATCCAACTCTTACATCATTATTTGGAAAACTTTAGTTCTCCACTCTCTGCTTGCTTCTAAAGCTCCACTGCCTTCTGTACTACCAAAGACGGGTTATTGAGTGGCTCTACAGTGGGCCATCTCTTCAGGCTCCCTTCTTCTACAGTAAAGAAACAGCAGTAACTTAAGAATTTCGAACTTTCTTGCTGTACTCTAGATTCTGGGATAGGAAGGAAAGAGTAACAAAATAAAATAAATCCATTGTAACATATAAGTGATTGCTATCGATTTTAGCTTTAAATATTTTCCTCCATTATATTGTCTCATGGAGAAAATTGAGCAAAAGCATGCGGAGGCAGATATCTGTGCAAATGTACTCTAACACTAGCTATTGAGGACACATTGATATCTTTAAATTAAAAAATAGATTAATGAAAAATGAACATCCTGTAAGAGCACTGGTGGTGAGTTGAATGAGCAAAGCATCCTGCTCTCCCACCAAATGGAACTTACTGTTTGGTGTCCCTATGTCAATGGAGAAAGTTCTAAAGAATCATAGTAAATCATATGCTACCATGTGGTTACCAGCCCCATCTTTTAATGAGAGTATTACTTTGGGCAATATCAACTACTGGAACAAAAAGAGATTTATTTCCCACTTGCCTAATAGCTATTGGGCCAGGGATGTATCCCTTCACATGGTGACACAGGGACCCAGATTCTTTCCATTTTCTGGCTCTGCTGTCCCTTGGGGCCCCCCTGTCATCTGCATCTGGGCAATAGAGGGAAAAATTGATCTCCTACAGTTGGAACCATACCTTCTTCCAAGAAGCATTGGCACAAAAATGGCATACATTCTATCCATGCCCATTCCATTGGCCAGAACTCAGGCATATGGCCACATCTAACTGTGGAGACCAGGAAATGTAGGCTGGCTGTGCGCTCAAGAAGAGGAAATGAAGTTTTGGTGGGTAGCTCTACCACGCCACACGAGGGTCGTGAGAACGAATACTTGAACATTTAACAATGTCTGAACAATCATTTCAACCTTTGATATTTAAAGTTATTATTGCTATAAGTTAAATATTACAAGATAAAGTAAACCTTTATTTATATATGTTAATTTAAAATGTTCATATTTAATTGGTATACATTGAGCACAAATATAGTATCTTTACTTTAAATTTTAGGGAAACAACTGGGACAAAATGTTCTACCATATGCTATTTTCCCATTTGGGTTCATCCCAGGGAAGGTGGGTTACGAAACAATATCTACAATTACAATAACAGAATAAAACATTAAAAATCATACTTTTATTTCTACCTATCTAGATAAAATAGTTTATTCTCTTAGTGCTTCTGTAAAATAGAATGAAATTTCTCTTATCAATAATGAAACACCTTGGGGGCGCCTGGGTGGCTCAGTCGTTAAGCGTCTTCCTTCAGCTCAGGGCGTGATCCGGCGTTCTGGGATCGAGCCCCACATCAGGCTCCTCCGCTGGGAGCCTGCTTCTTCCTCTCCCACTCCCCCTGCTTGTGTTCCCTCTCTCGCTGGCTGTCTCTCTCTGTCAAATAAATAAATAAAATCTTAAAAAAAAAATAATGAAACACCTTCGATCCTTTAATTGAGAATAATCAAATTTCTCTGCTAAGGAAAAGGAAAGAGTGAAAGAACCAAGCACTCTGAAGTTCACGATTAGTAACTAATTCCTTTTTATGCTTGCCCAGCTTCTTGTTTAAGTAAGAATCATCAGTAAACCAACATAAAAATCAGCTAAGTTTTGTTTGTCTGTTTGTTGGTAATGTAATCAACTTCTATACTGCTTTTCTGGGTGAGGCATTGTGCTATTTGGTGATCACAGATGTCTTATTAAGTTGATAACTGAGGGACACCTGGGTGGCTCAGGTGGTTAGGTGTCTGACTTCAGCTCAGGTCATGATCTCAGGGTCCTGGGATGGAGCCCTGCATCATTGGCATTCCTGCTCAGTGGGGGGTCTGCTTGTCCCTCTTCCCCTCCCCTTTCCCTTCCCCTGTTCGTGCTTTCTCTCTCTCAAATAAATAAATAAAATCTTTAAAAACAAAAAAAGATGTTAACCAAAAGCTTATAGTCTAGTGTTACTAATGAACTTTTACTATGTGGTTATTCAATCCACAAAACTATCCTATAGAATAGGTGTTATTACCCCCACTTTATAGTAAGAACATTCAGACTCAGACATTGAACAACTTGTCCCAAGATGTTATGGTTGAGTTAGAACCCAACCCAAGTCCCTGGCTCCTTCCTCTACTATATGTGACTACGATTGCATTCTATTTGAAATGGGCTGTTCCTGAAAATTCAATAAATATGGTCAGTAAGATTGTTTTCTAACAGTTTTGTTCAATTTGTCTCATTTTAAATTTATATTTTCTATTTTAATATTAAAAAACTGTGCTCCTTATACACGTAGTCTCATTTCCGATTTCTAATAGTATGGTATGTTCTCCTAACAGGGAAAGCATAATTTTTTCCTTTAAAGTGGAGTTTGCTGACCTTTCACTAATGAGTAAACAGTGCCACCTTCTGTCTGTGTTCTCATAAGCAGTTGGAAATACAGTCTTGAAAGACTAGGCTGACACAGATCCAAGACAGGAAGCAAGGAATCTGGAGAGTTTATCATCTTGGCAATGTGTAGCACATCTTTGAACACTTGCAAAGAGGCTAATTGTTTGAAAGGCCTCTCAGGGCAGATTCATGTGGAAAAAAAAAAGTTCTGTGTGATTAATTATCTGAAACCTTTGGATATGGAAGGAAGAGGGAAAAGGCAGGAGGGAGACACAGTGACAGAAACAGGTGGCAAGTGGTTATAAAGATTCGGGGTTAACGTAGTTGAAGGAAGAAAGTAAGCAATTCTCTTATTTGTTCTATCATTAGTTTACTCATTCCCTCAATATCCATCTTAAGTAAACATGTCTGACATTTGTCAAAAAAGAAAAAAGAAAAGGATAGTCATGAAGTAATGTATTAAGCCCTTAAGATTGAATACAGAAAAAAATATTTTTCTCTCTGCATATGAAGCATGATTGTCAAAGCTGGGGCACATGTGACAGCTTATGTAAATGTGAAAATCTTCTAGGGTTGGACATTCAGCCAGGAAAACACGTGCTTTTGTTGCTGAGGTTGTTTTTGTTTTCGTTTGTTTGCAAATCCATGTTATTTTGCAAAATGTATTTTTAGTCTCGCCATACTTTCTAGCCATCTTACAAAAGAAAAAAAAATCAGTTAATCAGTTTGTATCAAGACTTACATGAGTTCACTTCAATATTTCTATCTCACGATGCTCACCTTTCACGAATCTAGACTAGTTTAATCTGTATGGGTAGGAGCCGCTTTCAGAAATGTTTAATGTTAATCATACGAACTGAACAACGTAGCTGTTCTTCTAAGGAATTGAAGAGATGGTGGGAACCCCCAAGGGAAGTAACTAACATCGCTGAAGTTCTCTTAGGGAGCTCCAGACCATAGCAAGTCAAGAGCATGAATGAAAGACAGCTTGAACCCGAATCTGAAAAGTATGACTTTTGGGAGGATGCTGCTCTCTCTATATCATTTTGCATATTCAGAGGCAAAGCAGGGACAATGACCATGTGTGGGTAAAATAAATGTATAATTGGAAATGTTTCCACATTGCACCAAGGGAAAACAGTTGCTCGATTGTGGGCAAATAATTACAAGCTATTTCTTCATGTTCATCTACTTTTCTCAGCCTTTTACCAAACTGAGGTAAAGGGAGTTTTCTGTCTATGTATGAGGCTAATTTTCATCTGTCAAGAGTTACTCCAAAGATTCTCCAAATCCCCAAACACATTTCCATTCGTTTTAATTTGGATTTTATGTGATGCTGTAGAGTGATCAGTGATGGACAGAGATGCTCGCATTTTGGGGGCTTAGTGAAATTAACAGACAACTTACTAACGTGTCTCTAAGAAACCTGGATATCTATGCTTTGAAAGGTTATCCAGTCTGAAGAGAATCTTTCATCCAGTGCAGAGTACTCTATGTGTGGATCCTTAATCCACTCCCAGTGTCCCCAATGTCCCATTCTATTCAACATTAGCCAGAGGTATCATACTTTGATGTCGTATTAAACACATTTTAGAAAGCCCAGAATTTCCTATTAATTTGTAAGTCAACACAAGAAACTTAGCTTCCTAGATTGGCATATCTATTTCTATAGATTCATTAATGTCAACATTTCATGATTTCCATTTTGCAGGACAGTCATTGTATGGTACCATGGGCATGACATGTCAACATAAGAAGTGATTACACTGATCTGAAAAGTGCGTATATATATATTCATTTCCCATTTCATAAAACTGTAATACTCTTTATGATTATTTTTCTTTTAAATGAAGTCACTTCCAAGCACACATAATGCAAATCATTATGAAAATCTTAATGTCCTGTTGTCTCTCTCTGGCTGTAGGTGAGCAGGAGTAATGACAAGGGGGTTGCATTTTCTGGGAACGCTCCAAATGTCCTTACACAGATCCCCAGGAGAATGAGACTCTGCCATTACTCCCCAGCTGTGATACCTTGTTGATGAAGTTTTAGAATATCGGTGGTGTGAGGTCCGGAGCCAATGACCAAGAAAGAATTCTTAAGACATCTCTGGTGCAAAAAGATGATTTTATTAAAGCACGGGGACAGGACCCTGGGGCAGAAAGAGCTTCTGCATGGGGGTTGTGAGGAATGGCTGATTATATACTTGGGAGCTGGGGAGGTGAGGACAAAGGGGGTAGGCAGAAGAACTGTCATACCATAAAGAAGTCTCTCAGGATAATGGAGACCTGGTTCTTGCCAAGCCAAGCCTGTTTTTTCCTCTAAAGAAGCATTAACAGGAAGACAGTTGGGAGTTTCCTGGAGGAATGTTACATTCTTCCCAACACATGTCCTTGTCAATGAGCTTCAGGTTTAGAAGAAATTCAATTTTACTTACATTTCCTTCCGTCTCAGCTTCCTCAATTTTATGGAAGGGAGGGTGATGTTAGGGCTTCGGGAAAATTGAGTTATGGGTCTCTGGAAGCTAAGTTATTGATAAGAAAGCTTCTTCCTTGTAAATCACTAGGACATTTGTAAACTGAGGGAGACTTCTGTCTTGTGGGACTATGATCTCTATCAGTTAACCATTTGTTTTTTTCCTTTAGGGCAGCCAGGACTGCATGAGGAATGTCACATATATCACATGGGGGGGGGGGGTAGGGTGCCAGCTTCTGCTTTGTCCTCAGCCAGCCTTCTGCTCCCTCATCATTGTGATGGAAAAAACCCAGGTACATGCAACAATATGATTGAGTAATTACACCGACGAGTGTAAGTCACTCCAACATTAGGCTTGAGTTTAACCAGAAGTTCTCTCAAGCGTATGATAACCACTCTGTACATGAGTCAAGTTTTATCTCCCATGAACTCACCTCTATTCATGGCCACTTCACAGGACCTTCTCCAAAGGGCAGTTCATTAGACCACTTGTGGCATCGCCCTGACAACTGTTCATACTTTTATCCAGTTGATCCTTTTATCTAATTAGTTCGATGTACATAAATTGGATTATTATCACATGTGTTTTTATAGGTAAGTCACTTATATGTGCATTAATTTGCTGAGGCCGTCGTAACAAAACACCATAAATATTTACATTTATTTACTATAATCCCCTTCAAGTAAAAGTCCCATGGCCAGAGAAGCTGGGAGTAGTGTTGGCGTATCTTCAGTCTTTGCTCACACTTGAGAATTAACTTCCCTTTTGTTCTTAACTCAGCTTTGTCCTGAAGTCAACAGAATGAAACTGAACATTTTCCATAGTTCTACTTATATCATCTCCTCTCTCTCTCTAAATCTCTTGCTCTTTCTTTTCTCTCTCCCCTTGGTCCAGCTCTTTCTCTTTTTTAAATGAGTAGCTGGTGTAATTCCTCCTATATATTCTAATTAACTAATCTTATTTTGTTTCTAATTAACCTTTATGACTTTCCCACTTCCTATAAAATATACTCATCCTTGAATACGTACAGCCCATTCAAATGTTGACTCTACCTGTTGCAAGGTTATGGATTTTAAGCTTCTAAAGTACTCTTCCTCACTGAAGTTTGAGGAAAGTGCAAGGTAATATTATAAAAATTAAAGTGTTACCAATACTTAATAAGGGATAGCTGAATAGACAAATATGTCGAAAAAGGTAAGTGACATAGTGGATTATAAGCATGGGAAATCCAGAGTTGGTTATTAATTTACTTATTAGTGAACATAGTTTTTCTTAAAAATATTTTATTCATTTATTTATTTATTTTAGTAATCTCCACACCTGACATGGAACTCGAACTTAAAACCCTGAGATCAAAAATCGCATATCCACTGACTAAGCCAGCCAGGCACTCTGGCGTAGTTTTGAAAAACTCTTATACACCTTTAAATTTTTCTTCATTACCTCACCTTGACTATGTACTTGGGTACAAAATTCCTTCATCTTTAGTCTGCCTTGGACTCTTTCTCAGGGTACCAACCAGGGACTCATCACAATTCATTTTTTTCACAATTTTCTAAGTAAAAAGATAATAGTTCTACTTACTGATGGCTTGCATATGCTAAAAACACTATTAGGTGATAATACGTACTTATAATCCTATCAACGGCCTGGGAAATATTAGGAAATTTCTTTATGAATGAAGAAATAGATATTCCAGTTTATTATAGTCCAGGCAGGGGGGTCAGTCTACCTCCCCCTATTGTGCAAAGCAGAGACATAGTTGAGATTCAAGACCAGGTATGTTAGCCTGACTTTAATGTTCTTTCACGTGCATTAAAATGGCTTGAAGAAAATGTATTAATTCTCCTCTTCAGTAACCTTTGCCTTTAAGCTAGTCTTCTTTTAAAATAAACATAAATAATCTAGGGGCACTGGCAAGCCCTCCGCAGAAATCAGTAGTTGATATTTTCTATTAATCCCTGCATTAAAAATTTAAAAAAAGAGAGAATTTATTTGAATTATGTGGTCTCAATACAAATGCTAGTAAAAGAAGCCCAGTGGCTCATACACGACAGAACAATGCCCAGGTTTAACATTTTACCTGTCTCATTTTCTCATTTATCATAAATTGCCTCCACCCAATCAGTTCGATACATATAAATTACTGTGTTTTTATAAGTTAGTCACTTATGCATGTATTAATTTGCTAGGATGGCCATCATAAGAAGCCACAAACTGGGTGACATACATGACACAAATTTCTCACAGTTCTGGAAAATCAAGGTGCCAGCATTATTGGTCTCTCCTGGGGCCTTTCCTTGGCTTGCAGATGATCCCCCCAGTGCCTCCTTTTCCCCCTCATGCTTGCCCTGCATACATGCCTCTGATATCTCTTTGTGTGTCTGGATCTCTTCTTGTAAGGACACCAGTCGGATTGGATTAGGGCCTACTCCCATGACCTCATTTAACCTTAATTACGTCTTTAGAGGCCCTGTTCCCACATACAGTCACATCTCGAGATACTGTGAATTAGCGTTTCAACATAAATTTGGGGTTGGGGGAACGAAGGTCAGCCCATAACAGTTTGCATAATCATAGCACTGAGTATTAAATTTCTCTTTGTGTAAAGAAGGAAGATGTTAGCACAGGTTTTGAAGCAGTTCAAAGAGGGAGATAAAGCCTGATCTGTTAGTCAAGTTTGCAGTAGGCAAACAGAAGATAAGTGATTGTTCATGTCAGGGAATATGTCGAATACGTGAGTAACATAGATGGAATGTGAGAAACACTGTTACTATGGCGATGAATAAAGGTGTGCTGAAGCCAGGAAGGCCGGAGCTCGGGATGGCAGGAGTTTCAGTCAAGGAGAAATGACCACTGGATTTTGCAAGATACGTCAGGGGACTTTGGTAAATTAGAGATGCAACCCAATGATAAAGAGAGTACTTGTAAGAACTAAGAATAATCACTCCGAAAGAAAACAGGTGGAAACCAAATAAAGGAAGTTGAATAACAGTAGCAGGAACTACGAAATCTATTGAGAAGGCCTCACCATAAGCACCTGAGAATATTTAAGGATTTGATGTTCCACAAGGAGTGGGAAGGGGTGGCGGAGAAAGCCTTCCGGGAAAGAGTTTCGAATGCTTGCAGTGTAAAGCCTTCAGGGGGATGTGGACACCAAAAATACCTCTCTTATCCAGAATTAAATCACTGACACTCCACTCCCCTACCCCTTGAGTTTCTCCCCAACTCTGTAGTCTCTTTTCCTTTGAGCTAATTTTCTATATTTAGAAAAAGGAAGACCATTCATTTGGGGTCTTTCTCAGATTCAATTGTTCTAATTGAGAGATTTCCAGTCAGTGGAACTTAGAAGGTTGGAGGTGGAAATAGGGAGAACCTCAGATCATATGAGGAAGCCCTCAAATCTATTTTCACACCAAGCATCAGTTATAGAATTCATTCTATCTCCAGATTTAAAAAAAAAAAAAAAAGTTTATTTTTTTTAGAAGCAGAGCTGTGGCCCTTTAACAGGGATGGTGTTTCTTTAAATAAAATTTTCAAAAATTTATGAAAGTTTCACAAGTGTAGAAGAAACATGGCACTCCTTCGACAGTCTTAGATTTAAATGTATCCATGCAATTTAAGTAGTATCATATTTGGAACATTAAGAATTCTTTAAAGAGCAAAATATTTGAGGGAGTTTTCGTCTCAAATTTTTGAAATTAAAAAAATGTGTAGTATTTTTTAAAATCTGATAATTCACTTATAAAGATGTTGCTGGAAAAAACTAGTGTCATGGTGCAGACATTATGGACAGAGAAGATATTTTTCTATTTGGCGGAAAGAATTAATGTGGGTTATACCTCATATTTAGTGTGGCCTTTTTCTGTTTAATTCAAGTGAAAAAGTGGCAAATATAGAAGAGATTTCCCCCACTAACTGAGAAAGGAAATCACACATCTTTTTTTACAATTTTAAATGGGACAAATCCCTTTTGGAAGACAGGAATGCATCAGATATTAGCAAAATGCAAATACAATTAGTAAGACAAATTCACAAATAATGACACATAAAGATGGACACCATGTTGCAAGATTCAAAGCAATGTGAATAATAAAAATGAGAGCTAAAAGCTGTCAGATTCACAGGGATTTGAATAGTCTGTTACAACTACGAACGACTGGATTAAAGCTTTATGTGATAGAATCTAAGAAACAGTTCGCTAACTCAGTGGTTTGATTGGACAGAGTTACAGTCTTAAAATATAACGCTCATAGCAGTAGCAGATGAAAGAGATGCTGGCAACCAGAAACTATGTCATAGCACACGAAGAGTTTATGAGCACCTACACAGAAAATCGGACGGAGCCAATGGAGTGGAAGAGATGGATATACTTGACCACTAGAGTATTGACCTGGCTATGAATGCTGCTCCAAGATGTGGGCCAAGAAGTGTTGGAGACAAGTTTGAGATTTCTAGCTGAGATGGCTAAGCAGATGATAAGGCTGTTAACTTAGGAAAGCAAGAAAGAAACACAAGATAAAGGGCAAGTCGTATCACAGGATTGAGGGAGGGAGAGAAAGAATGTAAGTAAGAGTAAGAACTTGCACATCATGAGTCTAAATTCTAGTTCAAACTCAAATGGAAAAGTCTAAGGCACAGAAAGAAAAGGAATATACTCCATATTTGCCATTTCCTTTTACACTTTTTATAGACTTGTGCTCAGCACTTTGTATACATTTTTATCCGATCTTGTTGGCTTGCCTCATTGATAACATTCTCGTCTCTATATCTGGCTCTTGCTTCTCATCTCCAGGGAATGAAAAATAAGCACAAAACTGTACATACACTTTAAGGTGGGGAGCTGTCAAATTAACTTAATGAATTTGGCTTTCATTTTTCCATTGAAAAATACACTTTTATAAATGGAATAGATTTGAGTGTTTGTATATAGTTATGCATTTATCTTGATACGCTTAAAAGGGAAAAGGAGAAACATAGGAAGAGGAAAATTGAAAGGACCTAGGATGTTAGCAGCCTGTTGAAATAAAAATAAAATTTGCAATTTTTTCCCCTATCAGAACATTTTTATGCTGCAGGCAGTGAGTACCTGGGTAGTTTTATTATTTGATGTCATTTTAGAAGAAAAAGTGATATGGGTGACTTTAGCCTGGGATAGTCACATAGAGGAGATCATTAAAAAGACATTTGATTATACACAACCTATAAAAATGTTCACTCCCCTAACATGCTTTTTGTGCAAAAATATCCCACTACCTGTGGGGACTGCCTGAAATTAAATAATGGTTCTTTGAGAACAGGGAGGATTTTAGTGCCCAGGCAGAATCCCCTTGAAGGCTGCCTTGGGCTTTGCCTGGGGCTGTTGGGAAGGGGCCTTCCATGGGGAAGAAGTGCAAAACCCAGCATAAAGTATCTATTGAAATCTGAGGAGATGATTAACTCATTTAAAATATCTCTGAAGGAACTTTCCAGAATCTTGAAAGAGGAAAACTACTTTAGTTTATATAGTTTTTATTAACTTCAAGGACCCACGATATGCTTTCTCTGGAGCAGAGTCTCAAGGGGTCATTTGAGCAGCAGGAGTCTTTGGCCATACATAGCAGTCTCCGCAGAAGATTACTTTGCCCTCTTGATAGATTTCTTTGTGTAAGGTTGAGGAGTCATTTTTAAAATTCCCATGGGGTTGTTTTTCTCACACACTGAGAAGAGACATTAGTTAGAGTCACAGAAACTGATTTTATGCTGTTTATGTGGAGTCAAGTATGTTCAGAATTATACATTTGATATCCTGTAGAGTGGGACTTGATGAAGCTTCTGGGGTCTTCGCTTTATATTTGCAACAATATTTTGAGCATAGGAAAGAGACAAAATAGGACCATTCATCCTACCCTATCAGATATTATTCAACAGCCCCTAAGGCTGATTAACTCACTGCAAACCCTACTGGAGAAGGAACTGGACTTGCGTGCTTCCAAAGGGTCATCACAGAAAAATGAGAGCTGGGATAAACAAGTTGTGTGAGACAGTAGAAATGATTGCATTTTTTCTCTCCAGCACAACACCGGTGAATTTGCTGGTCTTGGTATGAAAAAGACTATTTTTCTTTCATCTTTATTCTAGTCAGTAACTATCCCATCAACGAAAAAACCCAGAGCTTTTGCTACAAACTTTGGTGACACTTTGACCTTCAGCTCCTCCTACAGAGATGCACAACAAATTTTGTTTAGAAAATTGACTTTCTCATGATGAAAACCTGTGAAAGGAAAGTGAGGGAAATATTGTTTTTCTCACCTGAGGACCATCAGCATAACATTTGAGGCCTTTGACTTACTTGTGAAACTCATTATTCTGCTTGATCATGTCTATAAGGCTAAAAATGACCAAATACTTTTAATTTACAAAAAGAATAACATTCTTTTCTTTATGAAGTGATACCCTTCCATATGAACTTTAAAATAGTGTGCATTTGTTGTTTCTAAATTTATTATGCTTGCTTTTTCCTGCATTGAAAAACCTCCTATACATTACTGAAATGTATAACACATATCTTTAGTAATTAAAGGGTTTTGAAATACATCAGAGTAGAAGCAATTTCTGCACATATAGAAAGTGTCAACATCTGTAAAGTTTAAAAGAAATATAACCCAAGCTCTTATACACAAAAAAATGTTTTGACATTTAGATTTTCTAAAGTAACTTGAACAGATTAGACTTTAGGTATTAGGTATGAAAAGTAGAAAAACTCTGCTTACAGTTGAAGCTTTAAGACCAAAGGATAAAAATTGTAAAATAAATGGATCTGAGGTACAATAGATGTGTGACTCAAGAATTTCAACTAGACTGGACAAGGAGCTTTACTTTGGTATCTTAAATTAAAATCATATTAAAATATCTAGTTGGCTTACTTTATCATGTTCTAGGTACATTTCATACTTTTTAAAAAACAATTAACTTTTTTTTTTTTTTTTTTTACCCTTGACCCCCATTGAGCTATCATCCTATTTCCTATAATGAATCAGCGTTCTTAACAGAATTTTTCACAGGCTGTTTCCTCTTCTGGATTTTGCAGTCACCTCTCAACTCATGCAAAACTAATTTCTACAGCTTCTTTTTTTTTTTTTTTTAAGATTTTATTTATTCATTTGACAGAGATAGAGACAGCCAGCGAGAGAGGGAACACAAGCAGGGGGAGTGGGAGAGGAAGAAGCAGGCTTCCAGCAGAGGAGCCTGATGTGGGGCTTGATCCCAGAACTCCGGGATTACGCCCTGAGCCAAAGGCAGACGCTTTAACGACTGAGCCACCCAGGTGCCCCTAATTTCTACTGCTTCTATACCAGCAAAATAATTTTGAAAAGATTTGAATGTCCTCCATGATGTTCATTCCAATGGAACCTTTTCAGTTCTCATCTGTCTTGATCTGCAGCAGCGTTTGCAAGGACCCAGGGGATTCTGAGGTGGGCTAATGCTTGAGAATCACATCCTTAGGTCATTTATACTTTGATAAAGATAGGATCATGGCCTCCACAAATGGACAGAGTGAGAGACTGGAGCATGAAGATTACCCACAAGAGCCTCCCTTCTCAGATTTACAAGGTATCAGAAAACCAAGTGTTTGCAAATTGTCATAGTCATAGTTCTGAATTTCCATTATTCCCTTTGGCAATTCACACTCTCTTACAAACATGTGAATGTTTGGGGTGAGCAGGTTGGGAAGCGTTGGGTTAGTGGAAGGATAAAGTATGGCAACCATATGCTGATGGTTTTCCAAAAATATCTTTAGTAGTTTATAGGCTATACGCTTCAGATTTTCATAATCCAATCTAATACTCCCAACCCCATAGTTCTAACCGTCCAGGTCAACCAGTGTATTCCTCCATGAATTCCAATCCTACCTTGAGAGGAAAAAAGAGTTTCAAAGAAGGAACGTAAAGATCTGTGCATGTAACTATCCCAAACCTCATTTTCTCTTTTCTAAGTATCTTTAAATGTTATTTATTTAACATTTCCTTTTTAAGAGATCTTTAAAGCAGAGTTGAACTTTTAAAAGGTCAATTTTTGTGGTACTTTCTTGGAACATGGAAGATAAAAATAATGAGAGAAGCAACTTTCAAATAATGAGAGAAGCAACTTTCAAAAAGACATACTACTCTAGGTTTTGTTTTGTTTTGTTTTGTTTTGTTTCTAAAGCATGTAATTGGTAGAGGTGCCTTTCTTTTGAAAAATAGTTATATCTTGTTCCCTCATTTGCCAACATGGTATAGTGACTGTTTCTATGAGGTTGAATGTGTCATTTCAAGTTGGATTTAACTCCAATCAGAGAAGTTGGAGTGATAAAAGCAAGAAATTACTGTAAATCTTAAAGTACATTTTGCTCTTTCCCGTATGTTCACTTATCTCTTTAGGGAACTAACTACTCATTTCCTTGTGTTCTCAAAATGTGGCCATTTAAAGCAATATAATTATAATAATTTTGCAAGCATTTCCTTCCTCATGTACTCATTAACTTAGCTGGAATTGAAATTTTAATAGATATCACTATGACTAGAGTCACACATTTTACATGTAAGTAATTACAAAGTTAGAGCAAAGTTAGAACAAAAAATACTACACCTATTTACCGCTTCATTTGCTGATTAATTAGTGAAATTTAGAATCAGGTCAGGCTATAGAGCAAAAGTGTCCTAGCTAAACTTAAAATTCATCCTCAGAATTTGAATTTTTCTTCGATTCTAGGATCTGTTTGTCTGTCTGTTGTTGATGTTGTTGTTGTTTAATGTTCAGGAAATACCTTGCCTTACCACTCACTATAGCCACAAATAAACAGGAGAAAAAAATATATAAGATTGTTTTGGTGAGGTTATTAGTAAATGAATTTAGAGATTAGTGAATGATATAATGAATAACCTAATATCTAAACAGTAATGAGTAAATGAATACATAGTCTTTCCTTCAGTCCAATTTTTCAGATATTGACTATGGACTACCCATGCTCTCCTTGCCAAATGCCAAGCCATTTGGTCCTCTTCTTCTAGGCTCTTTTCCTTTATTATCTGTGGACCAACTGTCATCTTTCTTAACAGAGACTGCTCATCTCCCTGTAACACCTTTCAGATGACACCAGAGTTTGCTAGATTTTCTTGTATGTGAATGACAGGACATGCCCTCAAATCCTAGAAGTGTTTGCTGAAAAAAAGTATTTAATCTTTTGGTGTTTATTTTTAATTTCATTGAGCCAATGATCATCCTAAGCCAGCTAATCAATCTTTGTAATGGCCAATGAAATTAATGAGGTATAAACCAGCTCTCAATTGTCTGTATAGTAGTATATCAAAGATACAAATAATCTGAAAATAAAAGATAAAATCAAATATGCTATCTTGTACTACAACTTTTGTCCAGAGATGTGTCTTAATGTCTTTATTCTTCCTAGGCCAATAGGCCGCATAGAATGATTTCATTTAATTGTAATAGGTCAAATGATTTTGACTAATATTAGCACCAACTAATGAGCGCAAGATATGCACTAGATTTTTAATGTTTTATCATCTTTATGCAACTAAATTAGGACCAATGAAAGATGCTAACAATTTTTAAGTAAATAGTCTAATAGGGAAGAGTTACTGGATGTGAAATTGCAATATTCTACAGTTAACAGGACAAGTATTATAACCAATTTATCTTCCATAGAGAGCAAAAATCGGTATGCTAGAAATATGTTGACTTTCATAATGAAGCCATATTGATATTCAATATTTTTATGGATAGTCTACCAATTGAAATATCTGAATAGGTTAAGTTAACCGCATTTATGGATTTCTTAGAGAACTTAGAGATCAACACCTTTATCAGAGTTACAAAGTGCTTGCCTGGTGCATTTACTGTCCACGTTTAATGATCCTAATTTTATAAGTAATCAAATTGGAAATCAGAAGTATTCAGTGACTTGTCTCAGGACACATGGGTACAAAGTGGCAAGAGCCATGATTTAAACACAGGTCCATTTTATAGGAAATATCTCACAAAGCACTACTCTGTCCTACACAGTATATTGGAGGCATTCACTTCACAAAGGCCTGACTGACTGCATTCGTAACCAACAATACTGATGCCTTGCAAAGATGACTACTGTAGATGTTACTTTCGGGCACTCTACTATAGTCTAAAATAAGAATGCAGTTTTTCTCAAGCATGGATAGAGAGTGACTTCTGAATTCCTCTGTATGGCAACTTAGCTGTTACTGAGGAATGGTTGTGGGCACGTATTAATCTTTCTTCTACATTTTCAGAGCCAAGTGTATTTTTGCAAAACACTGCAGGGTTTTCCTCTTGCCATAATGCAAATGTTTTCCTCCTTTTCTAACACTAATTTTCCTCACCTACTTCCAATGTACTGTAAGATTTGGAAATGAAATACTGCCTGAGGCTTTGAGATATAAAATCGAGTTAACTTTATCCCACACAGAACCCTGCTCTCTAGTGGCTGCATAATCTTTCATATCTCTACAGTCCTGTCGATCTACAGGAACTAAAAAAGAAGCCAATTCAGGAAGGAGCTGGTTCAAGATATGCAAAGGGCAAATCCCATTAGAAAGGATTTACAATTCAATTACATAAGGTCCAAGGTACTGGGCAAATTATTGGGCATATTATTTCATTAGAGCAAAATTTCACTGTATTGAAAAAAGGAGTTATTAGCCAGACCTTGAAAAGATCATTGTTCTAACATGATTTGACTTGTTTATAAAGTATTTCCTAAACTAGTTTCATCTGTCATAGATTGTTACAAGAAGTTTCATTTTAGCTTTTCAAGTAATGGGGAGTTGCTAAATAATAATGGGGAGCCTCATGTGTATATTTCTGCTGAGCAGAGACTACATGTGTTTTAATTTGCAGTTCTGAATACATAGCATTTTCTTTAAAATTATAACTCGACAGATGACTTATAACACATCAATATTTTATCTCAGTGACTAGAACACTAAACTCTTTCATTCAAATGTAATTCAAATTACGTTCTATTCAAAAATTTCATCCAACAAAGATTTTCTACTTAATAACATTCTTACCAAAATGTATCCAAGAAATCAGTTGGGAAAGGGATAAGATTGAAAAGGCAAAACAGTAAAACAATATTTGGAAATTACAAACAGAATGGCTCATATTTACAGTTCAAGTTATTTCCTTCATTTAAATGGATAGTTCTTCAGTTTAAGAAAAAATGAAAGAGAGTATGTAGACATGTCTTTTGAGGAATCACATCACATTATATACGGAAACACTTGACTTCTAAATGGAGCTGCGGCCCAATTCTGAAACGAAGTCTTATGATTTTATAGAAGCCTAAATAGGGAATTTGGAATTCCACATTCTTTCCCAGTTGACCTTTTTACTCTATGTAAATTTTAAATACTTTTTTTTTTTTATCATTTCTTATGCTTCTTTTCTTTAATTCCTTCCACAGAGGAGAATTAGCTCTTTCCCTTCTAGTCCTTTCACTGAACTAAAGATCAATTCTTGCTGTACATTTATTTACTCATTCAAAGAATTTTTTCATTAAGAACCAGGCCTTCTTCTGGCACTGATGACAGAGCAGTGAACAAGAAAATTGGGTACTGTTCCCATTGAGCTTTGTGGAGATGCAGGGAAGCAAATAAATAAATTTAAAAAAATAATCAGAGGAGTGCGATAAGGGTTGGAAATACATAAAAAGCTTTGCTAAAAGAGAGAAAATCTAGGGATGATTCTGAATTCTGGGTTAGGTAAAGTCTCCCTGGGAAGATTACATTTCCTTTGATGCATGAATTTTATAAAGGATCCAAAAATATTATATATAGAGAAAATGGTCGATTTAAAGATCTAAGGAGGTATATGAAATTGGTATATTAAATAAAAGAAGGAATTCTGGTGTGGTTAGGACGTGATGGACTTGACCCTCCGGGGCTTCATTTATGTGGTGGGACAGTGGAGACCATGACAAATTAGGGAGAAACTGCCATCTTTAAGACTAATTACCTTACCGAGTCCCACACGACTGTTTTGGTCCACTGTTGGGCTAAATTTCCCAGCCTCCTTTGTGATCAGTTATTATTGTATGTCTTGAGTGTAACTGGCAAAACATGAATATAAATGATTCATGCCACATCCAGGCTTAGTTTACAAAGTTGTCTCACGTAATATTCCATGCTCTTTCCCCAAGCTTGATTTAAGTCACCTATTGAGAAAGACCGAGCCACAAAATGAAAGAAGTTTATGTTACTAGTTTGCTATGAAGGAGGAAAAAAAAAAAAGCTATTTTGAACTACATGTAGGCAAAAAATAAACCAATACTGTTAAGCCACTGAAATTGTAGGTTTATCTATTACCACAGCTACCATGACCTAAACTACTACGGTAAAACATTTGGATTTTATTCTAAATGGCAACAGAACATATCGACAGGTTTTAAGCGGTGTGAATAATACAAAAATTCATATTTTAAAAATATTCTTGATACAATGTAGAGAATGGGTTGTCAAAGAAAAACAACAAAAAGCAGAAGGAACAAGGAAACCAGTTAGGAAGTTACTAGAACAGACCAGATGAATGATGGCAGTAGCTTTGTCTTGCCTGGTAATCTTTCAGATGGAGGGAAGTGAACACATTTTTGTATACTTTGAGGCTAAACAAACAAATTTTGCTGATATATTAGTTGGGGGAAGGGAAAGAAAGAGAATTTGCAAGGATGCTTCTAAGTTTTTATTTTAAATTTATTTAAATAATCATTTTTTTAATTTTAAAATGTTTTAAATTTACAGAAAAGTTACAAAAATTGTACTGAGATTATTAGTGTACCCTTCACCCAGTTTCTCTCTTGCTAACAGCTTACATCACTATGGCACATTTGTCACAACTAAGGAATCAACATTTGTACATTACTATTAAACACTAAACTCTATTTGAATTTTATTGGCTTTTTTCTTAATGTCCTTTTTCTGTTCCAGGGTCCTATCCTGGAATACCATGTTATACTTAGTTGTCATCTCCTTAGCCTCATTAGATGCACAGAAATGTCTTAATTTTCTTTGCTTTATTTCTTTATTTGTTTGTCTTTGACTTTCACAGTTTTGAGATGGACTGGCCAGGTATTTTGTAGATTGTTCTTTAATTTGGGTTTTTCTGAAAACTTTCCCATGGTTGGACAGGGGTAATGAGTTTTTTTAAAGGAAGATCATAGAGATAAAATATCATTCTCATCATATTGTATCAAGGCTACATACTAATGACTTTTCATTGGTCATGTTAACCTGATCAACTGCCAAAGTAATTAGCCAAATATTTCCATTGTAAGATTACTTTCTCTTTCCCATTTTCTGTTCTTTGTAGACAAGTCACTAAGCATAGCCCGTACTGGAGAGGATTGGTCATTTAAGCTCCATCTCCTTGAGAGGAGAGTATCTGTTTAAATTATTTGGAATCCTTCTATACAGAAGAGTTGCTGCTCTTCTATGTATTAGTTATTCACTCATTCATTTACATCATGATGTAGTCATAAATATTTATTTTATACTTTGGGGTATAATCTACTACCACTTTATTTTGTTCCTTACATTCTTGCAGCTTTGGCCACTGAGAGATCTTTCATATTGGTTCCTATATTCTCCTGACAAGACCAGTATTTTTGGTGCTTGGGAAAATTCTTACTTTTTGTCACTAATGTGTCCCAGATTCATCTTGTATATTCCTAGCTCTAGAATCAGCCATTTCTCCAAGGATCGCTATTTTATTTTATTGGAGAATGAAATTAGAAACCAAGACCTAGACACTAAGTATGTTCATTGCTACTGAGATGTCATGTTTGAAGTCTCTCTGTGAATATAAAAATTTATGTATGTAGACGAATATATATATAATATATAACATATAAAAATATATAAAATAAAAATATATATAAATTATAATATAGACACAAATATATATGTGTGTGTGTGTGTGTATATATATATATATACACATACACACACACACACATATATATATATACATATATATATTTGTGTATCTATCCATCTGAATCTATATTAAGCTAAACCTGAATTCAACTGATACCTGAAACTCTAATTTAGCACTGCATGTTTATTCTAGCCTCCCTTGGGCTAATGTGCAATTTCCCTTTCCAACAGTGAGAAACTTGGCACCCACCATCTGTCATCCATTTACTTATTTGTTTAATCCCAGGATTTATGTACAACTGTTTCAGAATTATTAACCTGTACGTCTGTGAGAAACAACTCTACCATCCAGAGTAGAGTGCTTACATACAGCTCCTTTTCTCTTTAGTCTTACAATTCCAGTCAAAGCACCATTTTCCAATGTTACTTAGGTCAACACCTTTACCCCCCACCATCTTCAGTGAAGATGTGTCATGTAATTACAATATAGTTAATTCTTTTGTCACAGTCTGCATCCCTTCCCAGTGTCCCCTCATGTTCCAGTTGACTTCCTCTTCTTCTTCTTCTTCTTCTTCTTCTTCTTCTTCTTCTTCTTCTTCTTCTTCTTCTATTTGCTTATATTTGATTTACTTTTCATTATGTAAAGTTCTCTAGGTTTTGACAAATTTATAATGCAATGTATCCACTACTAGCACACCATACAGGATATTCCCAGCATCTCAAAATTCTCCTGTGCCATCCCTCACCGAACACAGCCCTCTCCTCTCCAAGGCTCTTGACTTGGGCAACCTGATGAGTTGTAGTATTATCTTTGAAATTGTAAAGACTATGAAATTATTGAGTTTAGATTTATTGAGTCTGATAGACTTTCATGACATTCAGGGCCAGGAAATCAGCATTGTATTATGCTCCTGCCATGACTAATTTACTTTCTGAATTTTAGGAGATGTGCCCTGGTTGTTTCCAAAGGGCTGATGTAGAAGAAGAAAATTATTGAAAGAAAGTACAAAAAGTTAAGTGAAATATGATTTATGGCTTTTCTTAATTCAGAGATTATATTAGAACCTAAAAACAGCTATATTCAATGTCTGTAAGAAGGTAGTTAAAATTTGTATGTGGGGGTGCCTGGGTGGCACAGTGGTTAAGCGTCTGCCTTCGGCTCAGGGCGTGATCCCGGCGTTCTGGGATCGAGCCCCACGTCAGGCTCCTCCGCTATGAGCCTGCTTCTTCCTCTCCCACTCCCCCTGCTTGTGTTCCCTCTCTCGCTGGCTGTCTCTATCTCTGTTGAATAAATAAATAAAATCTTAAAAAAATAAAATAAAATAAAATAAAATTTGTATGTGAAAAATTAAGCACTAATTTTAAAACTCACTGGTTTCAGAGTCAAAAGAGAGAGGCTCCAACCAAGGCTGTGTGGCTTTGTCACTCATCATATCTGAGTCAGTGTCACCTATAAGAAAGGTACATCATTTTAGACCTACTTACCTCAATAAGCTTATTAAAAGCTAGAGAACTTGGAACACATTTTAAATTTCTTAAAATAAGTTATAACTTTTCATTGTTAACCTTTATAAGAAACAGACATGCAGACATGGTAGTCGCTTTTAGACATGGATAAAACAATATTTTCAGGCAAGGAAACCGTATGGAGAACAGTATACATTAGCATGTATATGATGTTTCAGACTGATTCTTAAAAAAGACAAATTATCTATAGCAGTTCCCAACTGAATTCTCTTGAAAGCAGCAATTTCCAAAAATTATATCTTTTGGAAAGAAGGAAATAGCATCAATAGTATACTTAACTAAATGACTAATTCTCAATTTTACCATAAGCAATTCAAATTGGTCTTAAAATTAACATGAATTGCAAAGAAGAAAAAAACACAGATGGTTTATCTTCAAACTTTTCAAGGAGAAATATTACTCTCGACTCAAAAATCTTCAAAACCTGACTTGCGCTATTGACAGTATTAAGCAATATGACGTGTAACTCAAGTGCTATGTGCCCACACTGTGTGTGTTATGTGTGTGTGGTAGACTCTGGAGACAGAGTGAACTTGTTGATGGATCTGGGACAGAGCAGAGGGAGGGATCTGCATGTACCCTATTCCCCCCCACCAGTGGCCCACATCCTAAATACTAACTTTGCTTGCTATCTGGCAAAAGTGGAGTCAAATAAGCACAACGCATGCAAGTAGTGGTAGTTGTGAACGTGTGTGATGTCAAGCCAGCACAATTCTCCCTGGCACACCACAGGGATGAAGCCATTGCAATAAGCCTTTTGTCATAGCCCAACAACAGAAAAATGATAGAAGTTTTGTTAGAAGGCACATTTTATATGTCATTTCATATATACTATGCATATCTTGGTGAGTGAGAAAAAAACATAAGGATGTTTCTAGGTAAAATATAATACATTAGCTAGCAATGCTCCATGACATATAAAAATATCTAAACAATTTTAGATCACACTCTGCAAAGCACATGTGAAAAATCAGAAGTATATATTATTTTTTTCCTCCATCAGAATCTGAAAATGGAAGTCATTATTTCAGTGATAGACACAGATGTTACAATGATCAGTTTGAAAATTAATAAATAATTATTGGAAATAATTGGTACAGTTTAGATAATTTATATGGCTTGAAAAATAAAACTACTTTTTCCTAAACCTTTCAGCTTCACACTACACACTGCAGTAAAGATAAACAATCTCAGAAAGTGCCGCATAAATGGGTTAACAGTAAAAAAGCTACTAAATGTAAAGGGGGGACATTGTAGCTCTAGGATAATGGCAAAAGTGCGATATACTTGCCAAATTCTGCAGCAGTCTCCCGTCCTAAATTTAGGGAGGCTGGCAGGGGATCAAATGCTGGATGGGGAGTTAAGAAGATTGTCTCTTCAGTCACATACACATGCCAAGGTTGTGTTGGCAAGAGGAACCTCGATGTTTAAGGAGCACAAGAAGAGAAGGGAAGAAAAGAGCAGCCTGGGGCACCTGGGTGGCTCAGTTGGTTAAGCATTTGCCTTCGGCTCAGGTCCTGATTCCAGAGTCCTGGGATCAAGTCCTACTTCAGGCTGCCTGCTCAGAGGGGAGCCTACTTCTCCCTCTCCTTCTGCCTGCCACTTCCCCTGCTTGTGCTCTCTCAATCTATCTCTCTCTGTGTCAAATAAATAAATAAAATCTTAAAAAAGAGTGTCCTGACCATTTGTCCCAATTAAAAATAAAATGGTACACGCAAAAATACCCAAAGAAAGGTTTTTCATCATTCCTCGTAATGATTTCTCGACAAGGGTGGTCCTGGAAGACTTTCTGTTATCCCTGTAGGTGGAGTTTGTACCCCTCCTCCTCTGTTGACTGGGCCGCTGTAGATTGAATGTGCATGCCCGTCACAAACATCATCGGGTAAATCCTAACACACAAGGTGATGGCCTTAGCAAGGGGGACATATGGAATGTGATTAGTTCATCAGCTTAGAACCCTTATAAACAGCATGAGTGACCTTAGAAAAGAGACCCCAGAGAGTTCCCTCATCCCTTCTGCCATGTGTGGACACAGTGAGAACACAGCCCTTTGTGAACCAGGAGTGGGTTCTTACTAGACACCAAATTTGCCACTGCCTTGATGTTGGACTTCCAGCCTCTGGAATGTAAGAAATAAATATCTGTTTTTGTTAAGCTATCCAGTCTATGGTATTTTGCTAAAGCAGTCTGAACAGACTAAAACGTGGGCCTTCCACCTGGTTAGCTTCCTTGGACACAGACTCGTAAAGACATACTACCATCAGTCCTCATGCTGGGATGGGATATAATATAGTCTGTCTACACAGCAATTCCAGTGCTTGAACATGAAACACTGGTGAGTAACTACAATGGCCTAATGCTTTTCCTTCCATATCTGTTCATTCCCCTGAATTATTGGCATCTCCTAAATAAATGTTATGTATTACATATATCTGGCCCTTAAGAAATGTACAGGAGAGGGGCGCCTGGGTGGCACAGCGGTTAAGCGTCTGCCTTCGGCTCAGGGTGTGATCCCAGCGATCTGGGATCAAGCCCCACATCAGGCTCTTCTGCTATGGGCCTGCTTCTTCCTCTCCCACTCCCCCTGCTTGTGTTCCCTCTCTCGCTGGCTGTCTCTATCTCTGTCAAATAAATAAAATCTTTAAAAAAAAAAAAAAAGAAATGTACAGGAGATAAACTGGTGGAAGCACGTGGCTCAGGGTGAGTGGGGTCTCCTCTCAAAGAAGCTGTTTTGCAAGGCACAAGTAGCCACATTTTTATAACAGAAGAGAAGGCCCAGAAACAGACCCAAGTCCAACTCTGAGCTAAGCACATCATAAAAAAGCATTCCAATTATGGAACAAGTAACCAATTATTCAAGAAATAGTGATAAGACACTGGGGCAACTCTCAAAGACAGAGCTATATGTCATCCAGAGTGCGTTTCGAAGTCAGACTCTGTACAATGTGAGTCTTAGCTTCGCAACGTATTTGCTCAGTGATTTTGGAAAATTACTTTAAGTTATTCTACCTTTGTTAATTCATCTTTTTTTTTTAAGATTTTATTTATGTATTTGACAGAGATAGAGACAGCCAGCGAGAGAGGGAACACAAGCAGGAGGAGTGGGAGAGGAAGAAGCAGGCTCACAGCGGAGGAGCCTGATGTGGGACTCGATCCCATAACGCCGGGATTACGCCCTGAGCCGAAGGCAGGCACTTAACCGCTGTGCCACCCAGGCGCCCCTCAGTTAATTCATCTTTAAAAGGAGGAATATAATCTACCAGCTGAAGAGACTGACAGAGCTTAATGACATTCTACACATATACACATACTTAGAAAACCACTTGACCACTGTAAATGTGCCATTAATGTTAAATACCATAATTACTAGAAATATCAGACAACTACCTCATTAAATGGATCTATATTGCATGTAAATATTTAAAACAATAAAATAGAAAAGAAAGGTAGACTAACAATATTCTCTTAGAGTTCTTGAGATTATCACAAAAATAATACATATAAAGTTTTTAGTAGGTTGTACAGGGTAGGCGGTGTCCTTTCAGTGTTCATTTAAAATATAATTTGTGGGAACTGGGAGGAAGGATGAGACAAAGGAGATAATAGGAAAAATATATTAAAACCAAAAATAAATTAAAACCAAAGTGGAATCTTTTACAATCCAATGATAGTTATCATACAGAGAATTTTAAGGAAGAAGACACATATGAGATTCTAGAATTAGAGGACAAAATGTAATACTATATACATTATAGTCCTAAATTTAAAATTATATTTCTGTATGTGAATGTGTGTGCGGTATATATACTCACAGAGAGGGCCACACCTAAGAATATACAGAAAATATTACAGCTGATTTTCTCTAAGGTAGAATGAGGGTACCCTTAATGGCAAATATATATGTGTGTGTGTGTGTGTATTTTATATAAGTATATTAAATATATGAATATGTTTATATATGCATGTGTGTATATATTTTTATAAATATATTAAATATATAAATATAATAGACACTTTAAAGTCCCTCTAAATTTCTACAGTGAATATATATTAATCATGCAATCTGATAAGGTATCTTGATGTAAAAGAAACAAATTTTTCTCTAAAAACAATGACAAAATAGAATCCAGTCAAGGAAAACTGTTAAGGCATTTCCTAAAATTCAAATAAACTTGTCACCTCAGGACCAATGTCTCAGCTTTTACCTTACTTGCAAGCTAACCAGTTAGCTTGTCACAGTTTCACTGATACTGGCAGGAAGACATGAGTTTTTTGGGTCAGAGCAAGAAAGCAGTTTATTACACACAGCTATAGCACAGACCAGAGTAACATCTCGCCCTTGTTCTCTTGAGCCCCCGTTCCCACGGAGCAGCACGGTGAGGATGAGGCATTACCGTGCATGCACTGGCATAAATACAGGCGAAGGACACTGATATTAGGGAGCCCTGACCTTAAAGGGGTACTGCTGGCTAACCCACGTGACCTCCTCTCCAGGGAGAGCAACATTACCTTTATTACTCTGGAATTCAAATCTGCTTCCTCCCTTTCAAGTCTACTCAACATAGACAAGCATCCTGAAAAGATAGTCTGGAAAGAATACACTGATAAGGCTTTTGTTCAGAAGGTCGGATCTGCAGAATGTGAGAGATCAAGGCAAAATTGTCTTCCAGTAAAACCATCTCACTAATTTTTAAAGACACATAAGGTGGGTCTATGTGAAGGTGCCAATTCAGTAAAGCATTCCATACATGGTCGTTACCGTCATGGACGTCTGACTCTGCAATCTTTGTCAGCATGGACTCAAACACAAGGTTTTGAGCTACTTCTCTGTGTAGCTTTTTTTTTTTTTTTTAACTTACTATTTCCATACCTTTTCTGTTCATGTTGGTAGTCTGGATTTGAATTCACATTTTCCTTATGATTCAAGAAATTAAATTAATGCTACAAAGTTTTTCTTTTTCTACTGTTCGGAAATTCATATAAAGACAGAGATCTTGGCCAGCTTTATTCAATACTCGAAGTGTGTTTATTGTGTTTATTGTTCACTCTTGTCCACAGGCATTTCATAAAGCTTAATCTAGACGAAATAGCAAACAGCAGCATCAATGATGCTGAAGTGCATGAGGCCAAAGGTAAGAGAGAGATCAGAAAATGAAAGCTTTCGTGTATTGTGTTAAGTGCAAAAGACTGGCTTTTGTTGTTCGTGGTTTGCAAAAGCCAAGATTTGCTTTGCCATTCTTCATTTCAAAAATGCACACCTTAAAATAATTGTTGTGAAAAAATGATATGGATAAGAAATACATTTCTTTTAATTTTATTCCTGTGTTCTGTCACTCATGCAGAAATACATATATGCTTGACCCCTGCCCCGTGGTGGTCAAAAAATTGTACCTTCACTTATAATCCGTAAACACAGGGTTGGCTGACTACAGAGAGCATTTTTTCCTTGATGCTCCAGGGATTAATAGGTATATTGTGGAATATAAACCATGGCAAATCTAAGACGTCAACACTAAGGAGGAAGTATGAGCTCATCTTTGCGAACACAGACAGGCTTCCTTATAGTCAGGTGGAGACAGGGAGAGAAATAGCGCAATACTTCAGGAAAGGAGCTTTGTGTTATTTGAGGCAGAAGCTAACTTCAAAGGAATTGAGAGAGCGCAGCATGAAATTGCTAAGGCTGCCATGCACAGCATTCATCTGAGCACCTGGAAAACCAAAAAGCCAACTGTGCCGATACCATTTTCTCCTGGAAGCTGAGAGAGCAAAAGGGGCCTAAGGTTGGTATTTGAGTTAACCAGATGACTCCTTATTTTTCCAGGAAGCATGAGGCCTGTTGGTAGATGTTTAAGACTGGGTTGTGGCAAGGTTCTCACTTTCCACATGAATCAACACATTATGTTCTTTTTACTCGTTTTCTGTAACCTCAGTTTGAGAGTGCATGTAAGGGAGGAACATTAGAATGTCCAATGTGTATTTTCCAAAACATTATGAATACAGCTATAACCAAGTGAATTTCCCAGTCACCTACTTGGGTATCAATAAAGCTATAAGTAGAGCCACTAAAATAATGACTCCATCCCTTGGCCTCTCTTCTTGGTGATAAAATTTCTTTTCAATGGTTCTCTGTTGCTGGGTGGATTGGGGAGACCCCGGGGGCCCTGAGACCTCCACCCAGCCTATCCCAGGATGTTGCTGGAAGCTCTTGGTCTCATCTCAAAAAAGAATTAAGACACACCAGAAACAACAGTTGAGAGCTACAACTCAAAATGTTTATTAAAGTGAGAGTACAGTCTCAGGACACCTAGGTGATGCAGTCAGTTGAACATCGACTCTTGATTTTGTCTCAAATTGTGATCTCGGAGTCGTGAGATCGATCCCCAAGCTGAGCACAAAGTCTGCTTGAGATTCTCTCTCCCTCTCCCTCTCATGCTCTCTCTCTCTCAAAAAGATAAATAAATCTTTAAAAAAATAAATCAAGTGAGAGTACACTCTCGAGATGTAAACATGGGCCAGCTCAAGGGATAGCTGCACATCCCAGAGTTCGAGTTTCTATCTTTATTGACAGTTGTTAACTAGAGGGTGGAATATTTATTGTCTGGGGAGGGGGTTTTTTGGGCCAGGGTTTCACGTCTTTTCTCCCTTACTTGGTCAGGGTTTCTGGTCTTCTTTGTCTTGGGCCTTGTCCGGGTTCTCGTGGTTTTATTTTTGGAGTGCTTCTAGGGCAGACCTCTCACTTTGCCAAATAGCTGACCATGACTTCTTCTTTGGCCTCCAGCATCCTATTAAAACCTAACTGCTTACTCTAACCTCTCCTCTCGTATCCCTCTGTCCTGCCATCTAGCTTCCTTCAAAAAAAACCATTTTAATGATTTATTACACACATTAAGTAAAAAAGAGTGGGAGGCTTTTTTTTCTTCAGGAAAGACTGAATTTAAGTATTTATAAACCTACGTATCTTAGCAGAAATTAAGACATAATATAACTCTCTAAACTTTATTAATATCAATTCTTTTAAACAGATATGACCTTAAAATTGTGTGTGTAGGGGGTTGGGGGAGCAAGGGAAGGCAACATTTATTTGCCTGTGCACTCAATGGATTTTTTTTTTTAATTTTTTAAATAGACTTTATTTATCCGTCTGAGAGAGAGAAGGAGACAGAGACAGAAAGAGCACAAGCAAGGGGAGAAGCAGAGGGAGAGGGAGAGCCGGCACCCTGCTGAGCTGGGAGCCCAACATGGGCCTCCATTCCAGGACCTGGAGATCATGATCCAAATGGAAGGCAGACACTTAACCATCTGAGCCACCCAGACGCTCCAACACTTCAATGGATTTTAATTCCTTCTTCCCTTTCACTTGTCTTGGGTACTCCGGTTCCCTGAAACCATGTGCAGCCCCTGGTAACCCACTGGTAAATCCACCTCAAACATGGTGCAGATGAGGGAGAAATACCAGAATCACCTCCCTATTTGAAGAATTTCACTTTGGCTCTTTTGCAGACACATCTTCATTCCTCTCTCTGTTACTTATTCCTGAGGTTCCTCTTTGTAGCCTGTCCTAATTTTATGCCTGCCTCTCCATCATCCCACAAGTATAAAGAGACATCGAAGCTAGATCTCAAACCCAGGCTCCTTTGTTCATTCTAATGTAATTTTTTTAAAACCACTTTTCTGGAGTACTATGTCACATTGACAATCATCTTAAATTATTAAAGTGGTGGCTATTAAATTCAGGTACCTAGGAAATGTTGAAGCAGGTCATTTTTTTAGCCAACTTGCCTCAACTTTTCAAATCTTATTGATGAAGAGCTGTCCTCTTCATCTGTGGGTCTGCCATTAGGTGTTTTATTTCAGGGATCCGTGTCATGGAACCAGCTCTGAGCAAAACTGCAAAGGCATTGTTTCTCTTCGCTGATCCCTCAGTTTGATGGATCTTCTGCTTTCTCCATTATTAAAACCTATTTCCAGAAGAGTTTCTGTCTTTGTGCTCCCTTTATGGTCACTTTCAAATGAAGTCAACAAATAACCTCAACTTTAAGTAACATGTAGCGTCAACAATTGTAACCTCTGCTAAAATCATTTGTGTCTAAAACAATTTTGCAAAAACTCTTCTTTTCCCACTAAGTGAAGAATTTTAAGAATTTCTAAAAAATAGAAGTTATTTGGAAAGATAAATTTACTTTGGTGTCCCTGAAATCAATCATCACAGGTGTTATCTTGCTCCACAATAAATTAGATGAGTGTCTTATTAGATAATGATGTGTTCAATGTTTTAAATGTATAATAAAGCCTCAAATAGAGTAGATTTTTATAAACATCTGTTAATAATAATGGGCCATTGGATCATCCATTCACTCATCTAAGAATTGATAACCTATTATGCAAGAGGCCTTACACAAAGCATATGTATATGTATATATATATATATATATATATATATATATATATATATATATATATAATGTATAACAGTTAGCTATGTATTTAGGAGAAAATTAAAGAACAATTAAAAAACCATGGGGTACACTAAGCAATGCCAACTACATTAATAAATGTTTTCATTTGAATTTGGAAAAATCCAAAATGAATTTTTGTTCCACCTATTTGTACAAAAGGAGCACTTTATTCTCAGAGATGCTTTATCTTTATTTAAATCTGTGATAGAAACTGATAACTCATGCACTTTCATGAATTTATTTCAAGAGAGCAATTGTTGATTTGTTAATTGCTTTTGCTGTCACCTTTAATCGCCAGATAATAAAACATATTTCAATCTTATTTTCATTTTATCCAGTTTAGTCTCTTCAAAATTAAATTGTACAGTCTTAAAATTCATGATACAAATTATGAAAAATGAGCATAGAAAATCCATGGATACCATCAATAGGCAATTAGTCATAGAAAACCTGTGACAGAGATTTTAACATTTACATACCACTTTGAAAATATAGCTGCAGTTTGTATCAGAATCTCAGCATAGTGTCACTGATACTTTCCTAGAGAAAATTAGTAAATATTCTGAAATGTAGTTTTTTTGTTTTAATTTACTTGCACTATCAAGTTGTAGCTGGAGCACAGGGGTGTAAGAGCACCTGGTCCCAAACACACCAGGTTCACCCACTCACTGCTGACAAAATCCAAAGGCAGAGAAACAAATAATGGTGAAATAAAGGAATTTATTTCAGTGAGGCTAGCACTGAGAAGACAGTGGACTAATGTCTCAGAGACTGTCTCCCAATTGCTGAAAATACTTCCAGGTTTACATAAGGAAAGTGTGGGGCAAAGATAGGTCTGGGCAGGTGGGCAGGCAGAAAGGCAGTGAAGGTGAAGTCTGTCACTGTCTTGGAGTCAGTAGGGGGTGGGGCCTTGCTGGCTCAAGGCGGTCCTTATTGCTTGAGGGGATAGTCTTTGTTCCCATCAAAGGAGGCTTTGCTCCATGATCTTGAGGTCTACTGGAGGCAGCTGAAGTCCCCTTTTATAACAAAGTGTACTCTTTTAATCTCCGTTCTCTGAATATTTATCACACACACACAAAGTATCATCGAAATGTCTTCTTTCCATTGGTATTGAATATATTGCAAAAATGGACCAAATCCTTTGCCCTTCTCTGTATCATTTTTGTTTTTGTGTTTGTTTTTTTGTAGTTTTGAGGTGCCCTCATGAAACTGCTTACAAGCATAAAGTTGAAAAAAATCAAAATGGCTGCACTAATGCTTCAGCAAAGCTCAGATTTAAAGTTACCTCTTTCCTCTTTTGCAGACCTCACCTCTCCCCTTCTTAGCCTTTTGTTTCAGGAAACCGGTGTCACCATAAGATATGATGAAGAAGGCTGGCAGCATGTCCACAATTCCTGTCAAAACTGACTAGAGCCCGTATTTCCTATAAAACGCCCAGCGCCTTCCTCCAGGGGGTGTGCAGCTTTTGTAGGCCATAGCCTGCTGCAGCCCCCTTTGCCCAGCAGAGCAATAAAGCTATTGTTCCTCTTTATCCCAAACTCTGTCTTCGAGTTATATTTTGGCTCCAAAGCATGGAGGTCGGTTTTCAACAACACTCTCTGACTCCGAGCTTGGCCATGGTACTTGCGTCATCCAGTAAAAAGTTAGTAGATGTGACTCAAATAGAAACTGGGAAAAACCGCTTGGTCCTTTCCATTTCGCTCTTGTCCCTCTGCCATTAGCATGAGAAATGCCCGGACTAGCTTGATAGAGGATGAGAAATTTAAGGAGCTCAGTCAAGTTGCCCTAGTCATTTCTGCAAAGGCCATCCCAGATCAGTATTAGTCAAATCGTCATGAGAACTACGTGATGCCAGCCAAAGAGTTTTTAGAGATTTAGTCATCCTCCTCTACCTGCTATAGCAAGGAAGACATCCTTATGAAGGGACATTTCTGTTATAAATGTAAGTGTCTCTTACAAAAGGCTAATTTCTACTTCTCCTGATCTGCTGTGTCTTAAAAATAATCAACCTAAAACAAACCTTATGCCAAAGGCATATTTTGGAATGACAAATTCTGCTCTTCGAGAGCAACCCGAATATCAACTAACATAAAAAATACTTAGTTTCTTTTTTTTTTTTTGTAGATTTTATTTATTTATTTGTCAGAGAGAGGGGGCACAAGCAGAGGAAGCAGCAGGCAGAGAGAGAAACAGGCTCCCTGCTGAGCAAGAAGCCTGATGTAGGACTCGATCCCAGGACCCTGGGATCATAACCTGGGCTGAAGGCAGATGCTTAACTGACTGAGCCACCCAGGTGTCCCAAAAATACTTAGTTTCCATTCTGTTAAAGTTTTATGATCATCTATGACCGTTAATAACTTATACACTTTCCTCTTACATGATATGATATAGGATCTTATTGAAAGAGGACTTCAACTACCTCCATTTTGCCCTCAGTGTGTACTTTTAATTGATTAAGTTCTTCTTTCCAGCTTATTTCTTAATTTAGGCAAAATACCCAGTGGGCAAAGCGTCCCATAATGGGAACCAAAACTACTCCAGCAAGCAAAAAGGACCGCCCTGAGTCACTAAGGGCCCGAGTCATTGACCCCAAGATAATGACCAACCTGATCTGACCTTTACTATCCACCTGCATGTACCCGATGACTTTTGTCCCCCACTTTCCTTATATAAACCTAGAAGTATTTTTAGCATTTTGGAGACAGTCTTTAAGATAATGGTCTGGTGTCTTCCCAGTGCTGGCCTCACTGAAATAAATCCTTTTCTTGTTTTACCACCACTCATCTCTCTGCCGTTGGATTTTGGTGAGTGGCTGAACCAGGTTTGTTTGGGATCCCCAAGCCAGGTGCCCTTTACCCCTGTGTCCTGGTTACATTATTATATCTATCTAGGCTACAATTATATTAATAGGATGACTAATCTTTCACTAACATTCCTCATCCAATTCATCCTTCCCACCACTGGGGTTCATCTTTCTTTTTAGATGACAGATAATAAGATGTTCCTGCTCAAAACCTCTGGTAATCCTCTGCCTATAAGATCAATCAAAACCCCTTACCCTGGCATTAAAGTCCTCCAACGTCAGCTCACAAATGCCAATATCGCGGCATCTTTTCCACTAGAACGCCCTCCCTACTCCACTCTCGTACCTACAGATACTCTCCATTCTGGAGAACGGAACCGAAATCCCACTTCGTTCTTGGTTAACCAGCCAAGAATCGTTTCTTTTTTTTTTTTTCCTAGGTGATCTCACCTAGTTCTTTGTTCGTACATATTCTGATTTATATAATAGTTGATATGTGCACAAGTCTTATCTCACCTTTCACCCTGCTCTACAATTAAGGGTAGAGATCTGGGTCATCCCCCCTCTCTTCCTCAGTCACCTTTTCTGCATGTTCCATCATCAGTCTTATCAAACCCACTACCGAACTCCTTTCCTGACTTGAATTTCAAGCGTCCCAATCTCAGATGACTAGTTCCTCTCTTTCTAGCTCATTTTCTCTGATCCCAGCAATTCTACCATCTCATTAGTCCTATACCTTTTTACTGCCCAGAAATATCTTTCTATTACACAGGCTGGAAGACATGGTTTATTTTCATACACTCTTGCATTTTATTCTCTACTCCCTTTGATTTCCTTTCTTCTCTCTATCTTAATCACCTGGTAAAACCTCAGCTCAGAATAAATCACATTTTCTGTCCCTTCCAAGGCTGGATCTTATAGCTTATATGGCAGGAGATAATCATACAACCATGTGTTGTTTAATTTTTTGTGTCACCTTGACTGGACCATGGGATACCCAGATATTTGGTTAAATATTTTTCTGAGTGTGTCTGTGATGGTGTGTCTGGATGAGATTAACATTTGGGTGGATCAACTGAGTAAAGCAGATTGCCCTCCCTTGTGTGGGTGGACCTCATTCAATCCATTGAAAGCCCGAATAGAACAAAAAAGTTGAGTATGAGAAAAATTCTCTCTCCCTCTCTCCCTCTGTCTCTAATCTTCAAGCTAAGACAGGGGTCTTTTCCTGCTTTCAGACACAGACTTGGACTAAAACTCTTATCATCAGCTTTTCTGGTTCTAAGGCTTTCAGATTCAGACTGGAACTTATACCATTGGCTCTCTTGGATCTCCAGATTACCAACTGCAGATCTTGAAACTTCTCAGCCGCCATAATCACATGAGCCAATTCCTTATAATACAACTCTTTTTCTATAGATAGATAGATATCCAAAATAGAGAAATAGATCTGTTTTTATATATATTATTGGTTTAGTTTCTCTGGAGAGCACTAACTGATACAACCGTGTGGACTCATCTCACTTTAAATTCATGACTATTAACTTCAATCTAGCTCTTAGTACTACATGAGCATATATGCCCTTTGTTAATTCATTCAGTTTTAAATGACCAAATTATGCCTCCCCTCTTTTTGTCATCCCGACATTCTTTTCCTGTCCTCATTATCACCTATTGGCCTTGCTTTTTATTTATTACGAAAATAGAGACAATCATAAATGGATACGCTCTTGCGTATCCATACGCTCTTGCCTCCATTCTATTAATGTATTTGTATCTGTACTGCATACTTTGCCTAAAGCTTACTTTCCTTTCTACGGGAAAGCCCTCTCCATATTCACTATATGGAAGCCCTTACCTGCGACTCAAATTAACCCTTCAAGTAATCTTTATATTTCTATACCATCAACTTTTCCCATTCTACCAAATTAATGCCATCTGAATACCATGCTTCAATATTTATTTTTACTACCAATGTTAATTTTATTATCATTTTTTTCAACAAGCTTTCCTCAAGTCTCTGTTTCCCTTTACAGAGAAACTCCCCTTCTTTGCCCCCATAACAATTCTATTAGCTAGGAATAGTTTTTCAAAATCTCTGCCTTGGTTTCATCATCTGAAAAATGTGTACAATCATAGCATCTCCACTAAGAATTCCTGTGAAAATTAGAAAAGTAAATCACCTGGTTGGTACATAGTTAACTCAACAAGTATTAGGCATTTTATAAAGCATCTTTTATACTACATAGTAATATAATAAAATATTGTCTTTACTTCTCTTTCTATTCTCTCTAGAATTCACTCTTTTTGTATGAATTTGTTGCATGAGTGTTTAAGAGGTCCTGCTCAAAGTCCCGTTACAAAATAGAGAAACCAAGCTAGATATTTCTAAAAGAATGGGCATAATATAAGATGTTGGTAATAGAGGTTTTAGAAAACTGGAGGAGTGAAAGGAGGAAGTAAAGTAACCCAGAAACTGCAGGTGACAGCTACCATCCCTAGGGCTATTGGGGAATGAGGAAGAATTGTGTCACAAGAACTAGGACTGAGGTGGAACTGCTTTCTTAGAAGTTGAGAGATTAGGAGAGACACTCAAGAGACACTGCCCAAAAACAGAGGAAGAGAGTTAGAACCAGAGATGAGGAACTCTGGGTCTCTGCTGCTTATGCCTTCTCATCTTCCATTAGTGACTCCAACTGGAGAAATACGACAGGGGCCAACCGGAAAAGTCACTTGGAAATTGAACCATAGATGGTTCCTGAATTACCTAGCAAAGTAGGAGTTAAGAGACATTAAGTAAGTTTCCAGTTGTAAGTAAGAGGCATTTTGGTAATAGTAGCTACACAAAGAAATATAACTTTATCTGAATTCTAAAGTTAGAAAAAATCACTCAAGATCATTTTGTGATTTAAAATCTAAAGTTCATCAATTATTTTATTCATCCCTATAGTTATGGCACAATGTTACAGTGGAATTTTCTGCATAGAAAATGATGCTAGGACACAGGTTGTAAGGACACAGAAGTGAATAGTATCCAAGCACCATAGCAGATAAAAAGAGAAAAAATATCCAGAGATGATGGATGTTGTTTGCTCACACATAGTCAAATCCATGATTGTTTTCTAGGTGGAAAGGAACTTGTTTCCACTTGCAAGTGGCTGTCACCTTTTTCTTTTTCCAATTGATTTTTGTAACTGTGTGTGCATATGTGTGTGTATAGAATCATACTAATATGGAAGGCAGACCGATGCCTGACTACTTAGTTTTGAATCCTAGATTTGGCTTTGTTATCTGTGCGACCTCAGGCAAGTGAATTCATCACTGTCAGTCTCAAATATCTCACAAAGAAAATGAGGAAAATGTTCATACTTATTCATAATATAGTATTCAATGAGTTGAAGCATATGTAAAGTTATTTAGAACAATACCTGCCACTGAATTAACACTACATAGATGTTGCCTAATATTTTTGTTGTTTCTGTTGCTAACTTTGGTATAGGCTTTTAATTTTTTTCTATTGTTTATTTTGTCACTTACATTTTTTCCCCCAGATTATTTAGATTTCCACAAATTAACATGATATGTAAAGACTATCAGATATTCCATCCTATGGCTTGATACATAATTTCTTCAACCCATCATTTATTCTAACCTAAGTTTCTCAATGGCAACCTAGAGTCACTCAATTGTAAATGAGCCCGTATGAAGTAGAAATAAAAACACATTTGCCCTGGTTTGAACACCTGATTGAATATGCCCATCATTCTGTCTGAAGACTGCACCACAGGTTTCCATTTTCTTCCTAACATCATGCTCAAATTTTTAACCATGCAACCAAGACATCTTCCTAGGAAACTTCTCTGAGTATTACAGGGCCTGTGAAAGAGGCTTTATCCCTTTCTCATCAAGAGTATGTTTCCCAGAAGGAAAAAAAATTGGGTCCAAATAGAGCTTATATTTTTGTTCCCTCTTTTATAACCTCTACATGTGTCAAGGGGACTCTAATACAGTCAGTCACTTCACTACCAGGAACAGTGATTAAAGTATAAATCGCATGAAGTTCACAACTCATCAGAGACTTTTACAGATGACAGGGATTGATGTTGTACTTTTTATTGGATAACCTATAGCACAGGAATAAAAAGTGTACATACTTTGCAGATTGAAACTTTAACAAAATCATAATAAAACGTGTTTAGATTACTTCCAAGACAATTCTGAGAATATTTGCACACACTGTGTGGATGCTGTATGTTTTTTCAAGTGCTAACTTTCTTCCTATCAGAAAAAGTAATATAAAATAAAATTACCTTCTCAGAACACCTTTCCAGTATAACTCCTCTTGGGCACCTAATTAGTAATTATTGCTTATAATAAGAAGTACTTTAGTTGAGATCTATTCCTGTCTCTCTAGAAATTTTAATGCAACATATCCAATCGCAAACACATAGATGTTCAGCCTTCTTACTGCTACCAAAAAGTTTTGTGCTTATGTGTGTGTTTTCTATTTTTTAAAATTTTTATCCAACAAAATGCATTGATTCTAAGTGTTCGGTTCAATGCATTTGACAAGACACAGCACATTTATTTTACTGCAGAGAGTTTCCTTGTGCCTCTTTCAGTGGGAGAGACCCATCCATGTTGTTGCCTGTCTCAGTAGTGGCTTCTCTACTGCTGAGTATTACAAGATGAGGGTTTACCACAGTGTGTTAGCTATTCTCCTGTTGACAGGCATTTGGTTTGTTTCCAGATTTAGACCATTATGATATATAGTTATTGATTATTGATTATTAATTTGTGGTGATAGGAGTGTATTCATATATATGTGTCTGCTTCCTTGTGTACCCAACACCAGATGTACTCCACCAGTGGGCAAACCGTAAGCCATTGATTCATCTCCTAAAAAACAAAATAAATGATGGTTTTTCAGAAGAAATTTTTTTTAATTTGCCACTTTTTTCCGTATGAATAGTTCTTTTTGTATCCTATCCACAAAGCATTTATCTATCCCCATGGTCACACATATTCTCCTTTATTTTCTTTTATAAATTTTATGGCTCTCGCTTTAATACTTAGATCCATGATCCAGTGTGAAATAAATATTGTTTATAAAATGAGTTAGGGCTTGAAAAAAGTTGATGTTTATTTGTTCCATGTGACTATCCAGTTAATTTTGTACCAGTTGACTTGGTGTCCCCACACACAAAAAAAGGTTTTAATGATGGTGCAAGTAAAATGACTTTGGAGTTTGGTGCCCCCCAATTAATTAAGTTAGTTTTGCAAATCATTTTTCATATCCTGGGAAGGGCATCATATTACATTTATCTTTTAGGCTATCTTAAAGATATATAATAATATGATATGATATGATATGATATGATATAATATAATATAATTAATATAATTAATATAATTAATATAATTAATATAATTAATATAATATAATATAATATAATATGTTATTATGGACTGAATTGTGTCTCCCCAAAATTCATACGTTGAGTGCTAACTCAGAATATGACTTTATTTGGAGACAGAACCTTTAAAGAGGTAATTAAGCTAAAATGAGTTTGTTGGGGTGGTCCCTACTCCAGTGATTGGTGTTCTTATAAGAAGAGAAAAAGATACCAGTGACACACACAGAGCAGAGGCCGTGTAAGGATATAGCCAGAAGGTGTCCATCTACAAGCCAAGGAGAGAAGCCTCAGAAGAAACCAAACTTCTTGACACCTTGATCTTAGATTTTTACCCTCCAGAATTATTATCAAATACATTTCTGTTTTTCAAGCCACCTCATCTGCGGTATTTTGTGAGGGCAACCCTAGCGGACTAAATCAGCAAGCCTAGTAAACCAATACACGGTGTTAGCCAGGAATAAATATTCTGAAGATAGGCAGAGTTTGCCCTGGGAACAATCCCTGGGGAAAATTTGTTCCTCAGATTCAAATTCTAATTTTTGCCCTTTTTGATCATCCAGAGTCTGGTCTGTGTCCAAGACAGGGTAAGATAGCTAACATAACTTTTTTCATTGTAAGAAGCAATGATCATGGACCTACCATATTCCTTTTCTGCCCACCATTGTGTCCTCTTCTTCTTCCCTGCCTCCCCACAACAGACACTTAAGCCCAGATTCTGAAAATTTGCCTTTGGAAGTTCAAGTTCCAAAAGAATATTCTCTATCATATTCCTGCCAATTGGTTCACTTAGGCCCAAACAAAACAAAGCAGAAAGAGTATCAATATAACCCTCACCTTTTCCTCCATTTATGGCAGATCAAAGGAATGGGGAGACAACAAAGAAAACAACAAAAGAGAGAAAAGTCTTTCCCCCTTCAGGCTTCCTGGGCAGCTGATGAACGTCAAGGAAAAATAGGAGAGCAGTATAAGCAATGTCAGTTTGAATTCTGTTCAGGCCAAGTTAAATAACAAAAATTATCATTTCATGAGTGAATATAAATGACTCAGGGAAAAAAAGGACTAGGGTAACCAAAGATCCTTTCCATGCCGATTCCATTATCCTTAGGATAATGGGAGCCTGAGAATGAAGTTAAAGTTTCAATTTAAGCCTTGACTACTAAATTTTATGTATCTTGTATTTTAACGTAAAATACCCTATTTAGGGGAAACAGTATTCCAAGGCCTCTAAAGACATCCCGAGCATCAAGATGCTATTGAAAAACTAATTTTGGGTGAAATTAATATAAACAAATGAATGTAAAGTGTCAGTTTAATTGGATAGCAATTCTAAAATTAAGAGCTATCAAAAATTCAGAAGTTGTATAAGCTTATTATCTAACTTAATATTTATGACTGAACAGATTTTATGTGACATGAGTCTGCAATAGTCAGATTTTTAGCCACATCAGCTTCTGAACAACTTTTGCATTGTTTTGATGATGTCTTCTTTTTTATTTGTTTAATAAGTTTCATTCAAAATGTTACCAAAAAATACTATATACGAGTAATATTTTGACATTATGATTCTAGGAAAAAGCACACATGCCAGTTTACTCAACACAAATGTTTTCATTGACAGATGTTTTATAAAACAAACTTGAATTATACATCTTGTTTGGATGAGTCCAAAATCCTTTCTGTTTTGTGTCCTTATGTAAAATGGGGGAGATGAAGGGATACTGAATGCTATGACTTTGGTCAATTATGTGTGTTCGGTTTTTCCATGATTTTGCAGCATTCAGTGTTTAGCCTTTACTTTGTCCTAGACGCATTGTCTTCTGGTAAAGGTCTATTTTAAATGTATTTTAGCTCCTAAGAATTGAAAATTTTTCAAAGAACATAGTATGGAAAAGAACAAAAAGAAAAGAATATATGAAACTCTACCACATTTCATTTATGTACAAACTGTAGTTAACTTCAAATTATTTATAACTTATATAAACTTACTTTTAGTATTCACTTGACATATGTTTCTGTCTGAAAGCTGCTTGGGAATTTTGAGTTAGGATGGTATGTATCTTTTTAAAATTAAGATTAAACTTTTTTTTTTTTCATTTAGGTATAGGGTTTCCAGAATGAATTAAAGTCATAAGAAAGGATATGGGTATCTTATTTTAAAAAGAAGTTCCACTTTTAAAATATTTCATAAATGGGAACAAAATAATTCAGAACTATCTTTACTAAGTCATGGAATCCATAGCACTAGTGTGATATAAAACGTGTGCTATTATTTCTTCTCTGAATGGTCATGGACAGCTTCGTACTGGAGGCATTATTTGATTTCCAGTGAGGTGAAAGCCAGCATCTGAACATAGCAATCCCTTGTAAAATGACACCTACTTCAAATCTAAAAGCTCCAAGGCTATGTTTTATTGTTCCACATATTGTCCTAAGATCTCAATAAAAGACTCTCAGGGGTTTGGATTTCCCACAATTCTTGATGGTGATAGAATAGCACAAAATACACCTGCCACTCAGCAAAAATGTCACTCAATGTTCTTTACCTCTTTAGTACTCTATGTCTATTACAGATCTCAATTTTTAACCTTTTACCTAACATGCCAGAATAACCACTTTTATAAACTGGTTAGCACAAGACTCCATAGCATATTAGCTTATACAAAGAAGCAAATGATACAAGTTTATCTAAAATACTTTCTGTTAAAAATGTAAAATAAAATAAAATACAATGCTTTCTGTTATAAAAGCTTAACTTTAGACTCTGGTCAACTTTTTTTTAATACTAATCTTCAACATAACAATAATGGTGGTTTACTCTAATTTCTTATTTAAAGAAGACATTTATTATCTTTTTGTGCAGTTTGAGATTTTACTATTGAAAAATAATTCTGCAAATGCCACTCAGGAAATTTTCAATTTTAGAAATCTGAGAAAATATCATCACAGATTCTTAGACTAACAAATGTTTTGTTGATTCTTCAAAAACAAAGTAATATCCGATATTTTTCCTGTTTCATATACCATATAAGTATATATTTAGGTAAGTATACATTTATATATACTATATATCATATGCTATAGTTACCAAATATTTACTATATATGCTATAAAAGCAAACTCATACAAATAATTTGAGTATTTACATATTATTATAGAAATGAATTAAAGGAAAAATATAATTCCAGATGGTATTTTTGTTCTGTTTCTTCATAAATTGGGGGGGGGAAGCTAATATTAATTATCCTTACTAGGGTATAAAATTTTCTTTAAAAGAACAAGTGTTTATTTAATTCTTCCTTTTGAAACTGAAGGTAAAAAGAGACCAGTATTCTGGTGACTTTAATAAATATTTAAGATGTGATGTATCGCAATGACCAGCAGAGTTTGGTGTCTAGTTTTAAGGTCATTCCTTCCATCTCATTCAGTTTGAGTCCCCTCGGGTCTTGTTTGCCTTAATCAACAGATTTTTTTCAGGTTGTTTGAGTTAACATCTTTATAATGACAAATATCTGATCTGTAGTCGAGTGACTACCTATAAACCTATTATACATGCATGGGTTTACGTGGTTTTACTAATATTAGAATATAAAGAGAAAATAAAAATATGTCAAAATATATCAACATATGCCTAAGTAGTTATATTAATTGAGCATTTAGTTCTGGGCATCCTGGCAAGATAAAAATGGAAACATGATAAATTATCTAACTGTCATGATCTGACAAAAAACAATATACCTATTCTTCAAAGGAGATCATTTTTCTCCTGGTATTAAATCATCCAGCCAATGTATCAATTTAACAGACAATATAATGTTAAGTGGAATTCTTAAGTCGTATCATGATGGCTTATTCAGGAAATTTATCAATATGGAATTGAAGACACATCAAATGAGTCTATTTCTAATCAGTCAAACCCCATCATGGGGCAAAAGAGTGGCCCTTTGTTTTTTTAAAAAAACTGATTTTGGAAGGTATTATTTAAATAAAAGTAACTACATTCAGTTTTATTTCTAAGTAAGTACATTTAATATACAAATTGGCTTCTTCAAGTATTGTCAAATATATTACAATGACTTCCACACTTCAACACTTGGTTTTATTTTGTTTCTTTTTGGGGCAATTTGCAATCTGTAATCTGCTTGACCTTCCTCACATGTATAATTTAATTCACCAAACATTTATGAAGCAACACTTATATTTTCCAGACACTTTGCTAGAGTCTGAGGACACCACAGATGGGGCACTGCTCAATGTTATCTGTTGTGAAGCTAGGTTCGGGCTGCCCTTTGTGTTGACACACCCACGGTAGTGAGTGTGTCTCTGGCAGCACACTAACAGAGTGGACATTTTAAAGCGTCATTCCTTTTGCAAGGAAATTTGTAGACACCTTCCTATAAACCACACTGTGTGTATGTTTCTAATTACTTCAATTTCATCGCCATGTAGGAAGCATACTTATGAAAATTCCAATTTGACATTCCAAATGTGCCTTTTATTACAGACTTCACATAACTCTCCTCTTTCCTGCATGATTCAGATATATAGATCTCTCAGAAAGATAGCAAAGCGAAGTTTCATCAGTATTTTCCCAGTGTCCAGGTGCACAGCTGGATGTATCTGCCATTTCTCTCTCTCAAGAATTACTTGGCCTAAACTGGCGGTTTCCGTGTGTCAGCATCGGTCATCCTTAATCCCCCAAATATAACATTGGGAAGAATGAAATAAATCGGAGACTCTAATCCCTCTTTCTGTTCTATCAGTCATTTTGAGAGTGGGCCGATCAGCTTTGATAGTGGATTACTGAATGCCACATGTTCTCTTTGGAACATCATAGATTGGACGTAACACAAAGATACATTTTCCTGATCTCTAAACAGCACCAGCTGAATCCATATTTCTCATGAATGTCCCACCGTGGCACTTGGTGTTCTCTTCATCATGTAGCCAGTTTATTAATTCCCTTTTAGCACAATTTCCAAGAATTTGCATCTGTCACTTGGAGCTGAGAATTATGAAGCTTCACCACTATTCTAGGCAATAGGAGCATGGCCGTATTGCTGCGTTTCCTGACTTGGATGCCAATAAAATGTCTTTAAGTAGCTTTAAGCTAGTTGGCTTCAACTTACATAGATGAAATGCAACCAGCTATCTTTTGAGAGCTTACCTTACGCGTCAAATTGGCAGCTTGGGCTGATGTGTTTGTAGGAGGTAATGACCCTGGTTTCTAGAGCTGGATTTTGACAACATTCTATCATTATGGCTAGGGGTAAACAAAATGGAATTGGTTAGGATTACCTGTTTTCTCAAAGCTCATGTATTTTTGGCTGGGCAACAAAGAACTGGCTCCCCCAAAACATTATCTGTCTGATGTAGAGGAAAGAAAATTTCACTTAGTATTATCATTTTAGTATAATCATGCCAACTCAAACTCAAACATATCCAGATGTCTGTTCTATCAAAGCCATTTAGCTAGCCAGATATCGTTGAAAGAGAAGGTTTTAATCATCTCAACTGAATTTAAAAAATTGTCTTTATTCACCTATTCACTCATTAATTTGAAAACTATAAAGCATATTAAGGAAAGTGAGTTTAAGAGAAGACCTAAAAGATGAGTCAATGTTTCCTCGGTCCAAATGGTCTTAACAAACAACCATGTAGGTTTCAAAGTTTCATCTCAAAAGCAGACGCTGTATTAGTTATCTACTCTACATTCGAAGATGAATCAAGTTTACTCACTATTCTCCAAACTTTCCCCCAGTAGTAGAACACACAGGTCTCTGAAGAATAACAGCAATGGAATAACTCCTACAATAGAAATATCGGTTAGAGGTGATCAGTGTGCACAAGAGGAAGCACTTCTGCCCTGATAGGACATGGAGTATTCATAGAGGAGATGATATGAGCTGATTCATTCATTCATCCATTTAAAAATATATTTTATGGATGACATTGTCGTGCCATGTACTTCCATTTTCTCTCATAAACTTCTTTGAAGGATGCGCTTTATTTCTCTCCCCGGGAAAAGAGAAACTATTTCCAGCAGGTCCTTGAATAACAATCGCTTTAATCTCTTATCCAACAAACACTTCCTACAGCCAAATTAAATTGGGATTTAATCCTAACAGCCCAGTAACCAGGGAAGGAGATGAGGGTAGATCTTGAGGACGAGACACACCTGTTCCTACAGTGAAAAGACTCTACTGGGGAGGGAGTATGATAGCCTTTAATAGGGAGGAGTGGACTACTGCTTTTTTTTTTTTTCTTTTTAGATTTATTTATTTACTTTAGAGAGAGCGAACAAGCAGGTGGGGGGAGCAGCAGGAAAGAGAGAATCCCAGGCAGACTCCCCACTGAGCACAGAGCCTGAAGCAGGTTCAGTCTTACAACCTGGAGACGTGATCTGCGCCAGAGTCAACCGACTGAGACTCCCAGGCTCCCCAGGAGTGGGCTGCTTCTGCGTGGACAGATGGTTGGGGGTGGATCTGGTATGTAAGATTGTTTAATGTCTTAGCCCAGATGTCTCCATCATCCGAGCCCTTTTATTGCTCAGTCAGAGCCTTGCCTTTACATAGAGCTCTCTTGGTTCACTGTTGAACTTTCTTTGAAGTTTTGGTACTTTATTCACAAAGTCCTTGGCCTGTTCTTCAGTTTTCTTTGCTCTCTGGCTTTAATTAGAGCCTGCTATACTACCCAGGGAAGCCCCCTAGCTTTCACATTTAATTTTTAGTTGTTATCTAATCACTGTTACTTTTTGGTTATCTTTTCTTAAAGTATCACTTAGCAACAGTCACTTGATTCCACTGTCCTTTATGGCAGTTGTTACTTACCCCACATCTCTCAAAGTTGTAATACATTGCTCTAGCTTTCCAGTGATTCCTTTCCACTGATACCCCCCATCTTCCACCACCATTTTACTGTGAGAGAAAGTTTTGACGGCAGTTTGACTCACTTGTGCCAGAGTCATCCGTGCTCATCTGATAGTAATGACAGTACCTATATGTGAGCTAGCAGAGGATGAAGCTCCTAAATTCTATCTCTTATTTCTCTGAACAGTGCTGGCAACAATGATTGCAGGTTGGGGTCCTGAGACGCACACTCAAAGAAGATTAACATGCAAGGACTTTATCACAGAGTACATGGCAACCTCAAAAAGAAATGCAAGAGGCACAATTGGCCAGCAAGACAGGGTGAACGGGATGTCCTCCAAACGAAGCCCTAAGCAGAACCCACAAGGAACTCTGAAACTATGATGGCTCTTCAGCATTATGTATTTTGTGGTAAGGTATAGGTTTTATATTCTTGCAGCTATCATCATCACATGCAGCTTATCTCTAGAAAGGGGGTGTGACCTTAGTCAAAGCAGCTGATTCAAGCATGGGGCATTTTCCAGAGAGAACTGTCACCTGAGAATAGTTAGGTAGCAACATTCCGAGAATCTGAGGGACTCAGTCTTCTAGTCCTGAAGGGAGGTCTTAGTGGCACATCACAAAATCCACTCTGGAAATTTCGGAGGTAGTACTAGCCTCTAGTGCAAGAAGCCACTTTCAATAAGATAGAGGATAATGGCATGCCGGAAGCTATGGCAGATGGATGTATCAACCTCAGGGGACTCAGATGAACTGAATCCTCTGGATAAGGACCACAGGCATTCTGCAAAAGATGGTAAGTCTGCAGAGAGGTAGGATTATTATGAGAACTGCTCAGAATTTAGCAACACAGAAAATATCAGTACAAGATCTTCAGGACCAGCTACCTAGAATTAGGCCAAACTTCAAAGGTTAAGGGCGCAGTCCTTCACAAGACTACTCTTCATTCAGACACCAGGCATAAGCCTGAGAGTTTCCAGGGCCACCCTTACTTCTGACAGACTGGCTACAAATCTGAAGATTCTCACTACCTCCTCAGGTTTAATAATTGCTAAAATTGACTCACAGGACTCAGGAAGGTGCCACACGCAGTACAGTTATTACAGCAGAGAAGATTCAAATCAGAGTCAGCCAAAGAAAAGGCACATAGAGCAGGTCTCAGAGGATCATAAACTCAAAGCTTCTAGTGTCTTCTCCTGGTAGAGTCAGGATATGTCTCCCTTTCCACACATCAGTGTGTAACAAAGCACACAGCATATTGTCACCCAGGGATGATTTTCTGAGTTTAGGTCTTCAGAGTTTTTATTGGGGTTTCATTATGTAGGCATGATTGATTGACTCATTGGCTATATGATTAAACTCAATCTCCAATCCCTTCTTGCCCTCTCTAGAAGTTGAGCTGATACCACATGGCTCAAAGCTGGATTCCCCTAACCATATGGTTGGTCTTTCTGGTTAGTCAGTCCCTAACCAGAAACTTCTCTCAATAGCACTAACTATCTGGAGTCCTACCGTGAGTCATTTCATTAGCATAAACCACGAGGCTCCACTATAAGTACTTGGAGAATTTCCAAGGCTTTTGAAGCTACTTCCCAGAACTGGGGACAAAGGCCAGACAAATCCTTTATTACAGAGAAACCATCCACTCCACTGAGCCAATGGGATCCAGAAGACTCCATGGCTTAGAAGAATACTTTTGTTCATGCCATATATGACTCAGTACACTCCTTCATATAACTATTCACCACTTTGGAAGGTGGAAATAGATGGTGAGGAGTAGATGAAAAGGAAGAAGGACTTAGGAAAACTGATCTTCACCATAAAATACTTTAATACCAGTCCTGAGACCAAATCGAACATGGAATATATAGTGGGGAAAAAAAGGCTTTTTTTTTTTCTCAACTAAAACTTAAATTTGTCTGATATCCAGTGGAATTAAGGTTCTTTAGGGAAATCATGAAAAATAAGTAAATGTTTCATTCATTAAAAAATAATATGAGTATATTTGAAATGATATTTATATTTATTGAATATATATCAGCCAAAAATCTAACAGCAGCAGATACAATTAATGAACAAACTTTAGTCCCCCCTCCATAGCTTTCACACTCTAGTATGAAATATAAACATGTACACAAACAATTATAATACAGTATGAATCTTCTGTCATAGTCATAGTGTAGTAGAGTCCTGTAGGAACACATAGATGAGACGCCTAATTCTTGGAAGATGTAATCAGAAAGATTCCCAGAAACATCTCATCTAAAATAAGATGTGAAGAATGAATCAATATTCTATCATGAATGGGGTCTTAGAGTTATACAGAAACCAGAGGTTTTAGAGTTTCATTTCAAAGATATTGAATATCTGTAGACTCTGATCCAAGAATGGGAAAGCATCTGACAGAACTTTCCAAATTACACAGATATCTCTCATGTATCCAGTCTAAACACACATCACGACATGACACTAGTATGATTATAGGTCTTCCCCTCCATGAAAAAAATTCTCTCCTTGGATCTGTTTGGTTCTGAAGTTCATCAATAATCCAGATAAGATTTAGAGAGTTAAATATTAAATCTGTGATTAGCACAAAACTAAGAATCATAATTAATACAGTATAAGACAGCATCAAAATTTGACAAGATTTTGAGAGGCTGGAGTAATCTAATAATGAAATAAAATAATTAAACCCTGGTTCAAAGAAACAACAATAGATGTAGAAATACTACAAGACATAACTTAGCCCTGTAGGTGGTGAAAAAAATAGACATTAAGGATTTAGTTAATTCTATATTTCATAGGAAATACAACATGCCTATCAAATGCCAATGCAATCCCATGGGCTTTATAGTAAAAATAGAGTATCTGCAACATGAGAATGAAAGCTCTTTGTTATGCTCTGTTTGGAATATTAGATTTGGTTCTGGGCTCTATACATAATTTACACAAATTGGTTCTGCCCTCTGGTTTAAAGAATTAACTACGTAAATACAACTAACAAGATATGAAGCACCATATGTTGGGAGATAAAGTCAAGAGCATATTCTCAATAGCATATTCAGTGGAAGTTCATTAACATAATACACATTTCATGGGGTACTTACTGTGTAAATCATGGTGCCACAGATAGAAGACACACAGTCTCTTGATCTTAAGGGTTCATATTCCTGCATATATGTGAAATTTAGCTTGATTATGGACTGAGAGTCAAATATATATCAGAACAGAAAAACTATCCTTGGAATATTTGGGTCAATACTGAGGATGGCTGCAATTTGAATAATCAACAGTGACTAATATATTTGTTAAGCCATGTAAAGAGCAATTAGAAAAAAATTAAGGGTTTAAGGAAAGTGTAATATATGTTAATTCTAGACTCACCACAATGATCACATCCCCTCAAAAAAAAAAAAAACCACACAAACTATTGATCGAAGCTCAGTTTATTAAACTTATTAACAGACATGGAAAACACCACCTTTATAAACTCTTAATTGTACCAAAGAGGAAGAAAAGGAAAAGAAAAGGTATTTATAAGTTTTACTTCCTGGACTCCAGGAGCTTAATATAGGACTTACAAGGCAAGAAAAAATGATTGAGAGTTCATGTCCGAGTTCAGGACGTACTGCCTTAAGATTGGTGAACATACCAAGGCCAAAGTCTTAAAACCAATTTTGGTGAGCTATTGTCCTGACAAGCAAACTGTTTGTCCAAGTGAGCAGACTATTGTCCCGATTAGATAACTATTTGCCAAGATGAGCAAACTCAGGTAAATTGGTTTGCAGATTTCCTGAAGTAAACAATTTTTTCACTGGTTTATAGTCTTATCTCTCTAAGAATTTCCTGAGCAAATAACTAAGTTTTGTTGCCACAAACTGTCTTAGTACCTACATTTGGTCATTTTCCAGGTGAAGCTAGAGAATATACATATATATATATATATATGTAAATATATATATTCTCTCTCTCTGTCTATATATACATATATATATATATATATATACACTCAAAGATTTTATTTGTTTATTTATTTATTTGAGAGAGAGAGAGAGAGCACACAAGTTGGGGGAGGGGCAGAGGAAGTGGGAGAAGCAGACTCGCCTCTGAGTAGGGAGCCCAACGTGGGGCTTGATCCCAGGACCTGGAGATCACAACCTGAGCCTAAGGCAGATGCTTAACTAACTAAGGCACCCAGGCATCACTAGAGAATATATTAATGCCATCGTTGGTGGTCATTCTGTAAGTACACAGTGGATCCCACCCAAAGTTTGATTTAGGTATTGAAACTGATGGCACAATACATATATCAAGAGGATTAAAAAGGTTTATGACTTGACTTGAGGTCTCTGGGGAGAGCAGAGTAAACCTCTTAAACAAGTCCTAAATGGCTTGAAAGAGCCAGGAAAGAAGATTGGCTCAGATTTTTTATTGTGATTAAAAAGTAGGGCTGACTTGATTAGACATTTTTCCAAAGAAGACATACCAATGGTCAACAGGTGTATGAAAAAATGTTCAATGTCACTAGCCATCAGGGAAATGCAAATCAAAACCACTGTGAGATATCACCTTACACCTGTCAGGATGATTATTATCAAAAATTATAAAAGTATTGGTAAGATATCAAGTATTGGTAAGGATGTGGGGAAATTGCAATCCTTCCACATTGTGATGGGAATGCAAAATGTAAACAATATGGAGATTCCTCAAAAAAGTAAAAATAGACCTGTCATATGATCCAACAATCCCATTTCTGGGCAGATATCCAAAAGAATTGAAATCAGATCTCAAAGAGATATTAGCATTCCGTGTTCACTGCAACATTATTTATCATACTCAAGATGTGAAAACACTAAGTGTCTATCAACAGATGAATGGATAAAGAAAATGTGGTATATACCTATAATGGAAGACTTATACGAACTTAAAAAACAAATTATGCAATATGCAACACCATGGATAGACCTGGAAGACAATACGCTCAGTGAAATAAGTCAGTCACAGAAAGACAAATGCTGCTTGATTCCACATATATGGGATATTTAAAACAGTTAAAATCATAAAGTCAAAGAATGAAGTAATGGTTGCCAGGGGCTCAGGAGAGGGAAACATAGGGAGTTACTAATCAATGAGCATCAAGTTCCAGTCATGTAAGATGGATAAGCTTTAAAGATCTACCATCCAATGTTGTACCTACAGTCAGCAATAATTGCATCGTACACTTAAAACAATGTATTAAGAAGGTAGAACTCATGTTAAGTTTCTTATCACAGTAAAATAAAGTGTGGGTTGTTTTTTTTTTAATAATAAAGAAAGTGCCGAAAGACATGAAAATAAAAATGGAGTTAAAGTGAGTTTCCTGAACAGGGGCCGAAACTTTCATGGTCTGGGTCTCCCTCCAGCACGAAAGGAGTGAGTACCCAGAATTTCTTACCAGTTTGCCCAGGTGTGAAGCAGAAGGGCAAGAAGGAGGTTTGAGGTTTAAAAGACGTTAGTAGTCAAATACCAAAAAATGAAATAATGCTTCTTATTATGCCCTGATCCATTTTCAGCCAAAACTGTGACTTGGAATGTTGAATAACTTTGTAATGTTTAGGAATCACTCATCAAGAATGGTGCAAACCAGGAGATAAATTTCATGGTTCCAGCATCACCGGAGACATCCAAAGGAAAAGAGTTTGAGATTGAGCATAAATGGGGCATCTTTTTTATAAACCCTGTAAAAACAAGACAGTTTTGGAATATACACCATCAGTTCTTTAATTCTTTGCCAAAATCAAATTTGTAAAAGTTTGGTTAAAAATCTGGCAAATAGAAATTGTCCACATGGATTGTTTCAGTGTAGAAACAGAACTCCCACCCTAGGTAGGTCATGATTTCTGGCTCTCTGGCCTGCTGTGTTTGCCATCTGAAAAAGTCACTTAGAAAACCTGCAGATTGGTTACAAGAAACTGGTACATGAGAAAAACAAGCACCCAAATGAACGAATATAAACCCAATCGTCTGTTTCATGACATATTTTAGCCAAAGTATGAGCAAATACTGTCGAGTATTAAGATTTATATCAAGGAGTGACTGGGGATGAAAAAGGCAATATTAAGAATAAGGACCTTGTCATTGTCAAGAGCTATTATGTGTCTGCAAAGAAGTCACAAATCTTAAACACGCATAAAAAAGAAAAAAAAAATCTTGTCATTTGCAACAACATGGAGGGACCTCATGAGTATTAAGTGAATTAAGTCAGAGAAGGACAAATAACATGATTTCACTAACACGTAGGATTTAAAAACAAACAAACAACCCAGAAACAAACTCTTAGATACAAAGAGCAAACTGGTGGTTGGTAGAGGGGAAGGGAGTAGAAGGACAGGTGAAATAGGTAAGGGGATCAAGAGGTATAAACTTCCGGGGTGCCTGGGTGGCACAGCGGTTAAGCGTCTGCCTTCGTTTCAGGGCGTGGTCCCGGTGTTCTGGGTTCGAGCCCCACATCAGGCTCCTCTGCTATGAGCCTGCTTCTTCCTCTCCCACTCCCCCTGCTTGTGTTCCCTCTCTCACTGGCTGTCTCTATCTCTGTTAAATAAATAAATAAAATCTTTAAAAAAAAAAAAAAAGAGGTACAAACTTCCAACAAATAAATATGTAAGTCACTAGTATGTAACATACAGCATAGGGAATATAGTCAATAATATATGAATATTTTTTTGTAATGACAGATGGTAACTAGACCTATTGAGGTGATTATTTTGTAATGTATAAAAATATTGAATCAGTATGTTGTACCCCTGAAACTAATATAATGTTGTTATGTTAATGATAATTCAAAAAAATGTTCTATCTGCAAAAAAAAAAAAAAAGGAATAGGGACTTTATCACTGTCAAGAGATATTATGTATCTATAAAAAAATCACTAATCTTAAACAAGCAAATGGAAAGGAATATATCTAAGAAGATAAAGGGACACAGAAGCAGAGATTAAGCATAATAATCCATAGCTTTGTTTATCTTGTTCTACAGAACTTGGGCAGCAGCCGTCCACTTCCGGCTCTCAGTCAGCAGCTTGTTTAGACAGGGTCATGTAGAAGCTGTCTCTTTTCTGCAGTCAGATGCTTCTGGAAACTTCTCTCCAAACCCTCAGTTTGCGTTCTCTTACTGACACAGTCTCAGGAATTTGAAGATGACTTATGTCTATTTAATTGAGGGATATGAATCCAAGAATCAACACCCTAAAGGCCACTCAAGGTTCAGGGGCAGACATTCTTGAATGTCTTTTCCAGGTTGTAAGTTGTGAAGAAATTATTTCACAAGATATTCACAGAAAAAGTTTCTGATATCTTTTAGTAATATGATAACATGAGGCCTTTAAAATATATCACTATATTAGTCTGTATTAAGGAAGCCTCTGGGATTGGGGATGATATTCACAGAGTTCAAAAGTTTCTGAAAGTTGGCTCAAGTTTGAAAATTTCATTTATCCTTTCTAACTTATCTGAAGACTGACAGTGACATGGGCATTGGAGTTTCTGAATTAAATATAATGACTTAATAACAGTTTTGGTGAAGTGAATGCTGCTATCCTCAGAAAAAGAGCATTGATTCCTTAAGAGAGGAAATAAAAAGTCAAACAAATTTTTAAAAAGTCAAGCAACTTTTTTTTTCTCATCTCTATAAGAGCTGAGCCTTCTATTCACCTTGGCTACAAATACGTAATAAACAAAATATAGTCATAAGTCCATTGCCTGAGCAATTGTTTAAAATTCATTTGGAGGTGCTCAAGGAAGCTTCAAGGGTTTGACTCAGTCCCTTTCACACCTTTACAATTTTGTCAGCATGGCATTGCAGGAACCTAGGACATTGACAACAGTCACTCTTGACTATGCATTTAAAGTTTCTGCAGAATGTTGTTCTAACTTCTTTAAGTAAACTCTATAACCAACGTGAGGCTCAAACTCAATGACCCCAAGATCAAGAGTTTCATGCTCTACAGACTGAGCCAGCCAGGCACCCCTAAGAATATTGTTTTAAGATAACAGCAAGTTTATACCTGCTGTGAAGATAATATTGAAGAGCCTGTTCCATACAGTATGTTAGCAAACATTGTGAGAATGGGAGAGAATAGGATCTTCTTTTGAGATATAACATAAAATCAATCCAGGAAAATATACTCAATAATTACTCTGGGAGTAAGAATATGTTGCAAATAGTAAGAACATTGAAAAAAATCCTCAGAGCCTTTGTACCCTAAAGTATAGTATGAGTATTCTTGGTTAATAAGATCACTGAAACCTAGGGATGCCTACCCCTGGCTCAGTCAGTTTCTGTCTACTCTCAGCTCTGGTCATGATCTCAGTGTCCTGAGATCGAGTGCCCATGTGGGGCTCCCTGCTCAGTGGGGAATCTGCCTCTCCCTCTCCTTCTGCCCCTCCCCACGGTTTGTGCACTCTCTCTCTCTCTCAAATAAATAAATAAAATCTTTTAAAAAAATCATTGAAACCTAGAAAAAATTTATAGACTATTGTACCAATCTGTGTCTTTAGAGTACATTTTTAGCCTGAAAAATGTGCAATCACTGAAATATATTTATATTAACGCATTTTACTTATAAAACTAATCTAGAAAAAGTAAACTTCCTTTGAAATTTGTTGGTTTTTTTTAATCCCAAATTCTTTAAACAAAAATATGGAAAATGCCAAACAAATCTACTTATTTCCGTTATCCATTATTTTAAAACCTAAAGAGGCAAAGTTTTGAACTTCTTTTTTTTTTTAAAAGATTTTATTTATTTATTCTACAGAGATAGAGACAGCCAGCGAGAGAGGGAACACAAGCAGGGGGAGTGGGAGAGGAAGAAGCAGGCTCACAGCAGAAAAGCCTGATGTGGGGCTCGATCCCATAACGCCAGGGTCACGCCCTGAGCCGAAGGCAGATGCTTAACTGCTGTGCCACCCAGGCGCCCCAAGTTTTGAACTTCTTAGTAGCTTTCTCAGAAAATCCAAAAATAGTTTAAGACCTTAATGTATAAAGATCAAAGTTATCTTAATAACTTTATTATTTGGAATTTGGGACAAGTTAGGAGTTGTCACAAGAAAAAAATTATGAACCTAATTTATAAGTATCTAAAGGTAACGAATACACTGGGTGTTATACGCAAACAATGAATCATGGAACACTACATCAAAAACTAAGGATGTACTGTATGGTGACTAACATAACATAATAAAAAATTATTATTAAAAAAAAGGTAACAAATAACTGAAGGTACAATTTGAAAACACATAGCAATGGCAATGATTTTGAGAAACTTTAAACTTTTGGGGGCACCTGGTGGCTTCATTGGTTAGGCATCTGACTCTTGATTTCAGCTCAGGTCATGATGTTGGGTGTAGTGGGATCGAGCCCTCTGGTGGGCTCTGGACTCAGCAAGGAGTTTGCTTGTCCCTCTCCCTCTGTTCCTCCCTCTGCTTCTCCCCTGCTTGCGCTGACTCTCTCTCTCAAATAAATAAATAAAATCTTTTTTATAAAAAGAAACTTTTAACTTTTTTCAACAGTAAGAATTTTTTTCTAAAATAATTCAGAAGTATGTCAAAAATACAAAGTAGAAGAAATATTTTAAATGATGAAATCGAAATGATGTGAAATAATTTTTTCTCATCTTTATTGCCTTAGGAGTCAGTATATAAAGCTACCTAGATAAGTTTAGCTAACTAATAACTGATGCTTATGGTCAATCCAATTTAGGTTTTTTTTTTTTTTTCATTATTACAACAGCAACCATTTGAGGTGAGCACTCAATTATTTTGGTAATCTTCATAATAAACTGGTTTAATCAATAAGTGAGATGATAAAATTCAGTAGTAGTCAATTTTTTTCTTTTGCCAAAACATTAGCTATTCCGCTGCATCTAGTTACATACAAAAGAAGAGACAATGCAAAAAAAAAAGAAGAAGAAGAAGAAGAAGAAGAAGAGGAGAAGAAGAAGGAGAAGGGGAAGGAGAAGAAGAAATATTGCAGCTCTTAAAAATAAGGAGCTTGGATTATCAAAGAGAAGAGGCTACCTTCCTTGATTCTTTTTTTTTTTTTTTTTTTTTTGATCCAGGAAATTTTAAGAACTTTTTTCTTATTTTGTCTATGTCTTTAAACCTTGCTTTCACCTATTATATAGATCCCTACAATTAAGGGAAAGTAAAGAAGTAAAGTATTCTCTGGGTGCTAAAATTCAGTTTGTGGAGCTGGGACTTCCCAAGGTCCAGAGGACACTCAAGGCTACTTGGTCTCTGCCCTCATTTACTGAATCTGCAAGGAATGCTACCAATACTCGTTAAGCCATTTGCAAACACCCTTTAAGTCCTTGCAAGTGTCTTTGCCTCTGTAGCTGTTGAAGGGAGATATGAAGAAAGATCCCCCCTCCTTGCTTTTGAAGGCTCCAATCACCTACTTTTCAGAAATGTAAGCTGCTACAATGTGATATGATCAACCTGTAAGAAAGGTAGACAGAGTGGGGGGGTGATGGGCAACCAGTCTGAGTGTGGATGGAGGCGTGGCTCCTGGAGGGAGTGCTTGAAGTGAATCTTAACTGCAGGAGCTGTCCAGGAGACACTGGGGAAGGGAGGTCACGTCAGTAGGAATCCCACAGAATCACACAGCCAGATGAGGTGATTGACTCACTACTGAATTTTAGAGGCTGTCTTGAGTCCAGTTAAGTTACTCTTAGTTACATAGGGCTCATTTCAGACACTGGAATATACGTGAAACTGCAAGCGGAAGGTGAGTGGCAGAGCTGTGAGGAAAGCAGGAAAGCAAATGTTAGAAACCAGACAGGGTCTGATTTTATCAGTATTCCTAGAAAAGAGCTGGTCATTTTTGATTTTTTTAACATAATTATTACTACTCCAGATCGTTTTTCTACAAAGACCCAAATTATCAAGTGGCTCTAAAATACTCTCCCAAAGTATTTTAAAGTGAGAAAAATAGGAAATAAAGAAGGTGCAAGTTCTGCCTGAATATGTCATGCTGCCCTTACCAAAATCTCATTTTTTAAGTACCAGGAAGGTATCTGCTTTTTCACATTTAAATATGCAAAAAGAAATGCGGAGACTATAGCGGTAGGACAATAAAGTCATGTTGAACTTCTCACACAATTGCTTTTGTGATGTTCAAAGCAGTTATTCTTGCTGTCAGCAGGAATAAAATATACTACCATTGAAGAGTGCAAAAAAAAAAAAAATCAGATGTGTTCCTGGGAATTACAACATAAGCTGCATGCAAATAACCTCACAATTTCTAAGGCCTGTCTCCTATTTGGTACTGCTGATGCTTCAGTTTTAATTTGTTGAGGCTTTCTGGGTGGTTTTTAATTTCCTAAAAGCTGAAGCAGAATCTGTCTATCAGCTTAAGTCTAAAATAACTGAGTTAGGGGTGTCTGGGTGGCTCAGTCGGTTAAGAGTCTGCCTTCAGCTCAGGTCATGATCCAGGGGTCCTGGGATTGAACCCTGAGTCTCTGGCTCCCTGCTAAGTGGGGAGTCTGCTCGCCCTCTGCCCCTCCTCCCTACTCAAGTGCACAGGATCTCTCTCTCAAATAAATAAATAAAAATCTTTTTAAAAAATAAATAAATAATAAAATAAAATAGCTGTGTTATAAAACAAGGGTCCTGGGCTGGGGGGAGGATATTACTAGTGCACTTAATAAAAATATTTCCCCCTAAAAATGAAAAGCATTGTTATAAAAATTAAAGCAAATTTTACAACCAATAATCTTTTGAAGACTAACATTTGGGTATAGGCTTCATAAGCAGACTTTGGTGTTGTGACAGTGTATCTGAAAAAAGGGGCATGTGGGTCCTTCGACAAAATATGTGACTCCTAAAGACTTCTCATTTCTGTATGCAAATATTATAAAATAATCAGGTATTGATCTGTTCGAAATTCTGTTTTTTGCTATGGCTGTAACCACTTCACCAACAAAGTCTTATCCAGGTCCAAAATCATCTATTCTTTTAAAAAGGAGTAAATAATAATACACTTACTAATTATAGTAGCGTATGCACAAATTTAAATATCCATATGATCCATAATTTTTTGAAAACACAATAAACTGTGGGATTGTAGAGAAAATATATATTTTTTTATATTTCTACATAGTTAAAGCTTTCTGGGTAAATCTTACAAAAATTTGCAACATGAGTAAATTCGTAAAGATAATTTATGACTGATTTGGATAGTAAAAGAATTCCATAGAAATTTATCTGGGGGCTGGGGATTTGAGAACTAGGACCATAAAGATATAATATAAAGATGTTATAAAGCTAGAGGCAATGATCTTATCTTCCCCTGGAGAAGTTTATACTTACCATAGGGTCAGAGCAAAATCATCCTTCGTAAGGAGCAGAGCACCCAAGTTCTTTTTTCCTGAGTTCCTCACATATTATACAAACCAGTATATGTAGGATAACATCTGAATTTCATTGCTCTACCCCAGTGTTAAGAAATTGGGGCACTGGGAAGCCGCATGTTTTATTTGTTACGTGTAAACAATAATATTCTGTCCTGAATTTTTGTGTGTGTGCATTTAGGATAATATTAATAAATATGGAAATTAAAAATCTTACTCTTCTCTGAGTGGCTCAGTCAGTTAAGTGTCTGCCTCCAGCTCAGGTCATGATCTCAGGGTCCTGGGATTAAGCCCCATGTAGGGCTCCCCACTCAGTGGGGAGTCTTCTTCTCCCTCTCCCTCTGCCTCTCCCCCTGCTAGTGCTCTCTCTGTGTCTCTCAAATAAATAAATAAAATCTTTTTTAAAAAATCATACTCCCTCACCCATTTTCCAAGATTTAACTTTTGAGCTGTTTCTTCTCATATTGATCTCCTTATTTCAAATACAAATTTTGTACTGCTTATTTAAGTATAAATTCAGTTAGGTAAGCAGAAGCCAACTGACATCTTTCAATGGTTTTAATACAAGAAATTAGAAGTTTACGTAACTGTTAGAAAAGCTGGGGAGGAAAAGTCTGGAAAACAGCCAATGAAGATCTTATCTAGGCATGTAAATAAGTGGGTCATATATGCTCATATCAAAGCCACTGCAAATCTCAAAATCTCTGGACCATTCCCATCCAAGTATCTCAGTTATCAGCACCAATGAAGGTGTTTCCCAAAAAGTTCAGTTAGAGGCTTCTTGAAATCTCACATCAGTCAAGTGTCTACCTTTAATTGCCACCTGGTAATAGAGATTTATCCCTCTTCTCTTTCAAATCTCATGAAAATATTACTCAATGGATGAATAATGTGGAGAAAGGGAACCTGGAAAATATAGTTTTTGATTTCTACTTCTTGGAGAAGACCTTAAAAGGATTTGGCCACAATGCCTGTCAAATTGACAATAGTCTAGCCCACTATTATATCCTGATGCATCAATGTTAAACATGATCTCCTGTATATTATGATATACTTTATTTGAACTCCCTTAAACTTCTCCTTCTTTCTCTCCTCTATTCTGCTTTTATGGTTAAGTTTTAGCTTTGATTAGTTCTATATTCAATGTTTGCAGTAACATAACTGTAAATTTAACTACTACCAAGAAAAGTAGTGTATGATTACACTTCCATTTCTTAAAACTTTTATTTATAATTCCATTTCTTAAAACTTGTTTTTCCTGGAGTTGATAATTGCAACATTTTTTCATTTGCTTTGTTGTGTGTGTGTGTGTGTGTGTGTGTGAGTGTGTGTGTTTTAATGTCTACCACTGACTGTTTCCAAACTCATACTAGGAGCTCTTACACAATCCTTAGTATTATTTTTTACATGATCAAATGAATGATATAATCTATCTGTCCTAATTTTTCCCCACACCCCACTCCATGACATTTTTCATAGAGTTTAGCTGCTACAGTCTGATACAGTTATTCTCCTGGCCTATTGCAGAGATTTTGATACAGGACTGCTTCTTTCTGTTCTCCTGTGTTTAATCCGTGTTTCCTTCTAGGTTTCTCCCTCTTCCTTAGTTTACTTTCTTTATATTGATAGAGCATATTCTCTGATAGCTTTTTAATCACGAGTGAAAAGAGGTTACAGTATGGGAAGAAATTGGCATGGGAACAAATTGTCAACTAGTAGGCTTTATTGGAAGGTAATCTGTGGCAAGTAGGTTTTATTTGTGGATCACCAAATATCAGGATGTCACAAATTTTCTCTACAACCAGTTCTTGTGCAGAATAACATACTGTGTAAAAGAAATCATATCTGGCTGCATGAATTCTAAGATCAGGTGGAAATAGAGACTGAAGTTTTCTACCATTCTGTAAGCAGACGTTCATTTAATTCACTTATTTTCAATCATCTAACTCATTGTTGACTACCATAGTAACTGGCGTTCCTGACTTGTCCTTACTGGTTTAATTTTCCTTAAAAGATAGAATTCTGGTCAGAGACTGGGGAGAGGGTGGGATGAGGAAAGAAAGGAAGAGTAAGTTGTCTGGCTCATGGGTTTGAGAAGGGCTCAAGGTTCCACTGTTCTTTATATAAATTTCTACCATCCACCAGTTTTCATGCTAATGCTCACCATATCAGAGCCTGTCTTTTATTCTGTAGGGCAAGTGAGTTCATTCCTCATTAATTTCCCTTTGGATAGTCTGAGTTGGTTAACAGCTGCAGCTCCTACTCTGCTCAAACAAGAGAGGAGGTCCTGGGTTTAGACTGTCATTCAAAGTCACAAGGCACAATAGCCTTCACTAAATACTTCACTAAATAAAGCTTATTTAGGTTTAGGAAAGAATAAAGGGGCACCTGGCTGGCTCAGTTGGTTAAGTGTCTGCCTTCAGTTCAGGTCATGATCCCAGGGTCCTGGGATCAAACCCTGCATCAGGCTCCCTGCTCAGGGGGGAGTCTGCAATTCCATCTCCCTCTGCCCCTCCCCCCACTCGTTCTCTCTCTCTCTCTCTCTCTCTCTCTCTCAATTTCTCTCTCTTTCAAATAAATAAAATCTTAAGAAAGAGAGAAGAAAGAAAGAAAGAAAGAAAGAAAGAAAGAAAGAAAGAAAGAAAGAAAGAAAGAAAGAAAGAAAGAAAGAAAAGGAATCATGGCAGGTAGCATAACCAAGGTCTCGTGACTCCCAAATATGGTTATAAAAGATGATACTAAGTGGGTAAGAATCACCTCAACTCCAGAAAGCCATCAGCTCTAGGGTCCCTATGACTTTTCTATATTGCTAGTTATCCAGACACTTGCTTTCTTTGTCTGATGCTGCTGAAACGCATTATTTATAATTCACTAACCATTTAGAGATTAGGAATCAATTAGAGGATAGCCAATTAAGTTTCTACAACTAGGTACAGAGACTTGGTTCAGTACATAACAAATTCAAGGGTACTTTCATTTTTCATGAATCTGACATCTCCTATATATTCTTTGAATCTAAAAGTATTTGTGTTAAGTTTCCAAAGTTGGGTAACGAACTACTGCAGACTGGGTGAATTGACAGAAATTTGTGCCTTCACAGTTTTGGAGGCTAGAAGTCCAAGATCAAGGAGTCAGAAAGATTGGTTTCGTTCTGAGGCTTTGCCCTTGGCTTGTAGATGGCTGTCTTCTCCTTCTTGTATTTTCACACAGCCTGTCTTCTGTGTATGCCTATGTCCTAATCTTCTCTTCTTAAAAGTACAGTGGTCATATTGGATTATGAACAACCCTCATGACTTCATTTAACATTAACTGCCTCCTCAAAGATCCTATCTTTAAATACAGTCACATTCTGAGTTACCAAGGGTTAGGACTTCAACATGTGAATTTTGGAAGAACATAATTCATCCTGTAAAGCCTCCAATCCTCAGGCATCCCAGAGGCCAAAGGGAAGGATCAGACAACCTGTCAACCTTCTTCTTTGACCATTCCTCTATTGTCCATGTTCCAAAAATATTTATCCCTTCATCTCTCCTCTCCTATCCTCTTTGTCCTTCTGGTTTATATCTCTTTAGCTCTCTTTTCTTTTTTTAATCATTTTAGGAGTTTATTAAGGGAGTAGAAATAAATGTGTGTATTTAATATTTGTGTTTAACCATGTGCAACCAGAAATACCCACTCCCAGACTCAACCATTTTTGAGCCAAATGAATAGAAAAGATTTTCTTCTCCTGAATAATATTCTAAAATCAGAGAAAAAAATTGGAAGCCAAGGATAACTATTTAACAGTTGCTCAGCTCTGCTAAATAAATGCTTTATTGTTTTTCTGAAAACTAGATCTAATAGCCAGAAATGGCAGAACAATATTCCAACAGGAATTTTGAAGGCTATAATACACACAGCAAATGACCCAATGCTGTAATTCAGCAGGAAAAGAGACAACCCACAGAATTTTAGGTTCTTAGCATGATTTCTTATTTGATAGTCTCCTGAAAGGTATGGTAGAGCTAATGAAGCATTTATCAGTTTTTCTACCTAGAGATAAATGATAATCAAAGAGCATTTTTTTATTCATTTGACTTACTGTGGGGAAAAAAAAGTAATATTGTCTTTACATACTTTTTAGTAATAACAGATTCTTAGGGTATGGTGTTAAGAAAATCCCCCAAATCTCATCTGCTGAGAAATATCTCAAATGTTCAGAACATTGACACTTCTAAAAATAAAAGCATAAGTACTGAAAATCACTTTCTCTTCCATTTTTGACCCAAATCTTCCTGTTTAATCAAGAATTCTTTATCCAGGGGCGCCTGGGTGGCGCAGGGGTTAAGCATCTGCTTTCGGCCCAGGGTGTGATCCCGGCGTTATGGGATCGAGCCCCACATCAGGCTCCTCTGCTATGAGCCTGCTTCTTCCTCTCCCACTCCCCCTGCTTGTGTTCCCTCTCTCACTGGCTGTCTCTATCTCTGTCAAATAAATAAATAAAATCTTAAAAAAAAAAAAAAAAGAATTCTTTATCCAAACACTTAACTTGGCCAGTTTATGTGTGAATTTGTGACCATTTGGAAGAATACAAGTCATAAAGTTTTCATTCCTTGCCTGAGATTTTGACAGTCAAACAGAAACCGTTTCTGGCTTCAAAGCATAAACCGTCCATACAGTTTTACACTGGAGAACCTGTACTGAGGAAGAAAAACATTTAAATACCCCAGATGATAATTCAAATCATTAACTCCTAGAAAACTCCAAGCCCAGTAATTTCAAATGTGTCTGGGCAATTTAGCAAGACACACCAAAACTCTGTTAAATAGATAATTTTATTGTTGCAACATTTTATTAGCTTAACAGATCTATTTGTTTGAGAAGACCCTGCAGCCTTGCAAAAGGCATTTCATTTTGTTTACTGTAGCTGACTGTCATTATGCAGCTGTTAAATTGTCATTTTACTCCAGTATGCATTTTATCTGATAAATATGGATTATAGCAATAGGTAAACAGGTGTAATTGATGGGGTGTTTAATTTCTTTCTTTCATAAGAATACAAGAGTAACCAAAAGTCGTACTTGGATATTTATATAACTGTAGAGTTTTTTCAAACCCTCATTTTAGTTATTTATGCTGTCAAAAGGCATAACAAAACATTTAACAACAAAGTCAGTGAGAATTTTTCAGCCACTCTATCAAGAAGTATTTGGTTGATTTTTTAAAGGTTTAACTGTAAAATTGGATTAACTAAAAAATGGGCCAAAAATATGCTGGAAAAAGCCAAAAACATGGTAAAAAATATCAAAGTCCTTTTTGTAGTACCATAGAGAATATAAAATAATATTTGTGATTTTAGCCTTGCTAATTTTAATATTAAGACCAAAGCTATATAATGTGCATATTAAACTGTGTTACTAAAAATTTGTCTTTCTATTCTTTTTACCTATGTTAAGAAAAAAATATTTTCAGAGTGAAAAGGAAGAAAAGACAGAAGTTGAGAGCAAGTGCAGAGGAAAAGTAGTATTTGTTATAAAGTTCTTGATGTTAAATATGCAAAATGAATCCTACATCTATTATTTTACATGATGAGAGGGAGATTGTGTGAAATTCAATCCCAATCCTTTTTTTAAAATAATTTTTATTTTGTTATATTAGTCACCATACAGTACATCCCCAGTTTTTGATGCAATGTTCCATGATTCATTATTTGCGTATAATACCCAGTGCACCATGCAATACATGCCCTCCTTACTACCTATCACCAGTCTATCCCATTCCCCCACCTCCCTTCCCCTCTGAAGCCCTCAGTTTGTTTCCCAGAGTCCACAGTCTCTCATGGTTCATTCCCCCTTCTGTTTACCCCCCTTCATTCTTCCCTTCCTTCTCCTACCTATCTTCCTATTTCTTATGTTCCATAAATGAGTGAAACCATATGATAATTGTCTTTCTCTGCTTGACCTAAGCCCAATCCTTTTTTGAGAAGGATACTAACCTTGCTGTGTGGACATTTCCTCCTCTGTCAAATTGGAATTGTAGTAGGATCTACTCATGGAGTTGAAGTGGATATTGAATGAGTATAAATGCGTAAGGCAGTTCCAGCAGCATATGAAAATTATTGTCATATAAGTATTCAATATTATTTAATACTCACAAACATAATGAATTGCAAAAAATATAAAATAGGTAAGTGTGGGATCCTGGAATTCTGACACATTGGCATTTAAGTAAGCAATAGCTCATGGACACACCAAGGAGCAAGTTATTGAGAATATTAGTTATTCAGTATCAGAAATGCAATGTTGACATATATTTCATTCATCACGTGTGAATATTTGCATAAATATACATTTATATATATCATACACACCCACGCTTCCTATATCTGAACATAGAGACCTGTTTACAATAAGCTTTGAGGGATCAAACAGTCCAGAGCAGTCAAAACACTTACTAATAAAAAGCTACTCAGAAACATCAGAATTAAAAATTTTAGAATAGGTGTTTAAGTGAATTCCATTATTACCATATCAAATCTACCTTTATTTTTTGAGTGACTGCTGTATAAATATTTCCTAACTAAAATTCATGGAAGCCATAGCATAGCATTTTTTAAATCTTCTCAACTATTGAAAGAGGAGCTAAGGACTATAAATAATTTTGAGCCCACGTAAATAGGACAGTTTTTGTTTTTTGAGGCAATATCCAGAAAGCCACTATTAGATTTAATTGCCAACATCCAGGAACATAAAATCCTTAGATAGGTATAAAGAAGAGTAGAAGCAATAACTTTACAAATAAAGCCACTATTACCCCCGAAAAGTTTAGTAAACAAAGAACATCTATACCAGCCCTTTAGTTATTGATGACCACTTGATGTGAATTTTATGAGCAATAAGCCAGAAACATAGGTTTATTTGGTTCTTTATTATACTTATATTAGCTCATATGTCAAACGAAAACACAGAACATAATCTAATTTTTTCACCTTTATGGAAGCGTTGATAAGAAATATCATGATAGATTGGAGGCAAGTAGATTACTCTTTTCTATCTGCTCCGTGGTGTACGAAAAAAGTGTTGTTATTCTGATAACTTCAGGATTGTCCAGCTTTGTTTCCTCTCAGATATTTACATAATCCTTTCACACTATGTTCTAAAAAGAATATATCATTAATTTTCTTTAACTAGAATAGCTGCCACCTTACCTGCTATGTTTGCAATGAACACTCTGAATATTTCAGACCCGTCATATACTTCCCCTAGGTAATGCTTTTCTTTTATAGACAGGTAAGACTGGCCAATATGGGAGACAACATTCAGCTAATCCCAAGTATTCTGGAGGGTTGGAATTCTATACAATGACTTCTTTACACTACAAGATCTCAGACATCTAGGAAAATTGCTCATTATCTTATTTTAGATTTTGACTGAATCTTTGTGTAATACAAGCATTTTATACCAAATTAAAAAGCAAACATCACATAAATCAAATTTGAGTATACCCCAAACAACCTTAGAAAAAATATAACTAGGGGCGCCTGGGTGGCACAGCGGTTAAGCGTCTGCCTTCGGCTCAGGGCGTGATCCCGGCGTTGTGGGATCGAGCCCCACATCAGGCTCCTCCGCTATGAGCCTGCTTCTTCCTCTCCCACTCCCCCTGCTTGTGTTTCCTCTCTCGCTGGCTCTCTCTATCTCTGTCGAATAAATAAATAAATAAATCTTAAAAAAAAAAGAAAACAATATAACTAATGATCTAGTCAAGAGGGCTCCTTCTACCATAGCAACTTTGAGAAATGAAAGCAAATCTGCACTTCAGATTATTGCTTTTGACTTTTATATATTTGAATAGTCTATTCTGAAAGACATTTGGGATAAGTTACAGCTGGCTCCCTGAAACTTTATTTCCTCTAGTGTAAGGCGAGAATTGTTGACTATATTCTTGCTCCTCAAAGGATTAACAACACTGACACCAGGATGAAAATTCCTAAAAATAAAGAATCTCATGCTCTATCCAAGACCTAATGAATCAAAACTTTTACAATATCTATGGATGATTCACACAGACCTTAAAGTTTGAAAACTTAGAGTTGAAAATCACCAGCTCCTTAACATTGTACACTTATATGATCCCTTGAATTCCTGGAGAAAAGAATCTCCTTCTAAGATGATGCTGAAAAAAAGTTGGTAACAAGTTTTGCCCCAATAAATATAACCAATTTGTATCTGGAGCCTTCAGTTCCAGCACTTTGGTTAACATGGTTTGAGGCACACATCTGTGTGTGCAATAGTAGTCACATTATTGTAAGAGTAAGAGAGGAGGGGGAGATTCATTTATAAAGGAAAAACACTGAGAGACTTTGGATATATTGATCTTCTCTATTTTGTTGCTGTTTTTAACATCATCGATTTTTGCTCTAATTTTTATTTTTCATTTTCTTCTGCTTGTTTTAGTCTTGTTCCTCTTTGTCTTGCTTATTAAGGCAAAAGGTAAGATTATTGATTTTACATATTTTTTTTCTTTTCTGAATTGTATGTATTGAATGCTATAAGGTTTCCTCTAAACAGAGCTTTTAGTACATCTCATACATTTGATAAATTGTGTATTCATTTTAGGTTAGTTCAAACTAGTTTTAACTTTTCTTGAGACTTCTTTGACCCATGTGTTATTTAAGGTAATGTGTTTTTTAATCTCCAAATATTTTGTTATATTCCAGCTATTTTTCTGTCATTGACTTCTAGCTGAATTTTATCTTTACCTGAGAACATACTTTGTATTATTTCCATTTTTTAAAATTTGTTATGGTGTGTTTAATGCCCAGAATTTATCTTAATGGCTATTCCATGTGAGCCTGAGAAAATGTGTGTGCCACTATTGTTGGACGGAGTACTCTATAAATGTCAATTAAAGTCATATTAACCATATATCCTTACTAAAACAAAACTATATGTCCTTACTAATTTTGTTCCTGATTGATTTATTAATTACTGAAAGAAAAGTACAGATATTTTCAACTATGGTAGTGGGTTTATCTATTTCTCCTTATGGTTCTATCATCTTTTACGTTATGTATTTTGAAGATCCCTTGTATAGATGCATACATACTAACAATTGCCATGTCTCCTTGAGGAACTGTACTCTTTATCATTATGTAATTGCTTTCTTTATTCACGATCATTTTTTTGTTCTAGAGTCTGCTTTGTCTGAAATTAATATAGCTACTCCATCTCTCTCTGACAGGAGATACCCCACCCTCAAGGGAGGAATCATAATTATCCACTCTATAAGTGTGAACAGTGTATGGTTACTTCCTTTCAAAGAGTAATGTGTAGAAAGGGAGTGTGGGAATAACTTGATAGGAAAGCAATCTGACAAACTCTACTTCACCAGGTGATCAAGGTTCACATCAAAAGTAATAAATCAGGGGCACCTGGGTGGCACAGGGGTTAAGCGTCTGCCTTTGGCTCAGGGCGTGATTCCGGCGTTATGGGATCGAGCCCCACATCAGGCTCCTCCACTGTGAGCCTGCTTCTTCCTCTCCCACTCCCCCTGCTTGTGTTCCCTCTCTCGCTGGCTGTCTCTATCTCTGTTGAATAAATAAATAAAATCTTAAAAAAAAAAAGTAATAAATCATGTTGACAATATGAGCCCTTGATATGAGGTAATGGAAATAGCACCTTACCTGGTCTTTCTCTCCAGAATTCATAAATCCAGTCGATCCATGGAAAATAATGCCAGAAAAATTCCAATTTATAAAATACTTTACCTGTACTCCTCAAAGCCATTAAGGTAATCAAAAACAAGGAAACCTGAGGAACGGTCACAAACAAGAGGAGACTAAGGAGTCCTAACGACTAAATGTAATGTGGTATCCTAGAATAGGATATAGAACAGTAAAAAGAATGTTAGATATAATGAATAATTTAAAATAAAAATTAATAATGATTCATTAATCATAACTAATACACCACACTATTATAAGCTGCTAATAATAGAGGCATATATATAATATTTATATCTTGAATATTAATAAATATATAATATTCATATATGTGTATACATACATATATAATATTCATATATGTTTATATATACATATGTGTATATAATAATATATATAATATATGTGTATATAATAAATATATAATATTCATATATGTTTATATATACATATGTGTATATAATAATATATATAATATATGTGTATATAATAAATATATAATGTGTATATAATAAATATATAATATTCATATATGTGTGTATATATACTTATATAATATTCATATATATATATATATATATATATATATATATATATATATATATAAAACAGATAAGAGGGCCTTGAGCAACAAGCTGGAAAATTTCACCAGGAGACTAGGATGCTGCATTGATATAAAAATATATTCCATGTAAGTGAATAAATAGGACTCTTCCAAGTATGACACAGGAGCTTGTATCAAATCAAACTTCACACGGATAGCCAATCATAACTTTAAAGGAAATATAAAATACAACTATTTGGAGCGAATATAAAGTTGCCAAAAACAAGCAGAAATTAGAGAGGGATAGAATCTTGAAAAAGATTCTAGTAAAATCTTGAAAAAGTCCTAGTAAAAATCATGTTTTTATGTTTTTTTGCCTGAGGCCATTCCCTTCATTATATAAAGTAGGGAAGTAAAACCAAAGCAGAAACCTGTCATATTATGTTTCTGAAGAATCGAAGAACAGAATTCAAAACTGCCAGAGCACCTGAAAGTTAGAAGAAATGCCACAGATTGGAAGAAACCACAAAAAACGTGCTCCAAGCACTGTGCTTAAACTCTACTAAATTTTTGGCTGATATTTGAGCTGTGTATGCCTAAAAGCATTCCAAACAGATGAGTTGAAAGCCAACAGGTGGAAGGATAAAAGAACTGAACAGACATTTAATCTCCTGCTCACCTGAGAGGAAATATGCTTTATAGTTTCAGTCCAGCTAAGTTAACTGCCCACAGGAACAATACAACAAAAAACACTCTTCAGTGGAAAAAAACAAAAACCAGAACTTTACAACATAGCACCCTCAATGTCTATGCAATAAAAGTTATTAAACATGTAGGAAAACAGAGATAAAGTTCAGAAACAATGTTGTTAATAGAAACCAATCCTGATGTGACCCAGAGTGTTGTTTAGTAGAAACAGATATGGTGAGGATTTTCAATGACTTAGGGAAGAGTTTGCTAGTAATGAATAAAGATACGGGAAATCTCAACAGAATAAAAGGAAAATTTGAGAAGTAGAGACTAAAATATCTAGAATTCAAAAATACTTCAATGTCTTAACAGCAAATTAGAGATGACAGAAAAAAAGTTTGATGATCTTAGGCAAAGATAAATAGAAATTATCTAACCTAAAGAACAGAAAGAAAAATATTTTTAAAAACAATCGAAACTTTTGATGACCTGTGAAAAATGTTTAATGGTCTAATATCTGTATAATCATAATTCCAAAAAAGGGTAACCAGGGAGAATGTTGAAATCAAAACATTTGAAGAAATAATGGCCAAATATATCCCAAACGGGATGAATTAAGAAACTCAAAGAACCCCAAACATGATAGATACAAGCACAGCATACATGGGCACACATTACAGTCAAATTAATACTCAAAATTAAATACAAGAAAAAATCTTAAATGCCACATTACTTAGTAAGAAACAATAATATTAATAAAGGTAACTTCTCATCAGAAACCGTGGAGTCAAGAAGACAATGGAATAACATGTTTAAAGCTCTAAAATAAAGCTGACAACTCATAATTCTGTATTCAGGAAGTTAAATTTGAGAAATTAAGGCAAAATAAATACACTCGCAGATAAGCAAAAATAAAGAATGTGTTGCTGGTGGACCTGCACTATAAGAAATAAGAGTTAAAGCTGAAGAATAATAACATCAGAGGAAATCAGATGAAATAAAACCAGATATAACTATAAGACCAAATGAAGATTATTGGAAACAGTAACTGTTTACTTTTTTAAATTATCTTTTGTGTCTTATGTCTTTTATAGGACACATCTGTTTAAAAGAGAAAGTATTATTGTTCTGTGTTCATAATGTATGATGATGTAATGTATATGACAACTACAGTATAAAAGATGGGGTAAATCAAATATAATGCTCATATATTTTATGTAAAATTGTACATAATATTAACTCTTAGTATACTGTAATTACTCAAGGGCACATATTTTAATTCTTAAAGTGACCACAAAAAAGAATGAGAAAATTATATAGTCTGTTGAGACACAGTTAAAATCTAAATACACTTTGGTAGAAAAATCATGTATTTAGGATCAAGTAAATCTGATTTTCAAATTACCTACTCTTGAACTTCTGGGACTTCATCAGGATAAAAAACTTTTACACAGCAAAGGAAACAATCAATAAAACTAAAAGGCAACCTACAGAATGGGAGAAGATATTTGCAAATGACATATCAGATAAAGGGCTGGTATCCAAAATCTATAAAGAACTTATCAAACTCAACACCCCCAAAAACAAAAAATCTAGTCAAGACATGAGCAGAAGACATGAACAGACATTTCTCCAAAGAAGACATACAAATGGCTAACAAACAATGAAAAATGGTCAACATCACTCATCACCGGGGAAATACAAATCAAAGCCACAATGACGTATCACCTCACATCTGTCAGAATGGCTAAAATTAACAACACAGGAAATGACAGATGTTGGCAAGGATGTGGAGAAAGGGAAACCCTCTTACACTGTTGGGGGGAATGCAAACTGGTGCAGCCACTCTGGAAAACAGTATGGAGTTTCCTCAAAAAGTTAAAACTAGAGCTACCCTATGACCAGCAATTGCACTACTAAGTATTTACCCCAAAGATACAAATGTAGTGATTCAGAGGGGCACATGCACCCCAATGTTTATAGCAGCAAAGTCCACAATAGCCAAACTATGGAAAGAACCATGTCCATTGATGGATGAATGGATAAGGAAGATGTGGTTAAAAAAAAAAAAAAAAGATGTGGTTAAAAAAAAAAAAAAAATATATATATATATATATATATATATATATATATATGCATACACACACTTATATAATGGAATATAGTTCAGCCATCAAAAAGAATGAAGTCTTGACGTTTGACGTCAATGGAACCAGAATGTGTTATGCTAAGCGAAATAAGTCAGTCAGAGAAAGACAAATACCATATGATTTCATTCATATGTGGAATTTAAGAAACAAAACTATAAACATAGGGGAAGGGAAGGAAAAATAAGGTAAAAACAGAGAGGGAGGCAAACCATAAGAGACTCTTTATGATAAGGGAACAAACTAAAGGTTGCTGGTGGGGAAGTGGATGAGGGGATGGGGTAACTGGGTGAAGAACATTAAGGAGGGCATTAGATGTAATGAACACTGGGTGTTGTATGTAATGATGAATCACTAAACTCTACACATAAACTCTAACATATAATATACTATATGTTAACTAACTTGAGTTTAAATAAAAATAAAATAAAACTCCCTACTCTTTCACTCATTGGTTATGTGATTTTTTTAAAAGTAACTTATCCTCTTTGAGGAACAGTTTTAGCAGGTATAAAAATAATCTCATGATTGGTATTTAAGGAGTAATAACATTTTAAAGTACCAAATGTAGGGGTGCCTGGGTGGCTCAGTTGTTAAGCATCTGCCTTTGGCTCAGGGCATGATCCCAGAATCCTGGGATCGAGCCCTGCATCAGGTTCCTCCGCTGGGAGCCTGCTTCCTCTTCTCCCACTCCCCCTGCTTGTGTTCCCTCTCTCGCTGGCTGTCTCTCTCTCCGTCAAATAAATAAATAAAATCTTTAAAAAAATAAAAAAATAAATAAAGTACCAAATGTAGTCCCTGTGGTTCAATAAATAGACTTTAGTCATCTCCAACTTCCCTCTCTAGTCCACAAATAACTAAGATTCACCTCAGTACAAATAGTAGCAGTCCCTGAAAGGTATCTTTTGGAAGCATCTAAATATACTGAAAAAATAAGAGCAGTGCCAGAGAAATATGTGGAATTATGCATAGCTTAGTGATTGATACAGCAAAATAAAGCACATGTAAAATTGTAAAAACACATCATTTAAATATGCTGGAAAAAATAGAAAGCTCATCCAAAAGGGTGAGAAGAGTGAGAGATTTATCTGAGAATCAACACCATGTAAAGAGAAATGTATGAAAGAAAAATCAGAAGCAGCACAGAGATGCAAAAGCTGTTAATAGCCAGGGAGACAGAGAATCACATCAAGTCATCTCCACTTAGAAACAGGTGCAAATAGGCACTGCGATGTCTTTTCATCTTTCAGTCTTTCGAACTAAATGACTGACTTTGTGAAGATTCAGTCAAAAACTTGAGACTGTGGCCTCATTACCCAGTTATTGGTTTTATTAAATATTAAATTCTACTTGTGGTGACAAAACTGAATTGCATGAATATGTAAAATAAAGCTAGCTATTTTTAAGAACGTAGCTAAATTACAATTGTTTATTTTATCTACAAATTCACGATTAAAATTATGGGTTAAAGAAATAGCACTCAGATTTTAAGCCCTAAGAAAAATCCTAATATTTGAAAGAGAAACTATAGTATTTTGTCAGCAGGTTATATAACCACTTGAGTTTTGATAATTAGATTATTGTATGATTCTGCTTCATACACAGTCATCCATCAGCTTTAGAATATGGTGAAGCCCAAAATACTGTGAAAAAAGTTTTTGATTTTCGCTCATCATAAAATTTTCAACTTGTTACTATTTTATTCAGTGCTATTATATTTGTTGTAGGTCTCCGTAATCAGAGACAGATAACAGAGTAATACACTCAAGTCAATGAATCAACTCTAGTTGTGTCTTCCTACATGTGGCATATCCTTTGAACATCGACTGAGGATGCTCAGAAGTGAAAAAAACCTACTAAGCCCAGTTTCTGGGAAACATAAAAGCACGACATGCAGGAGTTGCTGCTTTGGATGAATTGTTTTGCTTAAGGGATTGTCAAAAAAGCTGTACTTTCTCTACCAATTCTTAGAGTTTCTTAAGAGATACATAACAATTATAGATTGGAATGAGAAAGAAAAGGATAACCGACAAAAGAAAAGGAGTACATACAGTGCCTGCACAAGGAGAAGAGGAAAGAAGGAAGGAAGGTGGGCGGATGGGAGGAAAAGGGGGCTGATTCCTTTTTGGGGACTGCTCTTTCTCTTTCTCTTATGCTCACATTTGAGCGTATTGAGAAGAAAGCCTGGGTACTTCCTCCTCAGTGCCATCAGGAGGTTCAATCTGTGCAAGCTCCTGTCCTGGGAACCCTTATCTCTGCTCCCCCTACCGCTGTAAAAATCCAATCACTCTTCTTTCTCTGCTCTCTCCAGCTTTTTAAATTTTATTTTATTTTTATTTATTTATTTTTGGACCAGCTTGGGAAGCCCCTCTGCTCGCTAACATAAAGCTTCATTATGAGCATATAAAAAATCATTTTCGGGGCGCCTGGGTGGCTCAGTCGTTAAGCGTCTGCCTTCGGCTCAGGGCGTGATCCCGGCTTTATGGGATGGAGCTCCACATCCGGCTTCTCCGCTGGGAGCCTGCTTCTCCCTCTTACACTCCCCCTGCCTGTGTTCCCTCTCTCACTGACTGTCTCTCTCTCTGTCAAATAAATAAATAAAATCTAAAAAAAAAAAAAAATCACTTTCACCCCCTCTTGGTGTGGTGTGTGATGTCATCAGTCTAGACATAGGAACCAAATTTTAGGCAAAAAGTCCATCTTTCATCTGTGAGGTAACTACAACAGAAAGGAAGGAAAGAAGATGAAAAAAATGAAGAAAAATCTTGAGACATATAGAGAAGGAAGTCAAAACCCAATGTTTTTTAAATGAGTTTTTCCTCCCAAGCAACAGGAGAATAGTCTCAACCATCTCCCTTCCTCCAGTTTGGGGAATGGTCTCAGCCCTACCCATAAGAATTAACTGTGAACATTAATAACAATATGAAAACAGAAATTTAAGTCATAACATTATGGGATGCTTTTGAGTTAGAGAAATTGAGCCAGTCAAAAGGTAGAAAAGCCTTTTTTATAATTTGTTGCCAACTGCTTAAGTGAGGTGAGCTTGGTAGACTAAAGGAAACTCAGTTTGTGTCCTTATAAAATTACCATCTAAGACTTTGAATTAATTGGCTATGTTTAATATTACTACTTGAAAAATAGTGGTTGCTATCTGATGAGTTATTTTCAGGTGAGTTTTTCCATAAACAACTAGGGAATTGTTCAAGAATCCCTTCAGTGTGTTGAATGTATCTAACATGGATATTTGGGTTACACAGAATTGATACTTAGATTGCAACATGCAAAATTACTTGTAACGTTACCTTAATGTTTCTTTGCAAATGAACAAATAAATCTATCCTCACAGTACCTAGTATAGTGTTTTGCCTCATTGGTACTCAGTACATTTGTTGAAATAAACACTCATTGCTTTCTGTAATCTAAGCTCTTTATGTTAAGTTTGATCACTGAAAGATCACATACCTTGACTTCATCATTTTTAGAAGCCGTATAAGGTCATAAAACAAATCCTTTGTTCATTTTTATTTTGATTTTACTGTGCTTTTAGCTTCTATCATAGTTCATATGAAACATAGTCATAAGAAAAACTGATATCTCTTCAAATCAGCTGTTAGAAATGACTTCACTGTTTTACCAATTTTCAATTTATAAGAACATTTGTGATATGTTTTATATAGATATATTTATATGCCCACTTATTAAATATTATATTTACTTATATACATATTTATATTTTTATTCATTAAATGAATATTACATGAGCATCTATGATGTGCCTATATATTATACTGTGATAAGCGCTAGGGATAAAATGTGAACGAAAAAAAATAGAAAGTCTTTATCTTCTTGGAGCTTACAACCCAGTGGGGTAACAAACACTACAAAATAAGTGTATTTTTTACAAACTGTGGAAAATGGTAAGAAATAAATATGAGAAAGATATATAACAAGAAATGTGACTGATAATTGAGTTGAGCTCTGAAGTCTGAGTGGGTGTCATGAGGTAAAGGAGGGACAGGCAAAGACCATTCCAGGTGTGAGTGTCAGCAACCTTGTCAAGGGCAGCACGGTTTATTGGAAGAATTGAAAGAAAGCCATGAATCACTAAGAATTTTGTAAGTTCCTATATTTTCTTTTTGGTGTGCATGTGTTATGTGTAAAAGTGTATCTTCTAGGAAGATTTAAATTTAGTTAATACTAAAAACATGATAATTATGTAGTTCCAGGTATTTTATATTTTTAGGGTGATTTTCTCTATATTATCTACTGAATTTTACAGTAAGTCACCTCTATTAATCCTTTAGAATTGGTGACGGAAATGAAGAGGGAAAGTGGATGTTCAGGAAAGGGCAAGGAAGACATGGAAGAAAAATTGTAAACTTGACATCATTCTAGTTGGAAGGAGAAACAGAAATGTTTTAATACATGATCCTAGCACATGCATAACATTCCCTTCTATCATTTATACTATAAAGCAAAATAAAACTAATCACACCGAACCATATTTTCAAATAAAAAGAACAAGTGTGAGCTGAATGATTTAGTAAAAAAAAAAAAAAAAAAAAAAAATTCTGGTATGCTCTATCTACTTCTAAGATCTGGCTTAAGCACGGGGGAATTAATTTTAGCCTATAAATATATTGTATCATTGAGTCAAAGTTCTAAAGAGTGCTTCAAAGGACCAAAATTGGCTCCTTAGATTCCTTCCAAGGGAAAAGATCAAAAACACTTAGAACCTTATAATTTCTTATAATTGAGTAACCTTCAGTCTGATTGGCAATTTAACATTGCAAATAAAAGGTAAGCTTTAATTTGCTGGCTCAATAGGAGTTGTTGGAAAATTAAATCATTTCCACATTTGCATAACAAAATTTATTATCTGTAATTAACTAACCTTTGGAAAATTTATTTTTAATTTCCTCCTGTCAACATATCTGGAAAATGCCAAGTTAACAAGCATTAGCATAGAAGCAACTACATTAGTGTAGAAGTTACGGCAAGCATTCGATGGATGGAGCGGTCAAGCCCTAAGGTAATTAAAGAGATGTCATCTGATCACATTGTTCACTGGCAAACATATGGAGGAATATTTGATATCATTACTAAGTGACAACAAAATAATAAGGCACCATTGTGTATACACTAATCAGCTAAAGGAATCGATTTAATCAGCACTGTTTACTTGGTAGTCTTTTACAGCTATAATACTATGTTTCATACCAAAGCAAACCAAAATATGAGAATCCAATTTTCCTAATTCTAATTGTTCTAATTTCATTGTAATGTATGCATATTTTGTCATTAGATTTTGGACGCAACAGTTCTACAGTAGTATTTTTTTTAAAGATTTTATTTATTTATTTGACAGAGAGAGACAGCCAGCGAGAGAGGGAACACAAGCAGGAGTGGGAGAGGAAGAAGCAGGCTCCCAGCGAAGGAGCCTGATGTGGGGCTCGATCCCACAACACCAGGATCACGCCCTGAGCTGAAGGCAGCCGCTTAACGACTGAGCCACCCAGGTGCCCCTACAGTAGTATTTTTTAAATCTTCAATATTTTAGAAATTAAATTCTTGTTTCTCTCCACTCTTTTTTTAAAGGATTTTATTTATTTATTTGAGAGAGAGAGAGAGCATGAACAGAGGGAGGGGCAGAGGGAGAAGCAGACTCCTCACTCCTCCCCTTCCCTGAGCAGGGGAGCCTACCCAGGGCTTCATTACAGACCCTGAGGATCCTGACTTGAGCCGAAGGCAGCTGCTTAACCAACTGCGCCGCCCAGGCTCTCCCCTCCACTCTCGATATAAGGAGTGGTAAGGGAGAATTAAAATGTATATTCTGTCATCATAAAATTTGTCTTATTAGGTCCTCTTGTTATATACATAGCTATAGAATTTTAAAATATTTTTTCTTTTTAAAAACAAAAAAAATTAACAATAAACCTCTCTGTTTTTCCCTAGAGTTTATCAAGTTCTGCTAAATGCTCTATCTAGCCATTACAATTCATAGAAAAAAGCAGTGGTAGCAGGTGGCATTATGAATTTAAATTAGATCCAATGTGCAGAAGGACAGCAGGGGATCCTCTGTATCAGTTTTCTGAATGCATGTCTCCACCAATATTGTATGTTTTCCAAACTAGTCAGGCCATTACTGTTCTGCAAACAATTTTTTTTTTCTATTTTACTTGAGTGCTTTATTTCCCTCAAGATACTAGTTTGTAAACTCATCAGACTCTTTTATCCTGACACAAGAAGTCTAGGATACCAGTGATGAAAAACATAATATGAAACAAAACATATGCCTATTAAGAAAGTTCTAGGAGGGTAAGTCATCTTAGGCTATCTCCTTTTTAATGTATACAGATGCACACATATACACACACAAAGCCAATATCTAAACAACTACACGTCTTACTCTTGCCAACAAAATCAAATTAGATATGTAACATCCTTAAAATTACGTGAGGTAGTAACTTTATATTACTTTTTAAAATTCAGACTAATTTAAAATAATAATAAAATAAAAATAAAATTCAGACTATTGATAGATTAGAACTTAGCTTTTTTAATATCGTGCTTCAGAAAATTTAAAGAAACTACAGCCTCTAAAGGATTTCAATATCCTCTCATCCCTTATTTCTAATGCCAAGAATGGACAACATCACCTCTTTAGATATTAAAGCCAGAAACTTGGGATTTATCCACCAACATGCATATCCACGTCCTTCAGATTTTACCTCCTAAAATTCCTTCCAATCCTCTCACTTATTTCCATTTCCATAAAGTCCATCTTGGGCCAAGCTAACATCCTATGTGGCTGATTATTGGATTATTGCGATACAAATCACAGCTACAGTAGGAAATTTAAATTGGTCAGGAGTTAAATTGTTTCTCACTTTTACAGAAATATTTTTTAAATGGTATTCTTGTTCAAATCTTATAGATTATAAATGAGTGAGAGAAATAATGAAACCAATGTTATTTATATCAGAAGACAATTTAATAAATATATCCAATTATTCAAATACTATTATCCAAATATACCAATGCACACTCTTCTCAAGTGAACATTATAGACTACCGTTTCGTAAAATATTGACTTGCAGAATGGAAAAAAAAATACATTATATCTTATAATTTTTACTGTTTCATTAGCATGATTGTCACCAGGCAACTTTTATTTATTCAGGCTTATAGCAAAAACTATAAGAAATGGTCAAAATTAATAAACTATACTTTCTAATAGAATAAATGGGATTTATCTCTGCTTTCCCTAGCTTCTTTTCCCCAATGCCTCATTCATTTGGCAAAGTAGGACAAATAGAATTAATAAAAAGACTTTGTGGTTAACAGATGTTATTGAAGACCTAATAAATAATAACACAGAAAGCAAAAATCCAATCACAGCAAAAATATACCACTGAATACCCAGCCATAGTTCTCACAGATCAGCCTCTCCTCCTTCAGACACCCACTTCCCATCATACATTACACAAATCACCATCTCTTTTCCAATCTCTTGTTTTCTCAAGGGCCAGAGACTCCTCTAACTCCTGTCTTTTCAGTAGTGATGGGAAACCTAAACATTTCTTCACATGAAGCAGTCTCCATCCAAGAATGACCATTTAAATTTATTATGCAGAGTACCGTACCATCCCATTGCCTTGACCATCTTATTTTCTTTGAACGTGGTCCAAACATTTTACCACCACATAATGAAAGGGTCCATGAAAGTGCTTTTTCCTACGTCATATGTGATCTTTCAGCCACCTCTGAATGCAGAAACAACTGCAGTTATTTTTAAATATTTTGCTCTTTGTTTTTCCAAATTCCACCGTTAAAAATTTTAAGGCTCTCATATTTAATTTCCTTTTTTAAACCTTATTCTAGAATTTCTGCAAAAATGATATGAAAAGAAAATGACAACGTCAGTTGGAAAAAAGGCAAAAAATAATATTATATAGTGTTTTGGTTTTGTACCTAAAAGTCAAGAAAATCATCTAAACAACATAATAAACTAGAAAGGTTTACCCTGAAATAATCAAAGTGTTAGGTGTTTATGAAGAAAACTATAAAACTTCACTGGTATATATAAAGAAAAACCAACATCAAAACAAACAAACAAAAACACACATAAAAATCATGTTCTTAGATTGAAATATTAAAAGACCTGTCCTTTCCAAATTAATGAGTAGTTCCCTTCTTCTTTCCTTCCTTCCTTTCTTCTTTCCTCCTTTGTGTGTTACATAAAGTAAATATTTCTGGGGCGCCTGGGTGGCACAGCGGTTAAGCGTCTGCCTTCGGCTCAGGGCGTGATCCTGGCGTTATGGGATCGAGCCCCACATCAGGCTCCTCTACTATAAGCTTGCTTCTTCCTCTCCCACTCCCCCTGCTTGTGTTCCCTCTCTCGCTGGCTGTCTCTATCTCTGTCGAATAAATAAATAAGATCTTTAAAAAAAAAAAGTAACTATTTCATATGGGAGACTATGTCACTTACTATAGTAGATGGTAAATATACTAGAGGCAATAATATAGATAGATATCTTGCCCTAATTAAAAGTGGAAAATACATGCAATTAAATAGTAATTAGAGTAAACTCTAATATGTACCGATACACATATAGATATACATACATGTATACACATACATATGTGCATATGTGCATGGTTAGGTATATACTTCTTCTCTTTCTTTGAAATAGTTAGAAGATGAACAAAACAATGCAAACAAAGATTGAAAAGGCCAACTTTTTATTTTGAAAAGATGTCAAAGAAGAAAGCTATAACACCTTAGAGACTTCTGAAAGAAGTCTTGATTAAATGGTTATTTTACTGAATAAACACATGGAATATTTCTCAGATGCTAATTCTACCCAAGTTTATGTATAATTTTAGCCCCATTACAGTCAAATTTCACTAGGAATCTTCTTTGAACTTGACGAAGGGATTCTAAAAATCCCTCTAGGCGTTTTTCACAGAAATGGAAAAAAACAATCCTAAAATTCATGTGGAACCACAAAAAACCCTGCATTGCCAAAGCAATCAGGAGAAAAGGAGAGCAAAGCTGGAGGCACCACTTTCCCTGATTTCAAACTATATTACAAAGCTATAGTAATTAAAACAAGATGGTATTGGCCTAAAAACAGACACATAGACAAATAGAACAGAACAGAGAGCCCAGAAATAAACCCCATGCATACAGTCGACTAATATTTGAGAAGGGAGCCAACAACACGTAATAGCAAAAAAGATAATCTCTTTGGTAAATGCTGTTGGGGAAAATGAACATTCACAAGGATGATAAGATTTATATCTTCAAGAGATTGAAAAAGAATGCAAAATTTCTCCCAGGAGTTTTGGAGCGTATTTTTCTATTGTCAGTAGTCTAGGGCAATTGATATTTAAATCTTCCTTTGTATTTGAGGTTGGATGGTGTACAGTACTTAATCCATTTCATGGTCAATCACCACAGCATCCTCCTCTTGCTTTCCTCCCTTTTTCAGGGATTCCACCCTTAGCAACTCAATCAGCCTTTGTCATAAGCACCCAGAGCTTAATCCATGACAGCTTCTTTGCTCTTCCTATATCAATTGCATGTCTCATTCTTATTATCTTACTGTCACCCTTTGTCTGCCAGCCCCAAAGCTGGCAGAGTAGAGGACAACTGCATTGTCTTGTCTAATCTCAGCTCTTCCAATTTTCTAACCCCATCTTTGGCCTCTAGCTGAGCATCGGTGGCCAACCAACTGACCACAGTAGAGGCCAGGCCACGGCAGCAGCCATTCATATCCCTTCTTTGCCACAGTGCATTGTGTGTAGCTCCTCAAACACATGCATCAGGCCAGTCTGCATCTTGAAGGCATCCTTAATACTCACACAGTGGTCCTCAAGCCAGCCCTGCCCACATAGAGGCCGATAGTCAACTCAGGATCTTCCCCTACAGATGTCTCATTTCCCAAGACATTTCTTTAGTCTCCTGGGTGACTTGCCAATTGTTGGTTCACAAACTTTGGAATTTTCTGGATGCAATCTGAAATTGATCACCATAACAGAGAGCAAAGAGAGATGGAAGAAAGAGGCAGATCATTTCACATTGGTAGGTGGCAGGTTTAATAAGCAAGGGAACTTACATACGAGGCTTGTCACGAGTGGCTGCAAGATGAGTAAAGCCTCACACCTGTCTGCCAAAATTTAAAAGTTACATTGAGTTTAGTTATATATTCAGTATAGATGGTCTCAACACCTTACTCTCAAGGCTATGTCCATAAAATGGCTGTTAGTATGGGGATAGTAGGTAGGACAAATATTCCAAGGACAGAGGAGGGGTTGAGGACCCTCTGTTTGCACAGGTCCAGCTCATAGGTCAACCAGTGGTCATGTCTTCTCAGTGCTCCCCTCCAACAGCTCCCTGTCTCACTTAACCTCCCCACTCCATCCTCTCATAACTTTCCTCTGCCCCTAGGACTCCAGTGTTTTCCCCAGGCTTTTTATAAACTCATGCCTACCTCTATCCTTTCAATTATTTTGTTACACTGTCAGTATCTGTTTAAATGTTCACCTTACACACTACATTGCAAGTTCTAAATGTTAAGGACTTTCCATATTCTTTTTTTTTTTTTTTAGGGCTTTAGGATGATAGATAGATGATAGATTAGGTAGATGACAGATAGATGATAGATAGATATAGATAGATAGATAGATAGATAGATAGATAGATAGATAGATAGACACGATAGATGGATGTCTATCTTAGAAAAAGGCTGATTAAAAGATAAAAAACTTAAAAACATTAACTATTTTTTAATATCCGGGTGTTAAGATTATACAATACATGAATCAAAACTTTTTTTTCTTTTAAATTACACCCACCCTTCCTGTGAAAGAAAACAATTTAAGCTGATTTTCTATATAAGTATATTACAAATACTGAACTATAACAATTATTGCATATCTCAAGTTAATCTTCTCCAAGTTTCTCTTCTCCAAGTTAATCATAACATTTTTCTTCTCCATCTACCCATGGATTTACTTAAGGTAAAGTTGAAATGGCCAGGATTATCTAATGGGCTGTCCATGTTTAGTAACATCATTTTTTTAGAAAATATTTCAGCAATATATGCTCTGAAAAGATACAAGGATTAAAGTGCAAAAGCTTAGATAAATTGTCCATCCATTAGGATTTTTCCAGTATAAATGACCTATTGTTTCCTGCAGTATTTAATATTGTCCATAATTATTAGCAGCAAAATATTTAATTTGAAAAGACAGTTTATAAAAATAATTGTCGGCATAAAATGTATTCTAAAAGTAAGGTTTCAAAGACTAAAATAAAGACAAATAATTAACCAGGTTACTAAAAGTCCCCTGCCTTGAGAATTCAGGGAAGAAAAATATTTATTATTTCTAATAAGAATTTATGTTTGGGCTCAAAAATGTTTTGTGAAAATATCAAGTAAATCTACATCCCTATTAAGAGAGTAAATGATAGGGGCACCTGGGTGGCACATCGGTTAAAGCGTCTGCCTTCGGCTCAGGGCGTGATCCTGGCGTTGCGGGATCGAGCCCCACATCAGGCTCCTCTGCTGGGAGCCTGCTTCTTCCTCTCCCACTCCCCCTGCTTGTGTTCCCTCTCTTGCTGGCTGTTTCTATCTCTGTCAAATAAATAAATAAAATCTTTAAAAAAAAAAAAAAGAGTAAATGATAAAGATTACATGTCCGTGTTAAACTTAATCACATTTTTTTCCTATAAACAACATACCTGAGGCAGGAATGATCAAGAAAGCTGGGGTTCAATCAGACAGAAAAATTATGTTGACTATGATGAACAAATAGGACACTACAAAATTAATTTGCTAGCAACTCTTTATAAAATCTAACATATTCCATAGACCGATAACACTTATCAAAACATTCTATTGGTTCTTAATGTTACTACTTACAGATATTTGCAATTATCAAATGTCATACATGAAAACCAGGTGTGAGAAATTTTATTCTTTAAACCTAGTTTTCATGTGTATATAAATTATTTCCTACTTATTCTTGTATTTATTTAGTTCATATGACAGCTGATTTGCAGTATTTTTCTTGTCACTAAATTAAATCTGCCCAGCTAAGAAAGAATCAGCTGGAACAGCTACAGCTAATGAATAGCTAATGCTGTTTACCATGCAATTATCTTGCCTGAAATAACAGGATTATGTACAGCAGTTGATAGGATAATTTATCAGATATTATCCCTCTTTTTAAAGGTTTCATCTTAAATCATGCAAAATACATTTGACAGCATTTTTTAGTTTCTAATTAATTTACAAAGAGCTTTTGAAATATCTTTTCTCTCATGTCATTTTCCCACATTTTCTACCAGTTGCTATTAGCTTTTTTCCAGTAAAAGCACAGTGGTACTACATTTTAATTTTTGTAAAAATTACTTGTGGAAGGAGACTTTGGTTACATCTGTGAATGAGACATGGTGAAACAGACTTCACATGGTTTATTCAGTCCTTGGATACTCAGACATTATATGTAGAAACTCAATTGAGAGGTTATCCATTGATAATAATAATGAATTTCCTGTGGCCTTGTGAAAACCAGCAGGTACATGTGGTCCACATAGGGGTGTTTCTTAATCACCAGGCTTTGTTGGCCAGAGTAGTTTATCTTCCAGTGTCCCACAGTACTGTAACAATTAAAGAGACAGTTCTTGCAGCTTACTACCCCCAGAGCACTACACAGACACCAGACTAAAACACATCTGCAGTCTTTTGGTGAAAAAGGCCTATTTACTTGTCCTGGAGCTTCAGCCTAATGGGCAGACTTCAGGTTTGCTACACATCTAGAGGGTGCAGACGTGCTCTCAGGGAATTAAGGGTGGGGCAGGCCAGCTTTGTGCTCTCCCTTGGCCTCACTACAGGTCCCATGGGTACCTCTCAGAAAGGATACACTGATCTGAAAAAATAGGAATAGAAATTTTCAAATAAATCTGAATAGACTGATTACTAATAATGAGATTTGACTACTGAGTCAAAATCCTCCTAACAAACAAAAGTCCAGGACAAGACAGCTTCACACACACACACACACACACACACACACACACACACACACACAAAGAGAAAAGGAGAAGAGAAGAGAAGAGAAGAGAAGAGAAGAGAAGAGAAGAGAAGAGAAGAGAAGAGGAAAAGAAAAGAAAAGAAAAGAAAAGAAAAGAAAAGAAAAGAAAAGAAAAGAAAAGAAAAGAAAAGAAAAGATATAGGCCAATATTTCCTGATGAACATAGATGCAAAAACCCCCAACAAAATATTAGCAAACTAAATTCAACAGTACTGTAAAAGGATTATACACCATGATCAAGTGGGATTAATTTCAGGGAATCAAGGATGATTCAAATTTTACAAATCAATCAACGTGATACACCACATTAACAAAGTGAAAGATAAAATCATATGATCATCTCAATAGATACAGAAAAAGCCATATGACAACATTCAACATCAATTTATGATTTTTAAAAAGTGGGTATAGAGGGGGTAACAAAATAATAAGGGACATATATGACAAGCCCACAGCTAATATAATACTCAGCAGTGAAAACCTGAAAGCTTTTCCTCCAAGATCAGGAACTAGACAAGAATGCCCACTGTAGCCATTGTATTCAACATAATATTGGAAGTCTAGCCAAAGCAATTAGGTAAGAAAAAAGAAATAAAAGGTAACCAAATCAGAAAGGAAGAAGTAAAATTGTCACTATTTGTGGATGACATGATATTATATATAGAAAACTTTAAAGAGTCCACCAAACAACGGTTAGAACTAATAAATGAATTCATTAAAGTTTCATGGTAGAAAATCAACATATAAAATCTGTTGCATTTCTATACACTAACAACAAACTATGAGAAAGAGAAATGAAGAAAACAATCCCATCTACAGTTGCATAAAAAAAAAAACAACAACAACAAGATCCAAAACCTAGGAATAAATTTAACCAAGAAGATGAAAGACCTATACACTGAAAACTATAAAGCAGTGTTGAAAGAAATTAAAGAAGATACGAGTAAGTGAAAAGATATTCCATACTCATAGACTGGAAGAATATTGCTAAAATGTTCATACTATCCAAAGCAATCCACAGATTCAATGCAATACCTATCAAAATCTCAATGTCATTTTTCATAGAAATAGAACAACTAATCTTAAATTTGTATGGTACCACAAAATACTCCATATAGCCAAAGCAATTATGAGGAAGAACAACAAAGCTGGAGACATTATGCTCCCTGATTTCAAACTATATTACAAATTTGTAGTCATCAAAATAGTATGGTATTGATATAAAAATGAATATGTAACCAATATTGAGGACAGAATACAGAGCCCGGTAATAAACCCACGTATATGTGGTCAAATGATGTATGACATAGAAGGCAAACATGCACAAGGGGAAAGGACACCTCCTTTAATAAATGGTGTTGGGAAAACTGGACAGCCACATGCAAAGAAGTGAAACAGACTACTATCTTATACTATACATAAAAATTAAGCCAAAATGGATTAGAGACTTAAATATAATACCCAAAATCATAAAACTCTTAGAAGAAAACATAGATGGTAAACTTCTTGACCTTGGTCTTGGCAATGTTTTTTTGACTATGACTCCAAAACCAAAGGAAACAAAAGAAAAATAAACAAGTGGGACTACATCGAATAAAAAAGTTTCTCCACAGTAAAAGAAACCATCAACAAAATCAAAAGACAACTTACTGAATGTAAGAAAAAAATTGCAAATCATATATTTCATAAGGAGTTAATATCCAAAATATATAAAAAAAAACTCATACAACTCAATAGGAAAGAAACTCAAGCAATCCAATTTTAAAATGGGCACAAGATCTGAACAGACATTTTTCCCATAAAGACATACGATGGCCAACAGGCACACGAAAAGATGCTCAACATCCCTAACCATCAGAGAAATGCAAATCAAACCACGAGATATCACCTCACACCTGTTAAAAAGTCTATTATCAAACAGACAAGAAGTAACAAGTGTTGGCAAGCCTGTGAAGAAACGGGAACCCTCTGTTAAGGGGAATGCAAACTTGTGCAGCCACTATGGAAACAGTATGGAGGTTACTCAGAGAATTAAAAATAGAACTACTGTATCATCTAACAACTCTACTTCTTGGTATTTATCTGAGGAAAATGAAAATAATAATTCAAAAAGATATATACACTTTTATGTTCATTGCAGCATTATTTACAAATGTGGAAACAACCCAAGTGTCTATCAATGGATGAATGGAAAAAGAAGATGTGGTGTACACACACACACACACACACACACACACACACACACACACCAGAATACTATTCAGCCATTAAAAAGAATGAAATACTGCCATTTGCAACAACGCAGATGGACCATTGGGGTATTATTCTAAATAAAATAAGTCAGACAGAGAAAGACAAATACCACATGATATCACTTATTTGTGGAATCTAAAAAGCAAATGAACAAAACAAAACTCATAGATAGAACAGAATGATAGTTGCCAGAATACGGGGGGAGGGGATGGGGAGGGGAATAGCAGAAATGGGTGAAAGGATTAAGGGGTACAAACTTTCCAGTATAAAATAAATTAATCATGGCGATGTAATGTATAGCATGGTGACCATAGTGAATATCATAGTTCATGTTTGAAAGTTACCAAGCGGGTAAATCTGAAAAGTTGTCAACAGAAGAAAAAAATATTAACTTTCTATGATGATAGATGCTAACTAGACTTGCTGCAATGATCATTTTGCAGTGCATATAAATGTCAAACCGTTATTTCATGCTTTTAAAACTAATATAATGCTCTCTGTCAATTATAACTTGATTCAAAAATAGTGATAATGAGAATATATTGATTGCTTACATTTATTGAATGCTTACTATACCAAGCTCTGTTCTAATCACTTTGCATTTATTAATTACTGACCAATCGATTTGAGAAGTGATCTAATCTAAACACCTGCATTAAGACAAAAAGATAAGATTGATAATCTGTTGGTAACTTTTGATACTTGAAAAAAAATTACCACTTTAAAGAAAGATTGAGCTACTTATGTCACTACAGATTCAGATATTCCTGGAGGTAAAGGGCACCATATTGTTTCTTCCACTTCCAAGAATGTGTTTTTCATATTAATGTATTATTTTAGATCAGACCATTGAAATAACATTGTAGGATCATCAGTGATTTTAAGCAAATTATGCAAAATGTGATTTCTCCTTCTTCTGTGGATTTTATTCATTTTCTGTATGTACAAAATAATGCACATTCAAAACAGGCTTAAGGAGCAGGAGTTTGTCCTGAACAATACGATGCATGTTTGCTTATCCAGCAAATTCTTTCTCATCTATTTTGCTTCCAGCAGTTAAGATTTGGTAATGCCTTAAGGCAATTCAATTTTTCATCCCTGTCTTATGAAAGCAGAGGACAATAGAAGAAGAGGGAAGACATCAGCAAATCATGTACATTCAAAGGAAATATTTGTCTGTGTAACATACAAATAATAGCTCCTAGCTTCGATGAGAACTATTCAGAGGCAAGGTGAACTCTCAGACTTGTTTGAACTTCCAAGAAATCAGAGTATTTTCTTTAATACTTAACATAAGTGATGACTCACCAAACATAGTTTTTAAAATCCAGCAAGAGGTTTTTTTTATTTTTTTCCTTCACCTATGACAATGCTTTTTTACTAGAAGACATAAAAATGCATCATTCTTAAAGCTTCAAATATTGATCCCAAAATATCAAGCCTATAATTCTAAGTAATTAAAAAGACCCACTCTAAATGGCACATAGGTATTTAATAAACTTTACAAGATACTTTCATTATTTTAAAATTACTTTGGTCCATTTATTTCCACAAGCTTTCCTGTCATAATCTCTTCCTCCTTTCAAAAGTCTACTATGACTTCAATTTTCCTTCACAGTTGTTAGTTATTCTTCTCAAGAAGAGAAATGATTTGGGAAATGATGTGGAATAGGATTCCCCTGCTGCTTTCAATCCAGAAGATGCTATGGGGTGGAACCTGCCTGGGGGTCCCCGCTGATCCTTAATGTTCCATCAGCATTACCAAAGAGTCACCCTAACCAGCAGTTTTATCTATTACTTTCCCCATGTAGGAAATACAATTATTGTCTCTGGGTGAGATTTTCATAGAATAATAAGACTGCACCCTAAGACCTTCTGAAGATTATGATTAAAAAAGTCATTCACGTAGTCATTCATTAATTCTCCTATTTGCACATATGTACAAGTATAAATACGTTTATCATGCACTCTCTCTAGTAGGACTTATGTGAAAATAGTGACGATATTTTTTTTATGAGTCTGGCCATCTTTATTACACACTGAAAATGTGATTTTAACTATTATGATTGGAATAGATCATGTTAACATTGAAATGGAGATTGATATAACATTTATATCAAAGACCCGTATGAAACCCATCATTCAACTTACATTTCACAAATTGTGTTTTCAATATTTTTAATATCTGAGAATAAGGCAACCTTTAGAATATCTCTGGCTATTTAACTGATAGTACGTAGTAACATCACTTAAAAGACTATAGGATGAGAAGTGCATGTTAGCACATATATTGAATGGTGCCAAGATATTTACTTTTTAATTTTTAATGATTTCAGCAAGTTTGTAATAAACTGAAGACAATTTTCTCCATTCCGTCTTTCGTTGATTTCTATTTCTTTCAGACCACTTATCCCCAATGTGCCCAGTAGTGTTTGAAAAATACGTGATCATCTCAAAATATATACATATATTAAATCATTATTTGTACACCTTAAACTAATGTTATATGTCAATTGTATGTCAATAAAAACTAGATACATGAGAGATGATAGATGATAGATAGATGATAGATAGATAGACAGATAGATAGATAGATAGATAGATGATAGATAATACCTGATACATCAAATTAAATTTAGTTGTCATATCGATGTATTTTGCCTTGCAAAGGTGTGTGCATTTTATGAAGAGATTCCTAGTGAATCTCTAAATTCTTAAAGACTGTCAAGTCTCAAGGCACTTTTGAGAGACAGTATTTTAGAAGATGAACTACAAGATGAGCCATAAGAAGCTGCTGCTGCTGTCCACAACAAAGCTGGTTATGAGATAAATGTAAGCAAGACATTGCATAAAAGCAAAGGATCCTGGCAAGGAGATGACTGAATTCATGTGAGCTACATACTCAATAACAGGATTGAACCCAAATCAATCCAGCAAATGTCATAAATTGGACTTTCGCAGCATTAGAACTTTAGAGACAATAGGATAAAGGATAAAGAGCATGAGTCTTAAAGTACAGGTGATTTGTCTCTGTCACTTTTTCACTATCAGTTCTCAAATAACTACCTTAAGGTCTCTTTCTGGCCTCAATCTCCCCATGCAATTGGCAACTCTGGCCTACAGCCCAAATTTGAGCCACTTGTTCTTGCGTGAAAAGCTCTATTGGAGCACAGCCACGTGGTTGATCTATGTTCTCTATGACGGCTTATGCTCTAATGACAGAGTCAAGTTGTTGCAACAGAGACCTTATGATCTTCAAAACCTAAAATATTTACTAGCTGGTACCTTACGGAAAAAGTTGGCTGAACTCTGCCCTACTTCCTTACAGAAATACTAAGAAATAAATACTAAATACTAAGAAATACGTCCCTACGGAACTTGCCGTGCCTCAGCAGGTTGTGCTATTGATCATTACCTCCTTCTGTAACTTTCTTTGCCTTCGGTTCTTGAATTCCACTTTCTCCTATGTACCGCCTATCTCTCTTAATAGTTTTCATTCTCTTTCTCTATGCTTTCAATTTTGGTGATCCCAAATTTGCATCCCTATGTCTCCTAATTTCAATCTCACCCTTTCTTACATAATCCCCTTCACCCCTCTAGACTAGAATAGTCCCTCATAGGTCTACACGTCCCATTCTTCTCTCACCATACGTAATACTTAATACACTGCAAAAAAAAAAAAAAAATGATTGAGAAGGGCTTTTTTTCCCTTTTTTTAGCTTTTCCCATTTAGCCATGTACCTAGTACCTGACCACCAAAACACATGGAATGCTCAGTCAATATATGGGGAACAAGCAGACTAGATCTCTTACTTTCCCTTTCATTCTCTCTCCCTGAAACTGACCTGTAGATTAGACTCCTCCCTTCCATTGTGAGTTCTTATCAGTGTCATGTACCATACGTCAAATAAAAATGTCCTAATAGGGCTGATCCTCTAACACGCTGGGACTAAGAGTATCGTTAAGTTTCTCTCTCAGGAATTGATCTGGTAAATACAGCAGTTACACAAATACACATACCAAAGTGAACTTAGAATGTTCTAAGAACAAAAGAGAGAAAACAGGAGAGATCACCCTGGGGGTAGCATAAGAGAACTAAATACTATGCGTTCTGGATAATAAAGAGGAAACAATACTAACTGAAACAACTTAGATCTCAGCGTCTGTACTTAATCAAGGAAAATAACACAGCTGTGTAATGTTAATTGTCACCCCCTTGGATAGAAACAAACTATCAAATGTGTAGGAATGAAATAACTCAATTCGCACCCTCTCTATGCCATTGTATACATGATCGCAAGCCTTTTACCACTTTTCTAGAGAATATCCTACTGCCTTAAAGCATCACTAAAAGCAACAACAACAAAAAATATGCTTCCTGGGATACATAAAACAATTTCCAGCCAAAGAACTTTCAAGAATGATCGCCGAATATATAAAAACTCCCCCAGCAACTGTGAAGGGACTCAATCTTAAAACCAGACTGAGATGCGGTTCGACATCGCAGTTGGCATTTGAAATAAAGTTGCCTTTCTTTCCCCTCCTTTTTTCTTCTGAACAAATTCACAGAGCCTGGATTATGAGTGATAGGGCTGACTCAGAAACACCAGCCAGGTCAGAATTACAGTTTGCACTGCTGAGTTTGTTTGCAAATAAAATAAAAGCAAGGAGAAAAACAGAGACATAATTATGAAAGACACTAGAATATGGAAAAGAGATTAAACCTTATTAAAATATCATCCCTAGGCATTAGCAGCAATTCTATAATTAATAATATAACAGTTGACTGCACTAAGCACTGTAACAGAAATTAAATTTTCATTTATGAACAGGAATAATGAGGTAACATAAAAAGATTGGGCTTGGGTTTTTCTGCCACTGAAGATTAATAATTGCCTAAGGTCTATATTCAGAATTAAGACACACACTGGGTTGTAGAGAAACATAATTCTTAGGGTGTGCAAACACTGTCACCCTGGACTGCAGTCACGCCATGAGCCAGATGCAATATCCATTTCCCACCAACACTGGTGGCAGATTACACCCACGATTGTCTATTTCATTATATGTACTCGAGAAAAGTAAATGCATCCTTTCTGGTGGAAAAATAATCAATATAAATGAACAAAAAAATTAAATTTTTCTTTGTATTTATTTTTAAGATTTTATTTATTTATTTGAGAGAGAGAGAGAGTGCACAAGCAGAGGGGTGGGGAAGAGGGAGATACAGGCTTCCTGTTGAGTGGGGAGCCCTATGTGGGGCTCGATGCTAGGACCCTGGGATCATTACCTGAGCTGAAGGCAGTTGCTTAACCTACTGAGCGACCCAGGTGCCCCTACAGTTTTCTTTTTTTAAAAAGTATCCCTTGGCAATATAAATATTCAGTACAGTGTTCTTATAGCTGTTGATGACAGACCTTAATATCTCCAAAGAGATTCCGTGTTCTTGAAAAAAAAAATGACAGTAGAAAATAAACAAGATCTGTGGAATTTCTTTTAGAAACTATTTAAAGACTGCTGTAATGTTTTACCCTGGCTTTACTTTCCAAGGTTTTTAAAATTTGTTTTATAGCATTTAAATTCTGTATGTGTAAACTAGATATATTTATCCTATTTGCACAGCTTAGCACATCCGTGAACAAAAAGTTAAGAAGGCATCACAAAAATACTGTTTTTATTTATAATTACAGTGTTTATTTTATAAAAAGGGAAATCAACTGGTTACTTATATCAGAATTTGAGAATAGAAATTATAATTGTCCCAAATTTTCATTTTATTTTTAATTGACATGTAACATTGTATTAGTTTTAGGTGTATAGCATAATGAATTGATATATGCATATATTGTGAAATTACTACAATAAGTTTAGTTAACATCCATCAACACACAGTTACAAGTTTTTTTCTTGTGATGAAAACTTTTTAGTGTACTGTCTTAGCAACTTTCAAATATTCAATACGGTATTGTTAACTATAGTCACCATGCTGCACATTACATCCCCAAGACTTATTTATAACTAGAAGTTTGTATCCTTTAACCACTTTTGACCACATTTTCATTTTTAACTCATCAAATGCCACTCGGTATAATTCTCCTCTGGACTCACTTCTTAGTTTTAGTTAGATACTTCAGGTCAAAAAACAGAGAGGGAGTTAATATTCATCTAGTGTGAAATATACAGCAGACACTTTTGATATGGCACAACATCACATCCTCAAAAATCTCTGTGTGTTGGGTGTTTCTACCCTCCCTTTACAGATGAAGTAAGTCAATGTAAAAGAGATTTAGTACCACAGGATTTGACACCAGATCTGTTTGAATCTAAAGCACTACTTTCTTTCCAATTTACTATATGATTCTGTTAGCCCTTAATGTTCCTAAACTAAAATATGAATAATCATAAGATAATTTCAAAACCATAGTTTTGTTATTTTTACCTAGGAAGATAAACCCACACACATGCACGTGCACACACACTCCCCGTGCCCTAGGTTGCTGGAACATGTATGGGAAAAGGTTTTGTTGTGGTTGCTATGATTTAGCATTTTGGGGCCTTGACTGAAGCAAAGTAATGATACTGGACCAGCCAGCCCTTCTCACTCCTACACTCTGATCTAAAGAAGCTTTGTCCAGGTGTTTGAAATCATTTAGAACTAAATATAAAGGCTCCTAGGAATGGGTTGTGTTTTGGAGAAGGGGGTATTGGAACCTAGCTGCCTTGTATTCTGATTTTTAACTAATTCACTTTTTTTTCTGTCCTTCCTTCTGTCATGTCTTTCTGAGGTCCATTATGGACTCAATTTCTGGGTTTTGCCAATTCTTTCTGGTGAATACTCATGGCTCTTCTTCTCACCCTCTCTAAAGAAACTGAGGTTTTCATTTCTTCATTCTGCCAAGTCCAAGCTCACCATTCATTCAGCCAACATCTATCTTCAAAAATCTGTTGACTGCTGTTTCATCCTCTTTGTTCTTACAGGCTTGTGGTTTTTAAAAACTTCCTCTACTCTCATTTTATTAAGGTCTGCAAAGGAAACAGAGCAAAATGCATGTAGTTAAGCCATTATGTTTGACTCACCCCACCCACTCTCCCACCTATTCTACTCTATCTTTTGTTCCACTGAATCTTTTCCTCTCAAGGTCACCAACAAAGGTCATGCTGCTAAATCTATTACACGTACTTCTGTCCTCATCTTGCTTGTCTTCTCATTTATACAGTTGGTAACTTTTTCTTGAAACATGCTTCTTTTTGAGCTTTAGTAGTGCTATTCAATGCAAATTTTTCTTTTACATCTCTAACCGTGCTTCTCACTCTCCCTGCTGGCTCTACAATGAGAGAAAAGTCAATGGCTACAATGATCAGAAAATTCTTAAGACAACTGGACAATTCGAGGGAGATTTGTCACGCTCCAAATATGGCAGATATATGAGAAGTAAATAACAACACAAGAAGAGATAAAGATAATGTGTAAGCTAAATTGACATATTTATAAATAAAAAGCAGGGCATAATTGCTTAGAACTATGCAATTGTTAACTGATTTTTTTGTTTCATGTATTTTGCTCCCTCATCCTGAAGCACATTCTTCATTAGTTCTTTCATAAGTCTCTTAGTGACAATTTTTATTCTTTGTTTATCCAAAAACATCCTTCTTTCACACCTACTAAAAAATGATAGTTTAGCTAGAAATGGAATTGTAAGTTGAGAGTTATCTTTTTCCTAGCATTATGAATATTTAGCCCAGGGCTTCTATTGTTACTTTTAAGAAACCTGATGTCAGTTTTAATTTTCTTTTCTTTCCCGAGTAATATGCCTTTATTCTCTAATGGCTTTAAGATATTCCCTTTGTCTTTGATTACCAAAAAAAAAAATTGAGACAATGTTAAAACCCATAAAAAGTTTTAAAAGATAGAAAACCATGCTTTATATTGTTTGTGGAGGATGCATCACTGGATTCCTTCCATTCATTCATCAAGTGGTGATGAGAACCAGTTCTAATCAGCAGATGGCAAAGTCAAGTCAGAAGCTTTGTGGTTCTAGCTTGTCAGTCTATCCAGATTATGACTTCAGCATGGTTAAAAGTTTAACAGAGCCTTCCCTCTTAAGGAAAAAATTTGCAAGAGTTGGAAATGGTGTCAGAATCCCAGTCAAGAAAGCTGTAATTTAAAGCAAAGCCATACCACTGAGATGTTGGCAAGGAAAGTATTGCAGATATACATTAATAACAGGTCAACAAAATAACCATATCATTCCAAAATACTTGTTGAGTATCTATTGTTTGCCAAGCATTGTATCAGGACTGGGGATACATAAGTGAAAACAATAATGCTCATTCTTCCATGAAACTTCTATTCTCTAATGAGGGCAGAAGTGGGGCAATGATAACCAAAGAATATAAATATGTAATGAGTCTCATGGTCATTTGTGCTATGGAGGCAAATAAAACAGTATAAGAAAGATGGGCCTGAATGGTGTGGTGATGGTGGTACAAGGAGGCTTTTTCTATGAAGCACTCAGGGAAGACCCCATAAACCTGGACCTGAAAGAAACAAGGGAGAAAGCAATGTGGATAACTGAGGGAAAATATTCCTCATAGAGAGACTGACAAATTCAAAAGTCAAGAGGAGCTGTGTACATGGCATGTTTGAGAAACAAATGGAGACCAATGTGGTTGGAACAGAAAAGAGGAGAGAGTGATAGGAGAGGAGATGAAATTAGGAACTTGGTGGGGTGATGGGGTTTTTTGAAATAGGGGAGGCAGTAGTGGTATAGGTCATGTAGGGCTTATAAGCCTTAGCAGAACTTTAGCTTCTATTCAGGAGGAAATCATGAGTAAGTTCTAAACAGAGAGAAGTGACATGAGCAGATGTGTATTTAAAGGAGAACTCTGGCTGCTGTGTGTAAAGTGATAAAGGTAAACAATACAGTCAGGGAAATTAGAGAAACGCTATGAGGTAATGAGTCAATGGTGACCCAGAATAGCTTGCCCTAGCAACCACAGTGCCATGTACCCCTACTGCTGCAGATGCGCTTCTTCAACCCTCACTGCCAGTGTTGGAATTGACACAAAAGCTGAGCAAAGCAGAGTGCCAACTACATCTGATTAGAACAGGGAAGATATTAGGTAGAAGATTCTAGAAACAACTGTACAATGTATGGTAAGCAGAGTTAGCCTTTTACCAGTGAGAATAGGTTTTTACCCACCATGATTTCAGAACGCCATCAAAGAATATCTTCTCTAAATATTTTGCTCTTTGGTGCCTCAAGTTCTGGAATCAGTGGTTTATACTTTTCATATGAAATTTTGACCTATCTTTGTAGTCATCTTTTAAAAATCATATATCCATTAGAAGAGTAAGACATGAAGCTGGCTTCATTGTGAATGCATTTATTAAATTACAGAAAGGATGTATAAGGAACTTTAAAAAACAGTAATAAGATAACAAACAACCCAACTTTTAAAACCGGCAAAGGATTTGAACAAACACTTCACCACAGAAGGTATATGGATGGTAAATAAGCAATGAGAGATGCTCTGCATCATTTGTCATTAGGGAAATACAGATTAAAACCACAAACAGATATCACTGCATATTAGGATGGCTAAAGAATTCTATACGAAGTGTTAATGAGGAGGGAAAGGAATTTTCCTACACTGTTGACGGGACTGTCAAATTACAACTACATTAGGAAAAAATTGGGGTTTTTCTCAAAATGTTAGACATATACTTAATATATGACCCAGCCGTTGGACTGCAAGGTATGTGCTCAAGATAAAGGAAAACATGGATTCAATGGAATTTTATTTGCAGTAAGCAAAAGCTAGAGCTAGTCCAAATGCTCATTGATAGACAAATGGATGAACAAATTGTGGTTTATCTATGCGACAGTATACTACTCAGCAATAAAAATCAGTTAGTTCACAAAAGGCCACATAATGTAGGACTGCATTTGTATCAAAGGTCCCAAATAGACAAATTCATAGAGAAAACAAGGAGATCATTGTTTTTCAGAGTCTGGACGGATGGCGAAATGGGAAATGCCTGCTCATGGGTATAAGGTTTATTTTGGGGGTAGTAAAAATGTTCTAAAAGACGACGGTGGTAATAGTTTCACAATTCTTTGAATTTACTATAAAACCCTGAATTGTACACTTTAAAAGGGTAAGTTTCATGGTATGAGAATGATCTCAATAAAATCATTATTTAAAAATAAAGAAACTATTCACATATGCTACAATACAGGTGAATCACAATATAGTTTTGTTGAAAAACACAGATTTTTAAATTAAAATGCATACTGTATGAATTGATTTGCGTAATATAGAAAATGCAATGCAAAATGATTTACTGTGACAGAAAGCAAATTAGCCCTTGCTTCTGGAGGTGGGGAGTGGAGAGGGGCCAGAGGAAGGGATCACTAAGGAGCACAAGGAAACTTCCAGATATGATGGATATGTTCATTATCCTAATTGTGGCGATGGTTTCACAAATGTATACAGAAGTCAAACCAATCAAATCATATAATTTAAATATGTGTTTGATATAGTGTATCAATTATACCTCAGTAACCTGTTTCAAAAATTGAAGGGATAAGGAGTTATGTTCAAACTTTGCCTACGTCACAACTTTGCCAACCACCAGTCAGAAAGGAAGTGAAAACTCTTGGCCCAGCGGCAGTCAATTGAGAGAATTTTGTCTATAAATCAAGCGTGAAGCATACACTTCTGGCAGTTGTCTTGGAAACCTCTACAGTAAAGTAAACACTGTTTTGACAAAATTTTGCCAAAAAATAAGGCTAATGGACGTTTATTGAGAATTTACAGGTATGTGTCAGACTTTACTGTAAGCACCTTTCATGTATTTGATCATTTAATTTTCACAACAATCCCATGAGATAGCAGGTGTGATCATTCTGGTTTTATATACATGGAAACTGAATGACAGGACGGTTAGTATTTAGATGTAGTTACTCAGCTAGAAAGTGAGATTACCAGCAGTTAGACCTACACAGTTTCTTTCTAGAGTCTATTGCCCAATAAAGCATTTTGTCTGCAAGTAAAGAAGCCACTAGCCACATGTAGCAACTGAGCATTTAAAAAGCAGCTAATGAAACCAAACAACTGAATTTTTAATTTTTTATTTAATTGTAAATACATTAAATTTTAAGACCTTATACTCAAAACAAAGAAGATAAACAAATACGCACACACCGGATAACGGGGGTATGCCAAAGGAACAGAGCAGCCAAGTGAAAGACCTCCCACTGGTCAAAGTTGGAACAATTTGAGCAACAAAATAAAAAGTATTAAATTATGAACAAAGTATACACAAATACATATGGGTCTGTATCAACATATATAATTGATAAATAAATAAATAAACAAATTAAATAAATAAATAATAAATTAATAAATAAATAGAAACTAATCTAATTTCCCTTGCAGGAGAATTCCAAATTACTTCGGTTGATTAGACACTCTATCCTAAAGGAGGGGCAGCATAACACCCCACATCTTAAGTGTGGGCTGTGCATAATGATTTCCTTCCAGAGAACACGGTATGGAAAGGGGGGTGGAAGAAGATTTGTGTAGTGAAGAAACCTGACAACCACTACCTGAGCCATGTCATCAAGGTCAACATCAATAGAGATCATTTATGTTGATAGTATATCAACTATGATAGTGTCATAAGTCACACTGACAGTATGTCATGTTGGTAGTATACAGTTGATACCCCTGATATGATATGATGAGAATGACATTTTACCTCTGCGGTCTTCCTCCCAAAAAAGCCCATAATCCCAGGCTAATCATGAGAAAAGCATCACACAAATACCACTTGAAGTACATTGTATAAAATACTAATCAATACTACTCATAAGTATGAAGATCATGAAAAACAGGGAAAGTTGGATAAAATGGCATAGCCAAGAGGAGCCTAACGAGATATGATGACTAAATGTAAGTGGTACCCTGGATGGGATTCTGGAAAAGTAAAAGGACATTAGAGAAAAATTAAGAGAATGTGAATAAAGTATGGGCTTTAGTTAATGTAATGTACCAATATTGGCTCATTAATTATGACTAATCTAGCATATTAACATAAGATGTTAATAATGGAGGAAACTGGATGTGGACATATGGGAAATCCTTGTTCAACTTTTCTGTTAATCTAAATCTATCCAAAATAAAAGGTTTATTTTAAAAGTTTTTGTTTGTTTTGTTTTTTTAATTCCAAAACCCAGAGCAATCTGGCTGTTTGAATGGAGGCTAGGATGCTGTGTTTTTAATAAGCTCTTCATTGCGTCTGATGATCAGCCAGGTTTGAAAGTGACTGAAAGAACGGATTCCTTTGTCATTTAGTGATGTGAACTTTATTTATATTGAAATCAATGTTATTAATATTGCATATTAGTATAAAATTTTTAAGAGGTGATACTCAAACATTTTAGTATACTTGGAACAACTTGGATAAGTGAATCTTTTTTCGATTATAAAGTTTATGAAATCTAAATACAGCTCTATTTTTTTTCTGATGAAAATTAAGATGATTGAGATGTGTAGTAAGTATAATTAACACATCAGATTTTGAAGATTCTATGTGAAAAAAAGTAAAATACCTCACGAAGAATGCTTTTCATATTGAAACAATATCTTGGAGATTTTGTGTTAAATAAAATTTATTATTAAAATTAATTTCACCTGTTCTTTTTTTTTTATTTTTTAATATGACTATTAGGAAATGTTGAATTAGAGTGCCTGGGTGGCTCAGTTGGTTAAGCGTCTGCCTTCTGCTCAGGTCATGATCCCAGGGTCCTGGAATTGAGTCCCACATTGGGCTCCCCTCGCAGCGGGAAGCCTGCTTCTCCCTCTCCCTCTGCTGCTCCCCCTACTTGCGTCCTCTCGCTCCATCAAATAAATAAATAAAACCTCTAAAAAAAAAAAAAAAAGGAAAAGAAAATGTTAAATTACATATGTGGCTTACTTCATATTTCTAGTGCCCAGTGTCGGTCTAAACCACTATGCTATATGAGCTGAAGTGAAAACCAGAGCTAGCTCTTGCCTACAACTATTGGAACTTTCCATTTCCGGCTGACCTACCAAATGTGACAATAAAAATGTTACTAATTGCTATAAAATCACAAATATAAAACCCTTCCAGTTCTTTCCCCTCCCAGGCATTAGTTGAAGGGGAGCAGATCTAATATATCTTTTAAAACTGGATCTGTAGGGGCGCCTGGGTGGCACAGCGGTTGAGCGCCTGCCTTCGGCTCAGGGCGTGATCCCGGCGTGATGGGATCGAGCCCCACATCAGGCTCCTCCGCTATGAGCCTGCTTCTTCCTCTCCCACTCCCCCTGCTTGTGTTCCCTCTCTCGCTGGCTGTCTCTATCTCTGTCGAATAAATAAATAAAATCTTTAAAAAAAAAAAACAAACTGGATCTGTAATTTTAAACTCCATCAGCATTGAGAGTTGTCAGGTACAAAGTGAAGAGCTTGGGCTTTGGAAAAACCTAAGCAAAGGTTTGACTATTTGTCCAGCTACTTCGACTGTGGACCTTAGGCAGGCTTACTCAATTTCTTTTATCCTTGTTTTCCTCAACAATTGGGTAAGAATAATACTAATTGCCTACTTTGCATTATTTTTATAAAACTTAAAGAGCACATATAAAATAACTGGCACTCTGTAGACAGTGTTAATTATCTTTTCCAAGGTTAGTAATTATTCAGTCTCTGTATACTACTTTTAAAGTAAAACTGAGGGGTGCCTGAGTGGCTCAGTCAGTTAAGCATCTGCCTTTAGCTCAGGTCATGATCCCAGAATCCTGGGATGGAGCCCCACATCGGGCCCCACATCAGGCTCCTTGCTCAGCAGGGAGCTTGCTTCTTGTTCCTGTGCCTGCCATTCCCCCTGCTTGTGCTCTCTTTCTCTCTGTCAAATAAATAAATAAAATCTTTAACAAATAAAAAAAATAAAAAATAATGTACAACTGATGTCATTTGAGAACCATTTATTTTAATTTCTAATATTATTCCTTGACTATAGAGAAAATGTTTTCAAATGGAGTCTCCCCCAGGAGAACCTACATACATTGGAAAAGTATCGGCTCTCTCATATAATGGAGAAAAGGGCAACCAACCTGACTTTATAGCTCACTCAGTTCCGTTCATTTATAATAGATCACATGAAAACAGGGGCGCCTGGGTGGCACAGCGGTTGAGCGTCTGCCTTCGGCTCAGGGCGTGATCCCAGCGTTATGGGATCGAGCCCCAGATCAGGCTCCTCCGCTAGGAGCTTGCTTCTTCCTCTCCCACTCCCCCTGCTTGTGTTCCCTCTCTCGCTGGCTGTCTCTATCTCTGTCGAATAAATAAATAAAATCTTTTAAAAAAAAATCACATGACAACAACCGAGAACCACTGAAATCCCTACACGAAGACTACACGGATAACTCTCAGTATCTTTCTTTGTGCTATAAATACAGGGTAAACACAATCACACCATTGCCTCAATATATTTGTTGTTGAATAAAAGCAGGATCGAGCTCTAAGAGAAATGGTTTTCTTGGCAATTAGGGTCTATATTATCAAACTCAAAATTAAATTGCAATTTCCCCACAAGCCGATCACACATTAGGGAGAAAATCACTGTTATAAATTATATAACAGGGATAGAAAAGCACTTCCAAGGAGCTCTCAAATGCTTCACTCAAAATAAAGTTTAAAATTATTAGAATTTTAAGCAGAGTAATGTAGACTTGGAGAACAAAATATTTCCAAAGTTCTGATCACATGCAACTGTGGATACCCAAATATTTGACATGGAAAATATAAGGGCAAAATGAAGGTGGCTGGTAGCTTTTATTTAAATCCACCACATTCACCCCACAATACTTTACTTGACAGCTATCATTTGCTTTAATTTCTACTTTAAAATCTAAAAGGAGCAGCATTGGTCTCTTTTTATGATTAGCATCAACACTGCATGAGTTACAAAGAAAATGTTTTCTTTTTGTTAAACAAGAATGTATTACACATTGCTAGTTTAGTACTTCACCATGAAAAAATGTAGGACAAGGAACAATGCATGAAGTTGTAAATGTATGACCTTAAGACACAATGTTGATCTGTGGAATGGCGATAGGAAGCAAATAATCATTGATAAAATTGAGCCCCTTGGCATGTTTTAAACTTTATTTTTTATAATTCACTATTTTTCTATAAGCCTTTAAGAAGCCTTAAATATTTTGGCCATGGCTCCATTCTAATGCCAAGGATGGAGATTCATAAAGCTTTTACATAATTTTTTGAACTATAAGAAATTAAACTTTAATTATGAACCTGTGAGGTTTAGTTTGACCTTTCCGTCAAACATATATAATTTGCTTTCCGATGGAATCAAATCTAATCTTCAATGTTTAAATTACAAGATTTACTTTGGTTTTATTATCAGCTTTTGCTTTCACTATTAGTCTCTTTGAGTGTCTCCTATGCCTTTTCTCCATGTGATAAATTTCTCGTTTTTTAAAGTAAGACCATACACATTTACAAATTTCATGATCCAAGCAGTCTTTCATAATATCTCAGTTATAACTATAAAGCAGATTACAATTAACCATCTCCCTGTTTGCTCAACCATGTAAATGCTTGTTATTCTTGCTGATTACATAAAGTGGACTTTTTATTGTTTTGGCAAACAAGATACAGAGCCTGTAAACCAAACACCAGAATGAGCCATAAAATTTTTCTGTTAAATCAGTCTCTATTGCTGGCCTGAGAATACATGTATAATGTAGATTAGATATATTTTTGAAAATATTATACCAATTTCAATACATTTGCTTTCCTTTAATAAAAACGATGTGACAGATGTTTGGAGTTCAACCTGCAGGTGACAGAGATTACAGATCAGGCTTCAATCAAAAGGCCCGTGGAGTCAATTTGCTTCACGGGGCAGATAAATCCAGCAGTGTGGCAAGCCTTAATGAGATGAAACTTTCTAATCTTTGATCAGGAAGTCTTCCCTTTGTCCACCAGGCAGTTGCCATGCAAGGAAAGCAATACTAAGAATAGCAATGATCATGGAAATTTGTGAATAACAAAATTAAGTAACTCAGGAGGGAAAAAAACCCTCTAATTTGGGCCTTAAATATTTGATTTCGTTTAAGGAATTGATTAGCTCGACCAGAGTAGCTGAAGAGTCTGCCACTTGTTTCTTAATCACTGGTAAATTCAATCATAACTGTTGAATCATCAAATTCACTGTTCCTGCAGACAAAACAATGGAGAGCTATCAGGAGGTTTAATTTTTCTAGTTTAGCAAATTAATTCATATAATTTGGATAATTTCCAATCTTCCCACTCTCTTTGATTTGTGTTGACCAAGTCTAAATTACTCTCAGATGCTTTACATTTTTGGGGGGCAGTACAATTAATTAAAAAGCTGTGGTCACAGCCATGCCAGTGCCCCAAATGCCATTCAGCATGTTTCAGACCACTTTTCTGTAAAAAAATAAAATAAAATAAAATAAGAAATCTATTGAGTACAACCTTATTTGAATAAACTATGTAAACATTTAACTCATCTTTTGATGACTGATATAATTTGATTAGCAGAGCCACTGGGAAAAGATTTAGAGAGTATGAGCTATATTTTCTTTATAATTGGGCATTAGTTGTCCACGACTTTGAAAGTGTGGTTTTTGTACCCAAGCAGATGCACTGTACCTACTTCAACCATTGAAACTTTATTTCAATTGACTTTGCTATAGGAACAGCAGATTTGTACCAATTCTGAACCAATAGCCCCAAGAACAAGCAAGATATGGAAATGCAATTACTTTCTGGACAGTACCAAACCCAAAGTCTTAAGCAAATACGTTTTGTTCTAACAACCCAAGCTACCTTGATGAAACTGTGAAGGGATAAGAACCACAATTCCTGAACACATCACTGCCTCCTGACCCACTCCACTAACTCAACAGTACTTTCACTGGAAATGATGACTTCCAATGGTTCCAGTCTCACAAGATTGTAAATCCTTCGAAGTACTCTCTGTAATTCACGTATAATTGGAATCATCCTGAGGATTTGTTCGGGGAAAAAAAAAGAGGTTAAAAAGTCTATATTATGTCTCTTTTATACTTCCAGAGATTGGTGAGGGAAGTGCAGATGAAATTCATGCCAAGTCTTGTATAACTAAAGATTACTATCAAGAAAAGACACTTTTTTGGTTTGGCAAAACACTGTAACTAGTCATCAATTTTTTAAGAATGGACTGCCTTTAGAGTTTCCCTGAAAAAAAAAAAATGGGGGAAAGGAGAGGAGAAAATACTATTACTGTCAGACTAGAAATATCTTGGAATTTGAAGTTACAGTTAACAAAAAAACTAATTATCTTCCTTAATCTGCAATTAAATCATGATGACTCATAGTAATGTTACTGTTCCTTAAAATGTGTTATTTGTGTGTGTGTGTGTGTGTGTGTGTGTGTGTGTGTCTTTTCTTTTTTTTTAAAGATTTTACTTATTTATTTGACAGAGATAGAGACAGCCAGCGAGAGAGGGAACACAAGCAGGGGGAGTGGGAAAGGAAGAAGCAGGCTCATAGCGGAGGAGCCTGATGTGGGGCTCGATCCCAGAATGCCAGGATCATGCCCTGAGCCGAAGGCAGACGCTTAACCGCTGTGCCACCCAGGTGCCCCGTGTGTGTGTCTTTTCTAAGATTTACTTCCTAGAAAATTTCCAGCAGAAATAGAAGGCATATTTTCCCTGGCAAAGTAACGCAAATCTGATCAAACTTCAATTTACATGGGCTGAATGTAGAGCATCCTATGGTTTTATCGTCAACCGAGTAGTTTTCCTCCCTGAAATGTCACTTTTGTGAACTGTTTTGTTTTTGGATTGCCATGACGTCTAGAAGCAATAGATCATAAGGTGAAATCACTTCCTTTCGGTAATGGATAGGGTTTTTCAAAGGGAGTTTGATGATTTGTCTTCGAAGGATGGGAGAATGAGCCTCTCAGAGAGGAAAGATTGATGCTGAAGCAAGAAAACGAGATTTGGTTTAGTGCACGTGTATGCGTGTGTGTGTGTGCACACATGGGCCAGCACATGACCTTTCTCCTTGGACTATCAAAACAGTTATGTTTCAGGGATGCTGGGTGGCTCAGTCAGTTAAGCGTCTGCCCTCAGCTCAGGTCATGATCTCAGGATCCTGAGATCGAGCCCCATGTGGGGCTCCCTGCTCAGCAGAGAGTCTGCTTTTCCCTCTGCCCTTCCCCCCTCGCTCATGAACATGCTCTTACTCTCTCTCTCTCTTTCTCTCAAATTAAAAACAAAAATGTTTAAACAAAATCTTTAAGAAAGAAGTTATGTCTTGATCCAGTTTCAAGTTCTATCTTCCCATATTGAAATTCCCCTGTTACCCTAAGTCCTCAGTCAATGCCGCACAGTCATCATCCTACGTTAATGGAATTCTGGACAATTAAGTGAGAGGGACGCGAAAGGGAGTTTTGAAGCAAGCGTCCTGCTTGCAGCATCTTGTCAAGTGAATGTCGTCTCAGAGCTATGGGCACTCGTCAGTTAAAAGATAGAGTGCTGCAGGCAGGGCTGACCACAGTAAAAAGGGAAGGTAGGGCTGTGATTGAGACAGACAGACAGCTTCCTGGGATGAGGCCTTGGAGGCTTGTTCAGGGAGGGACACCTACCTGTCAGGAAGGTAGAGCGATCCAGAGGGGGAATCTCCATACCCACGGCACCTAGAGGACAAAGCAGATGTTTGCTTTGGCTGCTCTCTGATCCTATTCTTGCTCATTGATTACATCTTTGGTGCTAATACTACTGTGTTTTACTATGTCCTTATATACAATCCAGTTCGTGGATCTGCCCATGTTGAGAGCTTTCAGGTAGAGAGGAATGAGGCAACAGGACTACAGATATGTCTGCTACCCCAATGCTTCTCCGCTCTTCTTTCTTGACAATTCTCACCCTGAGGGACTGCCCAAGATCAGCTGCTTCAGAGAGTACCCAGGCTGCAAGGTTTTCTTTATGAAATTAAATTGCCCTGTTTCCCTTTTGCTTTTTTTTTTTTCTCCTTGAGCTTATCAGGTAATGTATTATCAAAAGGCTGCAATAATGAAATATCAATATTCATTTATGAATATCACCGAGATGCTTTAAATGAACCCAAGCAGCACAAAATGATTTGTGTATAGAATGTTCGTTGCCTAATCAGACTCATAAATATGAGTGAATATGTAATCAATTAGGTTTATTTGATTCATGAGCCATCTAAAAGTCTGGTGATATAAAATGCAGAATAAGTAATAGTTCATAGATTGGGAATTTTTCAAATAAAAGTCACTGGGCGAGTTTGTTGCACAAAAATGAACATGAAATTACTAAAAGCAATGGAGTATGAGCCCTATTCTATTTCTAAAAGTAAGTTGTGTTCTATATGAGTTATAATATAGAAAAATAATTAACTGTGCCACCTATAGTAAAGATATTTGCATTTTTGTCATTTTTGTCCAGTGGGAAGATGGCAATTGCCATTGCATTTCCTTGCCATGCACTGAACACACATTATAAAATGTAACAAATGTTAAGTGTTCTATGAAACATTCACATGACTGATCTAATTTGTCATTTGGTACCAATTAAATGCAGCTTGATACTCCTGGAATAATTACAGCAAATAGAACTTTCAACACACTTCCAGCCTTACTGAAAATAACAGAGTCCTTCAAAGGGATACAACAACCAACCACTTAGTTGAAAGCACAACAGGAAACTTGAAGAGGAAGGAAAAGAACAAGAGTAAGGACCAGAGGAGGTGAGCAGGTAAGTCTGAGGGACTAAACCATAGACCCAATAAATGTTTGGAGGCCAAACCTGAGATATTTGCATTAAACCCAAACTACTGAAAGTTGTTAAACAGACCACAGGAGAGTAATGGGACTCCAGCTCTGGAAGACACAAAACTCCAATGCCCCTTGGAAAAGAAAAGCTACAATTTCAGCCTTCAAAATTGTCCAAAATTAAGTTAAATTAAAAAATACACATTTTTATATATGTTTTGTAATATGATGTTTATATATATATTATGTGTTATTTATATATTGTGATGTATATATGTATGTGTATATATCACCATATATATATATATATATATATATATATGGTTCCCTCTTTCATAGGGGCTGTGTTTTAAGACTCCCAATAGATGCTTGAAACCACAGATCTTACTGAACCCTGTGTATACTACATTTTGTCCTACCCATACATATTTATGATAAAGTTTACTTTATAAATTAGACACAGTAAGAGATTAACAATGACTAATAATGAAACAGAATAATTATGACAATGGACTATACTAAAACTTATATGAATGTGGTGTCTCTCAAAATATCTTACTGTACTGTACTCACCCTTCTTCTTGTGATGATGTGAGATGATAACATGCCTATGTGATGAGATGAAGTGAGGGGAGTGATACAGGCATTGTGACATAGTGTTGCCTACTATTGACCTTCTGACAATACATCAGAAGGAGAATCATCTGAGACTGGAGTGTGGTTGACCACTGGTAACTGAAACTGCAGAAAGTGAAACCACACATAAGGGAGGATTATGTATAGATACAAAATACACAAGAAAATAGAACACAATAAGTGAGAATCAGAAGACAGAGACAAAAACGTTACACTGCCAGGCATTAGCTTTTGGACATACCAGCAACAGGATATAAACAGTAACAGACTATAAAATAACTATGTAAATATAAAATTGAACATATAATTGGATATATAAAATATTCAGTGGGATAAAAGATGGAATTCAAAAAATAACCAAGTAAAAAGGGATTACCATTATTGACCAGGAAGGTTAAAACAAATAAAATCACAAACAGAAGTCTTTGAATTGGAAATAATAGTCAATGAAATGTAAAACAGAGTGAATGGACTAAACAGCAGACACACCTGAAGATAAAAACAGTGAGCTGGATGGGGCACCTGCGTGGCTCAGTCGGTTGGGCAACCGACTTGATTTCAGCTCGGGTCATGATCTCAGGGTCTTGAGATCAAACTCCAGGTCAGGCTCTGGCTTAGCGGGGAGTCTGCATAAGATTCTTTCTCTCTCCCTCTTCCTCTGCTCCTTCCCCTGCTCTCTCTCTCTCTCTCTCCCTCTAAAATAAATAAATAAATCTTTAAAAAAAAAAAAATGGTGAGCTGGAAATGGATTCAAAAAAGTCAGACAAAATTCACAAAGAGAATAGTAAAGAGACCCTTAACTTAATATAAATAATCTACCAAAATCCTGCAGAAATCTTCACGATGAACAGTGAAAAGTTAGAAGCATCCTTCTATGATTGGGAGCATGATAAGGATACTACTAATTATCACTAGTTCCATTCAACATTGAATAGGATATTCTCAAGTATGGTGTGAAAAAAGAAATAAAAACTGTATGAAAGCCCGCTTCTCCCTCTCACACTCCCCTGGCTTGTGTTCCCTCTCTCTCTGTCTCTCTCTGTCAAATAAAAAATAAATAAGTTAAAAAATAGAGACAAATTATTGAAATTAGTAAAAGAGTTAGCAAGACAACTCAATAAAAGAGCAGTTTATACAAAATCAACTTTGATTTGTATATCAGAAATGAATATTTATAAATTAGCATTCAAAATGATATCATTTACAACAGTATGAAAATAATAATGCATTTTTAAATGAAAGATCATTGATAGATGTCGTAGAAAAAGGAAATACATAGAGAAATGCATTATTCATTGAGATATAAACTCATTTTAGAAAAATGTGAATAATTGTGATATTGTGATTCATAAGAAATACATATTTCATCCTCCCTGTTTCTGGTACTGAGCTCTTAAAAATCAATGGAATTTCCTAAGTGATGAGAACTATGAAGGTGTATTTCATTAGAGGTGACTTTTTTTTCAAGTTTTTCTTTTAATTCCAGTTAGTTAGCATATGTGTAATACTAGTTTTGGGAGTAGAATTTAACAATTCATCACAACAGATGTCCTCCTTAATGTCCACCACCCATGTAACCCAACCCCTGCCTACCTCCCCTCCAGCAACCCTCAGTTTTTTCTCTATAGTTAAGAGTATGTTTTATGGTTTGCCTCTCTCTCTCTTTTTTCCCTCTATGTTCTTCTGTTTTGTTTCTTAAATTCCACATGGGAGTGTAATCAGAGGTATTTGTCTTTCTTTGACTGACTTATCTTGCTTAGCATAATACTCTCTAGCTCCATCCACATCCTTGTAAATGGCAAGATTTCATTCTTTTTGAAGGCTGATATTATTCCACTGTGTGTGTGTGTGTGAGAGAGAGAGAGAGAGAGAGAGAGAGACCTCTTCTTTATCCATTCATCAGTATTTTTGTATCTTTTGGCTAAATACCTAGTACTGCAATTGCTGGGTCATAGGGTAGTTCTATTTTTATTTTTGAGGAATCTCCATACTGTTTCCCAGAGTGGCTGCACCAGTTTGCATTCCCCCAACAGTGTAGGAGGATTCCCCTTTCAAGTCCCCATCCTTGCCAACACCTGTTGTTTCCTGTGCTGTTAGTTTAGCCATTCTGACTGGTGTGAGGTAATACCTCATTGTAGTTTTGATTTATATATTGAATATTGTATATTCCTGATGACCAGTGATGTTGAGCATCTTTTCATGTATCTGTTAGCCATCTTTATGTCTTCTTTGGAAAAAAAATGTCTATTCATATCTTCTGCTCATTTCTTAACTGGATTTTTTATTTTGGGGTGTTGAGTTTGTTAAGTTCTTTATAGATTTTGGATGGCAACCCTTTATATCTTATGTCATTTGTAAATATTTTCTCCTATTATGAAGGTTGCCTTTTAGTTTTGCTAATGGTTTCCTTTGCTGTGCAGAAGCTTTTTATCTTAACGAAGTCCCAATATTCATTTTCGCTCTTCCTTCTCTTGCCTCCAGAGAACTTCTAGTAAGAAGTTGCTGTGCCGGTGTCAAAGATGTTGCTACCAGTGTTTTCCTCTAAGATTTTGATGGTTTCCCGTCTCACATTTAGGTCTTTTATCAATTTTGAATTTTTTTGTATGTATGGTGTAAGAAAGTGGTCCAACGTCATTCCACATGTTGCTGTCCAGTTTTCCCAACACCAATTGTTAAAGAAGCTGTCTTTTTTCCACTGGATGTTCTGTCCTGCTTTGTCAAAGACCACAGCAAAAACCATAAGATACCTAGGAATAAACCTAACTGAAGAGGTAAAAGATCTGTACTCAGAAAACTATTGAACACTTATGAAAGAAATTGAAGGTGACAAAAAGAAATGGAAAAACATTCCATACTCATGGATTGGGAGATATTGTTAAAATATCTATACTACCCAAAGCAATCTACACATTTAATGCAATCCCCATCAAAATACCACCAGTGTTTTCCACAGAACTAGAACAAGCAATGCTAAAATGTGTATGGAACGACAAAAGACCCCAAATAGCCAAAGCAACCTTGAAAAAGAAAAACAAAGCTAGAAGCACCACAATTCCAGGCTTCAAGCTATACTGCAAAGCTGTAGTCATCAAGACAGTATGGTTCTGGGACCAAAAAAAAAAAAAAAAAAAAAAGACACCTAGATAAATGGAACAGAATACAAAACCCAGAAATGGACCCAAAATTATATGGTGACTGAAATGACTTTTGGAAAGCCCTTAGGAGTGTAAGGATGGGGACTGGTTACTAGGGAAACCAACCAAGAGATTACAGGGTTAGAACTTTCAGTTTCGGGGCGCCTGGGTGGCTTAGTCGTTAGGCGTCTGCATTCGGCTCAGGGCGTGATCCCAGAGTCCTGGGATCGGGCCCCGTATCGGGCTCCTCTGCTGGGAGCCTGCTTCTTCCTCTTCCACTCCCCCTGCTTGTGTTCCCTCTCTCTGTCTCTCTCTCTCTCTGTATCAAATAAATAAATAAAATCTTGGAAAAAAAAAAAAGAAGAACTTTCAGTTCCACCCTAGTCCCAGGCCTCCAGGAATGAAAAAGGGGCTGGAGATTGAATTGATCATCAATGGCCAATGATTTAATCCGTTATGCTTCTGTGATGAAGCCTTAGCAAAAACCCAAAGGGCAATGTTTGGAGAGCTTCTGGGTTGGGGAACAAGTGCAGATTTGGAGAGAATGGCATGCTCAGAAACAGCATGGAAGCTCCAAGCTCCTTCTCATGTACCTGGCCCTATGCATCTCTTCCATCAGACTGATCCTGAGTTATATCCTTTTATAACAAACCCATGATTCTGTAAGTAAAATGTTTCTCTGAGTTCTGTGAGCAATTCTAGCAAATTAATGAAACTTGAGGAGAAGATTGTAGGAATCTCTGATTGATAACCAGTAGGTCAGGAGCACAGGTAATAACATGGATTTGTAAGTAGCATTCAAAGTTGGGGGTGGGGAAGGGGAGAGCCTTGTAGGACTAAGCCCTTAATCTGTGAGATCTCACACTACCTCCAGGTGGATTGTGTCAGAACTGGGTTGCTGGTGTAGCACAGAATTCCTTAGATGTGCCGGGAGCCCCCTCCCGCATTCCAACTGGGTGCAGACTTTTATGTTTATATTGATTTAATGCAATTTCAATACAATTCCAAAGAGAGGTTTTTTTGTTTTTTTTTTAAAAGAAAATCAGCATGCTGAATATCAAGACTTATATGGCAGGGAAATTTCAAGAATAACCAAGATATTTCTGTGCAGAAACTATATTAGGCATTCACGCTAATTGGATTCATTCTGTTATAAATCTATAATATTTAGGGCAGCATCATTTTGGTACAGATATTTTTTTCACACTGGAGCAATGGAACAAATCCGGAGCCAGAATCAAACACAGGAATAAGTAGGAGATTTAACATTTACACTTGCTCTTCCTACTGTTTGAAAAGTTCCTCTCACTTTCTTCAGGTCTTTACTTAAATGTCACTTCTCAGTGGGGACTCTTCTCTGGCTACCCTATCAAAATTTCAATCCCCAAATATCTATCTGTAATGCTTGTAGGAAACCGAATATTAAAGATTCTTTCAAGTATAAGTTACAAGAACCGTCAAGAACTTAATTAAGCAATGTATTGGAAGCATAAAGCAGCATTTACCTAATGCAGGCCAAGTTGAACAACCAGGACCAGAAGCAGTCATTTGTAAAACCTTTCCTTTGGAGGAGTGATTAATAACCTTAGTCATTAATCACCTTCTCTTTCAAATGCTTTTTTTTTTTTTTCAGCTGTTCCTCTCCGCTTCACCTGCAATTCTCACTCTGACTTCCAAAGCTGTGCGTAAATTGTAATCTTACCTCACTGGCAGAACTGCTTTCCGTCCTCCCTCCGTTTATCCAAATCTGACCCCTTCACCCCAGCACTGGCTTCAGAGGTCCCTTCTTTTTCATCCAGCTCTTGATTATATTCCATTGTCTCCACCAAGCCAGGGACTGATGTGGCTCTTTCCCCAGCCTCATTCCAGGATTTCAGGGCCATGTTACACTCTGCATTTGAAATGGTTGGTTGCTTTGCTCTACTTAGTTTTTGTCTTTCCAGCATGCACCTGGATTCTACCTTCTGCAATTTTGTAGTGCTTTCTAATCCTAGTCTCCCTACCTGGTTCACTTAGCTTCCCCCTAGTCACCAGTTCTCCAGTTCCCCAACATCAGCCCTTCATATGCTAGCACTTCACTTATTCGTTTTTTAATTAACACATGCATGCATAAATGGCACAGAATAAACGCCCAAGGGGTGCGTGGATGGCTGAGTCAGTTAAGCATCTGCCTTCAGCTCAGGTCATGATCATGGGGTCTGGGATCAAGTCCTACATCAGGCTTTCTGCTCAGTAGAGAGTCTGCTTTTCCCTCTCCCTCTGCTGCTCTCTGTCTCTGTCTCTGTGTCTCTCTCTGTCAAATAAATAAATCTCTAAAAAAATAAACAAAAATAAACACCCAATAAGCATCCACTGAATGAGTGAATAAGAGCCAATGTCCCATTTCCACATGTCCAGGCTGGAGGTCAGGAACCAATTCACACTACATTTTTCTCTGCACCTAATACAGTGCTAAGTATATAACAAATATCCCTAAAGATTATTGGACTAAATACATATTATGATTCTGTTTATGTGTGAGTGAATAAATCTGTTTGATAAGACAGTATATGGGAGAGAGAGAAACAAAGGCGGATAAAGACGGGAAGAGTTCCTTATTCACCCTTGGAGAAGTCAATACAACATTCAAAGAGAAGCTTTTCCTAGATGAAGATTAAATGTTAGCATACTATGAACTGACTTTGTGTTTTCTTTTCTAAGTTACTTAGCTGAAAAAGCTAATACGTCACTTATAAAAATTAAGATTGATATTTAACTTTTGAATATCAGTACCTTTTAGATCTAATTTATTTCCTATTTCCTTGTCTCTTTTCAAGATGTGTATTTCCAAATAACATCTCCCATAAACTTAGAGTCTTGATCTTGCTTTTATCATCTGAAAATTAAACTTTAATGTAAATGAGCCTCGTATTCAAATATTTGTGTTATTTTCTATGTGAATACCAGGCATTTCTGGAGGAGAAATCTATCCTCTGACAAATCAGTGAAAGGCATAAAGAAGGATAAAGAGACAGGATGTGTCACAAATGATCCTTCAGGGCTACGTCATATCTGTGGGTTCGACGAGGTGAGTCAAGGAGCCTCAACACTGTACGAAAGCAGTGGCAGAGGCCCACCCCCCTCCAGGCCAGACACACAAGCCCCTCCGCAAGGGTCCCTCTGTACCACCTGTCAAAGGCAACTCATCTCACGGGACAGACGCTTTCTTTGTCGGCAATAAGCGGCCTCTGGAAGGAAAGCTGGACCTTTCCTTCTTCACTTCCCTTTTCTTAGTCAATACCAAACACAAGAACGGCAAAGCCCAGACTATTCCTTGCAGATCTCACCCCAACCACAGAGCTCCCAGAACCACTTGTGTTGCCCAGGTAGTAATGGTGTCCTGTGATACAGCTGAGAGGGAAAGGCTGACAGCCTCTGACAATGTGACAAGTGGCAAGGATTTTCCTTGTGAGTTCTTCGCCAGCTTTGGCATATCTGTAAACCTTATACCTTCACGCTGCGTGTACAGAGCAGACAAGTGTTTGTGCTGAATGAATGAAAGCATTCACAAGATGGAATTTTGAGTAAGAATAGTTGTGTATACGAGTAGTCTATGGCCAGGATTTGGTAGGAAAAGGAGACAAGTATTATCAGTCAGTACCCACTGTTCAGCCAGCACGGCCGGGTGGGGAACAAGAGTGCAGGGTCACTCTGCTAAAGCAACAACAAGAAAACACAAGTAATTTCTATTTTGGCATAAACTTCATATTACTTTCTGGTTGGTTAGTCAAACGCCCTACATTTCTTTTCTTAACATTTTCCTGAACACATTGTATTTTTCACATTTAATAGTGTCAAGACTTTTCACAGTAGGGTTTACATTTGATTTTGCCACACAATAGACAATTCCTAAGGCAGCCTATAATTCCAATCCATTAGACTAATGGATTGCAGCCGCTGTGAGCAGTGGGCATGTCATCTTTCGATAATGAAGTCTAGTAAGACATAAAATATAAAAATAAATAAACTGAAGGAAAGACTACATCTGGCTAACACGGTTATTTTCTTTTTTGGCTTATTAAAGGCTAGTAAGTAGGCAGAGTTAATAGAACTTGTACGAAAACATATGACCAAATGCATGATAAAGTGTTGGAAAAAATTATGTTAGGTTTTTATTTGGGAAGTCTTGGTTAATTGATATATTTTATTTTCTTTCAATTTCTATTTAAAAAAAACATTATTATTATATGCCTTTGCTTATTTATTACACCATTTATCAGTGTAGATTTTTTTTTTTCAAGTGGGTATTAATTGACCACATTCTTGAGGCTTTCTGAGGATAAGAAACTGCTCATGGGGGAAGCTGACTTGCCACGAAAGTGAAACATCAACAAAGGGAGTTGGTATTTTTAATTTCTCTGAATTGTAGGAAAGCAAATATGTTCTCTTAAATCAATTTCATGGAGTTAAAAAAGGGAATTTTATGTTCTCATAACACACCTGGCTTCTCTGCTCAGAACACTGAAATTCTATCCCTTGGGAAAAGACTGGAGAGGAAATGTGGAACACAAAATCCACCTGATCTAGTCTAATAACTATTTTACTAGTAATTAATGATTTTTGCTTAGCTCATGTCACCTGTATTAGAACCTGAATTCCTTCAAAGAAATACTCCCTTCTCCTGTTTCCATAAAAATGGTGCTGCTAAAATATATTGCTTATCCCTCATATCTAGAAGGGTCTTCATAGTTATAAATAGGAAATACCCTTTTTGGTGTTTATTCTGAAAAGTGTCCCTCTAAAAGTGCTTTTCTTCATGTCCAATCCCTGTCAGTACATACTTGGTTTATGAAAAAGTAGTTTGTAAAAGAAAGGTGAGGAAAGAAGGAAAGGGAAGGAAAGAAAAAAAGGATGGGAAAAAGAGGGAAAGAGAGAAGAGCGAAGAGAGGATGGGGGCAGGGAGGTGAGGAGAGGAGAAATTGCTCTCCAAAGGAAAGAGCATGTGAACACAGTGATATTGACCCAAGACTTGTTTGCTTCTACAGGATAAAGACAGAACAGTGAGGAAAAATGTGAGAAAATTCGGTAAATACAGCCTGAGAAATAGAGCCTTAGTGGCATGTGTCCTCATTAAAAGGAGGAAGGGGGTGTCTTTGTTACAAGGTGTCTGTGAGTGCGCCTACCTCTACAGTGAATGTGCTTAGGTGTTGAGACACGATGGGTCCAATATCCTGACTCTGCCCACCAGTTTAAGAATGTATATTGATGAGAAGTTTGTTCCAAACCAGGTTCATGAAGGAAAAGCTTTGGGTGTGTGCTAAAAAGGGTGTCCCAAATGCCTCCATCATCACCACCGCAGACGGGCAATGCTGAGGGAGGTGTGTGAACGCCAGAAAATGGCTCCTATGACGTACAAATGCTGCTCAGCACCCCTGGACCATCTTCCCTCCTCAGGCAGTGTCAGAGGGCCAGCACATTTGTGAAGGCTCCAGCCAGTTCCAGGAGGGGGAACAGAAACAGCTTTGGGGTACAGCAGAACTGGGAGGCTACTGGCAGAAGGGGCAGCCAGTAACCCTGGTGGTGGGAGCTCAGGTGAGTCAGCTTGGCCAGTCATCTGGCGGACAGTGCAGGTGACCCACATAAAGGCCTTTTCCCACAGACTGCCCATCCCTCTCTTTTCTCTTACACAGAGGTCAAATAGGAGCTCGTCCTTGCTGTGCAGTTTTTAGGGAGGGGAGACAGAGGTGAGAATGCTTCTCCACAATTCTACCTGGGTCTGTCCCTGGTGTTACGTATCAGAGAAGAAAGACCCCCATGGGGCTGAGTGGAAGAGACCCACAGAGCACCTTCAACTTCTTCTGAGGGCAAATGACCAGAAAGCACTGGTGAAAATGAGGGACACACGAGAGGAGAAGATTTAAGGATGGAGTACTGGTCCTTCTCATTCCAAATTGCATGTTCAGTCACCTCAAGCAGGAAACATTATGTATGGGGGGACAGGGGGTGCACCTTTCTACCCGAGTGCATTGTGTGACCACCCTGCAGCTTCTGACCAGGCCTCTGTTAGAATCACAGCACATTTCTTGGAGCTCTTTAGGGAATTTAAAATAATGTATGTCAGAAACATGGTGCTTTCTCCCCAAGGAGCCAGTCTAGAGGCACGATGGCTGTCACAACAGATAAAATTGCTAAAAGATGGACTAGGGTTTTCATGCTTTTATCTAAATGTTTTGACAATGTAGAGGCATTTATTGTCAATCAATCACCCTTCTTTCAAATTCTTCTCAATATTGCTAATAAAGGATAATTCTCATTCAGCGGGCTTCTAGGAGAAGCTAATTCCCATAATAAAATTAAAAATTGCTGACTTTTTCTAAAATCTTTTGATTTTAATATAGCTAATATTCATAACTTTCTACATAATCCCTAAAAACAGCTTAAGCATTTCAATGAAAGTTGGATATTTTAATACCAAACTTGATCCAATTATCTTTTGCTATGAATCTATGCTCTCTGCTACGAATCTAAGTAGCACAAATATAAAATTGCAATGCTAGTTAACACTGACACCGATAAAATTACATATCTTTGATAAATTGACTTTTGGTTTTTAGCAAAGAATCTTCAAGGATATGTTTAATAAAATTATAACAGAACTCTTTGAATAGCATGCGTAATTATGAGGAATCATTTAATTGACTTAATTTGAAGTGAATTTATTAAAAACATTGATTTCCTTTTATTATATTTAAAATTAAAATGATCAAATAATAAAGTCACTATTATATACACGGTAACTCGATTTCTAATCTTTTAATTATGTTGTCATAAATTCCTTTTAATTAAAATAGGGTCCAATAGAGCAAGATTTCATCTATATTTCAAATATGCTCTACATGTGACAGAGCACCCAAATCTTTTAAATATACTCTTTTTTAGATAATAACCAAATTATTAAGAGGCTAATGATTTTTTCAGAAACAATGAAACTGAATTTAAAAAAATACTTTTACAACCAACATGAATTTATTTATTTTTTTAAAGATTTTTTTTAAATTTATTTGTTAGAGAGAGAACACAAGCAGGGGGAGCAGAAGGCAGAGGAAGAAGCAGGCTCCCTGCTGAGCAAAAAGTCCGAGGCAGGACTCCATCCCAGGACCCTGGGATTATGACCTGAGCCAAAAGCAGACACTTAATGGACTGAACCACCCGGGTCTCCCTAACCAACATGAATTTATGCTATCACCTGAAGTGTCCATGAAATTACACAGCTTAAAACCATGTTACAATATTATACAGTTGATTGACACTAGAGTCATTTAACAATTTAAAATAATCTCTTGAAAAAGAATTCTAAAATCATCTCTACTGAGAGACACTAATCAGAAAAAGAAGATAGTCGCCAATGAATAAAACTCGTTCAGAAATTACTTTACAAACACTCGACATTCTCTTAGCTCCTCTAATCTTTAAAATAGAAAATGTGGACTCCATTTTGTGTTATGTCACAGGAGACATGAGCTAGAAAAATGGATAAAGGTATCATAGATTGAACTGATCCTGTCTAAGAAGCTTAGAACAAGACCTTTGTGTGAACACAAATCATATAAATCTAAATTTAAATGTACACCTCTCTGGGGGCCCCTGGGTGGCACACTCGGTTAAACATCCAACTCTTAGTTTTGGCTCAGGTCATGATCTCAGGGTCATGAGATCCAGTCCTACCTCTGGCTTGAGGAGTCTGCTAAAGTTTCTCTCTCCCTCTTCCTCTGCCCCCCCACCCCCCGTGCATATTCCCTCTCTCTCTCTCTTCCTCCCTCCCTCTCTCTCTCTAAAATAAATAAATCTTTAAAATAATAAATAAATAAATAAATACATACATACATACCATTCCAAGTATGTATTGTCACCTGGTTTTCAGTGAGTCCACTATTCATTTCTCTCACTTTCTCCACTCTTGTGAGCTATTCCTCCCTCTTTTCTCTGTTCAGTCTCAACATGCTTTCTGTAAGTTCAGGGATCCAGGTATTGGCGCATAGTATAAAACAACTGATAAATTTAATTTGAACTTTTATTTCTATATTATCTTTCTTAGACTCATCAAAGTCTAAACAAGTTACAACAGGCTAGCTTTAAGTTGCAGCCTACAGCATTCAACAGGGACGTGACCCACCCATTCTAAAACCCTGGATGAAAGATCCCAGGTCTATATTATGTACATCCACATGAGTTCCCACTTATTTGAAAAACAGATGCCTGAGGAAAGAGCTAGAAGTTTAAAGTGGGCATACATTTCTAAGAAACCACAATTCCATTTATAGCCGTCCAAACAACGTTTATTGCGCTATGCGAATTGGGAGACAAACAAAGGTAAGGTTTTCAATGTAAAATATTTTTGTGTGTACACAAAATTTTCATGTAAGCATTGTATCCTGAGAGAGATTATGTATAGTCAAAGACAACATCTGATTTGGAAATAAACACTTTTAAAATTAAAAGGTACTTTTTTACTTCACAGATTGTGCCCGTAACAATTTATGTGAGGCTCTTAAAACAATCCAGTCTTCTCCAAACACACTCGTCAATTACGGTGAGGGAGGACAGCACCTTCTAGCGGAATCTATAAGTAAATGTGTGTCTCAGGCTTGTAGCTGAGATAATGTAACATTTCAAAATGTCTTTGTCCCCAAATGCCCTGCCAAGAGGATACACCCTGCTGTGAAAAGTTATCATGCTTCCCCACCTCCTTTCATAACTTACTGGGCAGGCTTGGCATGAAAGTGACAACTTAAGCTAAAAATCTGTCAAAACAGAATAGCTAACAGGCATCTATCTCTAAGGCTGAAGTAAAAAAATGGAGTACGTGCCAACGAGAGTGAAATGTATGCTATATAGATGCTTGTTCAGAAAATAGGTACATCTGTGTTTACTGAACTGAACACATCTTTCTGTGCAAACATTTATTTGCCAGATAGAGTGCAAGGTGCTTTGGATCCATAGGGGAAGACATTGTCCCTGACTCAAGGACAACATAGCAATAGCTAATGTTGCTAAGCTCACCATGACCAGGCACACTTCCAAATGTTTTTGTATATGAACTAATATTAATTAATCCTCACAACAATATCATGCAGTAGGTGAGCTAGTATACATTCTTATAGATGGGAAAACTGAGGTACAGAAAGCTTTTTTTTTTTTTTTTTGAGTATGGTTGACCATACAATGTTACATTAGTTTCAGGTGTACAACATAATAATTCAACTTCTCTATACATTATGCTATGCTTCCCACAAGTGTAGCTCCCATCCGTCACCACGCAACTTACAATATCATTGGCTATATTCCCTATGCTGTGCCTTTTATTCTGGTGACTTATTCATTCCATCACTGGAAGCCTGCCTCTCCCACTTCCCTTCACTCATTCTGCCCAACTCCACTCAGTTTCCACCCAAGACAGTCCAATCTGGAGTCTCCACTTTACCAACCCACCCATCCTACTTCCTTTGAAACACACGTGTAAATGCACGGCCCCAATATGGTGACACAAGTGTTACCGACACACAACAGAAGACTTCTGGCTGTGCTGCAGACAAGATGACTATGGAGGGGTGTGCACCAGTGAAGGATTCCCTAGGACAATAATGCTTGAACACAGCCTTGAAGGAGCTGGAAGCGTTCATTCACCGCGTGGCCAGGAAAGCACAGTCATCCCAAGCAAACAGAAGAATATGTGCAATGGTGTTGAATATTTTGCAAATCACAGCACTCCCTACAGTAACCGAACTTGAGATTTCATCCATTTTAGAAAACGTAATAAGCAAGATGCTTTTATTGATATTGTTTCTGTTTATTCTGCATCGAGCTGGATGACGAGGTATTCCAAAAGTTTAGGAGTGACAACAGATTTGTCTCTCATGAACTGTTACAACCAGGAATCCCCCCAAATCAAAGAACAAAAGTATAACTAAGGGGGAGAAAACTGCCATTTGTCTATATATGCTTCTCTGTGTGTTATTTCTGGGCAACATTCTTTTCTAAACATTGGCTCACCTCAGGCACAAACTACCTCAGCCTGAGCTAAAGGAGTGAGGATGGCAAAGCAGAGGGTGCTCCTTTCTTAGTGAGCAGGAAGTAAAAGCATTCGGCTATTCTGGCTGCTTTGGTCCAGTCTCCTGAGTAACTACCTAGGAACAGAACTGCAGCTCAGTACTATCACTTTTCTTTAGAAGCCCAACTCCCCAGCTAACTCTTGCCCAAACCGAATCTCATATTAGTTCTCCACCAAGAACAGAATCTGATAAACAAAATGCTGGAGGCCTTACCTGAGTTCTCTCTAGCACGTTCCTCTGAAGCTTTATCCTTTAAAGATCCACTGGAAGGAAACTCATGTAAGAATATCATCAGGCGACGTGGGATCTAAGAGAGGACGCACATGCTGCAGAGAGAACCGATCTAACCCATTTCTAGAGCAATTTGACATCTACTGAACTTGAAAATGTATATAGTTTATCCAGCAATTTCACTCTAGGGATAAAGCCTAAAGCAGCTTCCAGGAGCTTATGCATAAGGACACCTTCACAAAGAATTTTATCACAACTTGGTGATAAAATAATAAAAATGTCCATCAATATAGGAATGAATGAATAAGATGTAGTATGTTTTTAATTTTTTGAGGAACCTCCACTCTGTTTTCCACGGGGGCTTCAGCAATTTGCACTCCCATCACCATCCAATAATTCCACTACTGGGTATTTTCCCAAAAATGCTAATTTGAAAAGATACATGCACCTTTATGTTTATTGCAGCACTATTTACAATAGCCGAATTATGAGCAACCCAAGTGTCCATCTATAGAGGAATGGATAAAGATGTGGCATATATACACAGTGGAATATTACTCAGCCATAAAAAAGAATGAAATCTTGCCATTTGCAACAAAGTGGATAGATCTACAGGGTGTAATGCTAAGTGAAATGAGTGAGTCAGAGAAAGACAAATACCATATGCTTTCACTCATATGTGGAATTGAGGAAACAAAGCAAACAAAGGAAAAAAAGAGACACAAAAAAGCAGACTTAACTACAGAGAACAAACTGATGGTTACCAGAGGGGTGGTGGATGGGGGATGGGTGAAATAGGTGAAGGGGATTAAGAACACAATTATCATCACGATATTGTATACCTGAAACTAATATAACAGTATATGCTAATTATACTGGAATTAACATTATTTAAAAAATGAAAAAAAAATGTAGTATGTTTATGTGATAAAATAATATACAGTTTAAGTGGATAAAATAAATCTATATGGATAGACATGCATAGGTATCTTAGTGATGATATTGAGCAAAAAGTCTATTTTCCATCTGAAGGCATTTATGAGAATTAAAAAGTGATGTTTTTATTATTTATGAATATATATATATCATAGATATATGCACATGTACCTTAAAATTTCTTAAAATATAAGAAGGTGGAATATGATGAGGGACATCAAATTCAAAGTAGGGTTTGCTCTTGGGTAAGGAGGTGGAAAGTCTGAGAGGAGAACAAAGAGGATTTCAAATGTTATCTGTAATGTTTTGTTTCTTATAAAATTACTCAAACTAAATCTGATCAACTGTTAGCATTGATCACGTTGAGTTTGTGGGTACCTGTACGTTATCTTGTATAATTTTCTTTCATTTCAGAATTGAAAAGAAAAGGGGAACAGCCAGTTTGAGGATGACATTGGAGGTCCGGCAAGGAGGGCTTATGCTGCTAATGTCAACAGTCATCTTGTCAATTTTCTTCTTTGAACTTACATTCCATTGTCCTCTATCTGTCTTTAATTCTGTATTGACTAACCCAATGTTCTTTTTTCTTTAGGGTACCCGTAAGCATTCTGGGTATAAAGAATTAGGAAAGAAAGAATGTGCTTGTTTTTATTTGCTTGTTTGTTGTGCTTGCTCTTTTATTCCCCTAGATCTTGCCCTTTGCCATAACCTGATGATTGATTTTTGTAAATCAACACTTTTCTGAATCTTTTAGGATAGATGTTCCATGCTCTTCCTATCCAATGGATCTTGCTCACTCTAGAACATTGAATCTTTTTGTTTTATTTTGAATAACTCAGCTAACATAAAATGGTTTAAAAGCTCTGATTGAGGGGCACCTGGGTGGCTCAGCCATTTAAGCGTCTGCCTTCTGCTCAGGTCATGATCCCAGGGTCCTGGGGTAGAGTCCCACATCGGGCTCCTTGCTCAGCAGGGAGCCTGCTTCTCCCTCTGCCTGCCACTCCCCCTGCTTGTGTTCTCTCTCTCTCTGACAAATAAATAAATAAAATCTTTAAAAAAAAAAAAAGACAGAAAAAAAGCTCTGATTGAGCAGTCATGGTTTAATTCTTGGTGATTCACTCTATGGAATAAAAAACTAATGGAGTCGAATTATCTGTGGCTAAGAGTAAAGTCCAGAAAATAAATGAAGGAAAAAAGAGGACAAAAGAAAAAAAAATCCCTATCATTTAATGATAAATAATTTTTTAAATGTCCTATTTGGTGGTCTACCTTAGGCCTCGAATAGGCCAGGTGTCATTTGTGGCAATGCTCACAGTCTGTATTACAGAATGAATGGGTATTAATATGAAGACTAGGGGACCAAACACATTTAAGCTTGAGCAGAGCTGCTTTTCATTTCAAAGTACTTGCATAGTTTTGATTTGTATTTCCCTGATGACGAGTGATGTTGAGCATCTTTTCATGTGTCTCTTAGCCATCTGTGTGTCTTCATTAGAGAAATGTCTATTCATATCTTCTGCCCGTTTCTTAACTGGACAAAACTGCGATGACCTATCATCTCACATCACTTAGAATGGCTAAAATTAACAACACAGGAAACAACAGATGTTAGCGAGGAGGAGGGGAAAGGGGAACCCTCTTACACTGTTGGTGGGAATGCGAGCTGGAGTAGCCACTCTGGAAAACAGTATGGAGATTCCTCAAAAAGGTAAAAATAAAACTACTGGATGATTCAGCAATTGCACTACTGGTATTTGCCCAAAGAAAACAAAAGTACTGATTTGAAGGGACACATGCACTCTGATGTTTACGGCATCACTATCAACAATAGTCAAATTATTCAAAGAGCCCAAATGTCCATCAATTGAAAAATGAATAAAGAAGAGGTAGTATGGGGGGACCTGGGTGGCTCAGTCAGTTAAGCATCTGCCTTTGGCTCAGGTCATGATCCCAGAGTTCTGGGATAGAGCCCTGCGTCAGGCTCCTTGATCAGTGAGGAGTGTGCTTCTCCCTCTGCCTCTTCCCTGGTTTGTGCTCTCTCTCTCCCTTCCCCCCTTTCACACACTCTTTCTCTCAAATAAATGAATAAAATATTTAAAAAAATAAGAGGTGGTATATACACACAATGGAATATTACTCAGCCATCAAAAAGAATGAAATCTTGCATTTACAATGACATGGATAGAACTAATTATGCTGAGTAAAATAAGTCAGTCAGAGAAAGACAAACACCATATAATTTCACTCGTATGTGGAATTTAAGAAACAAAACAGATGAGTATAGGGAGAAAAAAGAGAGAGAGAGGCAAACTTTAACTATGGAGAACAAACTGAGGGTTAACTGGAGGGGAGGTGGGCCGGGGTATGGGTTAAATGGGTGATGGGCATTAAGGAGGGCACTTGTGATGAGCACTGGTTATTGTATACAAGTGATGAATCACTAAATTCTACTCCTGAAACAAATATTATACCATATGTTAACTAACTAGAATTTAAATAAAAACTTGAAACATTAAAAAAAAAGTACTTGCATAGATCTACTCACCCATATACATACCAATGTTTTCCGTAGATAATATATCATTAACTCAATCCGAGTTCTAGAAAATAAATTCCACCAATTTCGATATTTAGTGGATTTCTCTGATTTGTCCCCAAAGTTAGAACTTCTATAATTTCATTTAATTTCCAAAATAATTTCAGAGTGAGAAAGGCAGAGTACAATGACTATACCCACCTTAAATGTGAGAAAACCAATGCTAAAAAAATCAGGTGACTTGGTAACATACACGTATCTGATAGACAAGCCTATGGATTAAGTTTAGAGCCGATCGTTTCTCCAGTTTGCTGTGATGAGCTTGTAGCAGAAGCAGTTGTGCAGTATTTAGAGTGGTAGCACTAACAATAGTTAACTTCTGTCGTTTCAGCAGCCCGGTTAGCAATTTATCTGAAACATGACTATAAGGCAAATGTTACTGATTCTCTATTTTAGAACACCCTTCAGCTTTTTTGTGTGTCACGGAGATAACAATACAGTGGAAAGTGAGCAAGCCACCACGATTGTTTCTTGGCTCCTTTACCCAGTCAGTATCACATAAATAAGGAATTTATTTTGATCGTAGTATCAGGTAGTTTATTATTTTGTGGCTGAAAAACAGATAGCTGAAAGGGGGTTTCAAAATGAAAATTGTGACATTTACTAAGAGAGCAATGATCTCAAAAAGATGCCAGGTGGTGGCTTTTTACCATTCAGACAGATGGAAGACTTACGGTGAAGTTGTTTTTCTGTCCTGCGGAAAAACAAAACAAAAACAAGTCAGCCAAAGTAATTCGTGCTCTTTTCTCTGCCTGCTTTGTGTTTTGTGTACAATTAAGTATTAAAAGATTATTTTTCTATTGGGTAAAATTCAGCACTGTGTGTATTGATTTCTTTTTAAGTCACTGCAATTGTCCAAGCCATTTCAAGTTTTTATAGCACCATAATGTCCATTTAAAATGACCAAAAGACAGTAAGGATCCTAGGCAAATATAAGGATAGAGGTTTATGCCAATAATTTAATAAACTTTTGCTTTAGCAGAATTCTCTAAAATGGCCTTTTCTATATATACTACAGGCAACAAAAATGCTATAACCATGATATTAATTTCCCTAGGACATTCAACCTATTTGCCTAGAATTTTATTGTTGCCCATGTTGCTAAATAGTCAGTTGTAGGAGTCTTTGCCTGGTAGCCCCAGATTTATTATTTTAAGTGGTTCGTTGCAACCTATTTTGTTAGCTTTTGGCTATATACCCTGCAGTTATAGTCTGAGAAAAGATAGATAAATGAAAGCAATAGAGATTCATGGCTCACATATTTTAATTATTTGAATTTTAAGTTACAGCTGCTCATACAAATTGATAGAACTAGACAATCTCAGTATGCTAAAGGAACTTCAAATAAATGTCAAGAGGAATTCAAAGGTTGTGCTTCACTCATTTCACAATGGACAGGTCTCTTTTGACTTCTTGCCTTCTAAAAGTGAGTAACTACAGTATCTTGCTAAGTCTTAACAGCTTGGAGGAAGGCCATGGTAGGAAAGGTCCTGGCAGGAGGCTGGCATGTGGTCATGAACAGCCTGCGCGGGCCATAGTACAGGCCTGGCTCATCTGGCAAAAGGGAATGCATGCGATACTGTGGCCAAATGTTCTTTTAAGGGGCCATAATCATCTTAGGGTATATTGAGCTTTTCTTGCTTACTAAGAAATAGGCTCTAGGAGGACTCAAAGATATTTCTCCTTCTACCTTTCTTAACACTGATCTCTCTTTCCCCTCTGAGGTTCTAATGTCTAAATATGATAGTCTAAGATACCCAAAAGTTCTGGCTCTTGTTTCTCCTTGAGAAATGACGAGTATCTTTTTTTTTTTTTTTACAAGTAATAACCATGTAGATTCGCTTCACTCAAGCACAAAAACTATAATTTAGCTTGAAGATTTTCTTCTGCATTGTGCCCCACCCCAACTCCCCATTTCCTATGTCTTTAACATTATCCACTGGGGGAAAGATTAAGATCAGTTATAGCCTGATGGAATGACCCTTATTATCATTTTAATATCAGTTTAAATATAATTTTAAATATAGATATCAAATTTAAATTATTGAATCTTCAATTTAGGATTCCTTATTCTATCCTCAGCCACATTTTAAATATTCAAAATATCTTTTATAAATTTTTAAATTATTTTTTAAAATGAACACAGAACTCTGCCTCATCTACGCTTTATTCTTAATTAAATTCATATTTGAGAGAAAAAGAAAGCAAAGTGAATCTTACATTGTGTTTTATTTATCCTGTTTTATCTTACTACTAAACTTACCTTGCTTTACCTAATCAGAGGCTAACATATTTCCTATTTAAGAAGAGTCACAATAGTATTCTAGAACAACATCCTGATTATTAGTGAGGTTGTGGTTAAGATTCAAAAACAATATTGCCTTGGGGAAATTTTCTGTCTTCTTTTTTAAAACGGAGAATTATCAGACAAGATAGATGTGTTTCTTTGAAAAAAATACCCATCAAAGCTTTTCCGGCAGAACTGTTTCCCCGCTGCGTCTTTATTGATCCTTTCAAGCTTCACATCCATGTTGGATGTATTAGAAGGTATTAATGAGAGAAAACATGCAGTCTAAAGGAGTTACAGATTTTTAAGAAACCTTGAGCTAATCAATTCACCAAATAGAGAAGTGTTACATTTCCAAGATGGCTCTATATGAAATGAGACATTTTAGAAGCAGGATTAGGATATACACACACAAAAATTTTAATACATATTTTTAAAATATGCTTAATGTGTGAATAAGATTTTATTAACAAAAACTGGAAATATATATCTCTACAATACAAGAAAATACATGACATGAAATCTAAGGCTTAATAGAATATGTACCAAATTATTAGTAGAGAAAATATAATTTAAAGAGATTATAATGATCACTACCATGAAAAATAATAAAATTTAACAATCAACACAAAATTTCAAGCTAGAAAGCAAAATAAAATGAAGGTATTGTATTTCTCCTTTCTGGACCTTTGCATTAAGAATTTCATTGAAAAAATGTGTGTTCTCTACACCTAGGACTATGATATGGAAAAAAATAAAGACTTAATATGTGGCATACCCATAAAGAACATTTAAGAAAGAAGTTAGGTAATATTAGCAGAAATTATCGTAAGAATTTTCAAACTCAAAAAACAGTTATAGCAACTACAGGGTGTGAACAGAAGTTGAAAATCCAGGTTTCGCCTAATGGAGGGCTGCTGCAAGGAAACTAAGAGGTCAACAGCGGGCTTGGAAGAAACCTTGTGGGTTCAAAACATTCATTGAACTATAAAAATGCACAGAGACTACAAAACCAAAAACCTAAGTACTATCGACAAATCAGGTATAGCTGAAATATACTTCAACATAATACAGGACAAATATAACAAGCCTACAACTAAGATCATACTCAATGGTGAAAAGCTGAAAGCTTTCCCCCTACGATCAGGAATAAGACAAGGATGCCTACTCTTACCACTTTTATTCAAAAGAATATTGGAAGTCCTAGGCCAGAGCAATTAGGCAAGAAAAATAAATAAAAGGAACCCAAATCAGAAAGAAAGAAGTAAAGTCTCTGCAGATAACATGACATAAATCTGGAAAATCCTAAAGACTCCACCAAAAAAATGTTAAAACCAGTAAATGAATTCAGTAAAGTCGCAGGATACAAAATCAATATGCAAAATTGGCTGTGTTTCCATCTACTAACAATAAACTATTGGAAAGAGAAATTAAGAAAACAATCCCTTTATAATTGTGCCAACAAGGATAAAATACTTAGGAATAAATTTAAGCAAGAACAAGAAAGATCTGTACAGTGAAAACGATAAGACATTGATGAAAGAAATTGAAGACATAAGTAGATGGAAAGATAATCCATGTTCATGAATTGGAAGAATTAATATTTTTTAAATGTCCATATTACCCAAAGTAATCTACAGTTTCAATGAAATCGTTATCAAAATTCCAATGGCATTTTTCACAGAAATAGAAAAAACAATCTTAAAATTCATATGAAACCACAAAAGATCCCAAATAACCAAAGTAATCTTAAGAAAGAAGAAAAAGCTGGAGTTACCACACTTCCGATTTTAACTATATTACAAAGATACAACAATCAAAAAGCAAACAAAGATATAGCAATCAAAATTGTATAGTATTGGAATACAAAGAGACAAACAGATCAATGGAACAGAATAGGGAGCCCAGAAATAAACCCATTTATTTATGGTTGATTAATTTTTGACAAAGGAGCCAAGAATATACAATGGGGAAATGATAGTGTCTCAAATAAATGGTGCTGGAAACAGGATATCCACATGTAAAAGAATGAAAACTTGATTCCTATCTTTTACCATATACAAAAATCACCTCAAAACAGATTAAAAGCTTGAACATAGACCTGAAACCATAAAACTCCTAAGAAAAGATAGAGTATAAGTACCTTGACTTTGGTTTGGCAGTGAATTTTTAAATTTCACACCATGTGAACTGCAGCATTATTCATAATAGCCAGGGTGTGGAAATAACCTAAATGTCTATTAACAGATGAATGGATAAAGATGAGATACACACACACACACACACACACACACACACACACACTGGAACATTATTCAGCCGTGAGAAAGAAGGAAATTCTGCCATTTGTGATAACATGGATGGAGCTTCAGGGCATCATGCCAAAGTGAGATAAGTCAGGCAGAGAAAAACAAATACTGTATCATATCATTTATATGTGGACTTTTAAAAAGCTGAAATTGTGGAGCTCTAATTCACAGTATAATGATTATAGTCAACAAAATTGTATTATAAACTTTAAAGTCGCTGAAAGTCTAGATCTTAATGGTTTTCGTCACACACCAAAAAGACAATTATGTGACACAATAGGGGTGTTACCTAATGCTATGGTGGTAATCATGTTGCAATATATAAATATATCAAGTAACACACCTGAAACTTACATAATATTATATGTCAATGATATCTACATTTTAAAAATGATAAATAATGTTTGAGAATCTAATGTATAACATGGTAACTATAGTTGATAACACTATATTGTAAAATTGAAATTGAGAGTAAAATTTAAGTGTTTCTCACAAAAAACAAACCACAGTAAATATGTCAGGTGAAAGATGTGATAATTAACTCAATGGAGGAAATCCTTTCACAATTATACACATACCAAATCATCACTTTGTATACTCTAAGTGTATCGCAATTTTGTCAATAATACCTCAATAACACTGAAAAAGTAACCTACGTAGATTCATATTGTAATTTTGGCATAACCAATAAAGAATAGTAGTAGAATGTAAAACTAACATGTTAATAAGGAGAAAATATGGGTTAATAAAAAATTGAGGAATTTTTTATATGAACATTACATTGCTACAAAGAATTAGCCATTCAAAAAACAAATGTAAACTCCTTTCCTTCACGCATTAGTACAATAGATATCCCATATAAATTATATATTTTAAAATAATAAATATAAAAGAATAAAATATTGAATATTGAATATGGAGCAAGTTCTGAGTAAGATGAAGTTAATAGATTTTTAATTAAATACAATCTTTAAACTTTGTACAAATTGATTTTTAAATGTTTACAAAGCAAATGAGAAGTTTAAAAGTTATGATTTATTCTTACCTATAGTGAAAAAAAACTAAATGGATTACACAAAAATCAATTGAGAACATTTTGAGACGGTTTTACTAGAGCATAGATATACATGGTTAATAAGATTTTATTATTCTAAAAATAAAAATTAAATCAATGGGTATATTATATAGCCAATTAGAAAATATTAAGAATGGATAATATAATAACAAATACACATGTTTTATAAAGGGATATGAGGAGAAAGACATTCATATAGTTGCTAGTACTATACAATAGTATGATTTCTCTGGAAACCAATTTGATATTATATATTTGAAACTAGCAATTCCACTTCTGAGATTCATCTTAAGGAAATAACTAAACATGTACCCCAAAACGATGCTGATATCAATGAGAAATTATTTAAAATAATGAAAAAATTTGAGAAGTTAAATGCTTAGAATCAAGGTTTTAGACACATTAATGATTGCATATTCATGTTATGGCATATAATGTAGCAGTGTTGGTGTAATTATATCAACCTAGAAAGATAGTATATTGTTTGATAGAAAGCCTCAGTTATTAACTCTTTTTAGAGCATATGTCTAGTTTTCAACAAGAATATTTACTTATTTAATTCCCTATAACTACACACATTTACCTATAAAAATGTATGGGAAGTTATATAGCACATAATAAAAATGGAAATATATGGCCGGTGGAATTTTTGGTGTGCCTGGCTGGCTCAGCTGGTTATGACTCCAGCTTGTCATTTCAGCTCAGGTCATGATCTCAAGGTCCTAGGATCAAGCCCCGGACCCAGCCACGATTGAGCCTGAATTGGGCTCCACGTGTTTGTCTCCCTCTGCTTCCCCCTCCCGGACCCCTCACCCCTTCCTCCCTCCATCCCCCTTTGGGTAAATCAATAAATAAAATCTTTAAAAAAAAAAAAAAAGGAATGACATCTTTGTTTTTCTCTCACATCACGATAAAACCCTCACCTGTACTACACTCCGTTTCCTCCAGCTGCCATGCATGCCGTGCTCAGACTCCAAGTGCAAAAGACATTTTACAAGACAACTTCACTGTAAGTCTGCAATGAGTTGCAGAGATTCCATGATTTTAGAGTTTATCCATCCTTTTTTAATGAAATTGTTTTAAAGAATTATTTGAATCATTTTAACAATGGAGGGAAATTAAGGTTAATGCAAAAAGTTAAGAAATCTCCATATTATTTTATCTGGCTTGCAAATGCATTCCATAAAGTTTCATTACTTACTCACAGAAGTTATAACTTCCCCCAAACATGTTAAGCTGATCCTAACATCAAAAGTTTTATCATGATTACCTAGAGCAGGGGACTCAGAAACTTATGAAATAACGAACAATAAAAAGAGCACCAGAAGCTAAAGTTGCTAGGCATAATCCATCAATAACTAGTAATCTTATAAACATGTGTCATTTCTGGGGCACCTGGGTGTCTTAGTTAAGAGTCTGCCTTCAGCTCAGGTCATGATCCCAGGGTCCTGGGATCAAGCCCCGAGTTGGGGACTCCCTGCTCAGCGGGGAGTCTGCTTCTCCCTCTTCCTCTGTCACCCTCCCCCCGCTTATGTGCTCTCTCTCTTTCTCACCCTCTCTCACTCAAAGAAATTTAAAAAATCTTTAAACATGCATCATTTCCATCCCATGACTCAAAATTTACTTCTTTTTTTTTTTTTTTAAAGATTTTATTTATTTATTTAACAGAGAGACAGCCAGCGAGAGAGGGAACACAGCAGGGGGAGTGGGAGAGGAAGAAGCAGGCTCATAGCGGAGGAGTCCGATGTGGGACTCGATCCCGGTACGCCGGGATCACGCCCTGAGCCGAAGGCAGACACTTTAACGACTGCGCTACCCAGGCGCCCCTCAAAATTTACTTCTGAACAAAAGTTGATTAAGTTTTTTATTAAAAATCATTGGTTAATATTTTGTTTACAATGACAGACTAAAGCACAAGTCATATGTAAAGCACAGGGTTTCTATTTTACATCACATGTCTCTCATAAAAAGTCATTTTATTCCTTCTACTTTAGCATGGAAAAGAGACAAGGAGTAATATTGCCACTCAATAAATTCAGACAAAGCTCTTACCTCATTTGACCATTTAAAAACCTGCATTAGAGAAAACATGTATAATCGTGCAATTTTGTTGGTCTTATCAAATGTTGACATGTAGTCATTATACATTATTCAACAGCCATATGAAAAGGCGCTTCAAGAGAAGTTGAGGAAAATTATCCCAGAGAAGAAAAGCATTCGGAAGGGGAAACATAACCTCTTGCAGCAGACCGCAGACAAGAATGAGAATGGGTCAAGGGCAGGGAGCCTTGGTTTCAGACGGGGGTGCTATGCGCAGTATGAACTGGGGACCAGTAAACAAGATTTCTAATAACGATGGGTGTTACTTACAATTTGGGGAGAAGTCAGAGAAGAGAGATTCTGAAAAAACAACTTTCAGATGATTAAGACTGTGGAGAGATAAATTAGTAAAAGTTTCTGTGTCTTGCAGTGTAAACCATTTCATAATCCCCATCTGGCTAGAACCGTCTATGTATTTCCAACGGTGTTTGCATGCATTTCTTTTTATCTTGACCCTGTGCAAAGATGGGCCGCAGAGAGCTCAGCTTCACCACAACTGTAATTAATATTTATAGTTAATGTGTCAAAATAAAGGCTTTAATCATTTCATATTAATATATTCACATATGGACATTAATCCTATATAATATATAGGATTATATAAGATATATAATATGAAACTTGTTGAAGTAATTCAGTACATCTTGGTTAATAATGCTAAATGGCCAGAGAATTACTGGTTTAATGACAATCATGTTAGCAAGGCACATGGTTTTCTTTATTGATACAATAAATAGTTTCAAATTTCACAGGTAATCACTTTCATTTCAACATTAAAAACGGAGAGATTGCAAAAAAAATATAGTGGTAATTGTAAAACAGAACCTAGAAAAAAGATAACTGGAAAATATGAATTTACACATAATGCATATTTCAATTTTCTGGTTTATGTATTTTAAAAAAATTAAACCTATTACTTCAAGAAAAGATTTATTCATGAATGTGTAGGGAAAGATAACAATGTTATGGTATTAATAATATAGTTGAAATTGAATACTAGGAAATGAGACATTCATTCCATAAACTATAGACATCATATTTTTTAAGTAACCAGAACAATCAATAATTTAAAACAGTATTTTTAGGTAGATAATATTTTTCTAATCAACATAATAACTATTTCCTTTATTCATTTACATATATTATCTGCATATGATTTTTGCATATTTTATGTATATATATTAGATTGGTACAGTTTCTACATACATGTGCAATACTATGTTAATAGTGTGTGTGTATATGTGTATGTGTGTGTCTGTGTGTGGGGAGAAAGAATGGAGAGTTTCTTACTACTAGGTGCTGGACACTGTATTAATGGCTGTAATTAACATCCAAATTGGTTAAGTCAGGTTCAGATACCAGACAAATGAAAGATTTTCCAAGGTTATTAGAAAAATGAAGAACCAGAGTATTGTATATAAACGGATACAATATGAACTTATTTGAAAACACAGTTACAGTGTGAATTTTTAGTTATCCTTCACAGCATCGAAAAGAGTTAAGATTTATTTGTTACACACAGTGATGAGATGTGTTCCCACACACACTGAGGAGTTGAAGTGAAAAATGCCACATGTAATCACAGAATATGGGACATAATAATTCACATATGACAAAAGCATCTTTAGGCAACTTGGCTAGCAGAAAAATCTTCTCTACATTAATCTCAAATAATCCTCTTGGCAATTTCCTCTCTTTTCCATTCCAGTCTGAAACTGTAAGTCTACAAGGAACAAATCCAATGCCTCCAGCACATAAAAGCTCTTGGTTTACTTAAGAGGAGCCCCCAAATTCCCCTGTAGTCTTCTCTTCAAAGGATTCTGTCTCAATTCCTTTGAGGAGGCTTCTTCTGTCATGGTTTTAATTCCCTATACAATTCTGTTCCTCTCAGCTCTGAATATCTTCCGGTTTGTCAATATCTCTCTCAAGTCTGATGCTTCAGGCTGAACAAGATGTCCCAGTTGAGTTGCAACCAAATGAGAGGAAAACAGAGCCATCACTTCCCTCATTCTGTACATTGATCAATAACACCAAGATCAAATTAACTTTCCATGGAGGTGTGGATTATTGTGACTCACATCAATGACAGGATTCTCCAGGTACATGTCAATTATTCTGCAGTGTAGCTTTTAAAAAGAAAAAAAAAGATACGACATAATCTCCTTTAATCTGCTTCAATTACAAAACAAATGGCATTGTCATGTCATCCGGATAGAACTGAATTTTCCGGAAGAAATCTGCACCTCTCTAAAATGTTCCTTCGTCTATTCCCATTCATAAGGTCACCTTCTCTGAACGCAAAAAGGAAAAAAGCAACTCTAAGACCTACCAAATGTGCAATCCGAGCACCTGCTCCAGAGAAGGGAAATGGCACTAAAACGGACCACTGAGGGACACAGCATCTCCCCTTCTTTGTTGTCGCTTTATGACGTCCGGTACATCAGGATTAGCATCTTCAAAGGGGACAAATCCCAGACATAAAAGTCTTTTTCTATATGCTGTCCAAAACTCAATTTTACGAGCCAGATATTCATGGAAAATGATGTTTGTTTTGCTTTCCTGGCACCATTCCCCTAACTCATTTGAAACCCAGAAAATAAAAAGATTTTTTTCATCAAGAGCAGTAAAAAAAAAGTGGCACTGAATAGAACTTAAAAATCTGTGATTTTGCTGAGGGATTATCTTCCGTTTCAACTAAATTTCCCAATTACCATCAGTAAGTGCATAAGGAGCAATGTCAGAAATAAATAAAACTAGTAATATTCACTGTCGTCTTCTAATTATTTGTGTGTGTTTATCTATGTAAAAATAAAAGTATCATTAAGAACAAGCTTGTCATTTGATGACTTTTTATTCAAATCAAAGTCTCCACAATAGTAGTACCTAGGAGGTATCTGATCTTTCATCTTTCATACTAAGATCATGATCCCCAAATTGTGAAATCAGGCTACTATTCATGCAAACATTTCCCTCTAAATGCTACCTAATGAATGTATCCATTGCTTGACTGAAGCCACTCAGAGCAAATAGTTAGGATACAAACTCCTTTTTGTGTGCAGAAGAATTTTCTCAATATGCATTCAACAGTCTAAAGTCAAAATCCTTTCTGATTCAATCCTGTTGCTTTGAAAATGTGGTCACTTAATATTTATTAAATGAACAAGTGTATTGACCAGGGTTTTTCTGCAATGACACTCTTGGTTATGTGACATTTATTTATTTATTTATTTGATTTATTTATTTATTAATTATTTGAGAGAGAGAGAGTGAATGAGAAAGAAACAGAGAGCACAGGAGCAGGGACAGAGGGCTAGGGAAAAGCAGACTCCCCTGCTGACCAGGGACCCCAAAGAGGGGCTCAATCCCAGGAGCCTGGGATCATAACCCGAGCCCAAGGCAGACCCTTAACCGACTGAGCCACTCAGGCACCCCATTGGTTATATGACATTGAAAGTACTGTCTCCTATGGACATCCTAGGGGAGCTCCAGAGAACTGGAGTAGCAGTTTCATCGAGACCAGGTTCTTTTTACTTGCAACAAACTAGATTTTTCCTAATACATAAACCCATGCCAGCTACTGTTAATCCAGAATTCCTTTGCATGAACCAAATATAACTCGTAATGTACTTCAGAGGTCATCTAATCTAATTCCCTCTCTATCTAGATAGGACGCTAAAACCGAAAGGTTGATCAGGAAGCCATAGAACCCAAAATTATGCACCCAGGCCTCCTAAGTTCTGCTCATTTTCACTACATCACTCTACCACCCTCTATAAGGTATAAAAGGTTGAATTAATATAGCATTTTTAATAATAATCACAGAGCCTAAAGAACATTTCCTAAGCATTAAGATTTTTTTCCATCGTGTCTTGTTTATACCCTGCCTATCCATCCCAGAACATTCTCTGATATCCTCCTTTACCTAAATGGCTCCTAGTTGTCTTTCAGAACTCAGATCAAAGGTCATTTCCTCAAGAAAGCCTCTTGTCACCCCCCCCCCCATATTCAATTGGCCTTCCCTGTTACAGTTTCCTCATCCCATGTCCTTTATATTCATAGCATTTACATCATGTATCACTGCATGTTCTGGGTTTTGTGACTAGCACCTGCCACTCCTATTGGATTCAAAATCCCATTAGATCAAGGATGGCATCTCTGATTTGGCCAGCCATGTACACCAGCTCTTAGACCAGCCTTCCAGCACCCAGGAGATGCTGAGGACACATTGTTCCTGGTGCATATTGCTGGCTCTAGGAATCTGCCCTCTCAAGCCAACTTGTGTAGCAAACCACTGGAGACATAGGTTATTTCTGATTCAGATTTAGAACATGTTTGAAGGTTTTCACATGGACTTCAAGAAAAACCAAAGCTGAAAAATGTCCCTAGTAATTAAAAATCAAAGTTGTTTCCACAGAGTGACCCCCGGGTTGGCTTCCTGCCTCTTTGACCTGTTCTGTTTTTGCCACAACGGTCATGTCACCTCTGGTGTTCAAAAGGCCTAGAGATCATGGGGAGAACTCAGAAAAACTCAAAATGCAGCTAAAAAAAGAAAAAAGGAAACCTAAAGTTGTAAGAATACATTGCTTCCTCATTCACACTTCACGCTTTCCCTTCATCCTGCCGGCAACCACTAAAAAAAGTGCGAGCTCATGGGTTTCTCAAAACACACTTCTGACGGGGAGCACATTCCATGATTGTTTTTTTCTTTATTGGATTAGTTAGAAAACAATGAAACAATGTCTGAGCTTTTTCTGATTTGTCTGAACTCAGCAGTGACTTTGTCTCCTTTTCCTCATTTCCTTTCACTCCTTTGAGTCAGGCTTCTGTTTGGCTCCTCATCTTCACAAGCCTCATGTTCTCTTTCCCAGCCTCTCTCCTTGACTCTCCCAGGGTTTCTTTATGAAAACTTTCTTAAGGCTTTCTTTTCTCATAGCTTCTATGAGTATTCAGAGATATTTATTGAGGACCTACAACTTCATGTGGAATATTTTATATCGATAATGTCCCAAAGTTTATTTTCTTTCCTTCCACAATTCATGCATCTTCTTATTTCCTTTGGTATTTCCAAGTGCTACTTAAACATTTTTCTAAATCAGTAAAGTCAATTCTTTTAAAATTTCCACAACAAAACTCCAGTATTTTAGTTGAATTCATAAAAAGTGCCAGACAGTTGGTAATATTGTAGATACCTCAAGCTTGCTTAGAGTGATTTTTCACAGTATTTTATAAAACCTTCTTGCTGTGCACAAATGTCCAAATAATAGTGTTTCGGTCATCTTTCCACCTGTCCTTCTATTGCACATTCACTAGCAAAGTAATATCCTTTTCCTTTCCTTATCCCTTTTTCCTGATATCTTACTCCGCTTGGACTGCTACAACAAAATACAACGAAATGGAAGGCTTATAAGCAAAACAAATTTATTTCTCACAGTTCTAGAGGCTAGGACATCCCAAATCAAGATGCTGGCACATTCGAGGTCTGCTGAGAGACTGCTTCTTGGTTCATACATAGCCATCTTCTCACTGTGTCCTCCCACAGCAGAAGGGGCAAGGGATCTCTCTGGGGTCTCTTTCATAAGAGCATCAACCCCATTCATGAAGACTCTGCCCTCATGACCTAATTATGCCCCAAAGATCCCACCTCCTAAAACCACCTCAAGGGGTAAGATTTCAACACATGTGTTTTGGAGAGACATGAACATTCAGCCCATGACACTTGGTCAGTTATCTGTCAAAGGAAATGCTGACTTTGCTGTGTTACCAAGCAAAACTCTAGAAGTCAGGTGTCTGGGTATGGAATTTATTAAAATAGTTTTCATAATTCACCACTTCACTTTTTGGCTTCATAATTTATGTTTTCTTCCTTTAATTTGACAGAAAAGTTTTCAGACCCTTGAATACCTTTCTAGTTTTGGTAGTCTGAGGACTGAAATTTTCCCTTTACACAACTCTATTTTTCACTCCATATCCTTTTCCTTTTTAGCCTTTGTACCTATGAGTCTCTTTTTTTTAATTTAAATAAAAACTTAAAAAATAAAAAATAAAATCATTAAATACTATTCTGTGTTCATCTCATTTTTGCACTAATTCCAAACGTGCTCATTTCTCTTTTACAAAATCCAAATAATTACCGTACTTTCCTTTTCAAATATTTGAAAATGTTATTTTCCTCTTCCTTCTTTTAGTGCTTCACTCTTGTTAGTACTTTATGATATGAAGTAAAAAATATATTATTAACACTTTCCACATGCTAAGACACATGCTTATCCCAAACTAGTCACAGATTTTTAATACGTATTTCTTGTGTATCCCAAGCTCTTATCAGGTCCCCTGGGGTTGATAGAAAAATGAACAAGAAGGTAAGTCTATGACACTGTTCTTAAACTTATACAACTAGAATGCATGAGTCATGTCTATAACTTTCACATAAACTACAGCCAACTCAAAGGTTCCCACTAAAATATTATAGGCTAAGAACAAAGGTTGTAGGAGCAGAGATATGGATTTGACTATTGAGGTATATAATTCTTAATTACATAAAAACCTAAATTTCATGATAACAAGGAAAACTCTTGCCTGATCTCTTTCATACAAACTTTTCCTACTTCTATTTTTAAAGCTAAATGATTTTAAATTACCATTTTCACAGTGTCTTTCCTTGATCACATTTATTTCCACCAGATTGAGTTGAAATACCTACTTTAAGGACAGGATACCTGTTTTCTTAAGGGAGTTATAGCCTCAAAGAAATGAGCGTATAGATGGAAGAGTTTATTTAAAACTCATTTCATCAAATGTTTTGCAGAAACCAAGGAAATCAAAGCTTTTTAAAAAATATGTGCCCTGAGGCTGTTGAAGTGTCAGGATAAGGCCATGAGCATGATATGTCCAGAGTTGTCCCAGACAAAGAGCAAAGGTTATGAGCAGATGTGTACCTTCTATGGTGATGAAGTCTGTCCGCCCTTACTACATCTCCTGTGAAGTGGTGAGCCAGGGTATTATTGTATTAAGAAGATGGGAATGGGACACTTGGGACATTACTGTAAATCAGATGCTTAATGACATTTTTATGAAAACATCATTTCTTGAATGAAATTTGAACTAGCACTTTGCTTGACTCCCATAAAATGAAGCAATACCTTGTGGATAACAACATTTAAATCTAGAGTCAGATAGCCTTTCTCGTCTCCAGGTTTGTTGTTGTTGTTGTTTGTTTGTTTTTGAATCAGGATTCCGGAAATGTCATACATTCCAGGTAGAAGAATTTTAATAATCTCAATAGTGATAATGTCTCACTAAGTTATTCTGACTTAAATATGAAGATACTAAAACAGTGGTTACTGTCGTTATCATTTTCTTTTCCTTTCTTTTAATTGTGTAAGGGATCACTTTTTTGTTTTATAGCTATATAAGTCAGGGTTCCATCAGAGAAACAGAACTGGTAGGAGACATATAGTAAGGGATTTACTGCTGAGAATTAGCTCACTTGATTTTGGCGGGTGGCTAGGCAAGTCCAAACCCATAGGTCAGGACATCAGGAAGGGTAGGCTAGGACTTCTGGGTATAAACTGAAGTGGCTGTCACAAGTAGAATTTCTTCTGCTACTGGAAAATCTGGTTCTATTCTTAAGGGCTTTGAATTGATTGAATCAGGACCACCCAGATTATCTAAGATATTCTCCTTTACTTAATGCTAATTAATTGTAAATGCTAATTGTATCTACAAAATACCTTCACAGTCACACCTAGATTTGTATGTGAATGAATAACTAGGCATATAATCTTCCCAAGATGATCCATAAAACTGATCATCATAATAGGTTATCCATTACCAATTGTCATAATCATAAAGCATAAAAAAGCTAAATAACAAAGTAACAAGTGACAAAAAAATAAGTAAATAAACATTTATTTTTGCTAGGAAATCTACATGTAGTCTGGATGATTCTCCTGACCTTCTCTAGGCTCATTTGATATTTGCTGACCTTGTCTGGGCATCAACAGGCAGTAGACAAGTTGCTTAGAAGGTTAGAGCATGATAACCTAGGTTAACCTTGACTGGAATGACTCAGTTCTTCTCCAGGTAGATTCTCATCCTTTAGTAGACTAGCTAAGGGCTTATTTTCATGGTGGTAGCAAGATTCAAAGAGAAAGAAAAAAGGTACATGGCCTCTTAAGTTCTAGATTCAGAACAGACATGTGTCACTTCTGCCACATTCCACTGGCCAAAGTAAATCACAAGGACAGCCAAAATTCAAGAGATGTGGAAATAAATGGTACCTCCCAATGAGAGGAAATATAATATGTTTTAAAGGGTGTGCATTATAAAGAGTTTTAAAAATGGATCATTTTTGCAATAAATCTACCACATCTAGCCAATAAAAATAAATAAACTAAAAACATCCAAAGGTTTCTGAACCATTTGATATGCTGTTTTTATTTAAAAAATTAAGATTCTCTTATATAGATGGCAAGAACTTCTAATTTTATGCTAATACAAAAATGGACCTAGACCATTGTCTAGGTTTCATATTAATTTGAAGTACAGTAATGTACCAGGTCAATTATTTTATCCAGCACATATCAGAAGACAGGACACAAAAGCCAAGGAGGCAGATGATAAAAGTGATTTGTAGTTCAGGTTTTGTATAATGGAAAGTTCAAGAGAAAAAGGAAATTAAGAATTCAGTGCATACAAAAAGTGGTGGGAATTGTTAGATAGAAAGAAAAACTAACAGATGTTAAGAAAATGAAAGAAGCCATACACCTAAATATATAAAAATTATAAATAGAGCTAGAAAATTATTAAGTAAAATACATCCACTCATCTTGTGACTAACCTGTATTCATCACAACCTGGAAGGATCAGAGCACCACACCAAAAGAGGCAGCACAGGAAATACCAGATCACAGTCCCTAGTCTGCCATCTTCTCTCCTTGCCCAGCTTATCTCCTACCAAGATGCTATGGCCTACAAGCATGTGACTATGAAATCTCACATGTGCAACCTCCATTCATTTCCCTACAAACTGCTGCCTTTGGTCAGATCTTGGGCCTATACAGAGCAGTACCTTGATGTGAGCCACAATCAAGAGGAATGACCTAGAGAAGGGAACTGTTTAGGTACTCAAAGCAGGACCAAGGATACCTGAGCAAGGAATTCCAGCATCTTCTGACTCAGCACACAGTCTGGGAAGAAGTAAAGGGGATCCAGGTGGGCACTGACACTTGCCTGAATTGAACTCCTAACCCTATCAGGAAGGTGTGCACAGAGGAGAAGTAAAACAGTGTCCAATAATGGGGACCCTCTTGCCTGAGACTAAAAGGTAATGGTATAGTAATAAGAATTTGAAGAACAGAAGTCTATGGGGTTTAAAATGTAATCTCTGTGTAGTTAAAGGGGCTTAAGAAATATATGCTTAAAGCACTGGGTTTCCAAAAAGAAGATAAAATTAAGATGAGTCAGGTCAAGACATTGTATAAAGCGAGTCTCCAGATGAATCAGTTTTTGGATACTGAAGTGCCCAGGATAAGAGCCAGAGATAGTACGGCACAAGTTTGAGAAGTCAGGTGCCAAAGACTTCGATGAATTAAAAAAAAAAAAAAAAAAAAAATGAAGTTCACTAAAGGAAGGAATGAGTAGGAAGGAGGGCCATAAAAACATACCCAAATGGCAGACTTCAGTGAAAGAGTGAATTGGATTAATATGGTTGTGAAATTGCTTGGAAGACACTGGGAAGAGCCCAAAATAAGAACATTGAAACCACCTCCTGGTCCTATAAAGAGCAGAGGTGAACACGAGCAACCATGATTTAAAGGCTGGAGAAAGAACAAGCTTTCAGTTAAGGAAGAAGGTAGAGAAAGCAGAGGATGAGGCAGTAGGAGGGAGTAACTTCCTAATCCTCTTAGGTAGTGAAGACATGACCATTACTCACTATTGCATCCCCTGGGTCAGGTACAGTGACCACCACCACACTGTACATGCCCCCCAAAAAATGGCCGAATTTATGGATTGCATTTGACAGAAGGAAAAGCTTTCTAACAGAGCTTTTTTCCAATGATTGCCTTAAATATGGAGAATTGTGTAGACCATTGGAAAAAGGACAACATAAAACATAATCTGACCTTTCAGTTCTGTTCCAAAATTGCAACTCTACCATGTTGATTAGATGAACTGAATTTCAATGCTCCAATATTTATGACACAAGGGTGAATTGTGCATGAAATACACACCCATATACACTTAGCACAAATATTTTTTAAATTATTCTTGTTGTAATATAAAGTTGAAAAATCCACTGTCTTTAAGGTATAAAATATCACAGAATTCCACTAGGATTTTAACATTTGGGGGAAAAATCAAATAAATGTGGCCACCTCCTAATTAATGCAATTACTAAAAATATCATGAATTAGGAACAATTTTCACATCAACAGAGCAGTCATAACAGTACTTTTGAAACTACAGTTGCAATCCATTAGTTAGTCATGACTAGAATGTTTTTAATGAAATAAAAGTGAAGCTTCTCATGTTGTACATACCTATCATCTGATTAAACTCTTATCTTGGTTGCATATAACATATGTATTGTAGAGATAATTTTTTAAAAACATTTTATCATTTCCTATGTATTTATTTATTGCCCAAACATGTATTGAGTACCTACTGTGCTAAGTTTGAAGGAAGAACAATCTGTGGCTCAGTTGATTAAGTGCCTGACTTGATTTCAGCTCAGGTCATGATCTCAGGATGGAGCCCCACATCAGGCTTTGCACTGGGTGTGGAGCTTGCTTGAGATTCTCTCTCTCTCTCCCTCTTCCTCTGCCCCTCCCCCCTCTCTAATAATAATAATAATAACAAAGTTCATAGTCTAATGACAAAGGTAAATAATTATGGAAACAATGAAGCAGTAAAATAGAAAAGTATAAGTTGCCAGGGGAGTTCATAAGTAATTAAAAGGGGGGCACCTGGGTGGCTCAGTCATTAAGCGTCTGCCTTGGGCTCAGGGCATGATCCCAGAGTTCTGGGATTGAGCCCCACATCAGGCTTCTCCGCTGGGAGCCTGCTTCTTCCTCTCCCACTCCCCCTGCTTGTGTTCCCTCTCTCGCTGGCTGTGTCTCTCTCTGTCAAATAAATAAATAAAATCTTAAAAAAAATAAGTAATTAAAAGGGCAAGGAAAAACACTTTAGAGGGGGTATTAAGAGAATGAGTAACAGTGAGCTCAGAAAAGAGCGGGGCTAGTATATTCTATGTAGAAATTACTACATAGAAAAAGGCAAGAAAGAAAATATCATGTTAAGAAACTGAAAGAATTCAACCTAGTTAGAGCATAAAGCATAATGACTGGAGATGAGGCAAGGAGGGTAGGCAGGGGCCAGGTTTGCCTGGCTTTATGAACCATACACAGCAAACTGGACCTTTAATAAGGACAATTAGTAGCTGTGAAGGATTATAAGTAGGTTGGGCATGATCGTATTTTTATCCTAGCATGGTAAGGAATGGAAAATAAGAGGAGTAAGACAGGAGGGTAGTTGAAAAGTCAGGTGGTAGCCATCCAAGTGAGAGGTGAGGATGGTCTGGTCCCAGTTGGTGAGAGTGAGGATGAGAAAAGCATCATTTAATTAGATAGTGTCACCAGCACACAGGATCCTTGCTGACTGGAGTTGGAAATAGGGCAGTAGGACCTCTTTTGTGGCAAATGGATCTGTTCAACACAATTATTAGTTAACTCAAAAGACTTGAAAGACGTGTGAGTATTTATGGCCACTAGGCAGCTTGAATAAAAGCAAGACCCCAGCAACGGGGTCTGCACTGAAGATGTGGGTATATCCAAGCCTTCAATGAAAAAGAGTAACTGGACACTTTCAGGATTTGAATAACCATAAGAAAGGAGAACTGACCAGTGGTCTTTGAACCTACCAGATCCCATGCCATCATTTTAAACTAATATTTTTTGTTCCGACCTCCCATCTACAAATAAAACCTACCCATTCACATAATCTGAAAAAAATATAATACCATAGTTATATTCTAAAGAAGAAATAAAAGAGAAGGACTTTATAATGTAAGGAAAGAATAATGAAGTTGATAGGTCTACCCTCTACATAGGGTAAGGTGAACACAGCAACTACAAACACGGTCTTAATAAGCTGCGGTCCATAAGTGATTTGAATTCCCCAAGTGAGTTCATCACTGGGGACATGGTTTTCCAGAATGGTGAGGAATTTTTGGGTAAAATCCTGCATTCTACAGTACACACTCTTCCTCAGGCTCCACAGTAGTTTCAATCCTTGAAAGTTCAGGGCATGTGAAAACCATCCAAACACAACCAAAAAATATTTCATTTATATTTAATGCAGATTTAGCTTTTTTTCTTTCTAAGTTTTTATTTAAATTCCAATTAGTTAACATACAGTATGATATTAGTTTTAGGTGCACAATTTAGTGCACCTAAAATTTCAACACTTCCATACCTCACCTGGTGCCTTTCTTAATACCCATCACCTACTTAAGCAAGCCATTCCTCCCCACCCACCCACCTCCCCTCTGGTAACCATCAGCTTGTTCTCTATAGTTAAGAGTCTGTTTCTTGTCTTACCTCTATGTTTTTCCCCCTATGTTCATTTGTTTCGTTTCTTAAATTCCACATATGAGTGAAATCATATGGTATTTGTCTTTCTCTGACTAACTTATCTCACTTACCATAATACTAACTCCACCCATGTTGTTGTAAATGGCAAGATTTCATTCTCTCATTCTTTTTGATGGATGAGTAATATTCCATGTATATAGCATATCTTCTTTATCCATCCATCAGTTAACCCAGATTTAGATTCAAAAACAACGCAGTTATAATTAGGTCTTGGGGTTTCCTCCCCCAACACTCACTTATAAGTAAATAGGACAAAACTTGGAAAGTTATTTGGAACTCAGGGAAGTTCTTCACTCCTCAGGTTTTTAAAGATATCTAGTATCTCTTACACACCTCTCTTAATTAAGCTAGTAACCCAATACCTCATTGTTACCATCGTAAAAACTAAGAATGCAGAGTCTCCAGAATATTCCAACGGGGAAAAAACCCATTACTGATTCAGTAATAAAAAAATAGAAAAACAGAGATTTCTTTAAAAATAGAAAACAAATTTTTAAAGAGATAAGAGGAAAAGAACTCCTAAATTTAGTAAAACCATCTCATTTCTAATCTTATTTGACCCTTAAGCAGCATTTGAAACTAAATTTGACAACACCTGGACATGGAGCTCTGTCAAGAACAGTATAAGGAGAGTCTCTGTGGGTGTACAGGACCGATTTCTGAGCATTGAAAAATGACGGATATAAACAGAAGAGATCTGCCAGTTCCAGAGGTGGATTTATTAATTCAAATTGTATTTTTGTGCTTTTAGTCATTTTGTTTCATTCTTTAGAAGAGAAAGACTTCAGTACCTATAAATGCTTACATAAAGGAAGATGTCACTAAACAGAGAGAGGTTAAATATGCAGGAGAGGGTTAATTCTTTCTTACCTGATATGTGGGAAGTGATGGATGAGAAATCCAGAACACGAGGGGAAGAGATTCACTTTGTGCCACCCAGGGGAAGAGTTAGATTACATATAAATGCAAGTAGGATCTCAAACTTGGTGCCAGGAGCGTGCGTGGTCCTCTTCCAAAGACTGGTACTTTCTCACTGAAGTCAGGGATACTGCAATCCAAGAGAATGAAACAGGAAGTGGAAGAATCTTAAATGAAGAAGGGAGAATGTTTGAAATAGCTACTGTGGGTAATGGGTAAAGATGCACAGAGAAATGGATTTTGGAAATGGCGGGAAGCTATCTAAAATGATATTAGCATTTATTACACTATTTTTCTGCATGTTGAATCTTGGGAAAAAAAGGGTTTTGAAAACATCTGGTTCCAATGAAGGAACATCAAAGAATGTTCCCTGACAACTCTGAGGAAAAGACTAATTCCACAGGAAAGGAGTGAATGATAGAGGAGAGCATTGGATACAATAGGGTGCCACTTCCTCTGTGTAAAACTTTTACTGACAAAATATCTCTTGCTTTCAAAGTATGGGGCCAGAATCTGCTTTAAACCTACACAAAGTATATGCAGTCAGATAATAATTCACATATAAGCTTCAGTTTTGTATCCATTTGTGTCTATCACTGCAGGAGGCTTTTAAGATGCTCTCAAAAAGGCAAAGAAAATAAATACCCAAACCACTTTTAAAGTTGTCAAGTTTTAGGCAAATGTGACAAATTCTGCACAAAGCTAACCATTGGACTGCACGTTGCTTGCAGACTTTCCAAATATAAATAAAATTTAACACCATTCACCTTCCTCCCAAGTAGACATTCCCACTGGAAAAAAAAAATCAAGAACAAGAGAGTCTACCTCTCTTCTCTGATGCATAAATGAGGAAGGGAATCACACCCCCATGGCCCAGAAAGACTATCACTTCAAGACTTCTAAAATAACTCAAAAGCCTAAATTTTTGCTTCTTATTGGAAAGCTGAGTAGCCGAATTTTAAAACTTAATTCTCTCCCTCATGGATCTGAGGAAACTGTAGCTGTGGCAAATTGGCTTCAACAAATATTTAGACATCTGCTTGGTGCTGGGGGACACTAAGATGTCAAGCCATGAGGAAGCTCACCAGTTAGTTCTGGATAAGACTTGTTTGTATGGTGCTGGGACCCCAAATAAGGATCACAGCCTAGTGGTAAAAAATATCAACTCGAGTCACAGCTAAGATTTATCTCTGTTTCTTATGACTTGCTAACGGTGTGATTTTGCATAAGTTACTCTCCTAGACTTCAGTCCTCTTTTCTGGACACATGGGAAACTGCAAAGTGCGTGTAATGTGGTACCTGGCATGCATGACCCAAGAAACAAACAGAAGGGAGAAAAGAGAGAATCTATTGTTAAATCATGAGAAGGTGAATTCAGACTGAGTGAATTTCCCTACAGAGGGAAAGCCACTCACCTTCCCCAAATCCCACTCTTATTTCAGGCTATATTCAAAATCCTAAGTCCTCTTCAAACCAAAAACTTCCAGAAAAATACATTTACACCTCAGAAGTTATTGTCAGCATTGAAAACTTTTCCTTGACAAAGGTCATCCCCTAGAGAGAGGCTTTTCATTTTGGGAGCCATGTATATTAGATTTTGCTATCAGAAATCCCCCACCTCCAAACATCTAAATTACATCAGCTGTAATCTGATTACTCTGAATTTACTTCGACAGCAACAAAACTCATGTTCCATCTTTAGGGCTTATACCACTACCATGACAAATACCATTGAAAATAATAATAAAGTTCCTCTGGACTTAGCAACTCTCTTATAATTTTTTTTCTTTTTGGAGGGTGGGGGTGGTGTGGTTCATGACCCAACATGAAACTAGGTCAGTCTAAATAGACCCATAAAATACACTGACCACCTAAGCAAACCTTTCAAATCAATTGGCCCTCATTAGAAAAACCAAAATAAAGAGGAAATTTCATTTAGTCTCACTGAACCTCTTACTAAACAACCCTGAGTGTATCTTGAGTATATTTTACACAGCACGTAATTTTTTTGAGATTTATGTAAAACCTAAAGAATTGGTAATGAATTCCTCTCAAAGTCAGAAAAAATAGGGAAGAACTAGCACCAATACTTCTCTGACAGAATTTAAGAAAAGGGCTTAAGATCGCCATAAAAAGCAAGAAGCCTCAGAATATAAAACTCCCTTCACCTTAAACCTGCCTCCCCTCCCCCCCCCATTCAATGCCTTCTCATCCAACATTTACATATGGCCACCACCGGAGGGAGAGAAAAAAGCAATGTCTTCGCAACTGTTTAATAGCTACCGGAACCATCAGTGCTTACCTGTGCAGAAGCAAAAAAAGCACTTACAATAAACTTAGCAGATTGCAGAATAACATGTACTATAAGACCTCAATTTAAAAAAAAATAAAAAGTGTGGGTATAGTTGTCCATCCGTGGGGGCCAAAATCTAAAAGATTTTTACCTGTAGTTTCCACAGAGGGATGAAATTTGGAGTTGAGGGAGATCATAATTTTTTACTTTATACAATTGAAATGTAAGTTGTTTTACAAGGAATATACATCACTCTTGCAATAAAACAATATTAATTGGAAGAAGTAATAGTGTGAAGGTCAGGACAGTGGCTATTTCTGGGGAGGATGGGAGACTGAAGTAATAATGTTTGAGAAGGGTCACGAAGAAGGCTGGTGTGGGTGATGCTAACATTTTAATTTTTGATCTGAGTAGTGCTTATCTGGCTCTTCATTTCATAATACATTTATGATTTTCACACTTTTGTACCATTTATAAGTACATTGACTTTTACAGTAAAACAGCTTTAAAGAACAGTCATCAAGACCAATGAGCAACATGACCATGCAAATTATAATTCCTGATCTTACCCCTGCCCCCCTAGTGTAAGTGTTAATAACTCTGACTTGCATGCTCAGAGGTATCCCACCTTGGGCAATAAATTACGTAGTCCTCTACAAATAATCTACCAGTGATGTGGTATTTTTAAGATGAAAGGAAACTTTGGAAGTGAACTAGCATCCAATGGTTCTCCAAATGCCACTCAGAGAGCATTTTTAAGTGTATGGTAAAGTTTTTGGTTGTCCCAGTGCCTGGAACTCCTGGTATTCAGCAGACTATAGCCAAGGGTGCTGGTCTTTTTACAATATGTGTGATAGACCTGCACAATGAATCTCACTTTTGTTTTAAAGATTAAAAAAATACAACAACTGAGATCCCAAATGTTAAGTGAACAGTCTAAGAACATGTTCTTAGGAAAGAGCTGGGCCCATGACTAAACCCTAGGGCTCTTGCCTCACTTACCAGTCTTCTTACGCATCAAACAAAAAAAACCTGCTCTCTCTATGTTCTTTCCAATTTTTCTTCCTTCCATCCTTCCTTTTTCTTTTTATTCTTTTCCTTCTTTCTCACCTGACTGTATTTTCTTTACCTGCAAAGCATTGACAGTGCCATTCAACTTTTATTTTTAAATGGCAGAAAATCCAATCTAGTATCAGAAACTAGGAAATAGTTTAGTAGCCGCCTGCACTAAGTGATTTGGAGGATAAATCATTCTAAAGTACAGATTAAAGACACAAAATCTCACCTCTTGTACCCTTACACTTCCTCCTTCAAGTTTTCCTCCCCCACCACCCTGCCAAGTCCAATTGCTTATTGCCCAGGATGCACGATACAACATCTGTAGTGGCTTCTATGGAGATTTATTTATCCAGATTTTCATTAAAATAGCAACTGAATTGACTCAATAAAATGTTGCTTATCCTAATAAAGCTCTTTAGAGCTCTGCAAATTTGCATTTAATATCTTTAGTGTCATTACGGCATTAATAATCTGTGCCTAAAGAGCAATAAAAAACTTTACATTTTCTATTTAATGGAGGTAGCTTCGTAACCCTCCGTTTTCATGAGACTCAGCTCTTAATGCACCTTAAATGGAATCACTGACTTAGGCTGAATGAATCTGAGGCTTCTTATAATCTGTTGGCCCTCCCTGTGTTTCCCAGTCATGAAAAATAATGCAGGTATGTTGGTCCAGGTCTATAGCTTGAGCGTTCAGCATTTCCTTACGAATAAATGACATCTGGTTTGCTCAAAGTCTTCTCATTACGAGTGGGACTTGGAAGGGAAGAGAGAAAAGAGGAGTGGAAGTGGGAGAGTAAAGGAATAAATCAGCACAAAGCCACCAGCACAAGCCACTTGCGGGCAGACCCTTCAGCTGAGATTTTGAGACCCGAGGGAAATGCAGTGCGCTGATGTAGACCCACTGCCTATCAGTCATATGCCTGGATGAGTTCTTGAAGGAAATAAAGATGCATCATGAAGGCTTTCTGGTCCCCTTCCTCTCACTCCTTCTTTATTTTCTCTTTCTCTCTTTCATTCTCTCTATCTCTGTCTCTCTCTGTCTTCAATTTCAATAGGAACAGGTGAAAAGGAGAGAGAAATTAGAAGCTGTTTAAAAGCAGATTTCAGACAATCACTAAAAACAACTGTACGGAATATCTTGTAGAGTCAGGCAGAATGTTTGAGAATAACCTGGCAAATAAGAGACCAGGAGGTAGGATCCAGGGAACTCACACGTGATGCTTTTTGTTTTTGTTAATGTTTGCTGCATGCTTGTTTGCCTACTTGATTATTTTTTTTTTTACTTCAAGTCATAACCAAAAGTCAAATGCAGAAACAGCCTGTGTTTTCTGGCATCCAAAGACAAAATGATGGAAGAATCATTTTTTTCTGTCTACTTTAAGATCTATTTAGAATAAAACCAATGGGGAAAAGAAGGAAGAGTGTGAGGAACAGAAGGGACCCATGTGTGAAAAGACAGAGACTGGACACCTGCATTTGCCAAGAATGTGTGTGCTGTGCTACAGTTGTAGTTCTTTTGAGCTCCGTCTGGGCTGCATTTTCATTTTCACAGGCTCAGATTTGCTCTGAGCTAAGGTCGATTACAGTATCTTTTAATGCCTAGTGAAAATAGAGACAGGGCCAGAGGATACTATGCCACCACATCAGCCAAAAGAGTCTGTCATGACAATAGACCCAGAATGATCTACTAAAAGAAAGACAAGTTAAAGAAAACTAAAGAAGACAAATATATCAAAATTGGAATGACAGTAAAATACTAAAATGATAAAGTTTGAAAGGCAAAAAAATTAAGAAGAAAGAAGAGAGAAGGAGATGGGTAGTGGAGTTAGACACTGAAAAAATATTTCACTGGTAAAAAAGAAAGAAGAGGTCCAAATTAAGCAAAAATGTAAGTGAATACTGCACTTAAGAACTGAATACAAAAGAGCTTGAAATTGTGACAGGCGTGAAGTGATATCTCGTGGTTTTGATTTGCATTTCTCTGGCGATGAGTGATGTTGAGCATCTTTTCATATGTCTGTTGGCCGTCTGTATGTCCTCTTTGGAGAAATGTTGGTCACGTCCTCTGCCCATTTTTAAATCAGATTATTTGGGACTTTTGATGTTTAATCATATAAATTATTTATATATTTTGGATATTAAACTGTTATCAGATATTTCATCTGCAAATATCTTCTCCTATTCAGTAGATTGCCTTTTTGTTTTATTGGTGGTTTCTTTGCTGTGCCAGAGCTTTTTATTTTTATGTGGTCCCAATAGTTTATTTTTGCTTTTGTTTCCCTTGCCTTAGAAGACATATCTAGAAAAATGTGGCTGTGGCCAATATCAAAGAAATTACTGCCTAATGATCAAATAATTCCACTACAGAGTATTTACCCAAAGAAAATAAAAACACTAATTCAAAAAGATATGTGCATCCCTATATTTATTGCAGCAATATTTGTAATAGCCAAGATACGGAAGCAAGCCAAGCGTCCATCAATAGATAAATGGATAAAGAAGGGGTGTGTGTGTGTGTGTGTGTGTGTGTGTGTGTGTGTGTGTAAAATATATAAAATGGAATATTATACAGCCATGAAAAAATTAGATCTTACCATTTGTGGCAACATGGATGAACTTAGAAGATATTATGCTAAGTGAAATAAGGCAGAGAAAGACAAATACCATATGATTTCACTTATGTGTGGAATCTAAAAAAACAAAACAAATGAATAAAGAAACAAATAATAAACAGAATCAGACCTATAAAAACAGAGAACAAACTGATGGTTGCCAGAGGGAAGGAAGGCCAGGTGATGGGCAAAATGGGTGAAGGGGAGTGGGAGGTACAGGCCTCCAGTTATGGAATGAATAAGTCATGAGGATTAACAGAAGACATAGTCAATGGTATTGTAATAGCATTATATGGAGAAAGATGATAGCTACACTTGTGGTGAGCATAGCAAAACGTAGAGTTGTTGAATCACTATGCTATATAACTGAAACTAATTTAACATTGTGTGTCACTACACTTAAATTTTTAAAAAGAGCTTAAAATTCCATGATCTACTCAGAAAAAAAGATCTTCGATAGAAGGAAGATAAGGTCCAGCCCATTGACCCTACATTTATGTGGGGTGGGAGGAAAGCAGTGGTTTAGGCAAAAAGCAGAAGCCAGTTTGACAATGGAAGTACAAGAAATAAGGAATTTTAAAAAGAAATTTGAAAACGGAAACAATGATCTGTCTTCAAAAACACAGGTATTACCAGAATTACACAATGAAAGATGAAACTTGAATTTTATGACCATTTAAAAATATGGAATTACCAAACCAATAACTTTTATGTCAAAATAAACAAGCTGGTGGGCACCTGAGTGGTCCAGTCTGTTAAGTGTCAGACTCTTGATTTCGGCTCAAGTCATGATCTCAGGGTTGTGAGATTGAGCCCCGCATCTGGCTCTGTGCTCAGCATGGAGTCCGCTTCAGATTCTCTCTCCCTCTCCCCATGCCCCTCCCCCTGCTCATGCTCTAAATAAATAAATAAATAAATAAATAAATAAATAAAATCTTTAAAAATATATAAAAGTTGATTTACAAATAGCTTTAACCAAATCTTCTCGGAACTTCTATACATGTAGGATAAATAGAAAAACATCCAACTCATTCTGTTGTAAATTTGATACCAAGCTAGAAAGGTGTAGTACAAGAAAAGGAATCAGAGACCAACCCCATGTAAATTAGACAAAGGTAGAGTGGTCTTCCCAATCAGTAAGAAAAGAATGAACTATAATTTAGTAATGTTTCTGGATCTTTATATAAACAAAGATAAGCCCCCAAATCCCACATATAGGAACAGATGCAATGAGTGACTTTTTAGAATATTTTCTTTGGAGATTTACAAATACTATTTCTTGTTGTTGTTTTTTGTTTTGGGAGGTTTTGGGGTTTTTTTGGTGTGTGTGTGTGTGTGTGTGTTTTAACCTAATAAGATACATCATTTTCTTACAGATTTTTAAATATCAAGAAAGGATAAAGAAAATTACAATTTAAAGTAAGAAACTAAGTCTGAGGGATAATGATAGAGGCAATGATTTGTTTATTTTTTAAAGTGACTATGAGAAAGTCCATAGTAACTAATTTCCCAATATACCAGTTGTTGAACCTTTATTTTCTTTGCCTTATCTCTTATCATTTATTTAAAGAAGTAAGCAGTTTTTGAATGAATTTTTTTAAGATTGTATTTATTTGACAGAGAGAGAGAAAGTAAACCAGAGAGACAGAGAACACAAGCAGGAGGAGGAGGGAGAAGTAGACTCCCTGCTGAGCAGGGAGCCTGACATGGGACTCAATCCCAGGACCCTGGGATCATGACCTAAGCTGAAGCCAGATGCTTAACCAACTGAGCCACCCAGGTGCCCCTGAATGATTTTTTTTTTTAGAGAAATTTTTTTCGGGTCTGGTTTATAATTACCTGTTAATTAAAGAATAATCTTTATTTCTTGTAGAGATTAAAGCAGTAATTCATTCAAAAGTTCATTAAGATGAAAATCTTCACCAAGAGTTATTAATTTATTCAAACAGGGTACTGGGAGTATACATCAGAGCAGGGAAAACAATTCTTTTCCAGCAAAGCCATCTCAATTCTAATAAGTGTTTTGCTGTAGAGCAAGGCAACTTCAGTTCCCTAATTAGCTACAAAATGAAGATAAAAGTAAAAAGAAAGAAGATATGGTACAAGAAGAAGGAGAAGGAAGAAGACCATGGCAGAAATCTGGTTTTTCATTTCTATTCCTTCGCTAGCTTTGTTTTTTTGAAAGGTCAGAACTTATCTATATACATATTTTATAAAAATAAGAATAATACCAACTTACTTTACAGAACCTGGGAAGAGTATAATAGTGTAGGTGAATACAGTAGTACATAAAACCTATGTGAAAACGTGAAAATAACTAAACATGTAGTTGATTACCTATAAACACGAAAAAAGCTAAATATATATAAATGACCTTCATTTACACCAAATTACCTCACCTGTGGTGGAAACAAGAGGAAAATAAATGTTCTTACAAAATCCAAATGAAAGTCTGAATTTTGCCAAGAGTAACAAATTTTACTGAGCAAAGTATTATGCTTGCGTGTGTGTGTGTGTGTGTGTGTGTGTGTCCACCCAAGCAAAAAACAAAAATACAAAACAAAACTAAAAAAATCTCAGCAGAGACATATTTTGGATCAGAATAGCATCTGTGTGGTTCTCAAAGACAGTAAGCAGTCAAGAATACGCATTCTGAATGGGTATGGCTGAGTAAGATGGGCAGAGAAGTAATAAATGGTAGACATAAAACAAATTAGAGCATTTCAAACAATACAGAGACTTTCTTGTTTCACTCAGGTAGGATGCATTTATAATCTCTTCTCAGCTTTTACAGGGATGACCCAGTCATATAACTTCTGGGAATAAGATGAATATTGATATGTAAAACAAGTTAAATTGTTATAATTGACTTTGGTAGATTTTACATTTATATCAAATTTATGCATGGCTGGATGGGAAATGCTCCTTGAAATTTCAAATTTTAAAAGAAAAGAAAATCAAGGGGAAAAATGTGTAAGTAGTATGTCAATATAGAACACCACTTTTGTTAATAGATGCTCACACTTTTACTCTGGAATTTCTCATTTGCTTAATTGTGCCTTATAGATGGAATTGTTTCTTCTCCCACATCACCAAGAAATCTAAGAGTCATCACTTCTGTGTTATTCTCTAAGTGAACTAATCCTTTGATAGAGACTTCAAAATTGTATTCCAGTTACTCAATATTTTCTATATGACTAAAAAAGTTGCTTTGCCAAAAAGTCCAGAAGATATCCATAAAATGATGTATGTGGTCAACTTGATGACAAACTTCTAAAATTACTTTTGTGACTGATAATTGCTTGTGTTATATTCCCATTTGGTGTCTTTTTCCTTCCCTGCTAATCTCCAACTACTTTAATACTGGAAAGTATTCAGTCATGTTAATGCACGTTCTAAATTCTAATAGGAATCTAGACAAACAGATGTGATCAAACAATGTTTATTCTATTACTGAGCTAAATAAAAGCAAGTAAGAAGACAAAAACTAGGCTTTCTCAACATTTTCATTTTCCACATACTTCCTCAATATTGTAACTGAAATAAAAATGTAGTAATAAATGTTTCTTGAACGAATGATTAAATGCAATCTGATGACATCAAGTGAATGAATGAACATGCAAGCAGGTAAGAACTGTGCAGATCAATGCAAGAGTAAACTCCTCTCCAGCAGAAGGCAGCCGAGACTTTCAATCCCCTCCACTGGGGTCTTCACCTCTTTCTCATTTCACTTCTGATCTTTACGATAAACATTAAGATCTTTGGGTTTACTCCTAAGTTTTGAATATGTTCTCTTCAACTTAGTGTTTTTAGTTAATATCCGTTTTAGTTCAATCATCTCCTGACTACTTGAGTAGGACACCATGGTTATCTTGCAATGCACATCTCAAAAATGGCTCTCTTGGTCAGACTATCTCAGCTCAAACAACCAAGATTGTGAGTGCTTCTTAAATAATTTTCCTTCCATAGATTTGATGATCTTTGTTTCTAAGTGCCAAGGGAACTTTCAAATTCAGTAAATTCTAATCCCCATATGTTGATCTCGTCCATACCGCTCAATTTCTACTTATCTTCTGCTTAGAATTCCAGTGTATTCCTGTGTGGTTCTCTGCTAAGATTAGAATTTTTCCCTGGACTGTAGACTGTTTGGCTGGGTAAGGAGTGACTCTTACAGTCACTTGCCATGGAAGGTGAAACATGATCTTTTCTTTGTTTAACCACCAGGTCTGCCTCCACATTGAATGCACTGATCACATCAAATTAGAGCAATGAAGTCCACATCCTGTTTCTAGAACTGCCCGATGTTGTGACCCACTCATGCAACTGGTTTTCTTCATGTAAAAATGTCTATAAGAATCAAGGTAAGTTCATTAATGTCTCTTTGACCACTAAACATTGGACAACAGGATACCCTGGGAAAGACTCACTCCAGTTGGATTTTCATTCACTCCAGAGTTGAATTTTCACAAGCCCAACAACTTCCTCTCCCAGAGGCCTTGATGGTCAAGGTCAGAGCCTTTATTGTTGCTAGAACCGGCTTGTCTCCAACAATCTGAAATTTGACCTTTCATATCATTGTTAACTAAATTAAAGTTAAATGAAAAATTCTGAATGGAGGACAAATAAAATTCTGATTTGAATGAAATTAACCATCCTTGGACTCTCATTCCATCCTGATATTTTGGCTTTCAGTTTAGCTGTCCTGTTTGTCTTTACACTTATTACTGAAATGATGAATTCAAAGATTCAGAAACCAAAATAAAGGAAGAGTTCTCTAGAGAATATCCAAAGATTTAGTATTGGTTTCCCTCCAACTTACTTAAAAAAAAAATTTTCCCAAAGTACATATAATCAGATAAATGAAACACTTTCACTTCATAAAGACTGCTCATACATTTTATTGAAACAACAGGTAAGCAAAAGACTTTGCCCATGTTAATGAAATATTTCCTAAGGAATCCAAAAAGAACTATACTCTGCAGCATTGTACTGAGTGTGGAGATGTCTCCTCACTTAAAGTTTATGTATTTTCAGAGTTCTCCTTTTGAGCCTATAGATAGAAATCAGCTCTGGACCCAGGAGTATGAGTTCAACATCCTAAGACAGTGATGCCTTTTCCAGTGGACTGTATTTCCCTGACAGAATCAGAGAAGGAAGGCAAGGATGACTACAGGATTTTTTTTTTTCTTTTAAAGATGTTATCTTTAAGTAATCTCTACAACCAACATGGGGCTCGAATTGATAACCCCTAGATCAAGAATTGCATGTTCTGGGGCGCCTGGGTGGCTCAGTTGTTAAGCATCTGCCTTCGGCTCAGGTCATGATCCTGTGGTCCTGGGATCGTGCCCCACATGGTGCTCCCTGCTCAGCGGGAAGCCTGCTTCTCCCTCTCCGACTCCCCCTGCTTGTGTTCCCTCTCTTGCTGTGTCTCTCTCTGTCAAATAAATAAAATCTTAATAAATAAATAAATAAATAAATAATTGCATGTTCCACCAACTGAGCCAGCTGGGTGCCCCAGACAGACTACAGTTTTTACTTTAGTGGCATTAAAGCAGATTTTTAACTCAGTCTCCACTTTGCTTTAAATTATGACTAAATAAGTTGATGCAAATTATTGATTAAGTGAAAAGTTTGGCCTCTTATCATTGCAGGTAGGAACATATCCTGTCTTTAAGGTCAATTACATAACTTTGTTACCTGAAAAAGAAACAATCTCATAAAGAGACTTCTTTGATTTTCTAATTTGTCTATCCATATGGAATATTTGCCTAATCATATAGGACATTATTAGTTTTGTAAAATTCTTTTCTTGGTGGATTGGTTCCCAAATCCAAATGGTCAATACTAAATAATCCTATACCACTCAAAGAACCACTTTGTTTACAAAACTTGCAACTAAGTTTTTCAGGCCCATTTCAAGGCCCCATTAACCGTGTTCACTGTGTTAAGCAAGCCAAACATTGTGCTTGCCAAAATCATAGCAGCTTGTTCTTGACTACAGTTTCCAAAGAAGGATTAGTCCTGGCTCCTCTTTTAGCATCATTGGCCATGGATTGCACCTGTCCTACCCAGCCAAGGAATGTACCATTGAAGAACACCTGGGCCGAGAACATACATGGTTGTAGTGTGATGAAAGGTGGGCCCTCCCCCGAAAGAGATGCCCTAACTCCTGGAATCTGTGAATGTGACCTTATTTGGAAAAAGGGTCTTTACATATATAATTAAGTTAAGGATCTTGAGATGAGATCATCCTGGATTATCTAGGTGAGCCCTAAATCCTATGAAAAGAGTCCTTATAAAGACAAAAGAAAAGATACAGAAAAGAGGAGAGGTCCATGTGAAGACAGAGGCAAAGACTGGAGTTATGTAACCATAAGCCAAGGAAAGCCAGGAGCCACCAGAAGCTGGAAGAAGCAAGGAAGGTTTCTTCTGTAGTCTTTGGAGAGACTATAGCCCCACCAACACCAGATTTCCAGAACTGTGAGAGAAAAAATTGCTGTTTTAAGCCACCAATTCTTCAGTAATTTGTTACAGGAACCCTAGGAACCAAACAAACACATACATATCTTCGATTTATGATGGAATAATGGCCTGACAAACCCATTATAAGCTGAAAATATCATTAAATTGAAAATGCAGGTAATACACCTAACCCGTCAAACATCATAGCTTAGCCTGACCCCCCTTAAATGTGCTCAGAACACTTACATGAGCCTGTAGTTGGGCAAAGTCATCTAACAGGCCTATTTTATAGTAAAATGTTGAATATTTCATGTAACGTATTGAATACTGTACTGAAACTGACAAACAGAATGATTGTCAGCATACCGGTTCTTTACCCTCGTGATCACAATAAATCAGCCTGGCGCTGCACCCACCGCACTGCCCAGCACCCCGAGACAAGATCATATAGCATATGGCTAGCCCAGGAAAGGATCAAAGCTCAAAACTCACAGTAAAGTTTCTCCTGAATGGGCATAGCTTTCGAACCACTGTAAGTCAAACCATCATAAATCAGGGATTGGCTATAATCTGGAACTGGCTAAAAAGGTAGCCCCAGATAAAGAGCCCATTAGGGACTTTGGTGATTAAATTACTCTAACAGGTATTTCTCTGAACACTTGGAAATAAAATATAGAAAAGAATCAAAGTGTTCATAACTGAAGGAAAACAAAAGAAATACAACGAGAAGAAAGGGCTGAGAGAGAAGCTGAGTCAGATTTATGAAAAAACATAAAAGGAAGGTTGGCATGGGTGAAGACAAATGAGGCCAGCCAGGGATCCATACTTCTCACCAGTACTGTGAGTAAGACTTTAAGTTATTGCAATTCTCATTTCTAAGCAAAACCTCCCATGGCCAAAGTAACATTTGATCTTTGTAACCGAACGATTCTTATTAGCACCATCATTCTCAAAAAGCAATATGGGGTTTTGCTGTGGTCAAAGTTTATGGGTGGAGCTAACTTAACTTTAACAGATCCGGTCATAATCTGTCCTACTTTGTTCTTAGAGCAGGACTATAATGTTTCAAACCAGCATTTTCCAGGTTCAAGAGCAAATGCAAAGCTGCTATTTCTGAGAAACCCTTAGAATTTCTTATGGATACATATGTGCAAGGCTGGGGTTAGCTGCCATCCTAGTGAGAACACAGGTGAGTTATCTCAGCTCCATGAGAGCCCATTAACAGAACCTCCTGCAGGTTAAAGGGTTCAAAGAGTATCTACTAATCAAAAGGGATCTCTCCTCAAAAAAACTCAAGCTAAATTTTATCAGCTTTGTCCATGAAATTATATTTTAGAAGATAATTGCTATTCATCCAATCCCTTTGGTTTTTCAAGGTCAATTTTAATTCAAATTTAATGACCAGCAGATTGTACTCATTAACTAAATATCATTTTATTAAATTACATTTTATGTTATGCTTGTTTTCAGGGGGGGAAAAGGTAAGAAAATGAAAAAGAAAAAGCCATATGAAGAATTCTTTAAAATAAGTTAAATCTATTTAATATTATTTTCCCCACGAAGTCCTGTGTAATCAATATCTAACAAAGTTTAGAAGCATAATGACTTATTCCTTTCATGTTTACTTTGAATTAATTGTGAAAATTATGTTTTTGTCCGGGTTTCTCATCTTATCTTGGTTATCAGGAAGCCTGTATTTTAATGTAATGCTTAAGTATATTCACTATTTTGGTATACTTCACATGCATAGTAGTTCAAAGGGCATAGTGATTAGAAACATAGACTTTAGCATCTGCCATAGCTATGTCCAAATCTCGACTCTGCTATTTGACAGCTGTGTGTCCTTGAGCAGGTCACGCTAGCCTCAGTTTTCCTGTCTATGAAGTGGAGATAAAAACAGTACTTACTTCATAGGGTTTTTATGAAGATTTAATGAGATAATACATATAAAATACTTAGAAACAGGCCTGACACTGGTATCTCCATAGCATGTTTAGTCTCTATTTTTTGCTTTAATACTTTTATTCTAGACAACTTCTTATTCCTTTTGTAAGCAGGTAAAATATGAACATAAATACTAAATTAAGGAAGGGAATACTCAATTAAAAAAAGAACCTGAACGGTTTAGAGAAAGAGGTTAATAAATGTAACTGTAGAGTTAAAATGTCTGTGCACTGAATTTCTGAGCTTTCCTTTTATTCTCCCGTTAAAATACATCTATTAGTGGTTAAGTTAGAACAAAAGCAGACAGAATGGGGCACTTGGGACACCATAAAATGATGCCTGGTCAAAAAGGTGAGAACTTTGGCAATTTCCCCTTATTGGCAGAAATGGGAATTAATCTTGCTGGTTGGTCACAAGGGTGCTATTATCAGTGTGCCCTGAAGTACTGGTCCACTTCTCTTTGGTCCAGCGTAAATTTCATTCATGGCTACACCAAATATGGGATGCGTTGATTCAAAAGATAAAGCCAAATTAGAGTGATCGAGGGACAAATTGCTAAAGATGTGGTCATGCATCAAGCCTTAGTAAATCTAAATGATGATGCATTTTGAATCAAAGATTAGCAGAGTTCCAGTATGTATGAATATTTGTAAGTTACCAAAGAAATGAAAAAAAAATCAAGAAGCAATCAATAAAAATATTTATGTTGATAGAACGGTCTTCAGTTCTAAAATGCAAACCTATATCAAATTGTGTTGGAACTAGGAAAAGGTTGAGAAATTGAAAAGCTTTATTTTTAGCTCTGTTGTTAATTTCTCTAATCTAACATATTGTGGAGAACTAAATATCCTGGCACTGCTATATTAACACTCCTTCTAATAAGCATCAAGCTCAAGAAAAAATACAGCGGAAGAATTTAGAAATGCATCATGTTGAAGTCTTTAATCTAGAAGCCATAGGCATATGCAAACCTTTGCATGTCAATTAATTCAGTGTTAGCTATGTTGTCAACCAACTACACCTGCCAAGTACTCTGTTCCATTGTCTTATTAAATCTTTATTTGGGCTTACCCGCATTGATTGATACGAAGAGGTTATTAATAGTCAAAGTTTACCAAAAAGAAATAATTTTTAACCCATAAAATTAAGCTTGTCTCCCAAAATCTCTTAAGAAAGAGCCACAGATTTTGAGTTCTGTCTTCATTTAATTCTATCAGAAGAGATTTTCAGCCATGTCTGGTGTCTTATAGTTTAAAATAAAATGGCGTAGATTCTCTTCTTTTGCATTTGTTACTGCCTTCTTCCACATGTTAGTCATCATAACTGAGGTCAGAGAGATAAAGAATCTTGCTTTGATTTTCTTACTTTTGATTCAAAGTAAAAATCAAGAATTCCACTGAAAATGTTCAATTATTCATACAATGTATATTTATTAAATGTCTTTTGTGTATTAAGTTCTTACGAATTTTATCTAACAGTACCTCCTCCATCATTCCCCACATGGTTGGGAATTGGTGTAGTAGAACAATAAACTGGTATGACAGGAATTTTCTGATTTTTGTAACAATCTAGAGTTTCTCTCATCATAGAAAAAAATCCTTGAGTGTAGTAGACTGAAAAACGTCCCCCGCAAAGATATCTTAATCCCCAGAGTCCATGAATCTGTTACTTTACATGGCTAAAAGGACTTTGTAGATCTAAGTTAAGGATCTTGAGTTGAGAGATTGTCTTGGATTACGTAGGTGAGCCAAATTTGATCATGAGATGCCATATACTAGGAAGGAAGTAGAGTTAGATTAAGAAAACCTGATGTGATGGGGCGCCAGGGTGGCTCAGTTGGTTAAGCATCCAACTCTTGATTTCAGCTCAGGTCATGTCTTAGGGTCCTGGGATCAAGCCCCACATCAGTCTCCATGCTTAGAGGGGAGTCTGCTTTAGGATTTCTCTCCCTCTCCCTCTGTCCCTACCCCCACGAACATTCTCTCTCTCTCTCTCTCTCTCTCTCTCTCTCTCATAAATAAATAAATATTTAAAAAAAAACAAATGATATGATGACAGAAGTAGTGAGAAATTGGAAGATGTTAAACAGCTGGCTTTGAAGATGGATCATGGGGCCACAAGCCAAGGAACGCAGGTAGTCTCTAAGCTAGAGAAGTGAGGGAAACAAATTCTCCCGCAGAGCTTCCAGAAAGAATGCAGCTTTGACAGAAACTTGATTTTAGTCCAGTAAGATCCATTTTAAATGTTTGCCTTCCAGAACTGTAAGAGAATATATTTGTGTTGTTTTCTCCACTACGTTTGTGGTGATTTGTCACAGCAGCCATAGGAATTTAATGTACTGAGTTCTTTCAAGTTGACTGTATTCGTATTTGTATTTGTGTATGTGGCTGGCGCAGGTGTAGCCAAGGTGGGACACAAATAGAAACTGAACCTTACCAGCCCCCTGAGGTATGATCTGCTCTTTATCTGTTCTTCCTAACCTAAGTAACAAAATCTTGTCTAGCAATCGCTTTCTGGCCCAACTAGAGACTTCCCAAAGTACCTTAAGAATTTTTTTATAAAGACTTTATGAAGTAATTAGTATTAGCGAAGAATTATTTAAACTGTGATGTAGAAGTGTTTTCTAAAGAAGTGAATTATTAAAATAAAATTATAGAAAAGTTGATTATATTTTATTAGACAATTTCTTTGCCTTTTTTCACCAGGAAATTTGTGAAATCATTAGTCATATAATGTTAAGGGAAATGTGAAGGTGTTCTCTGAGTGAATTCTCTGTATTTTTATCCCTTGGTTCAGTATTACACCCAGTCCTCTCGAAATTTGAGCTTCCTTGTGTTAGAATGGAATGTCAACTACCATTTCATTCAACAAGTATTTATTGGGTGTCCCTGAGTGTCATCCTTTGTTCAGGGTACAAAAAATGATAAAAATTCCTGTTTTATGGCATTTCCAACTAGTGAGTCTGGGCAAATATGTGAAGCAATAAATGCTCCTTCGATGTAAGGCTAGTAAATACATCTACTGGAACGACCTCCAAAATGCAAAGAATGGCTTCTTCTCTTTCAGTGATAGAGAGGGAAGGGATGTGGGTGGTGGGAGGTGAGGGAAGTGAGGTGGAAAGAGGGATTTAAAAAGTGATATTTAGTGGCCCTACTAACAGGGAACACACACACACACACACACACACACACGTATACACAATTTCTGTATGGAATGCTTTTTCAAAAAATCTTCACCCACTACCACAAATTTCAATGATGATTTTCTTCCAGTGCCCAGGTAAGTATTACCCCTGGTCCAGAGTGTCTGGTTTTGCTGCTAAGCAATTCCATGCCTACACATGCATTATTCACAGTGTTTTCACCATGGACAAGGAAAATGAGCCACTAAGGGCTGTCATGGCTTAGCCCTTGGGCACTGCAGCCTGCAGCTTCTTGGCTAAAAAACCTAGAGTCATGATATGGAAAGCCTTAGCTCTGGATGGGAAGCAGTGAGGTGCAACTGTAAGAATACAACCTGGGCTCCTCAAATGCCCATAGAGAAGGCATTCCACCTCTGGGCTTCTCTTTCAATCTATATTGATTGAGGAATTTTAGTTAGACGATCTTTCTAGTCCCTTAGCTCTAACATTCTATGATTCTATTGAAATTAAATATTAAGTAAAGAGAGAACTGGTGGTTACCAGAGGGGAGGTGGGTGGAAGGATGAGTGAAATAGGTGAAGGGGATTAAGAGTACACTTATCGTGATGAACACTGAGTAATGTATAGAATTGTATACTGTACATCTGAAACTAATATAACACTGTATGTAATTACACTGGAATTAAAGAAAGAAAAAATAAATTAGATATTAAGATATGTAAATCTAGAATCTTTAGCTCTATCCCTATGTGGAACATATTTAATAATGTGTTAATTGTTGTTCCAGTTCAGGATTCTACTTTCTCTTACACATGTGAGCATAAAAACTTTCGAAAACTACTGTTGTCAAATCACCGTTAGCATACACACATAGACATAGCCAACAGTATTTACATTCTGAAATCGTATGTCTGTGTATGTAGACATCTATGGCTTAACATCTTAAGAAATGATTTTTGTGTCACACTTGTGAAAGAGCAACATAAGAATTTCTTCTTTATAGTTTTTTTCAGATAAAGCCAAAGCCCCTCCAAAAGTGCTTTATGACTAATATTCAATCAAAAAACTGAAGTAACATAACACCTAAATTTCTAAACACTCTGGCACAAAACTTGAAATATACAAATTCATTTAAACTCACATATGAGTATTATAGTACATATAATTTAAAATATAAGTGAGGTATTTGTTCAATACCTTCAAAACTTTTGGCAAACAGAGGCTACCACTATAAAAATAATTCTAGTCAAATCACCCATTGACATATTATTAAACCAAGAGCCCTCTTCTACATAATTGAGTGTTGTCAAGACCAAGTTATATTTTTTAAAATGCAGCTGAGAACGATTGTGAATAACTTTTAAAGGGCCCTGGTGAAGCACCATAGAATATTCTGAGTTATTCAGCATTTGGACATGATCACGAATATATTTGCTATCACATTTTCATGATCTCTTAAAGAATATTTTCAAAACATCTTAAGAGGTCGCAAAGGAGCCATTTGAGTAAAAGTCAGATTCCAAACTACAGTTCTGTGCATGTGTGCGTAGTTACTCTGAAATGAAGCGACCCTCAACCATTAAAAAGAGAGATTTACCTGAGCAATGCCCTGTAGTAGGGTGGCACATTATTTTCAATCAGCAATTTTTCTTGAAACACTGTCACTGGACATGCCATGAAGCACAGCCCCTTTGATAAATTCTGTCATGGAGATAGAGAACAGATATTCCTCCAGGCAGAACATGCCAAAGAAGAATTTGGTATAATTGTAGCAAACCCAGGGTGGGAGGAAGTATTTTTGCAATGACTCAATGTTAGTGAAACAAGAAAGATGTATTTGTTTCAAATGAGAAATAAATGAGTATGAATTTATATTCCACTACATATAATAAAACTAAAATGCATACATTTCCAGCATGAGACTATTTTAATGAAATAAATAAGATTCTTTCTATGTCCAAGAAGCATTAAAATATCTTTTCTCAGACACATAATCGTATTCATTTTCTCACTGGAGAAAGCAAATAAAATACGATTTGTTTACCAAAATAGTTGCTACAGGTTATCTGTCACTCAAGTGTTGCACTTTCAAAAACATGGATCAGCTTTACTTTTAACACAATAATTTGAGAACTTGCAGAACTCTAGAGTCATGTTTTTAAGGCATGGGACGTCATCAGAAAGAATGACTGAAGCATTTTGATAGCAGAGGCTTGTCTTACCTTCAAATAGCATCCCACCTGTACCTCCTAGATCACAGTTCCCAGCAATACATCCTGATTATTTGGTTGATGTCTAGGGAAATTTTTCTTTTTTTAAATTTTTTATTTTATTAAGTTTTTAAATTTTAATTCCAGTGCAGCTAACACACAGTGTTATAGTAGTTTCAGGTATACAATATAGTGATTCAACAATTCTATACAATACTCGGTACTCATCACAATAAGTGTACTCTTTATCCCCTTCACCTATTTCACCCATCCCCCCACCCTCTAATATACTTTATTTTAAACGAGGACCCTCAGTTGAAGGGTTCTTTTTTTTTCCAACAAGAACATTTTTTATTTGAAGCATACTTCAAAATGCATGGTTCTAAAGGATATATTTTAAAACATTCCATCCAAGAAAAATAGAATACACATTTTCAAGTACCCACAGAAGAATCCCCTGGTTAAAGCACATAAAAAGAGACATAACACATATTATAAGTTTAAGAAGATTAAAATCATACCAAGTATGTTTTCTAGTTACAACAGTACAAAACTAAAGATCAACAATAAAACAAAGCTGGAAAATCCATAATGTAAGTATTAAATATTAGCATATAAATATCAACACAATTTCATCTAAGGAAAATTTTCAAGCAGATTTTTAAAAAATCCTCACCCACCCTTACATATCTCTATAACAAAATCAGCTGCTACTTGTCACGAATATCACCAAAATATGTTACAATATCATAAAGCATGAAAAAGCAGATATAAGAAATCTGTTGACCTACCTCAATGGAAAGGTCGATGTGACTTTATCTCTATGGACAGATGATGCTCAACAGACTGTATACTGAGGGGGCTGCTACCTGACAAAACACAGCAATAGTTTCCAGCAATACATGTAGCAACAACAACCTTATTTTAAAGTTTCTTTTTCTGCAAAAGTTGAATTTGCATCATCAAATTTTGTAGCTAAAAAAGACAATGTTTGCGTCAGAAGACACTTCTGTCTTCTTGGGTGGAAATTGGACATTGTTTTGGGGACACGCTCCCCTTTAGTAGCAGGACAGACCACCTGGGTAAGCACAATGAGTCGGGTGGCTATAACAGACCTAGCTGTTAGTCATGGAGATGTCTTGAACCCAACCCGTGCCAGGTAAAAGGACCGTCAACTCAAGAGATTGCTACGTTAGGCTCTGGAGAACAGAATGCTTTCATGTGGGTATCACAGATAGCAATTGAAAGTTTGGTTGCTATGAATCAGTAATTCAAGGACAAAATGAAAGAAGTGGGATTTGTTTGGGGACAGGAAGTTTTTGTTTATTTATCTGAGTCTGGGGCTTGGAGCTTGGACTCCAAGGAGGGACAAAATACGTGAAAGAGGCTCCTGAGAAAGATAAACAAAGCAACAGCCTGGTAGGGGTAAGGAAAAGGAGGGGGAAGGGGAACCCAGAAGAAATAAGGAACCCTGTAAAGGAGAATGGGTGCTCTCGAAGGAGCAGGGACAACTGTGAAAATAGTTTTTACTTTTGTTTTCATGCCTATATTTTTAATATTTGGCATCGTGATTCCATTCTGCTCTTTCGGATTTCTTTTTTAATGCTACATGGCAGTTTTAGCTTCCCTGCCCTTTTGCTTTGGAGAATGGTGTGTGTCTGAGTATGTTACCAGGCAGGGTGGAAGGTGTGACCTTGCATGTACCAAACACTGTGCAGAGGATCATTGCCCAGAGAGAAGATTATAAGAGGGCAAAAACTGGTCACCGGAGTGTTCAGAACAGGCATCTCAAGCAAGAGATGACAAGCAGCTGCTGAAAATGGATTTGTTGAACATTTAAGAATCCCTAGGCTATTGAAACTGACAAAGGATCTTCCCATGAAAGGTAGAGATTTACTGCCATCAACAGGAAGGTGACCCAAGCTGTGTTATGTGTTAGCTGCATTGAAAAGGGAAAGGTGATGCCTGAGGACGTGAGAATTTGGGAGCATTCGGGTTTCATCGCAGAATGATGTTAAGATTCAACAAGAATAGTGAAACTCAGGCAGCCATTTGCCCCCAGTGTTTCCCACGACTTGCCGGCATCTCCCAGAAATAGAAGCATCCTAGAGTCCCCTGTTCCTGCTGCGGTTGCTTTAGTGAAGAGATACAGAGCCCATTTACTTAATATACCCGTTCATTTCATTTACTGACCAACATGCTAATCTGAAATGCCATTTTGCAATTGGATTAGAAAGAGTATGGATGAAGAAAAACTTTTAAAGCAAACCATAAATTCAAAGCTTTTGATCTGTGTTTGTTTCTCAGTTTTCATCCACCATGTTGCGCTTTTTTTCCCCATGTTTTACTCAGTGATCCTGTCTGGCAGTTTAGCTACAGGTTCCAAATCCCTTTTTTCTTGGGGTGCCTTGGTGGCTCAGTTGTTAAGCGTCTGCCTTTGGCTCAAGTCATGATCCCAGCGTTCTGGGATCGAGCCCGCATCGGGCTTCCTGCTCAGCGGGAAGCCTGCTTCTCCCTCCCCCACTCCCCCTGCTTGTGTTCCCTCTCTTGCTGCCTCTCTCTCTCTGTCAAATAAATAAATAAAATCTTAAAAAAAAAAAAAGACAAATCCCTTTTTTCTTGACATTTTCAGTGGTTTGTGGTTCCCTGTAACCAGTAAGGAAGGTATGGGAACAATAGAAACCTGGGAATAAGCCGTGGACACCAAATTATGTTCTTAAATATCCACTCAACAATAAAGAGGTATGTTTCCAGGAAAGCGGGTTGCTATTTATATTCATTCTAGTGTTAAATCACCTGAGAGAGGAACTTGTATTTCATGAATTGGAAAAAAGAAAAAAAAAAAAAACTCACAAAACGCAATGCCTTTGTTTTGTGTTGTTTTAGTTTATGAAACCCCTCCTTTAGTCACTGTTTAGATGCTAATAAAATGCTTACAATTTTCCAATAGTTTCCAATATTACTTGGTAACTAAGAGGACAATCATCATAATATAAATGTATATCATGCAATGGTGCACTTTAATCTGATTTCATTAAATATCTTGAAATGTAGAATGCTTAATAGACTGACCAAGGTAATTTGAACATCTCTTCCATATTACTGTTTAACTAAAGCTTCCATCTCTACTTCTGCAGTAAAGAAATAATACCCTTTTATACACGTTAAAAAAAATACCAGAATAAATCCATTTAAAAATATCTGTATTTTTAATAATTTGGAATCTGCTTTGGTTCCCTTTTACTTCAAAATTCTTCTGTTTTAATTATTTTATGATCAGGATCGGAAAGATGCAATTTTATATTAATACACTCCTTACCTTACTTGCCTACTATTGATTTACAAATTCAAAGCAAATATAAAAGAACTAAAAATATTAGCACATGTGGGTGACAGATAGTTGGAATTTGTACCAGATGCGCGTTGCTGTTTCTCTGTAAGTCGTTCCCCTCCCCTTGTCTTCCCGGCTGGCAGAGCTGCAGTGTTGATCAAAGGACCACTTTACGAGATGCCCTTCAACAGACGACTGGATTAAGAAGTTGTGGTCCATATATACAATGGAATATTACTCAGCTATCAGAAAGAACGAGTTCTCAACATTTGCTGCAACATGGACGGGACTGGAGGAGATAATGCTAAGTGAAATAAGTCAAGCAGAGAAAGACAACTATCATATGATTTCTCTCATCTATGGAACATAAGAACTAGGATGATCAGTAGGGGAAGAGACGGATAAAGAAAGAGGGGCAATCAGAAGGGGGAATGAAACAGGAGAGACTATGGACTATGAGAAACAAACTGAGGGCCTCAGAGGGGAGGGGGGTGGGGGAATGGGATAGACCAGTGATGGGTAGTAAGGAGGGCACGTATTGCATGGTGCACTGGGTGTTATACACAACTAATGAATCATCGAGCCTTACATCGGAAACCGGGGATGTACTGTATGGTGACTAACATAATATAATAAAAAATCATTAAAAAAAAAAAAAAGGACCACTTTACCTTCTAGTTGGCCTCACCCTGAGTGAAGGAGTTTACCACACCCTCAGCCGGATCAAGTTAATCTTGGGAATCCGTTGTCCCAGAAAATGATTAATCTAAAAATTGACATGTGATTTTTTTTTTTTTTATGAAAAGAAGTCATTTGGGGGAGCCTTTTGAATAAAACAAATATTTTTGACAAGAATTATCATGAGGGAATGAGCTTGAGGCTAAAGCCAAAATTTTGAGGATGGGTGAGACTTGAGTAATATCGCTTAGCAGATGAACTCACCAGCCCTGCAATTGTCCTCTCCCAGACTTCATGTTCTAGAAGATACCTTCCAGTGAAGCTTTTTAAGACTTTCTTCTGTCATTTGAAGTGAGAGCATCTTTATGAAAACTTAAATACATACACATGAATAGATATGCGTATAAATACAAATAAATGAAAAAACAGACACTTTATTTATATATATACCAAATATACATACATATTGCATTTATTTTTCAAGATTTCAAGGAAACAATATCTGGTTATATATTGTATTGCTTCACTTCAAACTGGGTTTAGAACAATTTCTCAATGTGTGAAGAAAAGGGATTAAACTCAAATGAACAGATAAATTTACTTTCTAACTTAAAGTTTTGAAAAATATGTTTTCAGCAAAATCCTTCTCAGGGGGCGCCTGGGTGGCTCAGTCGTTAAGTGTCTGCCTTCAGCTCAGGGCATGATCCCGGAGTCCTGGGATCGAGCCCCGCATCAGGCTCTCTGGTTTGCTGGGAGCCTGCATCTTCCTCTCCCACTCCCCCTGCTTGTGTTCCCTCTCTCTCTGGCTGTCTCTCTCTCTCTCTGTCAAATAAATAAATAATAAAATAAAATAAAATAAAATAAAATAAAATAAAATAAAATAATAAAATAAAATAAAATAATAAAATAAAATAATCCTTCTCAGAGCACTAGAATATTCCACAAACTATGTTGAACTTCAAGTAATAAAGCTCAGAATAAGTGTTTGACTACACTGAAATACACACTGTCTGGTTCCTCTATAATTTGTGATGTCCTTTTGTTTCTGTTATTGTTGTAGTATTGGGGGGGGAGCATTGCTTTTTTGTTTAGTATAACATGTTTCAAAATTGTATTCTTTCTGAACTGTGTTTCTTGCAGTTCCATAAAGTCTACAGAAAGTCAGTGTCAAGTGCAGGAAACAAAAAAGACATCTAATTCAAATTTTTCCTAAAATTATACCTTAAATGATTAATTTAAAATCACATCTACTGGACTCACATACATAGTTTGAAAGTTTTCGTAGCTTAGCATCACCTTTTTTTTTTTCGGCACCATCTTTTTAATTTTTTGTCTTGGCAAAAATTATAGGAGATAGAAAATGAGGTGATTTCAGACTGAAATGAAAACTTCAAAGAGGTTATTGATCTTTTCACATCACATCACAATCACATGATTTGTGAACCAGAAAAACTACTGGCAATCAAGAGCAAGTTCAGGGTAATCTGAGAGAATAAAAGTTGGACTAAGTCTGAAAATGGAGAGAGTCAGAATTCCCAGAGAGGACTCGAATGTAACATCCTTGCAGCGCCATCGCAGAAGCCATCATACTCTCAGATGTGGCCTGACCCAAATGAGCACTCACTGGGTGTCAGTCCGCAGACTACAGCCCTGCCAGCCTTGCTTACAGTGGAGAGAGCTTTGCCATTCCCTCACAGGCTAAATCTAAGTGTCCTCCAAGAACCTGAGAACAGCAGTATGTATCAGGTATGCCAGACTATTTCATTTTTTGCAGATTAATAAGTAAAGCCTATGAGTCTCCTAATTCCCCGTAGAACCAAATGTTTTTGCTTCCCCAGGTGAATTTCATAAGATCGGTCTCACCAGCTACCTAAGTTCCCGAATCTCAGTTTTCACATAGTGTTCAGAGTTCAATAATAGTCGGCCAGCAAGAAGCCCATATTTAAAATACAGAGGTATCAAGCAATCAAATTCCTATGACTGTCTGACTAAACGTGACATACTTTGGTTAATACCACCCCTGCATGGGGCCCCTGGGTGGCTCAGTTGGTTAAACTTCTGCCTCTCGGTTTCAGGTCAGGTCATGACCTCAGGGTCGTGGGATTGAGCTCTGCATCAGGCTCTGTGCTCAACAGGGAGTCTGCTTGAGATTCTCTCTCCCTCTCCCTCTGTTCTTCCCCCTGCTCACTTTCTCTCTCTAACTCTAAAATAAATAGAATCTTTTAAAAAATACCACCACTGCATGTCCAAAGGCCTAACACATTACAGTGTTTGACTTCCTATATCATTTATTCATTCACTCACTCATCAAACCAACAGTATTTATTGATCTTTCCATGTGCCAGAAGCCAGGAATGTATAGTAGCAAGAAAGATACAATCTCTGTCCTCAAAATTTAGAGTCCAGAGAGAGTGACAAGAATGCACATTCAAGTAATTTATTACTGATTTATAAGATGCACTGGTCTAAGTTTTTTACATGTATCCTCTGCTTTATCTTTCAATCAACCTCTATGTTATTATTAGTATTTTTTTAAGTTTTTATTTAAATTCCAGTTAGTTAACATACAGTCCAATATTAGTTGCAGGTGTACAATTTAGTGATTCAACGGTTCCATACAACACCTGATGCTCATCACAAGAGCCCTCCTTAATTCCCCATCACCTGTTTTCCCCATCCCCCATCCACCTTTCTTCTGATAACCATCAATTTGTTCTCTATAGTTAAGAGTCTGTTTCTTGGTTGTCTCTCTCTCTCTTTTTTTCCCCTACGATCTTTGTTCTGTTTCTTAAATTCCAAATATGAGTGAAATCATATGGTATTTGTCCTTCTCTGACTGATTTATTTTGCTTAGTAATTAATAGCATAATATTCTCTAGCTACATCCACATCGTTGCAAAGGGCAAGATTTTATTCTTTTTTGACAGCTTAGTAATATTCCATTGATATATACCACATCTTCTTTATCCATTCATCAGTCAATGAACATTTGGGTTCTTTCCATAACTTGGTTTCCATAATTTGGTTTTTTGCTATAGATATCAGGGTGCATGTATCCCTTTGAATTAGCATATTTGTATTCTTTGGATAAATACCTAGTAGTATAGTTGCTGGATCCTAGGGTAGTTCTATTTTTAACTTTTTGAGGAAGCTCCAAATTATTTTCCAGAGTGGCTGCGCCAGTTTGCATTCCCCCCAAGAGCGTAAGAGGGTTCCCCTTTCTCCACGTCCTCATCAACACCTTTTGTTTCTTGTGTTGTTAATTTTGGCCATTTTGACAGGTGTGTAACCATATGTTATAAATGAAAAAACTGATGCTTCAGAGCTAAGGTAATCCAGACAGATTTGCCAAGCCAACAAATCACAGAATTAAAATCTGAACCCTAGTCCATTTTACCATAAAGTTTATGCTTTTTACCATAAAGTCTATACTTTCAAGCAAAAACAGTGGCTCTGACTACATATATCCATTCGACCATAATTAACTGAGCCAACTAAGAAGGAAACATTACAATGGGAGCTGGAAAAAGAGTGGAGGAAAAGACAAGACCCCTGCCTCTAGAGAGTCAATCTTCTCATGGGAAAGACAGACCATTAAACAAGTATAGCAGTAAATTATTTAAGTCAAAGTAGAGATAACATCTATAAAGTACATAAAACAGGCTGAGTGCATAGAGAGGGAAGAGAATGATTGTTAAGAAAGTACTATCTGAGAAAATGATGTAAGATCTGAGACATGGATAATTTGAAAAAACAATCATGCAATGCTCTGGGAGAAGCATCCATAAATCCAGAAAACCAAAGAGCAAATGCAAAGGCCCTGAGATGGGACCAAGCTTACTGTGTCTAAGGGTCATCAAGAACAGGGATTGGCAAACTGTTTTGTGGGTCAGATCTGGCCCACGGTCTGTTTTTGTACAACTCGTGCATTATGAATGGATTTTATATTTTAAGTGGTTGGAGAAAACACAAGTACAATACATATAATATTTTGTGATATGTAAAAATTATATGATATTCCATTTCAATCCCAAAAAGCTTTTATTGAAACACAGCCACGTTTGTTTACATATTGTCTATCGTTGCTTGTGGGCTACAAGGGCAGAATGGAGGAGTTGTTCCAAAGACCATATGACTTAAAAAGCCTAATATATTTACTATCTGTTTCTTGCAGAAAAAAAAAAAAAAATCTGATGAAGAGGACCTGTGTGAATGAAGGCAACTGCATCAGGAGGAAAGAAAGGCATAGGAGATGTATGAATAGGGTAGACATAAGGCAACTCATGCAGGGCCTTGCAGGCCACAGTAAAGGCCTTAGATTTGACTGTTATTAAAAGGAGTATTTGGTAGGTTTTGAATAGGGAATTTGATTTAAATTTTTAAAAAGTCCCTAGATGCTTTGTTAGGGGGTGGGGCAGTGAGGGAAGAGTAAAATGAAAGCAGAGAAAGCCGTCTGTGGTATTGCACCATTTAGGGGAGATACGATAGTGTCTTAAACTGGGGCAGTAGCAGAGCAGTTGGGGGAAGCGCCCATTTAGAGTAAACAGGATTTTTTAATGGACAAGAAGTCAGATGTCAGGAACAGAGAGAAAGTAGGGAGGACCCTGAAGTTTCTAGTCTTATCAGTGGGACAACCTTTGGAGCTTTTTACCAAGATAGGGAAGATAGCAGAGTTGCGGGTTTGAAGGAAGAATCAAGAACTCTGTTTTAGACATAATAAACCTGAAGTGACTGCTAAACCTCCAACAGCTAATGCCAATTAGTCTAAAGAACTTAAGAGTCTGAAACTCAGCGAAGAGATCAGTATTGCAAACGTACAGTTTTGCATTACTCTGTTGATGGAATTAAGGCCATGGGGCTGGATGGGATCACTTGGTAATGTGCTATGTAGGTAGAGTAGAGAAGACAGCAGAGCACCAAGCCCAAAACATGCTCCATTTTTCAGAGTTCCAAAGGTCAGGAGCATAACTAAATGACCAGTGAGGTAGGAAGAGAACCATAAAAGTATTTCATGGAGGAGGAAGTGTCAGATACTTCTTAGAAAATAAGGAACATGATAGTTCTTAAACTTTAAAACATTATCTTCTTTAAAAAAATAAATAAAACATTATCTTATTATTGTTTTCTCTTCATGGTGATGTGGTTCTCTTCTTCCTAACAAAGAAGACCCTAACACAATTTTTTTAATTATTATATTTTAATGAACACAAAACTATGAGCAACGCCAGAAAATTATCATTCCATGAGTTCAGGAGATTCAGAAATTTTTCATTTAACTACCTTTACAAAGACAAGCAAGCAAGCAAGCTTACATTCCATTCAATAACAAAATTTACTCTTGATTAAATGACATTGTTTAAAAAATACAGTAAAGACAAATAATTGAATTTGCTGGGCAAGTCAATATCCTACAGACATGCCCATTACATAACTAGCACATTTTTACTGCTACTTTGCAAGAATTCTGAAAATGAAGAAGTAACTGAAGAAAGATGTAAAATTTGAAAGCTCCAGAGAAAAGTCCCCCCTGCTATCAACAGCCCCTAATAATGAATAACCTCAGTGTGTGTCACTATTGCTCCTAAGGGGTCTTGTAAGTGTTCTGCTATTGTGTAAGGAACTAAGGGACAGTAAAATAAATGATCCATGCTCTTATGGAATTTGAAGAATGTAGCAACTCTGTATTTTGTAGCTGAGTAATATATATATATATATATATATATATATATATATATATATATATGCTGCTTTTTCCTCATTATGATTCTGTTTGATTTTTATGGACAAAACACATTGATTTGTGGGGTTTTGTCCCATTCCAGTCCTAAAAATCCAATTTTCAAGATTATTTAAATTACTAACCATAACTGAGGCACCTGGATGGCTCAGTTGGTTAAGCATCTAACTCTTGATTTTGGTTCAGGTCGTGATCTCAGGGCTCTGGGATCAAGTCCCATGTTGCTCGGGGCAGAGTCTGCTTGTCCCTCTCCCTCTGCTCCTCCCCCCACTCTCTCTCTCTCTAAAATAAATAAAATGTTTTTAAAAAATAAAGTACTAATCATAACTTTTGAGTGGCTTGCCATGTTAATTAGCATTTTAATCACATTAGTCTCTACCATTTACAAATATTTAAAGGAGGAAAGATAGCGAGCTTTCATGGTTGCTTTACTATAGCCAGGAGAATGAACTATGCAATATTTAATGGTTCAATGTACTAAAAATAATGCCTGAAACTCCTCTCTCAATATACATCACTCAATGTCTATCAATCATAGGATATCTGATAAACATTAGATTAGTTAAAAATAATCTTCTGCAGAGGCACCTGAATGGCTCAGTCAGTGGAGCCATTGATCTTTGGGTCATGAGTTTGAGCCCTATGTTTACTATGATTACTTTTAAAAATTTTTAAAAATAAAAAATCATCTGCAAAATAACCATTAGGCGAGTTATTTTCCAGAAAAATCAAAAGTATGCTGTTATTAAGTACAATAGAAAAATGTTCTTAAGCCAAGATAAATCCCCTTTATTGTTTCTGCCCATTACAGGAAAGGAATTATATTTGTTAGTGAGTTCTGTTGTGTTCAGAACTGCATTTATTATTATCTAGAATCTTCTGTGATCACCAAAGATGGTAAGTAGAGTAGAAGCCAGCATTCAAAATCAGTTAAATAACTTCTAAGAGATAGACTCTGTACTAGATGTTGAAGAATGAGAGACAAAGCCTCAGTTCCCACCCTGAAAAAATTGACATTCCACTGGGGAAAACATTCAAGCCCTATAAGCCAGAATGGAAGATCACACAATACTTCCCAAAGAAAATAGGGTTGAGTCTCCCTAGTCCAGTGTTAGACACACTCATCTCAGTGGCTAAGTAAACAGAAATAACTGTTCTTCATTGAGAGTCTGTTGAAATGCCAGGTTAACAGAGAGCTTGCCAAGTGTCTTACACACTTTAGTATTTAATCCTCAAACCAGCTTTTGGTTTATGCAAGTGAGGTACTAGAGGAATAAAATATTTAATATCTCATCCAAGGTTACACATATAGAATCACAGGCTAGGATTCAACAACCCATCATATTACCCCACCTCCCATCCATGTCTGCCTGGCATAAAAGCCACCATCTTTCTTCTAAAAAGCACAGTGCCCCCCCCTCCACGCCATTGCTGATTCAATTTATTTCAACCAACCAAAGCAATGGAAGAAGATCTAACTTGTATTAAATATTTGTCTGGTTATTTTCCTAAGTGTTTAAGTCTCTTTTTTTGAATAGCTGTTAATCTTTCATTAAAGCCCTACTCCAACTATTTTCTGGCCATTATGAATACTCACACACCCATGTAGGTGAAATTTATAAAATGGGGAGGATTAATTTCAAAATCAGGGAGTATTTTTTTATTTAAATTCAATTTAGTTAACATATAATGTATTATTAGTTTCAGGAGTAGAATTTAGTGATTCCTCAGTTGCATACAACACCCAGTGCTCATTACATCAAGTGCCCTCCTTAATGTCCATCACAGTTACCCCACCCAACTCCCCTCCAGCAACCCTCAGTTTGTTTCCTATAGTTAAGAGTCTCTTATGGTTTGCCTCCCTCTCTGTTTTTACCTTATTTTATTCTTCCTTCTCTTCCCCTATGTTCATCTGTTTTGTTTCTTAAATTCCACAAATGAGTGAAATCATATATTTGTCTTTCTCTGACTGACTTATTTTGCTTAGCTTAATACCCTCTAGTTCAATCCATGTTGTTGCAAAAATGAATCAACGAATGAATAAATAAATAAATACAGGTAAAAATAATCAGGGTATATTATAATTAATCCTTACAGTAAAATGTCTCCCTCTGATTTTGATTCTCTATAATTCTATCACGACAACTTCTTTTACAACTTCCCATTCCCTGAATGGAGTTGAGTATCTTGTTTAAACCAATTTGTGAAGTCATGTCATTCATAAACAGACGTGTGTCTTGGGTAGGTCTGGGGCAATCGTACAATCTGCCCTCCAGTAGATTATCCCAGACCTCAAGCTTGCTGGGTGTTGAGGGCATATGGCATTGTAACTTCTATCTCCTCCCTGAATATCACTAAAATTTAATTATGAAATTCCTGTCTTTAATGATACTCTATGGGGCCTTTGAAAGATGGAACCATAGATCTTCACAGCTCACATTGGTGATCTTGACTGTGTTCTACACTTATTCAGTTACCCAGGCCCCTATATATACTTCTTGGCGCAAGGCAAATTACAGATGCCCAAGTGTTTGATAAACTTTCTATTTTACTGAGATTTTAAAAAAGAGGTTCCGTCTTATTTGTCTTTGCATTTCTAAAAGGTAATATAAAGTATGACACATGGTAGATACTCAATAACTATCTATTTAGTGGAAATTGGAAAAACATCTCAATTTGTATTATCTAATTATAATAGCCCTTATAGCAAGATTCAGAAAGAAGAACAGGCCTTCTGGAATTCTAATATGTTGCCAACATCCCCTCTCACCCAGCAATTAGTAGATGTGAGCCACATTCTTTGGGCTAGGGTTATCAAGAATAATAAAAAGTAATAAGAATAATTTATTATGTGCTAGGTATCTAATAACTCATGTGATCTTCATAATACTAAAAGAGGTAATATGATCCCAGTTATAGAGAAAAAAATGGAGCACAGGGCAGTTATGAAAACTTGTTCAAGACCTACAATAATGAAATGTAGAATTGGAATTTGAGTTCAGCAGCCTGGTTTCAGAGTCCAAGGGAAGTTTAGTTGGAAAATTTAAAATAACTTTCCCAAACATGTAAGGATCACAAATAGAGAGTATCTCCCTCCATTTTTCCAGGAGAGTTTTTGGACAAACCAGAACTGGAATATTAGTGTTATTATACAGTTGCAGAAGCAGCTAGGCATTCATTAATAAAATATTGATACTATAGTTAAATAATGTCATGTCTTTTAAAATATTAATGTTTTTTCAGAAACAAACTTTATATTATAATTAATATATTGTAGAATTTATATATTAGATATATAAAATATATCAAAATGAAGAAGCTGAGGCACAGCTTTGAAATCCCAATGCCTACTTCTCCATAGTCTCTTATAAACTACCATAGAAAGACCATCAGCTGAATTCATTCACAAAATACACAGCATGGTCTTTTTATTGCAGACACCTTCACAGTCAATTCAGCCCAATGAGGAAAGGGCCATCAATCAATCAACCAGACAGTTAATCAAAGCACACACTGAAAGGTCTATCAAGTGAGGGTTCTGAGAAGAATTTAACTTTGATTTTTGAACACTAAAAATACCTGGATTTTAAGTGGTGAGTTTCTTTCCAATAGAAGATGGAGCTCTCTCTTTTTTTTTTTTTCTATAAAATAAATGGTCCTACTTAATTCAAAATGGGGCCAGCCAATCAATCAACTTTCTGAAAAGCAATTCATCCTAAATGTTTATAAA